>NC_136059.1:1881576818-1882176818 GCF_964261635.1 Lissotriton helveticus
TTCTTATTGTTAGACGGTCGCCGCTGGCCCCCAAGCGGGGGGCACACGCGACTGAGCGTGTCTGCGGGGACAATTACTGCAGCCTCTCATGCGCGCTGTTACTGAACTATCACATTTAACCAAATTACACGCGCCTGCTAAAATCAGCCAGGGCTGTAGCCGGGCTCAGGCGGGCGAATCACTACACTAATTACAAGCACCTGCTAACATGAACCAGGGGTGCAGCTGGGCCTCAAGCGGGGGGACACGCGACTGCTAACATCAACCAGGGCTGCAGCTGGGCCTCAAGCGGGGAACGCGCGAATGACCGTATCTGAATACACACATTACACACATTCTATTTCAAACCCGGACAATGTCGGGTCGGGCTGCTAGTATATAAATATATAGACTCGCAACTTGCCTCGTCGCAGGGGGAGCACACACCGGCTGGTGCCATCAACGGGATCGAGGCAGTATCCCGTCTCTATATCCACACAAAGTTCAGAAATGATGGCACTCTACTCGGGGGACTTTTCAACAGGTCATTACAGCTAATTAATAAACGCTGTTGAAAAGTCCCCCGAGTGGAGTGCCATCATTTCTGAACTTTGTGTGGATATATATATATATATATATATATATATATATATATATATATATATATATATATATATATATATTGATACCCCTAGGTTCCTTTTCGCCAGAATTTGCAGCGCTCTCTCGCCGGTTCGTAAATCCCCACGGCAGAACCACGCCGCATTTAAATCCACAACCAATTCTACAAGCTGGGAGACAAACGGGACGAACTCGCGCTTGTCTTCACTTATGTGCTTTTTTATTTAATTTTCACAGCATGGAGTTTCTCAAGCAGGCAGGCACAAATCTACGCGTTTCGGGATAGCATATCCCTTGTTCACGATCAATTTGGCTCCAGGTTCTCAGTCTCAATATAGTGAGTCACATTATTACATCATTTCCTGTTTGATGTTATTTTGGCCCTCGGCCTTCTGAATGATGTAGTTTTTTGCAATTTATTTATACATTTTTTTATCTGTCTGCACAGCCTATGTCCTTCTGCTGCAACTGTCCTTTCCAATGCTGTATTGGGTTTTGTGATTGGTTCTGTGGTTACTGAGATTACCTGCCTCAAAGGTTTGGGCTCTCTCTTTATAATATTAGTATGGATATATTGATACCTGTGGGACTTCGAGTGGGGAATCGAACAGACTCACGGACAACGGTGTCTTGGGTAAAGCCGGTTTTATTATTTTGTACAGCCGCCTCTTCTGGACCGGCCCTCGGTAGTAGGGGAGGGGGTTTTCAGCGTCCTCTGTCAAGTCTTTTGCCGCTCCGAGCCGCCGAGGTTCCCGATGTCTTCTGGGAGTTGTAGGCCGGTCTTCCGCCGTTTTCGAATGTGGTCCGGGTTACGGCAGCAGGAAAGAAAGAAACCAGTGTTAGTCTGGTGAGTTGTAGGCGTTTGTTTGGGGAAGGGAGTGTGGATTCACACGTGCAGACTGATTACCCCGGTACAAGTGCTGATGTGAGGGGGGGAGTGCACGGTATGCCGAGAGCTTCTTTAGGGTGGTTTAACCCGCCTACGTCCCGCCCAACCCGTGAAGCGTGACCGTACCTGCTCTAGCCACACTTCCCGGGAAGTGTGGCTGGGCGATGCTCCTTCCCGTTGGCCTCCTGGCTTGTCGCTGCAGTCTCGGCTCCTTCTCCGTTCTCCTCCGCTGTTCTGGGCCCCTCGGTCTTCACCTTCTGCCTCCTCCGACCTTCGCTCTTCCTCTCTCGCCTCCTCCGTCCTCCACTCTTCCTCTCTTGAACTCCACTCTACTCCGTCCTCTCGCCGCCACTCTCCGTCTCTACCTCCGGGTGAATCACACACCTGTGGGATTTCTGGGCTGGGTTTTACCAGTGGTAGGTGGGCGGGTTCAGGGTCCAGCTCCGCCCAATTAAAGAAAAATGGGTCCTCAGTATTCAGCATGAGGTTGTACACGATGTCCGTCGTCTTCCAGGAGTTGGTGTGCTGTTCGGAAAGAGGGGACATAGGCACAGGTAAGCCTGGAGGGCCCGAGTCTGGGTCCCCCTCGTCACACCGCAGAAGGAGCCGAGACTGCAGCGACAAGCCAGGAGGCCAACGGGAAGGTGCATCGCCCAACCACACTTCCCGGGAAGTGTGGCTAGAGCAGGTACGGTCACGCTTCACGGTTGGGCGGGACATAGGCGGGTTAAACCACCCTAAAGAAGCTCTCGGCATACCGTGCACTTCCCCCCCTCACATCAGCGCTTGTACCGGGGTAATCAGTCTGCATGTGTGAATCCTCACTCCCTTCCCCAAACAAACGCCTACAACTCACCAGGCTAACACTGGTTTCTTTCTTTCCTGCTGCCGTAACCCGGACCACATTCAAAAACGGCGGAAGACCGGCCTACAACTCCCAGAAGACATCGGGAACCTCGGCGGCTCGGAGCGGCAAAAGACTTGACGGAGGACGCTGAAAACCCCCTCCCCTACTACTGAGTGCCGGTCCAGAAGAGGCGGCTGTACAAAATAATAATACCGGCTTTACCCAAGACACCATTGTCCGTGAGTCTGTTCGATTCCCCACACGAAGTCCCACAAGTGGTGGAGAATGCAGGCACTGAACTAGCCATCCAGGACACAAAGATGGAGGAAATGTTACAGGCTATCATCAAAGGCCAGGAACAATTGGGATGGGCAGTGGAGCAGCAACTCGCCTCAGCCCAGCAAGACAGAGACACCTTCAGGAGTACAGTGGTGGCACGACTCGAGGGGATGCAACCGACAGCCGACCCAGCCATCAACCCGATTAGAGAGAGCCGACCGCCTCCCACCCCCTCAGGTATATCCCTGCAAAAGTACATTACAGGCGAAGATCCCGACGCATTCCTGACAAACTTCGAGAGGGTGGCGTTGGCATGTGGGTGGCCCTTGGAGTAATGGCCGTTTTTCCTCGCACCCCTGTTGACCGGTGAGGCGCAGGCGGCCTACCAGGTCGCCAACGGAAATGGACAGACCCCGTATGGGCAGATTAAAGAGATCATCCTAGACCACCTAGGATTGGACGCGGAGGCCTACCGGGTACGCTTTCGCAAAGAAAGAGGGCTAACAGTGGACAATCCGAAAACGTTGTTCTTTCGGCTGATAGCCGCTGCCGATAAATGGCTCACCCCTATGACCAGCACAAAAGAGGAGATCATGGATAAGATTTATCTGGAGCAGTTCCTCGAGGTACTCCCTTACGGGACGCAGAGGTGGCTGAGGCAGCACTCCAACCTGTCAACCAAACAAGCCATGGAGATGGCAGCCACGTTTGTTCGGGCACAGCCCCGCTTGCACACAAGTGAGCCTGAGAAAACAAGTAGACCTCCTCTCAGGCCGGACTGCCGGCCTCGAGCCCCCCTGGACTCCCAGCTCCCCCATTTGTGACCCCGGAGGTTCCCCATTTCCGGGGTCCACAGTGTTTCCACTGTGGGGCTTGGGGACATATCGCTCGCCTGTGCCCTCAAAAACGCAACCAGGAAGAACCCATGGAGGTCGGGTATATACCCAAGGCCGTTATGTATACCGCAGAACTCGGAGGTGCCTATCACGTGAGTGTCAAGGTCAATGGAACTAAGGTCAGGGCACTCCTGGATTCGGGATGTAAACAGTCTGTGATACAGGGATGTTTTGTGAGACCCCTCCAGGTAATGCCAGACGCCCTAGTCTATATAAAATGTGTGCACGGTGACGTCAAGGGCTATCCAGTGGCTTATATTCCCATAGACCTGGAGGGCAGGAGTACCCTGGTGGTGAAGGTAGGTGTGCTGGATGCCCTTCCCGAGAAACTCATATTAGGGACCAATAACCCCCACTTCCTAGACATGTTTGAGGGACAGGTACTAAAGGGCAGGTCTCTCAACACATCTTCACTTCCTGCCTTGACATTCACTGACCCCTGGGAGGGAGACAGGAGCTTTCGTTATGCCCAGGCCAACGACTCCAACCTGTTCAACACCTGGGAACAAGCCCATACTGATCAGAACAATGCCCAGCCACGTTATCCCCGCTTTCTGATAAAAGATGACCTCCTCTATAGACAGGCGAAACAGGAAGACCCTTTACAGCTCATAGTCCCGACCTGTTTCAGGGAACAAATCATGTTTTATGCCCAAACGCACTTGTTGGCGGGCCATACTGGGAGCGAGAAGACCACCCAGAACGTGCTGAGAAGCTTCTATTGGCCGGGAGTGTACCAAGATATCAAGACCCATTGTCAGACGTGAGATGTTTGTCAACGCAAAAACACACAGAGACCACCTGCTGTACCCCTACAACCTCTCCCCATAATCGGAACACCCTTCGACAGAGTCGCCATGGATCTTATTGGCCCACTACCAAAAACACGGAGGGGGCATCAATATGCCCCAGTGATCGTGGACCATGCCACTCGCTTCCCGGAAGCGTTCCCTCTGAAAGCCCCCACCTCAAGGAACATTGCTGAGAAGTTCCTGGAACTGTTCTCAAGGGTGGGATTTCCTAAAGAAGTCCTTATGGACCAGGGGACCCCGTTCATGTCAAGAGTCATGAAGGAAGTATGTCAACTTCTAGGCCTCCATCAGATCCGGACGTCTGTATACCATCGCCAGACGGACGGACTAGTGGAGCGCTATAACGGGACCCTGAAGTCCGTTCTGAAGAAGATGCTAACCGTGAATGGAAGCAACTGGGATCTTCTACTACCTTTGGCTTTATATGTAATCCAAGGCCAGAAACAGAGCAGTTTAGGCTGCTCATCCTTTGAGATGCTTTACGGAAGATAGCCCCGGAGCCTTCTGGAAATGACCAAAGAGGTATGGGAAGCAGAGTCGTCGGGAGAAACAAGAACCCTATTGGAATACAGCCAAAACCTGAAGAACAAACTGGGGAAGATACGCGAATTGGCCTTTACCCAACTGGAAGCCAATCAAAAAAAGCAGCAGACACACTATGACAAGGGTAAGAAGTGGCGACATCTCAACATTGGCGACTGGGCTCTAGTGTTACTGCCCTCTACCACAAAAAAATTCGAGAAAGAATGGCAAGGACCATACCAAGTCATAGAGACGATAGGGAGGACAACATATCGGCTACAACTGAGCGGGAGGAAAAAACAGATTTTCCACATAAACCTTCTGAAGAAGTGGTTGGGCTCTCCACCCGTGTCATCCAACCTCACATCCCCCACAGAAAACGTCCCGGAAACAACGTTGCGAGAACTGGTGATCAACGACGAATTATACCAGAGCAAACAAGAGGGGCTACAGAAGATCCTACGACCCTTTGAGAACATATTCTCCAACCTTCCGGGGACGACCAGATTGCCAGAACACCGGATAGAGACCCCTGCGGGTGTCACGGTAAAGCAACGACCTTTCAGGATCCCGGCTGCAAAAAGGGAAGCAATAAACAAAGAAGTGAAGGAAATGCTAAAGCTAGGAGTGATGCGACCCTCTAGAAGCGAATGGTTGTCGCCCAAAGTGATGGTGCCCAAACCGGACGGAAGCAGCAGATTCTGCATGGATTTCAGGGCGCTGAATGCTGCATCATCTTTCGACGCATACCCCATACCCAGGATAGACGAACTGATAGAGAAACTAGGGGACTCAAAGTACATCAGTACCCTTGACCTGACAAAAGGGTACTGGCAAGTCCCATTGAGGGAAGAGGATCGGAAGAAAACAGCCTTCGCCACGCCAGATGGACTCTACGAGTTCAACGTACTACCCTTCGGCTTACAAGGCGCCCCTGCCACCTTCCAGAGGTTAATGAATGAAGTACTAAGAGAACACCAGGGATATAGTTCGGCGTACCTGGACGATATCATCATATTTAGCCCGTCATGGGAGGAACACCTACAACACCTGCAGATCATCCTACAACAACTTCGCAGAGCCGGACTACATATCAACTCAAAGAAATCACGAATCGGGTTCCAGAAAGTCAAGTACTTAGGATACGGCTTAGGACACGGAGTCATAGAACCCCAGCACGAAAAAGTTAGAGCCATAGCCGACACCCCTTTCCCCAAAAATCAGAAAGAAATGAGAGCCTTCTTGGGGCTAGTAGGCTACTACCGGAGATTCATCCCCTCTTTCTCAGACGTAGCAGCCCCATTGACTGACACCTTAAAAAAACAGCCCAAGAACCCCGACTTACAGAGACCCTCCCCTGCAATGTGGAAAGCTTTCCAGACCCTAAAGAGAGCTATCACGACAAGCCAAGTCCTTACCTCCCCTGACTTCTCAAAACCCTTTATACTGCACACAGACGCCTCCGACTTCGGCATAGGAGCCATGCTGTCCCAGGACACAGGGGCTGGTGGGGAACAACCCATTCTCTACATCAGTCGCAAGTTATTCCCTAGGGAGGTGAGATACCCAACAATTGAAAAAGAATGTCTCTCCATTCGATGGGCTGTAGACAAGCTGCGCTATTACCTGGAGGGGCATTTCTTCATCCTGTATACTGACCACGCCCCGCTCTTGTGGATGAGCCGCAACATCTCAAACAACCCAAGGGTCATGAGATGGTTCCTGGCCCTACAGCCATTCAGGTTTCAAGTCTGACACCGAAAGGGGAAGGACAATGCCAACGCAGACTACCTATCCCGTTATCCTCTCCCCGATCGGGAGAATCATAGGGGGGAGGGGTGTGACGAGGGGGACCCGGACTCGGGCCCTCCAGGCTTACCTGTGCCTATGTCCCCTCTTTCCGAACAGCACACCAACTCCTGGAAGACGACGGACATCATGTACAACCCCATGCTGAATACTGAGGACCCTTGTTTCTTTAATTGGGTGGAGCTGGACCCTGAACCCGCCCACCTACCACAGGTAAAACCCAGCCCAGAAATCCCACAGGTGTGTGATTCACCCGGAGGTAGAGATGGAGAGTGGCGGCGAGAGGACGTACTAGAGTGGAGTTCGAGAGAGGAAGAGCGGAGGACGGGGAGGCGAGAGAGGAAGAGCGGAGGTCGGAGGAGGCGAGAGAGGAAGAGCGAAGGTCGGAGGAGGCAGAAGGTGAAGACCGAGGGGCCCAGAACAGCGGAGGGGAACGGAGAAGGAGCCGAGACTGCAGTGACAAGCCAGGAGGCCAACGGGAAGGAGCATCGCCCAGCCACACTTCCCGGGAAGTGTGGCTAGAGCAGGTACGGTCACGCTTCACGGGTTGGGCAGGACGTAGGCGGGTTAAACCACCCTAAAGAAGCTCTAGGCATACCGTGCACTTCCCCCCCTCACATCAGCACTTGTACCGGGGTAATCAGTCTGCACGTGTGAATCCTCACTCCCTTCCCCAAACAAACGCCTACAACTCACCAGGCTAACACTGGTTTCTTTCTTTCCTGCTGCCGTAACCCGGACCACATTCGAAAACGGCGGAAGACCGGCCTACAACTCCCGGAAGACATCGGGAACCTCGGCGGCTCGGAGCGGCAAGAGACTTGATGGAGGAGGCTGAAAACCCCCTCCCCTACTACCGAGTGCCGGTCCAGAAGAGGCGGCTGTACAAAATATTAAAACCGGCTTTACCCAAGACACCGTTGTCCGTGAGTCTGTTCGATTCCCCACACGAAGTCCCACAATACCCCTCAGTTCCTTTTCGCCAGAATTTGCAGCGCTCTCTCGCCGGTTTGTAAATCACCGCGGCAGAACCACGCCGCATTTAAATCCACAACCAATTCTCCCAGCTGGGAGAAAAACGGGACGAACTTGCGTTTGTCTTCACTTATTTGCTTTTTTATTTAATCCTCACAGCATGGAGTTTCTCAAGCAGGCAGGCACAAATCTACGCATTTCAGGATAGCATATCCCTTGTTCACGATCAATTTGGCTCTAGGGTCTCAGTCTCAATATAGTGAGTCACATTATTACATCATTTCCTGTTTGATGTTATTTTGGCCCTCAGCCTTCTGGAGGATGTAGTTTTTTGCAATTTTTTTAAATATTTTTTTTTATCCGTCTGCATAGCCTATGTCCTTCTGCTGCAACTGCCCTTTCCAACGCTGTATTGGGTGTTGTGATTGGTGCTGTGGTTACTGAGATTACCCGCCTCAAAGGTTTGGGCTCTCTCTTTATAATATTAGAATGGATTTCAGTAAAATCAAAAGGTCTTAGCTAAGGCAAGTCTGATTGAGCACTCACAGTAATAGGCTAAACATCAGTATTGTGTGCTACATGAAAATGAAATCAGAACATTTATGGCAACCTCCTCTTTCATGGGCTATCTCACCCTTGGATCCTAAGAAAATATGTGCTAAAGGATGACATGTCCCATGCAGAAGAGCACCTTGCTGTTGTTAGTATAGGTGTTCATAAATGTTCAGAAGTGCCCTCAAAACGTATTCGAGAAATGCATAACATACAGAATTTGTATAAAAATACACATATTATCATTATGTTATTTATAAAGCGCAGCCATCATCCCCATAGGACATCCCGGCGCTAGATCAAACACCCAGAGGCTCTGCAAATAAAATGCCACTAAAGAGGGTAAAGCCAGGCCTTCAGGCACACAAGGAGATCCTCCATGAGGGGAATTTCCAATATTGTGCTGCTAGATGACCTAACACATCATACATAGCAGTGTGGTTTTAGGAAAAGAATCTTAGCTGAAATACTAAACAAAATGAAATATACTGATCATCTGGGAGGACAGGGTAGAAAGCTGAATGGCATCATTTAGAGATGTATGAGGGCAGCCAGTCTATCTTCTCCACTTACGTCTCGCGGTCTGTAGTAAACACTGCCTGCAAGGACGCGGAGCTCTTTCTCAAAGGATTGCAAGATCATGGTTTTTGTTCGTTATCTTGTGAGACTTTGGGGCAAACAGAAAAGCCAGGCTTGCACTTCAGTCTTGACAAATAAAAAAAAAACGATTTCAATGATAAATATGATTTCTCTGTTTCTAAAATACACTTGTGACATTAAAGATTAAATGTAACAGAAAGTTAGATAAACGATTATACTTTCAAGATGTAAAAGAGGGACTTACTCATTACAATTGCAGCCCTCCATTGAAGGCAGAATGATACACCAAACTGCAGAATGTGCGAGATGGGTACTCCTCCGAACTCCTTTGTATGTGTGTATGTTATTTACAAAAAGCTCTGTCAGACAGCTGCTCTGTCACCCGAGACCTCAAATTCATCACAAATTTAAATTCAAATGGTGTGAGCATCAGAGCACATTTGAACGTGGAAAATATCCTTTACGTTTGACAGTGAAGCAAATTAATATAAACAATTGAAGCAAACGTTCACTTTATTTTATTGTCCATAGAAACAAAGGATTCCGCTAACATTTGTAGAAGTTTAAGAACAGAGGGTCATATTTACAAGGGCATTGTGCCACCGGAACGTCACGTTTTCTGATGTTCTGGTGGCACTATGTCCCGCTCTATGTTTACAAATCGGTGTTCACTTAATAAACATCGTCCCTTTTCACACAGGTATGTGTGTGAAAGGGGTGTGCACTGGGTGTTGCTGTGGGCGTTGCACTGCAACACCCATTTCTTTTTATCGCTGCCACAGATTTACAAGGATCTGTAAATCTGAGGCAGCGCCAAAAACTAACACCACTGAATAGCAGGCATTAGATTGGTGCAACAAGATGGAATACTATTATTTCTCCTTGTTTTTGCTTTCTTTGCGTGCTGATTTCTGCATCATGTCCCCTACTGCACATAAACAATCATCCCTGCAACACCAAACTCCCCTGCGTTGCAGGCATCCCTGCAACGCAGGCCCCCTTGCACTATGGAGCAAGGGTGTCTGTATTGGCGCTTGGCAGCTTTTGTAGCGCTAGTGCAAGGGAAAGTACAGAGGTGCGCCTTATTCTTGTAAATACAGCACATCCCTGCATATTTGAATGATGCAGAGCAGCGTTGATAAATTGCCTGTAGCACCACGCTGCTCCATTTCATAGTAAATATGCCCCACAGAATTTCTTGAATGGTTTAGCCACAGCGTGTGACATTTGAACGCAGGCACCCTTGCACTATGGAGCAAGCGCGTCTGTATTGGCACTAGGCAGCTTTTGTAGCACTAGTGGAAGGGAAAGCACAGAGGTGTGCCGTATTCTTGTAAATACAGCACATCCCTGCATATTTGAACTGATGCAGAGCACCGTTGCTAAATTGCCTGCAGCCCCACACTGCTCCATTTCCTAGTAAATATGCCCCACAGAATTTCTTGAATGGTTTAGCCACAGCGTCTGACATTTGAACGCATGCACCCTTGCACTATGGACAAAGGGTGTCTGTATTGGCACTACGCAGCTTTTGTAGCACTAGTACAAGGAAAAGCACAGAGGTGCACTGTATTTAAAAGAATACGGCGCACCTCAGTGCGTGACATTTGGACTTCAGAACGTGAAGGCAGAATGCAAGCAAGGCAAATTGCCATTACTTAAATAAGGTCATGAGAAACATTGCAGTACGATATACTGGAAGAAGATACCCCCAGATGCGTCAAGCATACATTTTGCGAATTCTAAATTGCGAAAAATACCAAATCACAATTTAGAATTCGCAGAACGGTATGCATCATGAAAAGCGATGAAAAAAAGCATTAAATTAGCAGAATCGGCCGTTTCCCATGTATATAAATTGCGAACTCGCAATTACCGAAATCGCAAATTGCGATCTCGCTAATTGCGAGATCGCAAAAACGGGAAGTCGCATTTCGAGCACATTGATGACATCACAACCAGGAAGTAGGCAGTTCCCTCCCTCATTCAGATCACTGAGCCTGAAAGTGGAAGCAGCACTGGCCAGAGCTCCACAACAGACCACCTGCAGCACCACACCAGGACACAAAGACCTACTTAAAATGTCCCAGGAAGCAGCAGGGAGCAGTGCACCAGGAAGGAAAAGGAAAATTAAATTTTCAGAGCAGGAACTGGAGTACCTCATTGAGGGAGTGACTAAGGACCATGATCGCCTTTTTGGAAAGGAGTCCCGGAGGGTGCCTGAGGCGGACAAGAGGCGCATCTGGCTGCGCATCCGCGCAATGGTTAACTCAGTCGGAGTGATCCAGCGCTCCATCGATGAACTAAAAAAGCAGTGGTACGACCTAAGAGGGCGTGCCAAAGAACGCTTCGCTGAGAGGCTGGGGGAGCAACTTTCCACCAGAGGAGGAGACCCCACTGTTGCACCCAACACTCCACTGGAAGACCTTGTGGAGGACACCCTGAATCCTGCAGCCTGCGTGGGGGGTCACCCGGCTGGACTCCACCCGACCCACCCAACAATCCCAAGGTAAGTGTCATGCGACTGCCACCCTGTCCTCTAACAATGCCCATGACTACAGTGCTAGCTATTTGATAACCCCAGTAATGCAGGCCATGCACACCTGAAATGCCCTATTGCATTGTGGTACTTGTAGTGTGACCACAATTCCCGGATACCCCCACACAGCCAGACCTGTCAAGTGAAAGTTATTCCTAAAGCCAGTCAGGGAATGCAAGCCTGCATGCATGTAGCAACATCTCATGTGCAAGATACATATCATTAATCATGCACCCATTTACATCACAGGTGCGTCTGAACAACCCAGCACCGACAGTGAGGCCCTACACATAGAGGAGAACCTGGAGGACACCGAGGGTGAGGGCCATCCAGCCCCACGACCCGGACCATCTCAGCCAGCAGCAGCAGTACCACCACCTTCCCATGTGGACAGGGCCACCCCTGCAGCCACAGGTGCCCAGCAACCACCCCAAGTGACACCCATGGCAGTGGTACAGGCCACACCACCAGCACCCAGGAGGCAGACACGGCGCACAGCCATTGTGCGATCCCAGTCCAGCGGACTGAGGCAGCAGTGCAACGTCTCAACACGCGCTGGCAGGGGGGTACCTGTCCGGGATCCTGGGCTGGCCATTGAACGCCGGATGCTTGCAGTACACCAGAAGCAGGCACGGCACTTGGCAGCCATCCACCTGCAGCTGAACAAGACCACGAGAAATGTGGGCCAGCTCACAGAAAGCATGCAGGACATGACCGCAGCTGTCCGTGAGAACAGCCAGATCCTGGTGTCCCAGCAGGATATCGCCCGCCGCCGCCACCGCCAGCTGCTGACCGGCCTGTCAGCCTACACCAGATCCAACCACATAATAGGAAATGCCACCTCCCAACTTTCGCGCCGCTCCCGAGCGATGCAGGTGCAGATGGTCCAATGCTGCCAGGACGTCGCCAGTGCCCTTGAACAAGTGACAACAGCTGTGCAGGGTCTGCAGGCGCCTGGCCATGGCCAAGCAGGTGGGGGGATGATGCCAGCGAGGGCACTTCCAGTCACAGCAGCCTGTCCTTGCCCCTGGTAACGGAACACCTCCGCAGCACCAGGCCCACTGCTGCATCATGGCCCAATAGTGTCGTGGAGGACGTGGAGAGGCGACTGGGTGCGTCCGGCCGGAGGGACCAGTGACACTTTGTACTCTACCAGCAGAGCAATGCTGATTACACAAGCACGCCCTCCAAGCCAACATGGGGCTGTATGAGGGTATACAATTTGCATGTAACATTTAAAATAATTGTAGTACCCATTATTGTGAAAAAACAATAAGAATTTATGGTCACAAGTCAATCCGACTCATGTCATTATTACCTTTGGCATGCATGAGTGCAGTGCTGTGTGAGGGGAATATGTGCACTAGAAACAGTTCATTGTGATTAGGTTGCGGCGCCTGTGTCCTTCAGCAGGATTCTCCCCGCGTGCATGATGCACATTTGCAGGTGGGCGGTTGTCCTCTTCCGACTCACTGCCAGAGATATCCACAGGTATTCTCCGCTTGGTAGCAATGTTGTGGAGTATTGCACACACGGCCACGATGCGGCAGCAGACCTCAGGCTGGTATTTGATGGCCCCACCAGTCTTGTGTAGAATGCGGAAACGGCTCTTTAAAATCCCAAATGTCAGCTCAATGCGATTTCTAGTGCGAATGTGTGCAGCATTGTAACGCCGTTGCTGTGGTGTGGCAGGGTTGAGGTATGGGGTGAGGAGGTACTCATGGAGGCCGTATGCGCTGTCACCTGAATGAAAGGAGCAGAGGGTGAGTTCCTGTCATGCGCAGCTACATGGTCTCGATGTGCTGTTTGTTGGCATATGACTTACCAAGAAGGTGTCCTTCGCCATAGTCTCCCCTGCCAGCCGTGTGTGCATGCCGCTGTGCCGGAATATGAAGGAGTCATGCGTGCTCCCTGGGTATTGTGCCACTATGTCGGTGTTGATTGTCTTAGCGTCGTACACCATCGGGATGTTCAGTGAGTGGTAGGACTTGCGGTTCCGGTACATGTATTCAGTCTCTGCGGGTGGGCAGATGTGGATGTGGGTACAGTCAATGCATCCAATTACATGGGGGAATTGAGCTATGTTGTAATATTGTAGCTTGGATTGATTCAAGTCCTGTTGGGTGGTTGGAAATTTGATGTAATGGTGTAGCCGGGTCAGCTTGGCCTCCAGGAAACTCCTTAGGCAGCGGGACATGGTGCTCTGGGAGATCCCCCCTGCAACAGCAACTATCCCCTGGAAGCTTCCGGAGGCCAGGAGGTGCAGGCTGCACAAGACCTGGACATGGGTGGGCACGGCATTGGTCCTCCTCTTTGGATGCTGCATCAGGGGGTCAAGGTCCCAGATGAGCTTTGTAATCATTGCCCCATTCAGCCGGTACTTTGAGTAGATTTCCTCCGCAGTTTGGCCCAGTAGTGTGATCCGCTGGCAGAAAATTCGCTCCTGGATCCTGCGTCTGTTCCTTGCTGCAGCATGGAGCCTTCGCCGCCTAACCACCATGTAGAGTCCTGGCATTGTGAATGTCCTCATGCTCCTACTGTGTCTCCTTAAGTGTGTTTGATCAGCCCCGCACCTGTGGCTAGTTAGGGATTGTTTTTTTAAAAAAAATTTTAACTTCATGTTTACCACCTGGTTTGGGTTCTCCTTAATTTGCGCCTCGCAAAAACGCGTTTTTTAGGTTTTTCGCTATTTGCGATATTTCATGCATTGGGTTAGCGATTATTTTGCGAATTCACAAAGAAAATCGCAGAATCATTGGGAATTCGCAATTTCAGAATCGCAAAGGGGGTTCCATCTTGATTCTGCGATTTTCTTTGCGAAGTCGCAAAATATGTTTTGCGAATTCGCAATATGGTCAGATTTTATTTCATGAATTGCGATTCATGGAATTGCAATGGCAAAAGCTATTTCGCAGCTATTGCGATCGCAATTTGTGTTCATGAATCTACCTGATAGTCTTTGATTTTACATTGACCATTGCTTTTAAAATGCCTAGTGCTTAAAAGACATATATCTCATTGCTCAGCCTCTGAAGGAGTCCAATTTACATATGCTTCAGAGGATAAGGAAATACTGGAAGTTTACTTCAGCAGGAGTTCCCTTGCTTAGGAAAAAGTCTTACGTTAAATGTGCAACTCTTATGAAATACAGTAGAGTACCCACTCAGGAGATTCCCTCCCCACACTCTTGAGGGGAGTAGATATGAGTGCCTGTCAAGCGTGGGAAACTAGCTACAAACTGCTGAGGGATATTTGAAAGTAGACACACTTACAAACCCTACCCATAACTCTGAATTTGCAAATGTGAAATTCCACATACTGGAGGAAGTTTCCAATCACTTTCCCAACATGACACAACTATCAATGTCGAACAGCGCAGTGACAGACATCACTGACTCACTCTTTCAGAGCTGGCATTAGCACAGGTGGGGCCCAAAGCAATACACCTTTTTGGTGGCCCCCTTCCAATGATCTCCTTCTCCATGGATTCGCTTACTACCACTATCCAACCAACTGTGCCCTTATCTCTCCATAGTTCCTCTCTGACAAACATTTAATTTTTTTTATAGTGATGTGCACTTTATACCACAGACATATTGTACAGAGACAATAAATCATCCTAGGAAATGTTAAATAAACAATGAGTATTACAAGGTGTAGGATCACGTCATCCATATTGGTAGGCAGTATATTTTAAAAGTGGTCTGGAAAAGCACAAACTTAGGATTTAAAATCCACCACCGTAATTGAGGTTGTCTTTACTAATAAGAATATATTTCTAACCAAACAAACTAATGACAGTTTTAGGCCACCCTGTGGATTAGGATTGTAATTTATGAATCGCAAATAACCAAAGAATCGCTGTGACAAAAGTAGTAACCCACTGAACTATTCACATAAAATACAGTTTTATGTTATGAAAAAGACAAATTCTTTGCAGAATGCATGTAAACCCCTTGTGCTACTGATGAGTTAAAACTTGCACTACACAAAACTCCGATCTCTCTCCAGAAGGAACATTAATCACCACTTTATCTTTGCCTTACCAAGGAGTCACTGACAGTGGTGGGTAAATAATGCCTTTTGCAGTCGGGCCTCATATTACTTGCGGGTGTGGGTGCGGGGGGGAGGTCGCGTGGAGGTTCGCGCGAGGGTGGGTTAAAAGAAAATTTTTCTTAAAACTTACCTGACTGGGTCCCGCGCCGCCTCTCCTGGGCCGGGTCCCGCGTTTGGTATTGTCCTGCTCCTGAACAGGAACATATTTTAAACCAAACAAGGGAACCCACAAGGTAAATAAGGACCTTGGGTGTCAGTTTTATATGAAAACAATGGTCCTTAAAAGACACAATAATGATGTGATTAATATAGACTTGAGTCAGTGCTATATTGATCATGATGATACATGCGGTAATCTTGTGTCGCTGTGCCCACGGATTCTCTTAGGTGGCAAATGTAATTAATAAACGGCGGGCAGGAGCTACGAATGCACGGGTGAAGGAGCCAGAAATGATGACACAATTGAGTGTGGACCTAAGCAGTGGAGAGTGAGCGCTGGGGTGGCGTCAGTTAATGTAAGGATACATGTGCTAACCTCGTATATTATTACGGGCGGGGTCACAGAGAGCATGGAAGCTCGGATGGAGCCTGGAAGTAGCTGCAAATGGTGGACCTGGTGAAAATAAAATAACGGGAGAGAGGCAGAATTGATTAAAAGTCTTAGACACCAGCAGCAGGAAAGTAAAGCTGCCTACCTTAGGGGAGTTAGGTTGCAGCTGTCACAATGGATCTTTACTTTGAGATAATTACTATGCAGTGATAGACTTAGGCTTCGGTAAGGGCTGGGTGGCGATGCGTTGTCTGCCCTGGTGGAGGAAGGGGGTGAGAGTGAGGAAGAGCACAGCGATTGAGCTTGGAGGCGTGCGGGTGCAATGCTTGTGTGCTTACCATGCAAGGCTGAATCAGATCCTGAGCTTGATGGCTAGGGTACAGTGAGGCCAGATACAGCCTTGAGTTTATAGCGCTGTCAGCAACACGTGAGCTGACACGATGTCACGGCGGCCATATTGGGTGAGGGGTCTAGTCAACAAACACTATAGTGCAACGATGTATGCTACGGCGATAGAAAATGAAGGAGAGGATGACGATAAATAGAAATTGAGAAGGTGACTTGATAAGCAATGCAGGAACCCGATAATTATGGTGGGTTAAAAAACAGAATTGCATGTTGTATATATGTTATACAGTAGTACACAGATAACCAGTGATTGTTACTGGTAAGGGCATGTTTGTGTGGGGAGGGTTTGATAGGTTATAAAAACTGCAAACAGCACAGTGCAAACATAAGGAAACAATTCTGTAATGAATGGTAATGGCATGATCACATTTGTGTGGTTGAGACAAATTCGGTGGATGGCAACAAAAATACAATAAAAACTGAAAAATAGAGAGGAAACAGTTTTTTGGATATTGATAGTAAGACAAGAGGATCCTAGAGCAGGGTGGTCCAATCTTCATTTCTGTTCAATCCGCTCTTGAGACTACCAGTGCTGATAATCAGTTTCAGTACCTCTTTGTTTCAAAGTTGTGCATTTTCTGCACCTCTGGCTGGCGGTTTACCATGCTGATAACTGTCCATTTAATGTCATCCTCGTTATGGGCGTCAAGATTGAAATGCTCTAACAGAGGCGCATTCTGGGTTTTAAAACGGGCCCTGCTCCGGTGTTGTCCAATACGGGTCTACATTTTCTGCGTTGCTTGGCCAATGTAAATTTTAAGGCAAGGGCACTGAATCAAATAAATAACATTGCAAGTATTACAATTAGAAATTGACCTTGATTTAATTACTATCAAAAAAGAAGGGAGCTACCCCAGTGCAAAGCAAAGGGAAGGGGTAAGCATAAAGAGACAAAAGAAAACAAGGTCCCTATAATCTAATATCAGGAGGGAAACCACCTCACCATGTACCAAGTGTCTATGTCAGTATCCTATTTGGTCTTGCACAAATATCTATGTGAGAAAACGACCTTATCTAGCGTAAAGCACAGAACCAAACAATGAAGGTTTGTTATGAAAATATCTCAGAGCAATATATTGACAATAAAAATATATTTAAAAACATACAATATAAGCTACTTATGGCTTTGATGAACACAATAACACTCCTCCCACTAGAGGGTACAATTTAAAAAATGTATCACATAAATCAGTTAAAAAACTTTTTTTTAAAAACAGTCGACGCAGCGTTTTGGTGACACCTTGATGTTTTCACCTTCTTCAGGACTAACAAAGTTTTCCACAAATCTTTTATTAGGTTAGATTATGTTTTGATGCCATAATATGTGGCATTATATGTCCCACCAACAGGCCACAAGGATCAGAGCCTACTACACACACAGAGTCTACTTCACACCTTTAGAACTTGACAATTGGTCTCTCGTCTTTGTCCGGTAGAACCACCGTATTATGTAGAGGTTGGAAGTTATCGGGAAAGTGCGGTAAAGTTGCAGCTTTGACTTATATTTTCCTTACAATCAGGATTTGAGCCGTGTTCTATGGCTCACGTTGTTTTCAAAGACCTGGCAATGACGCTTTTAAATTGCCGGCTTAGTGCCCTTGATCTGGGTCGTTTTGTATTTGACCAATGGTTTAAAATCAGATAACCGACTTTCGGCCTCACTGTTCTAATGGACTTCCGGGTTTATTTTACAACATTGTTAAAAGTAAATTCTTTGCCTTCAATTGTGAAATCACAAACATTACAATTACCACATTTGGCTGCCCAATCAATGGTTTAAGACCGCAGTGTGCATCAAGAGTTAGAGCCGGCTTAGGGTCAGGTAACGCTGCTCGTATTAAATGGTCTTTCAAGTTACGGCTTTTGCTAAATGCAAAGAGAGGGCGTTCAATATTTAAGTTGAAAGTGTTCAGGGTAGCCCAGTGTTTTAAGATGGACTTCCGAATAGTATTTGATGCTGGTGAGAATGTGGTCACGCAAAATATGCGGTTTGTGTTGGGCTGGATTTTGGGGGATAGCAGAATTTCCCTCGGGCAATACCATGCTCGCTTTTGGGCATTGCGTATGAGTCGTTTAGGGTAGCCTCGTGCCTTTAGCTTGGTAGGTAAGGTTGAGGCCTCATGACAGTAATCTTCTCTTGTAGAGCATTTACGCCTGATACGTAAAAATTGAGAGTATGGTAAAGAGTCACGTAGTGCTCGTGAGTGATTGCTTTCGTAGCGAAGTAGCGTGTTTCGCTCTGTGGTTTTTCTGTATAACCTGATGAGTAGTTCACCGTTAGAATGGTAAATGGTGAGATCTAGAAAAGGGATTAAGGATTTGTCAAGGGCCAAAGTGAAATTGAGCCCTAGGGAATTGTTATTTAACCAGTATAGAAATTGGTTGAGTGTGTCCTCATTGTTGTGTCAGATCAAAAAGATATTATCTATGTAACGGTGCCATATGTGACGCCGGAAGAAATGGGTTTGTGGGGGAGAGGATTATCGTCATCTCAAGGTAATCCATGAAAAGTATGGCTAAGGTGGGGCAAAAACGGCCCCCATTGATGTTCCTTTAACCTGCTGGTAGTATTCGTTATCAAACTAGAAAAAGTTTGTTGTGATGCAGAGTTCAAGTAGTTGAAGTATGAAGAGATTGGGAACGGTGTGAGGGCGAGGCCTAGAGTCAAGCACCCGTTGGATTACGGTCAGTGTCAAGACCTGTGGGATGTTCCTGTACATGGACTCAACATCCATTTTACACAACATGTCAGAGATAGGGTCAAATAGGTGGTGTTCAACTAAGTTTATTATAGCCATGCTGTCCCTTATATAGCATTCAGTTTTTGGTACAAATTCCTTTATAAAATAGTCCACATATTGGCCTAGAGGTTCAAGCATAGAGCCGCACCAGGATACTATGGGACGTCCAGGGGGACTTGTGAGATTTTTGTGTACTGGGTAATTGTAATGTTTGTGATTTCACAGTCGAAGGCAAAGAATTTACTTTTAACAATGTTGTGATTAAATCGAAGTCATTTTCAAATTGTAATACTTGCAATGTTATTTATCTGGTTCAATGCCCTTGCCTTAAAATTTACATTGGCCAAACAACGCAGAAAGTTAAGACCCATATTGGACAACACCAGAGCACGGTCCATTGTAAAACCCAGAATGCATCTCTGATAGAGCATTTCGATCTTGCCGGCCATAATAAGGATGACATTAATTGGACGGTTATCAGCGTGGTGAAACCGCCACCCAGAGGTGCAGACATTGCACAACTTTTAAACAAAGAGGAACTGAAACTAATTATCCGCACTGGTAGTATCAAGAACGGATTGAACAGAAATGAAGATTGGACCACCCTGCTCTAGGATCCCTTTTGCCTTACTATCAATTTCTCAAAAACTGTTTCCTCTCTATTTTTCAGTTTTTATTGTATTTTTGTTGCCATCAACCGAATTTGTCTCAACTACACAAACGTGAACATGCCATTACCATTCATTACAGAATTGTTTCCTTATGTTTGCACTGTGCTATTTGCAGTTTTTAGAACCTATCATACCCTCCCCACACAAACATGCCCTTATCAGTAACAATCACTGGTTATTTGTGTCCTACTGTATAACATATATACAACATACAGTTCTGTTTCTTAACCCACTATAATTATCGGATTCCAGCATTGCTTATCAAGTCACCTTCTCAATTTCTATTGATCATCTATCCTCTCCTTCATTTTCTATCACCGAAGCATGCATCATTGCACTATAGTCTCTCTTCAGTGTTGGTTGACTAGACCCCTCACCCAATATGGCCCCCGTGACATCGCATCAGCTCACGTGTTGCTCACAGCGCTATAAACTCAAGGCTGTATCTGGCCACACCGTATCCCAGCCATCAAACTCTGGATCAGTTTCGTCCTTGAATGGTAAGCGCACATGCATTGCCCCCGCACACCTCTGAGCTCAATCGCTGTGCTCGTCCTCACTCTCACCCCTTTCCTCCCCCAGGACAGACAGTGCATTGCCACCCTGACCTTACCGAAGCCTAAGTCTATCACTGCATCGCAATTATCTCAAAGTAAAGATCCATTGTTACAGCTGCAACCTAACTCCCCTAAGATAAGCGGCTTTACATTACTGAAGCCGGCTGCTAACACATCGATTCTGCATCACACCCCATTATTATATTTTCTCCATATCCGCCATTTGCAGGTACTGCCAGGCTCTTTCGAGCCTCCATGCTCTCTGTGACACCGCCCGTAATCATATACAAGGTTAGCGCATGTATCCTTACATTCACCGCTGCCACCCCGACACTCACTCCCCCCTGCTTAGGTCCACACTCAATTGTGTCATAATTTCCATCTACCTTCACCCGCGCATTCGTTGCTTCGGCCCGCTGTTTATTAATTAAATTTGCCACCTAAGAGAATCCGTAAGTACAGCGACACGAGATTACCTCATACATTATCTTTTCGCATGCTGCGCTTACTCGGTGTGTGTAGTGTGCCGCACAGAGGTATATTTGCAATATTTTCACCGCAGTAATGAGATTCACTTGCTGGTTTTTCACGGAGGCAATTGCCCCACTACGTTCTATTATCAGCGCAGTAATGAGATTCACTAGCTGGTCTTTTCACAGAGGAATTTGCCCCACAAACACAAGAGTTTATGAACTTCTGCCCCCGCTCAAGAAATTTTCGATCTCGCTCACCGTGCACTTGCCTGACAGCTATTTTTCCACCCCAGCATGCTCAGTAGTTTGTACTAGAGTTGTTACCTTTATCCTTCCTGCTACACGCCTTCTAATTTCCCCTCTTTGCCTTCCTTCCCTATTTTCTATTTTTCCACAGGCACCATCAAATTCAGGCTTGTATTATACCCGTCCTGATGATGATCCTAGTATTGTTTTAAAATGATCAACACACCGTCAACTTGTTTAAAGAGCATGCACATTAATCCAATGTGATAAAACAAGTGCATTAGCTGTTTTTTCCAAGCTTGCCCTAACTATCCGCTACCTTTGTCTTGCCTGAAATGTTTCTGTCCAAATGTAATTGTTTTGTGTATGTGTAGGACACAGAATTGTGTCCCACTGTATTGTTGTGCTCCTATTTGTGTTTGCATTTATAATTCATTAAATTGATTGTCCGGCTGGACTTCATCAATATAGCAATGAAGTCTATATTAATCACATCATTATTATGTCTTTTAAGGACCATTGTTTTCGTATAAACCTGAACAGGAACAGGCATGCTCCCTCCCCTCCCCTTCAATCACAATGCTGCAATGACAGCTTTGTGATTGGTTCGGACAGCGCCCAGCCGGGGTCCTTTAGGGAGGCCATTTTCTCCATGTAGGCTGCATGCAGCTCGCATAGAGAAAATGTAGAGTGCACATGACTGGTTTGATCGGCCCCAGAGGGCCGACCAAACAGTCAGGGCCCACAACAGTGGGCAAGCCACTCCTAACCCGCCCACGCACCCGCCTCCAACCAGTAATACCCTCCCACCCCAGCCAGGCATACCATACCTTCTGCTTTCTCGCAGTGCGAGAAGCAGAATCATAAAATGGTATTTAAAATACCATTTTATGTTTCTGCTTCTCGCACTGCCAGAAAGCAGTGGGGCAACACTCCTTCACATTAATGGAGGAGCCACCCCTGGCCTGTTGCCTCGGGGTGGTTGATGTAGCTGTAGTCTACAGAGTCACTGACTGTGACTGGCATAGCCTCCAGCAACCCTCCAAGAGCAGTGGAGGGCAGCACATGTCAAGAAGGTCACGGATGTTCCTTACTTTAATTTCTTTGGCAGAAATAGCAATTCCTGGTGGCTCGGGCTGGCTGCGCCAGGAATCTGTAATTTAAACATCTTGCTTCAATCAACAGGAGTGGGCGCCTTGTGTAGGAAAACAGAAAGCAGCGCCGAATCCACGTGAGCTTGGCCCAGCCCGTGCAGAGCAGATTCTGTCTCGGCCTCCAGGTAGAGAATGCTTTGGATCCACTTGTAAGAGAGGCTGAGGTCGGTCTTCAACAAGGCAGAATTGTTTTTTTATATCCGGTGCCAGCCAGTTCCAAAACAATGTGTCAAAGACACACTTCAAATCCCATGAGGCCATCGACTTAGAGCTCTGAGACAGCTAAATCAAATTTATTGATGCACAGCAGCAATTTTCTTATTTAATTGTGCCAGGCCACAGTGCTTCTTTGCACATTCAATTTTGGTAAATGTAAGTGCGTGACTAATGCATTTTAGTGCTGTGATGCGGACACAGAACTAAAATGAATCAGTCTAACACCTGATGGGTGGTACTTGGCAGGGCTGCCCAATGTATAGGGAGGGAAAATTCAATAGCCAGGCCCTGTGAAATAAGTGCCGGTGCTGAGCACCAGAAAGCACTGGCACACATTAAGCACTCATTTATTTTTCTGCACACCTCAGTTGAACTTAACAGCACAAAATTGGTAAGTCTGGCCGGCGAGCCCACATTGGCACTCCCCAAGCTCCTCAAAGTTATTAGGCTCAACTATTACTAAAAAGTACAGAGATCAAGGCTAGTCCCTTATTTAAAGGAGAGGAGTAATGCAAAAACTTCTCTCTGCCCTCCTTTGCTTTTCCCTTCATCAATAAATGTGTTTGGGGATGTGGTTTTTCTGAGGGCTAAGCCATTGCCAGATCTGCAATGGGAAATTGTAACAAAGCTTCTGCTGACTAGAGAGAAAAAGTTCTAAAATGTGCCCATGTGCTCGGAGAAGCTACCCGTGCATGTAGGGCCTTAACACCTTCCATGCTTATGAAGAGCCCAGCTCGTCATGAGGCACATTGGGGCTGTGCTCATGACGAGCTGGGCTCGTCATAACGGCTGCAGCACTCCCACGCGCAATTGATTCCCCGCCTGTGCGGGGGAATCAATCAGTGGGCAGATTCGACAGCTCCACTGTGTCTCATGATAAGCTGGGCTCGTCACGAGCAGCGTGGCGCTGCGGGCCCCCCCACGCCATGGGGGAATTACCCCCGTGGCGAAGGGGTTAGCTACACTATTTCTGAAGAAATGCCACTGCTTTGGGGACCTGTCTTCAAAAATCTGATAAGTGTTGACAAGCTGGCTTGAGATTACTGTTGTGATATCTAATTTCTTCACCAGAGCAACTACAATCATATCTGCAGTGGCAGCTCCTCCGCTAAGGTGGGGGAGTGTTGCCCCACGGCTATTTGAGCAGTGCAAAAATAAAATGATTATAACAAGACGTTATTATCATTTTATTTTTCTGTGTGGGACTGGAACCAGTTTTGGGCGAGGCTCAGCTCGCCAGAGCAGAGAAAGGAGTAGCACTTCCTAAGTGTGCATGACTGGCCGGCCGGCTCAACAATCATGCACATTTAGCATGTTCTCTACCTGGCTGTGTTGCAAAGCCCGATGGAGAACATGCCCAGGCTCCCAGGCACTGCCTGAGGCCAAAACAGGCAGCTCATACCAATCACAACGCTGCTCATACTTGACTAGGAGAGTCTGCTTCCGGTGCTGCCAGTGTAGGTGAAGAGGATGGAGGAGAGGCGTGCGGTGGTGGCAAAGGTAAATTCTTTTTTTTGTTATCCATTCGCCCAAGGCCCCACCACCCCCGTTTCGAGGCTGCTGCTACTGCATATCCATGAAGTTTCTTGAGAGAAACAATTTCCAAAAATGTTCACTGATGAGGTGGACAATTTTAAATTAGCTGGGCCACTTAACACTAAATACGCCCATTGCTCTTGAAATGGTGCTGTGGCTGGTATATTTGACAATACGGAAGGCACAGGTAGAATTATAAATAATCTAAGGTCCATATCATCCACTAACTACTATGAGATTGTCCAGGAAAATATAAAAAATCCAATGCATGTAACCATTTTTAGGTCTCATCTGCAGACAGCTTTAGCTACCTATTGTCAACAGACCTATTGTATTCAGTATGGATTTGGCATGGGCTTTGGGTATGCACAGTGCTCATGACTAGATGGTTCAGTTCCTTGCTCCCAATTTCTGTTGTTATCCAGTGTAAGGACAATTTTAGGCATATTGCGTTTTGATTAGGGGAGTGGTATTGTTCCACTGATAACTTCAGGACATTGCACTGCAGTGTGTCAGGGACTATTCTCTTTTCTTCTCTCTCCTTGTTCTATATGCTCTGCCCTCCTTTCTCACTCACCCACTTTCCAGCTCTTTTTATTAAGTAAAATAATTCACCCTGTGCCTGCTTGCCCCTATCGTGCTCTGTTCAATGCTCGCCACTAATACAGCATTCAGTCGCTATTCTTGAATTTTTTTTATCCTTCCAAAATGGTCATCCATGCATGTGCGTAACTGTACATGTGGCACCCATCTTGAAATTCTTTTTCGTAAGCTTCATGAAAGCCATTTCAGAATTGATACCAGGTGTGAGCAAGCCATCTGGCCAAAAAAGTATTCTCAAAGCCAATAGGTCTGTGCCCTAATCTTTGCTGATGCTTCTTAGTTAACACCAACAGGATCAGGAAATAATTGCTTGTCTATGCAGAATGCTAGAGAAATTTAAGAAAATGTCAAGTTCCACTATTGTTCTTTTTAGTGGGATTTGGGCAAATGTCATTCTTACTCTCTAGAGCATTGAATTGGAGAGGGCTTCAGGATTTTCACCTTTAAATGCCGCTAAAAGATAATGAACAACATGAAAATGTCTGTGTCAAGGGTTGAGAACACCATAAAGTTGAGTGACTGATTTGGAGGCTGTGGTGAAGATGGATGAAGAACAGACAAAATATCCAGGCATTGATAGATGCCATTGGCAGCAGATAATAGATGCAACGTTATTTTGTTGAATTGAATGGTTTCCCTGAAGGGTTGGGGACCCCTGATTCTAGAGGCTAGATCCTCAGTCCTCCTATGGAGCTCTATGAATGTGCAGACCTACCACATATACAGCAAACCACTTGTCAATATCACTCCGACCAAATAAATAGGCACCAGGTCTTTAGAGATGTAGATATGTATGTATCCATTTTGACTGGACTTTGAGATTTGTAAGACTTTTAGTTCCAGCTCCTTTGGACTCACTTCATTAGCCAACAAAAGTTACTTTTCCACCAAGGCCCATTTAGCCTCAGCCTTCCTCTTCTCTGCAGTCAATTACAGTTTGGCCAGCAGCAGTTGAAACTTCCCCTCAGCTCTCCTGTCCTCCAGCTCCTCAACTGACAGATTATGAGAGGATGGGCATAAACTTCACTCCTGTGGCAAGTCAGCTTCCTGCTGTTGCAGCTCATGGCCTGTGGCCAGGTCATTTCCTTCCTTATCCTCAATCTCCATATCCCCCTCCACATCCTTAGGGTCATTTCCCTCCAGCTCACCTGTTGCACCTTGCATCATGTGGACCTCCTCAAAGGCTCTGAGTGCTATTTGAAAGCCCACTTTTGAGGCCCTCTTCCCCACGGTCAGGTCTCTCTCCTGGCAGAGCTCCTTCCTCTCTGCCACCTTCAGGGTATCAATGCTGCTCAGCTCCAACTCCATCTTTCCAAGCAAGAGTCACAGATGCACAAATGTGAGGCAGGGATTTAATATGGGAAAATTAATAGCCAGTTATGGAGAATTAAAGAAAGAATACTGATGTCAGAATATTTATTTAGGATATTTTTAGTTTTACTCAAATCACTGCATAGTACTTTAGAAACACGAGTACTAGATTCCACCACTGAACACAAATGTAAGAAAGTGGGTTAGTGGTTGAGAAGGGTAGAACCCCCACTCAAATAACACAGGGGCATATTACCAACCAATAGAGATAATTTTTGTCTCTAACTTGTTTAGAGACAAAAATTATCGCCGCAAATCGGCGATTTTTATCGCAGATAAACCTTGCTATTAGCAAGGTTTATCGCAAATGCGATAAAAAACGGCCGCAATGCATGAATATCGCTGAAAAGTCAGCGATATTCATGCATTATCGAGCAAATGCTCTTAGCCATGTTATCCACCTCCCATTGGATAACATGGCTAAGAACTGCTCCTGGGCAAGTGTTAGCTTTTGGAGATATTCGCGCTTAGCGCGAATATCTCCAAAAGTTGGTAATAGGAGATAGCGATGTTAGCGACTGTTTTCAGTCGCTAACATCTTGGCACGCCCACTTTGCATGTCATTAGTGATAAATATCACTGACATGCAAAGCGGGGCCCAAGATGGTCACTATCTCCTATTAGCTGTCGCTAACTGGTGTTAGCGACAGCTTGGTAATAGGGAGATAATTTTATCTCCGCTTTCTTGGCTTTTAAAGCCAAAAAAGCGGAGATAAAGCCCCTTGATAATATGCCCCACAATCCTTGTTAGGGTGAACCACAAAAGCCACTAAATTAACCTGTGCTTAACCTGTGCTGAACTCTCTAGAAGCTAGACACAAAGCAGTCAGGGTTAACCTATAGCCAATGTGTAAAGTATTTATGATGCACACAAATAGCAAACAAGTGGAAAATAAAACATGACAAATCCCAAGCCACTTTGAGAAATAGAGTAAATTGTAATAAATAAAATGACAGCAAAGCAGACAAAATCCAATCAGTAGAACTGAAGATATTAATTTTTAAAGGCTAAAAAAAAAATAACTCCAAGGTGCCGTTATATGGTCGCATCGACAAGGGAAAGTCACAAGTTCAGGCCAACCACGATGGAATGTAAGTCAGATACAGAGACCTAGTTAGACCTAGTTAGACCTGCTGAAGAATTACCTTCTTAAGTCCAGCATGAAGAGTTCCTTTTGCATTAGAGGGAGGTGCGAAGAGGAGGCTTTTGGCTCGAGAAACAGATCGAGCATTGGGGATGGTTGCTGCTGTAGCACGAAGAGCTGTTTATTGCTGGAGCTTTTGGTTGTTGGTTTTCGTGGATGGTCCCTGTCAGCATGAACAGCAGATCCCACTGGATCACATTGGAGGTCATGGTCGGTGGTCGATTCTTGGCATAAAGAGGCCACTTCACCATCATTAGGAGCCAAAAATTCCAGCTTTTCACCTATTCTTGTGGAGGAGTTCTCTCTGTTCCAAGACCTGAGGCATACCTCTTGGGGATTGGGACCAGCAGGAGAGCTCAGGCAGGTCCAGACAGGTACAGCTGGTGCTGGCCAGCTGGGCACTTGCTGGGAGGCCCCTAGAGGTTTTTTGTGTCCCTGTAGCTTAGACAGGAGGTCAGCCAGCTGACCTTTGGAGTCACTCTGGGAAGACAGGAATCAAGGCAGTCAGGTCCAGCCTTCCTTCCCAGCAGCAGAGCAGACATTCTGGCAGCAGGGCAGTCCTTCTTCTGAATCTTCCACAAGTCCAGTACAGTCCTGATGTAGGTTCTGAAAGTCCAATTTATATACCTGGTGCCAGCTTGTGGTTTCGGGTATTCCCCGTCCTGCCCCAAAACTGGTTCTGGTCTGTTCTTCCCCTTGAACTATGGCTGGCTCTCAAATTTATAGGGTGACAAACAGCAGAACAGGCCTGGAGTCAGGTTCCTTTATGATTACTGCATGCAGAGCCTATTGAAGTGTAATCAGGGAAGGGGACCATTCCTCCCCAGCTGTCCTGTCAAGAAGACCATTCCCCTCACACCTAGTCCTTCTTTGTTCTCATGTCTAGAGCAATACACAAACTCCACCAACAGAATCATTCAATATCATGTGACCCTGGACACTGGCAGAAAGCCACAGTACTCGTTTGGACAAGATAATGCCAACTTTGTGAAAGTCGCGTTTTCAAAATTATAACTTAAAATCTGCCTTCACCAGTAAGGATGATTTTAAATTTCAATTCATAAGAGCATAAACATCATATCTCTATATACTCTCAATCTGAAGTTAGCACTTATTAAATGTTAGAAAGTAACTCAGTGTAGTCTGTGGAAGAGATAGGCCTCACAACAGTGAAAAACGACTTTAGGAGTTTACCAATGTCAGGACATGTAAACTTAAACACACCTGTCCCACTTTTTAAATACCATGCACCCTGCCCTATCAGTGGGTAGGGCCTATCTTGGGGATGCTTCATGGGTATTAAAAAGAAGGTGTGGCTTTGGGAAAGGGGTTATTTTGAGAGGTTGAAATGACAGTTTAAACCTGAACTACAGGCTGCAGAAGCAGGCCTCCGGCATGTTTTACAGTGTTGCTTTAGTGGTTGGCACAATGAGTGCTGCTGCCCACTAGCCAGGCCCGGACTGGCAAGTCCGGGCACCGGGCAATCCCCCGGTCGGCTGGAGGGGGGTGGGGGCCGGTTTTGTGACAGGGGGCCGGTTCTATTGCTGGGGCCGATTTGGCCGTTTGGAACCGACCCCTGCGTGACTCAGAGAGAGACAGTTATTACAAACAGTCAGGCATTACCTTCTCTTTCCTCCTTTCGTAGTTTTTGATTCTCTGTGAAATGGATCCAAAAAAGAAAAACACAGTACTGCCAAGTATCACGCATCCTGCTTATGCGTATTGCACCACGCATGCTCACTTGCAAGTTGCAACAATTAAACCATTCGCGCATGTCTTTCTGAGCTCCCCAACACAGCCAAGGTGCTGTAACAGATTTACCCCGACGTGCAACCAGCATGATTAATCATGGGGCCGGTGTACCAAGTGAGTTATGTGCCGTGGGTATTTTATTATCTCCATGAAACACTTGAGGGTCCTGACCAGCGGCGGCCCCTGGAGTTGCTCTTCAGCAGCCTTAGAAGCACACCAGACCCTCCTGTGCAGCTGCTTCGAGCCACATAATTTGTGAGTCGACTCAAAAGTAAGTTGCGCCTCAGTGAGGTATCAGTTTTCTTCAAAGTTTACATTTTATTAATAGCGCTTACAGTGGAGGCCCCGCTTCCTTAGCCACTTGTGTGACACCCACGACCCCCTCCATCCTTCTACCCGCAGGAGCCCCAGGCCCTCATCTAACCACACTTCCGCTACTGGACGTCTTAGGATACGCATGTTCTATGGCCTGAAAAAGACTGACGATCACATAAGGCACCCAGGAACAGGAGAACACAAGTACAATAAGCAGAAGAAACATCCGTCCATGATTATCCTGCCCGTTACAATCGTTACCGAAAGGTCTTGGCTTGTGTTTGCATACCCCCAGAGTAACTAGAGATACTGTGTGTCGCACTAGTTTGCTTCTGCTAGAAGTTTGCAATTCATGAAATAAAGTAGTTTATAACATGTTGGTTTCGCCATCTCAGCATTATTTGGTGTAAGAGAATTTCTACGTAGCTGATTCTCCAAACTCATGAATCTTTTTAACATGCTCAGTGGCAATACTGACGACTTTTAAAATAGCAAAAAAGCATTATACACATTGGCAGTTAAACCGAGAAGCCAGCTAAGAGCACTGCATAGCTAGTGCTGCGGCTTCAGTCTGTGACATGCCCCCACCCTAGTAAAGGAGGAATACTGCTAAGCAGTGATTGAAGCCAGATCCAGATGATAACAGCCAACGTCCTGCTTTGAAGAGTCCCATATTGAAAGCACCCTGTGGTAAATAAAATATTACCCTGGCTTAATTTCTAGGCATTAACAATTATCATGCATCAAGTGAGAAGCAGAGTCCGTGGTATCTGAGTTAAAATGGGCTTTATTCCAATAACTCGAGTCAAAGGGAGAATATGTTCCATCACCTCTGAGGTTCAGGAAGAGTCTTCTAACATTTAATAACAATGAACAGCATATATACATTTTACTCCTTGTACATAGGGAGGAGCGCTCCAGGCAGAGCAAGAAAGAAAGAGATAAGAGCATGTGGGCGTACACTTGATGAGTCATAGGTAGATGATAGGTAGATGTCATAGGTGGGTGGGTACTTAGGGGAGGAGTTTGCATGACCAGCTGGAACTCTGCCCTAATTGTGCAACTTTGAGCATGGCGTGCAATTGACGTGTAACTGGGAGGAGAGCTGACTTTCGGCCTAGCAGAGACATCTCTTGTGTCAGGGCGAAAAGCACATCTTGTACAATCTGATATGATAGGGGATGTATTGTCTGAAGCAAAAGGTTGTTCACCACTAAGAATCAGAAAAGCATATATTTCTCCGTTCATTGCATGGGGGCTGAGACAGAGAGCTAGGCCTTATCTGTCGCGAACGGGTTCTGTTTACATTTCCTCACCGGGCAGGGATGCCACTCTGTACAGCAAAACAGATAACTGTTATTCATAACACTGTCTTGGCAGAAGTTCAGAAAGTGGTTCAACCACAATAAAATAAAGGGCTCAGTACGATATTTATTTAAAAATGCACAATGCAGAATGCAAAATACATGGGCCTTTATTTTAGCTTAACGTTTGGGAGACTTTGATGACTTGACTTGCAGGACATGTTTGCAGAGGCCTAGTGATTCAGGCCACTACGAGAAATATGCATGGGTGACATGCACATGAATGTAACATAGGGTATATGTAGTGGACATTATTTGGTCAGGCAAAATATCATTATCCTCAACCCCACTATATAGTCCAGTAGCTATCTAGTGCAATGGCTGACACACTTAGTACTGATGCTGAGCAATATACGGAGGAAGTGTAGCCCACGAATAAGCAAAGTTCCTGCACAATTAAAATGAAGAAAGATGTCAATTTTTGGAAAAAGACAGACCAAAATGGTGAATTTTACAGCACATTTTTCATTACATATTCAATTGTATCAACTTTCAAAGCACAGTAAATAGTAGATGATGACCTTAAAGAGCACCAGGTTACCCACCAAGTCATATGTACCCATAGATTTTCTTTCAGAGAGCACCAAAAATAGACACAGGTAGTGAATCAGAGAGAACAAAGTAAAAGTGAGACCAGCCCCCCCCCCCATGGTGTGTAGCGAGCAAGCGCAGTGAGCAACCACTACTAGGGGGAGTTTAGGGGGTTCTGCCATAAGGGTGCACTCACTGAATAGTTCTTGAAAAGGTAAGTGTCTGAATTTCTCAGTTCATTGTGGAAAAAAAGGTTGATAATAATAATAATTTTAAAAAGTAACAGAAGACCAGTTAGGTTTCCCCTAAGTGAGGCAATGTACGTTTTGCCAAATTGTTTTGCTATGTATGTATTCTCTAATGAGTTTTGGAAAAGGCTCGAGTGATGCTTTAGCCGAAATATAGCGAAGGCTCTCTGCCTCCCCCTGCCCCCTACTCACCACATGCCCTCGAGGTCCTCCTGGATTCCAGGTTTATGCATGTAGCATGTTTCGACCTCTGAGGGGTGGTGATGGCACATGGCTGGCTAAGTTACATGGAGGATCGGGTCCGGGATAGCCTCTCCCCGAGTCATCAATCTGAGCCTTCCTGGCCTAGAGCCTGCCACCACCTCGCTCCGCTCCTGCTCACAAAAAAAAAACACTACGCTGCGGAACCGGGCCGGGCCTAGCCCTGCTGCCCCTTGCCCCTTTAGGACCCTTTTGCTTTTAATTCATTTCTCTGGCCCGATCGCAACTTCCCCATACAGTGCCGCCTAGCACCCACCACCCAGTGGTCAAAGTGGGGGAAAAAAAGTAGGGAAGCTGTGGACGGACAATCAGAGGGCGGGAATAACCCGTGGATTGGGTCAGTGGGCAGAGTCAGAGGTGTGGCAGAAAGAGCAAAATATCCCAATTTTTAGTATTTGTTTCCCATTTCCCTAACCGCTTACAGCTTATTACGTTATTTAATTTAACCAATGGATACACATGATTATTTAAGGTTTAATATTATTTATTGACATTAAAATACATTCACAAAGTGAGATACGTTTCCAATCATAGAATGTCCCAAATATCCTTAAAAGTGGAATTGCAAGCCTTTTGTCTCCCAGCCATGGAGTTTCTGTCATCAGAACTTCTCCTTTTTTTCCCACAAGAGCAGTTCAAACATGAATGGCAAAATATCCTAGTTTGCAAATGTTTTCCACATAATTATGGCTCTGTCATATTTGCCACATAATACATCATCAGCTGCATAATCAGACGGTTTTAACTAATAAATTGTTTATACCTCAAACGTATCAAAAGTTACTAAGAAATGTGACTTGTGCTGCTGTGAAGTGGAGGGCCCCATGAAAAGATTAACTGGTCACCTTTCTCACTGCTGCAGTTGTATGTTCCATTGGTACTAATAAGTAAAAATCTTTGCAGAGGCTGTTAGCATGTGTAAAAATGTCAAACTAATAAAGTATCAGAACATTTACAGCACCACTTATACCCATGTAGTGTGTCAGAGCGCTTTACATCACACATATTACACAGAGACAATCAATCATACGTGCATAAATCACTGTATAGGAAATGTTACATAAGAAAAAGGACTACAAGGTGTAGGAGTCAAATGACAACCATACTGGTAAACAGCATAGCTTGATAGTGATTGGTCTGGAGAAACGCAAACTCAGAATTTAAAACGTAATACCATGGTTGGAGGTTCTCCTGAATAATCAGAATTGATTTCTACCCAAATGAACCCTTTTTTGTAACATTAGTATAATCAAAGACTGGGGAAAACAACATAACAATCTAATTTATACCTTGCAGTTTGCATGAAGCTCTTACATGACAGTTAATACCTCACTGTTCTATGTTAGGATTTTAACTTATTAACTGCAAGTAACAATAGGGCCTCTCTGGCAAAAGAGGGAACCCACTGACCCATTTACATTATGCAAAAACAACAATTGATGAACAGAATGCAGAACAATGTCATGCATTCACCCCTGTACAGAGATCTGGACCTAAATCCATTTTTTTTGCTCACAATGCCATTCCAGTTTGAACCCAACCATGCAAATCAGTCTTGACCCTGTGCCCTATGTCCAGCCCGAACTGCCAGGCCAGTTCCTCCCTGAACTGGAAACAAGCATCCTAGGACCAGTTTCATTTGTTGCAGTTACACTATTTACATTATGTGCACTTTGTGATCTGTATGGTACATATTCTTAGCAGCAGGCACATTAACCCTCTTTCCACGAGTCAAAACATCCACTAGACTAAACACCTTCTGTCTCCACTAAGAACATGAATCACTGGAGTTATCATGACATTTTTATTGTTGCCGAAAATTGTTGGAGGCCAGGAAGGAGGCAGCAAGTGCTTTTAAAACCATGTTATACTTGCAAACACAACGCCCCACCTGAAGTCAGTGCCAGCCGCGGTCCGTGCATGTAAGAGCGGTGGGTGGTGGGGCCGGGTAAAGAGGGATTTTGAGGGACAATGCAGAGGGAAAATGTATTATTTATTTCATTTTCCCTCTGCATCATCCCTCGAAATCCCCCCTTACTTGGCCCCTCTGCCCCACTGCTGTTACCTGCACTGACCGCGGCTGGGCAGCGCCTGGTGCGGTCACACTGCCCTAGAGCCACCCTGCTCAAGGGTCCTGTGACTTCAGTGCCAAAGTCACTTTCACTCTATGGTGTGCTGCTTCATAGGCCTGCCTGCAAGACTGAAGGTGAACTTCAGAATGAAGTGTGGCGGACAGGCCTTCTAGGTTAACCCACGCTTGCCACTGCTAGGGTGCTAAGGCACCAGGGCTTCTAAGTTCTTGTGCGGCCTTTTAAGGTCTAGCATGGGAATGTGCTCTCTCAGGAGAGTGGTCTGGTGGACTGGTTCTCCAGTTCCAAATTCAGCAGCTCTGACCGTAGTGCCCCCTCCTCTCCCCCACTGAATACCATACTGCCCCACTGAGAGAAACTTGCTCTGCACTGACCCGCTATAGACACATGGATGTGACTCAATTCAAATCACGCACTAGACAAGAGCAATATTCTGCCTAAAAAAAAAATTTAACAACATTCTAGAAAAAGCAAACACTCATAGGGAATAAAAGATTAAGTAAAGCATGTGAAATGTAAGCAGGAAACAACACGGTTACCTTTTTCTTTTTACAATCATTATTCAGAAATTAGTGAGTGCTTTTGCCTGAAAAGTTAAGGCCCTGACTACAGGGCATAGAAGGGACCCAGTTCAATGCCCATTGCTTATATCCTACAAAACATAAGACGTATGGTTTAAAAAGACCACGTTTGTGAACACAAAGCCGCTGTACATATTTTGTTTTCCAATTCACCCATCAAGCAGGTATTTTAGTACCTCCAGGAATAGTGCGCTTTCCCACCCAGGGTAAGCAATGGCGAGAGATAAGACAACAAAAGTAGCCTGAGTGTTGCAGTGTTCCTGAAATCACGTCCTGCTAATAAATGAGTTGGCCTTGTATACAGCAATAGCAGTGAAACTGTAAAGACATTTAACGAGACGTGAACCCTCCTCAAAATGGCCTCTTCCAGCCTAGGAGCAGTAGCAGCAATCTGGGCTTTGAAGAGTGGTATGCTTTCTGCTAATCTCAACGCAGTTGATTGCTGTTACTATTATTAACCTGTTTATTTTATATAATGCAAAGCAGTAGGCAGTGTGCCTGTCTTTAAAATGTTGTCAGGATTCTGCTAATTTTACCATCTGCATTACTGGCCCTAAAGTTATGTTTGTGCCCTGCTGCCCGTCTGGCTATGTTTGTCGTGTGTAGATGCCTTTGAACGTGCAAGAAATCCAAACTGAGGTCATAAAACAGCAAGAAATCTTACTGCACTGATGCTAACAAACATTCACTACTGAAAGATCCCATAAGACAGAACAGCATTCATAACCCTTCGGAGTCCAGTTGTGCTGCTTAGCTGGCTGTCACTGTGCTCATAACTGCACTACTGAAAAACTTATGCCACCCGCTGCAGTCCACCTGAATACATTGAACAGAACACGTGCTTAACAATAGCCCTTACCACTGTGCAACAACAAGCACAAATGTCCAGCAAAAGACATTAAACAAAACACCGTGCATAAAATCCACATAGCAAAAATATGCCAAGTAGTAGGCTACCCCTGTGCTCGTAACAACACTTCCCACCATGATATAACTTATGCAAATGCGCAACGGTCACGCTTGTAAAGGCCCAGATAAGCAATGAGACCCACTGTACACGTTACTAATGAATGCCACACAGAAAGCAAGAATGCACAGATCTGTCAACGCAGAAGATGCATATGCAATTGGTGAAGCACTTCAGCCTTAAACATACACCAACAGCGTAATACATACCCACCTAACCAACAGGAGGGCCTGGACACGGTACCCTACCACACAATCACACCCCGGTCCAGCCCATGGCCTAGGATGAACCCTGTGGGAAGGCGTCCGGCTGCCAAAAGCTCTAAGACGCACAACCATGCTAGAATGTGCCCTATTCAAAAATCACTTTCACAACATGACATTTGCACAAGATAGCGGCCCGCGTGGCACAGTGTACTGCCACTGGGCGGCTTGGCGCCAACGGCATCGGCACTTATGCACTCCTGCAGGGGTTTGAAGTCCCACCGGCTGTTCTAACTCCAGCCAACCTCCTCTAGGCGCTTTGCTTTCTCTTCGCTCTACTCCCCGCACTACTATTTGCAAGGATTTTAGGGCACGCTGGAACACATGCACTGAATCGTCTGGTTGAGATTCTGGCACAAACGTTGGTGATGAAACACAGCGTGCATAAGCCCTGTTGTGGAGTACGTTCTTATCTGTGCAAATGACTTGTATTCATTCACTATCAAGATCAAACCCCCTTTAGAAATGTATTTCAGCTTCAACCTACTGTTGCTTTTGGAAAAACATGCTTTAAAGGGCCACATTTGCTAATATTTTCCACAATGGGTTTGGCTGAAACAATCACAGCAATACAAGAGAATGCAACTGCACTTTGTGTCCTTTACAACGTCCTTAAAATTCCATAGGAAAGTATCACTGTTAATCCTCAACCTCACTCCCCACCAGTTGTAAAATCCTATCCAGTTCTGGTCAAAGTTACATACAGTGCGGTTGTATTTGGATCATTTGTCTCAAAGTACCCCTGTTATGTGATCCCCATTGTGTCTTAAATAGTTGTGAATTTCGATGCACGAATGTGCAGCACTGTGATCTGTTATTGTCCCAGTCCAAGCCTGGTTGTTGAAATTTACAATTAACTAGTAACATGTTTAAAGATAAGCCCATAACGGTTGCCTCTTTCAAAAGCCATGGGAAACGTTTTACTGATCAGGCCTAAAAGTGCAATTTAATAAAAATGAATTGTGTTCGATTTGAATAACTGATGCTGGTTAAACGCAACTTTGAGATCACAAATAATGAATCTAAATCATCAGGCTGCCAGTAGCGGTCGGACTTGCACGCTGCGCTCGCTCGCGACGGGCCGGACGGGGGCTGGTCTGTAAAAATTTGCCAGGGCTGCTTTCAGTTCCCAGTCCGGCCCTGATTGGACAGGCTCCACCTCTCACACTTGAAACTTAAGAACAAGGTCCCGGCCTAAAGGTGGAGAGATTACAGCTACAGCGTATCCCGCCTAGCGTAGCTGCAAGTGTTCATCGCCCCTACCCCCTGCTTCAGAGCGTATCACGGATGCAGCAGCTGAGCGAGTAGATGCTGATACGCTGCGAGGCTGCAGTTTGGAGATGATAACCCAGCTCTTTTTTCTTCCTCGACAAAAGAGGATTGCTTCTCCTTGGCATTTCCTGGATCGATGCCTGGATGCATGCTGGTCCCAGGGACTACAGGGGCTTGTTAGGAAAAGAATAGTTGCGACTGGCAAAGTCTCCGCACATAATATGGAAAGGTTTTGAGAATTTTAAAACGTCATCAGTCTGCAACCATGTGTGGTACAAAACCAGCAAAATGTGTAGAAGGGGAAGGAGCCTGCTGAGGACGTTAGTGCACAGGGCAAGGGGCTCAAAGCGCTTCTCACTTAAGGATCAACAAGAGAGGTGAGCGAGTCAGCTGGTTTCTTTAAGGGGGGCCAGTTTGTTTTCAGTTAGAATATTTTCATAACCCCAACTGCATCTGTTTGGGCGCTGTGTAGAGTAAAAATTGCAGGACCCTTTAAAAGGCACTTTTAAAGCCATTAATTAAGTACTGATAATTTACTACAGCACAGAATGTTACTCGGCAGGCACAAATGTAATGCTCAATACTTATACGCATGAAGATGGCTTAAAAAAGGCTGGGCTGAGCTCTGGACAAATAATTATGTATATTTGGGCAGAAATAGATAACTTTTTCTTGTATAAAAGTTTGGAAAATCACTGTGTTTGGCCTTTGGGATCCTCTGCTAGAATGGGGAAACATTTAAACACCGCCAATGTAATGGCTCATGTTGACTCAAATGCGGCTCTGAAGTAAAAAACCCGAACAACCCAGCTGAAGACTGCCTCCGCAAATGCAAGGGCCAAATGCTCGCAGAAAGCTCATTGTGGGTCAGCCCCAATTTCAAGCCCTTTGAGCTCTGAAGATGATGTCCTGGATCTCGGGATGAGGGAAAAGGCAATCAAAATCCAAAACTCTCAACCAGGAAAAGTTGGCTATTGATCTAAGTGCTGAAGGATTGGTTGTGGCCCAAGTTGGCTTAGTCACGAAAGGGCTGAGTCCTGGTGCAGATAGCCGGACATCGGGGAATTTGTAAGAAACGATGAACCAAGAGATATTAAGGTAAGACTCCTCTAATGCGTCTCAAAGAAGGACCTAGGAATACCCACTATTTCTGAAAAACAAATTGCCCTCATTGCCTCTACAAAATCCAGATCTAGAGCAAGAACTTTGTGACAAAATACCAGTGGGTGCTCTATCAGATGCCCAAGCTCTCATCTCGCCTCTTAGGCCATTGAACAGCCAGCCCTCAACCTCCAAGCAGATATAAATGTAGCAGCAGGACAGCAAGAACTGGCTCAGCTAGCGTCGGAAGACCCCCTAGGAAATCAGCTATTAGAGGCCGGGACCAGTTTCCAATATGCCATCAAAACCATGCTAATTCTCATTCTTGATTTGATACGTAAGTAACCCAAGCAAATGAGATTGCAGCATTATATTCACGTCTATCCAAAATTGAAGATGCAGTCTGTACCTATCCGGCAGGATTACAAGAAGCCGAATCCAGGATATCTCTACTTGAAGATCAGATGATCTAGATGCAGCATCAGGCTATTCTGGTTAAAAAACAGAAAAACGTTTTGGAAACCAAGTTGGAAGAGCTGGAAAACCATTCCCGAAGCTCTAACCTGTGACTGGTCGGGTTCCAGAAGGCTGTGAGGGGTCACAAACGTTTCAGTGGGTCGAGTCATTCATTAAGGAAAATGTGCTGCCTGAATTCTCTGGAGATCTCACTATCACAAGAGTGCATAGAGTCCCAGCTCAGCCATGTCAGAACTCGAAGAACAATTTTAGTCAATTTCGCAGGCTTCCGGGTCAAGGAACAGATACTGACTAGAGCCATACAAAAGAAGCAATTCTCACCTCATGAGGTTCCTAGCTGGTATATCTTCTCCGACATGTTACTGGCAGTGGATCGTCGCCAGAAAGATTTTGTTAAACTTCTTTACTTGTTCAGGCTGTCATAGCTCAGCAATCAAAACTGCGAGTTTTGGTGCAAGGGAAATTTCATATGTTTGCAAATCTCGACGAAGCACAGGAACTACTACAGAAAATTACTATATAAAAGTAGAGAGTCAGGAATGAGTGTTGCATATTTTTTTTTCCTCTTTTTTGTATTTAAAATGATTTGGTTTTCTTTACTAAGGGGGCAGAGCGATAGATCACACTAGGGTGCAATACCATGGCACCCGGTTTAGGGTTTTCAGCGTAGGGACACAGGGGTTATGGTGGGCTATTCCCCAACTACCAGGGGTGGGAAGAGTCCCGGGGAGTTGGTGACCATCTGGACGGGGGGTAGGGAAGATCGAGGGGTGGGTAGGGAGGACGGGTCAAGGGAGCAAAATCAAAAAAAGAGCAGAATTATAGAAGTAAAAGTAATCATGAGAGTAGAATAATTCAAAGGAATGCAACAAAGGTGTATAAAATTGTTTGGTTTTGGTTATTGGGCTTATTTTTAAAGTGAAATGGATCTTAAAGTAAGGATAATATTGATGAATGTTAATGGAGTGTCCAAAAAAAAAAAAGTCATTAGATGGCTAACCCCTTTTTCTCGTCAGATTATATATCTCCAGGAAACCGACTTAAAAATGAATACACCTAAACTCTTTATTCCTAAATACTACTCAAAGTCCTTTTTCGCGTCTGCAGGGTTAGCAGTCAGGGGAGTAGCTATCTATTTCAGGCAAGGGTTCGATTGTGAAATCCATCAAGTTTGTAGAGATCCCCAAGTGAGGTGGATCTGGGTCATCGCCAGGGTAAATAGGAAACTCTTAAATTTTGTAACCTACTATGCCCCAATCAGTGATGATCCTAAATATCGTATAAGGATTAATGAATTGGTCAGTGGCACAGAAGGTCCTATAATAATAGGGGGTGATTTTATCTTTATTCAAGATTTAAAAAGGGACACCTCTTATAAAGGAAAAAAACCAACTAAAGTCTCGGAGAAAACAAGTTCTGAATTGTATGAAACAGGATTATCATCTAATAGACTCATGGCATGAGGCGCATTACGACAATACACAATTTACTTGCTACTCCCACTGATTTCAGACAGTCTCCTGTATTGATTTTTTTTTATTCCTTGTTATGTTAATTGTCTAAGCACTGAAATCAGTGCTTATTCATTCTCAGATCAGTCATTGGTTATAATTGAGATTAAAATGGGGGCTGAACGGCGGGAGAGATGCAGGTGGCAGATGGGTCGGCTCCTCCTCTCGAACCCTAAATGGGTAGAGGATATGAAAGAATGGATTAAGACATTCTTTCAGGAGAATAAGGGTACAGCAGCTCTCTTCTTGGTTTGGGGGTCTTTTAAGGCTACATTGCGAGGTTAGATGCTGGCTTTCTCTGCCTTGCAATCTACGATTCGGAGGCTGCAAATAACTAAATTGCAACACGCTATTGACACTGTTTTAACACTGAGGTATAGCGGCAGGAGACAGCATTTGGAAGCTGAGGAACAATTAATTAAAGCTAAGTAGGAGCTAAGATAATTTTTTATTCTCGAAGAAATAACTAGTTCACGGACGTATCAGCAGCGCGTACATGAAGAAAGCCAGATGGTGGGAAAACTGCTCGCTTGGTCAAGCAGAGTTAAGCAAGAGGTCACGCTAATAACAGCATTGGAAGAACTGAAATCAGGGGTATTGATTATTGATACATAAAAAAATTGCAAAAATATTTTAGGACCACTATTATAAGTTATACGCAACCAAACATACGGTTTCAAATGAGGCAATAAGTCAATGTTTTGAGGGCATCAATCTTCCCAGCTGACAAATCAACAGACAGAAGAAATAAGTGCTGAAATTACCTTAATTGAAATTAAGAGTGCCCTCGTCTAAATGCAGTGGGAAAAGGCCTCGGGAAATGATGGCCTACCCACAGATTTTTATGAGATATTTCCGAGGAGTTAACACCCTTTTTGGTAGAGATTTTTAGTTTTGTGAAGGTTGGAGGGAAGGTTCCATCTACTTTTAATGAATCTACTATAGTTAGTTTTGTTAAAAATGACAAGAGCCCTAAAAATGTCAACTTATACAAGTTTGCTGAATGTTGAATAAAACATATATTAATGAAAATGTGGCCAAATCGATTTTCTCCAATAGCGCAGAAGGTAATGCACAAAGACCAGACAGGATTTGTTTCACGGAGATACATGTCATCTAACACTTGATTTTTTTAACTCTGGTTTTAATAATTATGGTCGATGCTGAAAAAGCATTTGATCTAGTTAATTGGGAAGCTCTTTTCACTGTTCTTATAAGAGTGGGATTCCCAATACAAATAACACATATTTTGGAGAATTTATACCAAGGGGCCCAGCCTCATGTCTTTATAAATTCATCGGCTAGCCGGAAGAGTGGACATAAGGCGAGGAACTTGCCAGGGATGTCCTTTATCCCCCGCTTTATTTGCTTTTTTTATAGAACCACTTGCTGCTAGGATTAGGGCTAACCTGCAGATAAAAGCGTCTCTGGAGGGGATGCCCAAATTAAAACTGTTTGCAGATGATATTATTCTTTACTTTAGGCCAGAGGAACGCAGGTAGTTGGATTCTTCCAAGTTTTCTGCAACGGGAAGCTTAATCCCCAAACCCAATTCGGTATTTAGGGATATATGTTACAAACAGATATGAGGAACTTTTTTAATTGAATAATGTAGCGATGGCAACGAAGATCAGAAATGTATTAGATAGATGGACTCTTCTTCCACTTACATTAATCGGCAGGATAGCTCCTTGAGCCCCTATTAACAGCCCTTTATAGAGCTAATCTAAGGGGGGTTGGAAACTAGTATAGACTTTTGCAGGACCAAAGGGAAAGCTCTTTAGGTTTTTAGACAAAATCTCACAAGAAACACTGTGCACTTTTTCAAAAATAGAGTGACAGGAGACTTTGTTGCATGGCAATAAAGCACTAAGAGCAGCAGATTTTAATAGAATGGCATTCTTATCCCGCTGGATGTCTTGAGAAACACCAAGAGTCTTGCATAAGATGTACCAAGAAATAGAGGACAAGTGCTTTAGTTTCCAGCAAATGGATCAGGGGGGCTGGCTTCATATTTATTTTACTTGCCCGCTTTTAACTCAGTTCTGAGAGGAAGTGTTTTCCATCCTCAATGAGGGCTTACAGAGATATTAAAACCGGAGGCTGAGATAGCATTGCGCATTTTGCGATAAATATATCTATTCCTCGATAATATGCCCCTAAGTGTCTTTACATACACACACACACATATGGATATTTTCAGGTTTAGAGTTCAGTGCAAATGGATTTATTTACGTACATCTTTGCAGCTCACACAGTCTGGTAAATAATTCCTTAAATGCAGGTTCTGCCGTTTCAAAGTGGAAGCTTTAATTATTACACATAGATTTCTATAGGTCCTAGCAATTGGCAGAGGCAGCCAGATTTTGTAATTACTATGAGGCTGTGACCAGTGTACAACCTCACCCAGTACTGGGGTTAGAGTCGTGGAATATTTACATGTATATGTTTGAGGAGGTTTTTTAATAAAGTACTGAAAAATGCAATCTGAAATCTATGTTCACTAGTAGTCAAATGATTTTCTAAGTCAATTTTTTGAAGAAACTAGGAGGGGTGTTGGCTCTATGTAGCATAAGGAAAGCTGATGTCACATTTAAACTGTTATGGTGTGAGTTCACTTTTTGTTCATCAAATGTCTAATGTTGCAGTGAGTGTTGGGTCTGCTTCAGGTTTCCCAGGGCAGGCATCGGTTACTGGTCACAATCAGAGCCTTTTTGGTTATTACACTACTATTGATCCTTGGAACCAAACACAAGCCCACCAGCCAAATAAAGTGAACAGCCAATCTTAGGACAAACTGACTGGAGAAGTGATTCCAGCTCGATGCACCACTCCTCATGGGGCTTTGGTTCTTCAAGTGAGGTCTCTGAATGCATCACAGTATCTCAGCACAAAGATGTCAAATACATATGGGTCTGATATAGAGTTTGGCAGAAGGGTTACTCTGTCACAAATGAGATGGAGTACCTATCTGCCAAAATCTAAATTAGGCCCTGTTAGAAATGTGATTTCTGGTTGGCTGAGGCTTGCGCCAAAGTCAGGCAGAAACCGCCACTCTAGTTAGGGTAAGGGGTAAACACACTGTAGATAACCCCTGCTCACCCCCTTGGTAGCTTGGCATGAGCAGACAGGCTTATCCTGAGGCTATGTGTAAAGTATTTGCACTAACACTCACAGTAACACAGTGAAACACCACACCAGTATTTATAAAAATAAATATCTTTATCTGAAGTTAAGCATGACCAAAACAACATTAATCAAACATACACAATAAAAGTGGTTTCAACTACACAGATCCTCTTGTAGTGTTCTTTGTTAAAACGTGTAGAAAAAGTTATTTTAAAATAGTTCCTTGCAGCACACTGAAGAAACACATTTTTGTAGGATTGTGAGCCGTTGTTGCCAGCGTGGTTTAATCAGGGAAATGGTTCCCGTATCAAAGAGCATGCCCCCGCTGTCGCACAGAATGTGCTGCACTGGTTGCGTGGGGGGGCCCGAGTCAACCACCGCGTGGTGAGGTGGTAACACTGTCAACTTGGCAATGCGGGATTCAGCACATCTCCCCTGTGTCCCAAAAGGCGTGCGGATCAACTACCGGGTTAATCCTGTAATTGCCCTGCCGGATTAAAAGAAATCACCCCACGGTTGTGGTGCACGAGGACGCAGTGCATGGCTCAGCCCATGTGGCCAACACGTGCGAACCCACGAAGAAGAACAAAGCAGTCAATAAAAGAAAATGTAATCTGTTTACAAACGAAGGTAAAGGCTACATAAAATGGAATAATTCAAGCGCATGCATGGAAAATCGACGAGCTGAACTATAAAAAAAATTTAAGGAAACTGTGGAAAAAGGAACCACAATAAACTGTGAGTGAACTGATGCGTCGACTGTGTGTATGAAATCAGGAGCGCTGAGGAAAATTTTCATGCGGCTATTAGTGGCGAAAATGAATGAGAAGCAGATTTAAGCCTGGTACTGATTTTTGATAAGAACTGATCGCGAGTGAGCAGTAACGTTCAACTGCCTACCTAACGGATAAAACAAACGGCCGTAGCAATCAACTGTCAACGAACAGCTGAAGTGAATCGGAGCCGGCTACCACGTCATCGCGTCGTCACGCAATTGAGGTTGGCGGCCATTTTGGATGAAGCAGAAACGCTTATTTAACTCAGCGGTCTAGTTTATCGAAAAAGAAAACGAGGGAGTGAACGAAGAGCGCAAACACGACGCGAACAATGCTCATCTCTTCAGAAACAAGAGGTGTACCTGCGCATTGGCGAAAATAGGAACCGGATGTATGACGTTACAACGCAGGCTATTACAACGCCTGCCTTTACAACGCGGTTTTTACATCGCATACCATTACATCGCATAGCGCTTTTGGGTGTTGGATAGTGAATAGTTTAATTTACTATTCCAACTCCAGTCCCCGTTGACACTAGGGAAGGTTATTGGATAGTAAATTAACCTATTCCCTATCCCAGAGCGCCCCCCAGCGCAATGCGTTGTAATAGTTTGCGTTGTAATGACCGCGTTGTAATGGTAGTGCGTTGTAAAAGTTTCGTTGTAAGTGATGTTTACCATAGGAACCTGAAGTAAAACGGTAATTCAAGTAAATAATACTAACATAAATCCTAGCAACAAAATACAGTGACTTTAACATTAGGGAATAGAAAACGCTCATGGGACTTTAGTAAATCAACTTAGCACTAGGAAAAGTAAGGTCATACTGTGCAGTGGTGGCAATTCATAGTGTAGTCACATTTACAGAAGTCATCAAAACAAACAACCAGAATGAGTGACTTAGCAACCGGTTGCATTTGGAATCTGTCACCCCCTGAGTCTTTTCTACGGGCTGGTAGTGTACCAGTTTTAAAGTGGGAAGAGTGGAGGGACTATTTCCTCAATTACATTTCCACAATTGAAGAAGATGCAGAATTAAAACCAGAAAAAAAAGTACAAAATGTTAATGCACAACTTAGGTGCAGGAGGAATAAAAGTTTATAATTCCATAAACAAGAAAACAATGGGTGCAAATGATGGTGATGTGTTCTCCAACGCTATTGATGACCTAAACGCATACTATAAACCCACAGTTTGTGTTGGGTTAGACAGATACAAATTTTTCCATAGGAAACAAGGGAAGGAGGAGACTATAGACGACTATGTATCTGCTCTAAAAGACCTAGCAATTAACTGACGATTCGGAGGTCTTCACGATGAACTAATAAGGGATCAAATAGTAATGCAAGGCTCAAACGAAAACATTCAGGACAATCTTTGGGTGCAGGGAGGTGAAATAGATGAGTCACACATAGCAAATGTAAGGGAATGTTCCAAATAAATAACAAGGGATGAATGGTTGGAGGAACAAATGAAGAACAAAGACATAGTAATCCCATCCATGCCTTGGGAAATGATTGGTATTGACGTAATTGGACCGGTGTCTGACGGGAATGAATTACAATATATAATGATTATAATTGACCACTACACGAAATGGCCAGAAGTAAGGGTCAATAAAAAAGCCGATTCCCTGCAGTGGTCCAATTCTTGGAAGACACCTTCACGCGTGAGGGATTACCAAAAAAGTTGGGTACAATTCACCTCAGACATATTCAAAGGATACATGAAGAAGCACCACATCGAACACATAACAACACCAAAATACCACCCTACGGGCAACGGAGCCGTAGAGAAATTTAGTACTTGAAGGAAATATTCAGATGGCCACTTTAGACCAACTGGACTGGAAGAGAGAAATAATGAAAACAGTGTGGGCTTACAGGGTAACGCCGTGCGAATCTACTGGCAACAGCCCATTTGAACTCATGCGCTGACGGACTCCACTTACAAAGGACAATGTGGGCTGGGTTAAGGCTGCCCGCAGGGTACACTGGTCTACAGTGGAGGTGAAAGAAAGACTAGCTCAAGCACAATCTAGGAGCAAGAGTTACGACGACAAGAAACCTAGGTGCAGCGAGGTGGAAATCAAGGCGGGATATGTGGCGAAGGTGAGAAGAAGCAGACACGTCGGCAAGGGTCAAGAGAGATACACCAGACCTCTTACCGTTCGTGAAGGGTACTGCAATTCTGCACGCCTGAGTAATGGGAAAGCCTGGCGTTTCTCAGCATTGTCAGCTCGCATACATCCCGAAACCGATACAGTGGGCAACACACTGTTTAAAACTACTGCAGTGCAATCCGGAACGCGGAAGGGTAGCACGGCAAGACAATACTTTTCTGACACTGATTCTGACATTGAACTTCCTGCAACCCTAGGGTAGAGAAGTGATGATGGTGAGCACGAAGGCACCCAACCAGAGGACTGTTTGGCCTCTCCATCCAGACCTGCAGGCGCAAGGCGCAGGCTACCTGTCATCCCAGTCTGTGACCTGGCGCAACTTATGGACAGAAGCAGGGCTGGTAGACAGGTTGGACAGCCAGCTAAACTTAAGGACTATATATGTGGGTAGCGGAGCCTTACGCTCCCTTCCTGTTTTTGTTGGTTCCAGTTCTCCCCAAGGAAGGGGGATGTGTTGTGTTCATAATTTGTGTGTCCCTCATAGGACACCTTACCCTGTGTGCTCGCCAGTGTCCCTGCGAGGACACCGTACCAGCAGTGAGGTCACCAGCTGATAACTGTCAGAATTGACAGTTACCAGCTGATCGCCGAGCTGACTGCAGATTCGCTCCATGTTCTGGAGCAATCGTGTTGGCTTGTAATAAAGAAGATAAGAACACCTGAAGTGTTGTAATTCTTAACACCCCAGTTACCTTGTTGATCCAAAGGGGGGTCTGGCAGTCCGTTGCATCTCAGGCTTCTGTGGTAGCAGCTTCGGGGAAGAGCGAGGAGACGCCACGCGCTTCCTCCAATCACAGCGCGGCTCCATTGGTCGAGCCTCCAGTCACGGGGAGCACTTCTTTCAATCACAGCGCGGCTCCCTCGGTCAAGCCTCCAGTTACGGGGAAACACTCTCTTCTGCTGGGCCAATCACAGCGCGGCACAGAGATGCCATTACGGGGATTCCGGGCCTGCGGCGGTAGACTTCGGAGCGGCGATCTTGGGCCCCAGGCCAGCGATGGCGGTAGACTTTGGCTCAGACAATGCATGCAAGACGGGGGGCACAGGCTACGTCCTGGCACAAGGACACAGTGTTCTTGTGGGGTGCAGCACTTCTTGGTTGTACCGGGCCAGCGGCGGTGATTTGGGCCCCTCTGCTGACAGCCTCGGGTAGTGCATAGGCACGCAATCTCGAGCACTGGATGAACAAGAGAAAGGCTCAGCAGACTTCACTCATCCCTGCTGTGTGACAATTGCACAGCGAGCCCCAGTATGATATGGGCAGGCAGTCTTCACAAAAAGTACAGCTGTGATCAGAGACACACATGCAGCTATTTGCAGAATGTTTTCTTGGGCACCTTGATATCCCTGTGGTCCCAACAGGAGGTCAGATCTTCTCAGGCCCTTGGAGACTCTTCAAGACACAGGACACAGCAAAGTCTTTTCCTCAAGCAGGTGGGGGGAGCACAGCACACAGCAAAGTCCCCTTTTTCTCTCCTTCAGTGGAAACAGCAAACTGCAGGTCAGCTCCAGAACACACAGCAAGGGTAGTCTTCCTCAGTCTCTTCAGCTGATCTTCTTGGGCAGAGATTCCTCTTGATTGCAGAAGTAGTCTTTGGCAAACTTTTATATCCCTGAGTTTCAACAGGAGGCCAGCTCTTCTCAGGCTCTTAGAGATTTCCTTTTCAGAAGGGGACACAGTACACAGCAACAAGTCCTTCTCCTTTCCTTAGCAAAGGTTCTACTTACTTCCAGGATTGATCTACTTTTACAGAGGTTTCAGCTCTTTCTTTTATACCCCAAATGTTTTTGTTCTTTCTGTGTGAGGGGTCCTCGACGCAGTCCAAACCAGTTCAGGGTGCATTCTGCCAGTGCACCTCTCTTTCCTTTGTGAGTGTGGGGCAGGGCCATCACACACACCGCAGGAGGTGGAGCCAGCATTGTGGAAGGCAAGCACAGCCCTTTCAGACCCAGGTGCAACTCCTCCCCCTACTCTAAATGCAGATAGGTCTATTCAGCCTAGTGCTGACTCACCCAGCCTCCTGCAAAAACCCCAGCCCCTGTCACTCACAAACCAGACAGTCAATACATAGCCAGGCAGAGGAACACAGAAAGTTTGAACAAGAAAATAGCCACTTTCTAAAAGTGCTATTTTCAAACACAGGCGTTAAAAACCATCCTCCCTAAAATGTGTTATCAAATTCTGAGTTCAGGGATACCAGACTCCAATTTTCCACCTTGCTCCTATGGGAAGATATGCAGGAAAACATGATACACAGAATTCCCCATTCTAGCCTATGGGCAAGATAGCCTTTCAATAGTGAAAAACTAATTTGGCAGTATTTCACTATCAGGACATGTTACCCACACTAGTACATGTCCTACCTTTCACATACACTGCACCCTGCCCAGGGGGGGGGGGGTTGTTGGGCATACCATAGGGGTGTCCAATGTGTAAGAAAAGCGAAGGGTCAGGCCTGGCAAGTGGGTACACTGGCCAGGACAACATGGCAGTTCACAGAGTGCGCACAGGCACCAGCTGTGGCAGGCCTGAGACACCATTTTAGGACTACTCATGTGGGTGGCACACTCAGTGCTGCAGGCCCACTGGTAGCATTTGTATTACCAGCCCTGGCACACGCAGTGCCCTTTACTAGGGACTTGACAGGTAAAACAAATATGCCAATCATGGATAACCGATGATCATATCAATTTACAGAGAGAGCATATGCACTTTAGCACTGATCAGCAGTTGTAAAGTGCCCAGAGTCCTATAGCCAACAACCACAGGTGAGTAAAAATAAAGGGGGAAAAAGAAAAAAGTGTTGGGATAACCCTGTAAAAAGGCCATTTCCAACAGGCCCTATATCTTCTGTAGTCCCTCAAGAGAAATCCATGAGGCATGTTTGCTGTTTTCATGGGCACCTGAAGTAAAAGATAATTGTGATTCAACAGACACTGCGGCGATTATTTAATTTCAAGGCCTCTCCATCCTGCCTAGTGATGCCTGTCCTTTTCCTGAGTATCAACTGGCAGCTTCAGTTTCTTCTGCCTCAGCTCCTGGCAATGATCCACTTCCAAACAAACTATTCTTCAAGCAAGGACAGATTTGATGTCCCTGCTAACCAGATGGTCAGCTCTTTGCTTCAAGGCCGGAGCAATGAGGCAGCTCCTCTTGACAGTCTAGTCCTGAACCAGACAAGGTAAATTAGAGCTCAAATCCCCAACCCTGAGCATAAAATGGTTTCTCTGTTACCACTGCAGTAGGGCCTGGTCGTTTCATCCCATCATTAATCAAAGCTTTCAGACAGAATTTTTTTTAAACAGAAGTCCAATCTGGGACCCAATTCAGGCAGTTCCTGACTTTTGTGTATTGTTCCCAGACTGATCCAGCAACAGTTCCAACGTTATATAATACACATACGGATCTCATCCATATCCCACATGGATGAAGCAAAGGACCAGGTTTCAGGTGATTGACAGAATTCAGAAAGAGACTAGTAGGCTTCTCTCCTTGGCATGGTTTATTTTTAGAAAGGTTATAGAAGAGAGGCCAGACACTAGTGGAAATGATAGGAAAATTAAAGGGATGGAGAGAGAGAGACAACATAGACAGATTGAATAAAGAAGAAACTGTAGAGAGACACAGAGAGGAAAAATAAATAAAGAAATAGCAAACTAGGGCAGAGAGATCCTCTGTGTTAAAGAGGGAGACCAGAATAGGGATACATTGAGAGAAAGCACAAAAGGAAGACAGGGAGAAAGAGTAATCGAAAAAAGAGTAGCAGATGTGGAGAAAGTATAAAAAAAGGAGAGGCTGAGAAGGAGAACAATAGGGTGGAAAGGAACAAAGAGAGAGTGTGTGACAGAGGGTGTCATGGAAAGAAGGGAAACAGATGCTGAAACAGCACATGTGTGAGAAAGATATAAATAGAATTGGTAAAGTATGAGGATAATAAGAAAGACAGATACAGACCTGCCTACCTCCAAATAAAACTGCGGGAGAAGGGAATGAGGAGGGGAGCAGAGGGATATGGAGGAGGGGCCTTCATGTCATCACCTACCTAGCAATGAACTTTCTTCCAAGGGGCATGACCTATGGGAGGGTCAGGCTTTATGCAGGTGCCTGCTGTGAACCACACTAAAGGGAATATTTACAAGGAAATGACAGAGTGTAGAGTTGCGTCAAATTTTGAAGCGCCATGCTCCGCCATTTAAAAAAGGCAGGTATGTGTCGTATTAACAACAATACGGGACACCCCTGTGTGTTCCTTAGAGCTGGCGCAAAAAATAGCCGCCTAGCACTCATGCAGACACCCTTGTGCCATAGTGCAGGGGTGCCTATGCTGCAGGGAATAATTATTTATGTGCAGGAAGCTATAGCTTCCTGCACATAAACAATCAATAATGGCGATTTTCTTTTTCTATGTGTGCTGCATTCTTCAGCACACATAGAAGTAGCAAATCACCATTAATTAATGATTGTTTATTTGCAGGAAGGGACAACTTCCTGCACATAAACAATCATTAATGGCATTTTGCTCTTTCTATGTGTGCTGCAGCACACAGAAAAGCAAAAAAGCAAAAACGACGAGAAATGAAAGTATTTATCCATGTTGCGCCAGTCTAACACCTGCTATTGCATCGTGTTAATTTTTGGCACTGCCTCAGATTTACACCTCCTTGAAAAATGTGGAGCAGCATCAAAAAGCAATGGGTGTTGCGGTGGAACACCCACTCCAACACCCATTGCACGCCCCTTTCACGCAGATGCCTGCATGAAAAGATAGCATATTTACAAAGCAACATTATGCCACAAAAAGTGGCTTTCAGAGACGTATCCCTAATGGACCATTACGGATATCCCTTTGGGCACACCTGATTCTCCTCCCTTCAAATCAGAGGATTCCACACATTTTTTTGATCGTTGCTGAAAAACGTTTTTATTTGATATTTTAAAATTTTGTTTGTTTTCTTCATACTTATTTTACGCATATTTTGCAATGATTTCATCATCATTTCACAACGTAACGGACGGTTGTTACGGAGGGGTAGAGAACGTCGATTGAAACGCCAAGCACACGCAAAGCAGATTTTTGATGCAACTATAAAGAAAAGTGACACTATGGATTCCCTGATGAAGGGCGATTCGGTACGCCCGAAATGCATTGGAATGTTAATGAATCCTTGTCACTGATGTGAAATGATGATGAAATCATTGCAAAATATGCGTAAAATAAGTATGAAGAAAACAAACAAAATTTAAAAATATCAAATAAAAACGTTTTTCAGCAACGAACAAAAAAATGTGTGGAATCCTCTGATTTGAAGGGAGGAGAATCAGGTGTGCCCAAAGGGATATCCGTAATGGTCCATTAGGGATACGTCTCTAAATACTTTGATCAGGCGCCCAGGGACGGTGGTCGCCACCCGCGGAAGCACCCAAAATTGTTAAAAAAACAATAGAAATTGAAGCTGTGCACTCATCCAATTGTTTTACAAAAAGTGGCTTAACATTCACTCTGTAAATGTGGTGCAGAGCATTGCACCACCGGAACGTCAGTAAAGTGATGTTGCAGTGGCTCAATCCCCTTGTAAATATGTCCCTAATTCCCTCAAGTACATAAAAGCAGAGACTTCAATGCTACAGCTGATCTCCTGGAGAGGTTGCAAAACCCAGATAGACATCAGCTGTGCTCAGCCCAAACACAATGCCAGTTGGAAACACTCTCTGCAGGGGTTTCCAACGTTCATTGTCTGCCACAGTGTGATATCGGTTCCTGACCGTGTGAAAGGATCCCAAATCATGTGACACACAGTGGCACCGTGTGAGTTGGCAGGTCTGCAGATGCTATTGGAGATTGGGAGTTGGGGAACAATTACAGGTCCTGGTACTAAATATGATACATTAGTCTTCTAACACACAAATATGATTTACTGAAATCACCACTCTTTTTTAATTTATTGGTAAACTGAATTGTTTGCTAAACCCTACTGCATATTCTGCTCAGAGCAAAACCACAATGTGAGGATGCTTTCCATGGCGTGCTGTAACCGCAGACACATTGTCTGTCGAGTTAACAGGCAAATAATATGTCCCCAGCCACAGTTTTATCCTTTTGATTGGTTCGCAATTCGGTAGAGATATTCTAAAAGGAGCCTTGGTTAAATTTAAACCCAGTAGCAATTTCTTCCTAAAATGAAGGCAAGAGTCTCCGCTTCTCTTTCTTTGTTTACAAATGCGGTCTTTTAGAGCTAAATGAAGATATACAAGGGGATTATTGAGTTTAAGTGTTTACATCTTTGTGTATCTTCTTACGAGTCTAAATTCAGTCTTCGAGTCGTGGGAACCACGTAATATTGGATTTGTTTTACGAGAGCCACCAAATCAATGTTTCCAAATGTTGAAGATAGGTCGGTGCATGTATTTCACGCAGGAAGAGCATGCCTGGTCGTTCTGCTCTTCAATTGACTTTTTATTGCATCTTCGTGCAGTCGTGGGTTAGATGAGGTCATTCAAAACAGAAGATTATAACATCGTTTTTATGGAGTTCTAATAAAAAAAGGTATTTCAAGACAGCTGAGAACAGTAGAGAGTCTGGAAATATATGTTCAGTTTATCTACTGGCCTTCTGTAAATTAAGCTTCTTGCCTTGTGCATGAGCTGTCTGCTTATGTGTGCAAGTGCAGAAAATGTGGCCGACTAGGGCTACGCCAACTTGCTTGCTTCTCTGAGGCTCTCATCCCATCTTGCTTGGTACTACCATCTCGGGTACAAATAAGATTATGTGCCCGAGACAGCATTCCAAGCAGTACCCACATTTCTTACTGACTCGGTGGTTTCCCTGCAGCCACAAAATTCTGAGTTTTGTTTCTGGAATCAAAGAGAAACGTGTGCAGTAACGCATTATTATAATCCAGTCCGGCATGGGGAACGTGCAATAGAAAAGCAGCACTGCAGCAATGAAAAACGCCACTCTGCAAGGTCGCTTAGCCATGATTTATTAGAGCACTCAAATACAGGAACACTCTGAACGAGGGTTTTCTTAAAGAGTTTGGGCAAAAGTTATCAATATATTGCTTGCAATAATTGGTCGCAATTTGCAACCAGTAATTTTGTGACCAGTATTGAATTTTAATGAACCGATCTTTTAAAAAATACGTCAACACGTAAAATTCCAAATCGAAGTGAGTCCCTATCTGTCCTATTCAATTAAGGTGCATTTAGGTGGGTCGCAAATTGTGACTCACTTTGATTTAATACAATTATAGGGATGATGGCCTGCCAAGGGCGCAACTAGACCCAGACTTTGTGAGGGCTAAGATTTTGAACAGTGGGGGCAGAGCCAACTTCAGAGCCCAAGTCAAAAGTACATATGTTAATGCAGGTTGGGGTAATAAATCTGGAATGACGTGAAATTTGATGTCAGTACTCCAGTTTTCTTGGACAATCTGTATTGGAATATTGCAAAACAGGCATGGCCCAGTTTAATTGGTCACTGCATACCACTCCTTAATACGTATTTTGGGAGCGATTTAAATAATCCCCCTCACATCACAATGCATTACAAAATTGACAGCTAGATGATTGTATGACATAATATCGACCACAAAAATATCGAGGTACAAAAATATCGCAACAAAAATATCGAGGACAATAATATCGGGATCCTATCTCTAAAAAGGTAAGTACAAAAATATCGAAACAAATATATCGATGTCAAAAATATCGTTTTTTAGAAAATATTGTTTTTTTAAAATTTAAATAAAATGTAATATTAACAAAATAATACTTATAAATACAATAAACATAGTTAAAAATATATTATAATATTTAAAATAAATGATGTAATAAAAACTAATAATAATATAAATATAATACATAGTATATACTTAATTAATTTTAGCTCTAAAATATTTATTTTAATAACTTATAAATGAATTAAAATATAATAAATTACAAATAATTTTATATACATAAATTAATAATATAAATAACAATTATTAATAATGTAAAACTAATTAAAAAAATTAAGTACATTTTGGATAGCGTACGGGTAAAAATTACTATTCCCACTCCAAAGAGTGCAACAGTAGGGAAAGTGTTGGATAGCGTAGGGGTAAAAATTACTATTCCCACTCTAGACAGTGCAAAAGTAGGGAAAGCGTTGGATAGCGTAGGGCTTAAAATTACTATTCCCACTCCAGTGAGTGCAACAGTAGGGAAGGTGTTGGATAGCGTAGGGGTAAAAATTACTATTCCCACTCCAGTGAGTGCAACAGTAGGGAAAGCGTTGGATAGCGTAGGGGTAAAAATTACTATTCCCACTCCAGTGGGTGCAACAGTAGGGAAAAAGTTGGATAGCGTAGGGGTAAAATTTACTATTCCCACTCCAGAGAGTGCAACAGTAGGGAAAGTGTTGGATAGCGTAGAGGTAAAAATTACTATTCCCACTCCACAGAGCGCAACAGTAGGGAAAGTGTTGGATAGTGGGAGGGTTAAAATTACTATTTCCACTCCAGAGAGTGCAACAGTAGGGAAAGTGTTGGATAGCGTAGTTGTAAAAATTACTATTCCAACTCCAGAGAACGCAACAGTAGGGAAAGTGTTGGATAGCGTATAGGTAAAAATTACTATTCCCACTCCAGAGAGTGCAACAGTAGGGAAAGTGTTGGATAGCGTAGTTGTAAAAATTACTATTCCCACTCCAGAGAGCGCAACAGTAGGGAAAGTGTTGGATAGCGTATGGGTAAAAATTACTATTCCAACTCCAGAGAACGCAACAGTAGGGAAAGTGTTGGATAGCGTAGAGGTAAAAATTATTATTCCCACTCCAGAGAGTGCAACAGTAGGGAAAGTGTTGGATAGCGTAGTTGTAAAAATTACTATTCCAACTCCAGAGAACGCAACAGTAGGGAAAGTGTTGGATAGCGTAGAGGTAAAAATTACTATTCCCACTCCAGAGAGTGCAACAGTAGGGAAAGTGTTGGATAGCGTAGTTGTAAAAATTACTATTCCCACTCCAGAGAGCGCAACAGTAGGGAAAGTGTTGGATAGAGTAGGGGTAAAAAATACTATTCCCACTCCAGATAGTGCAACAGTAGGGAAAGTGTTGGATAGCGTAGGGGTAAAAATTACTATTCCAACTCCAGAGAATGCAACAGTAGGGAAAGTGTTGGATAGCGTAGAGGTAAAAATTACTATTCCCACTCCAGAGAGTGCAACAGTAGGGAAAGTGTTGGATAGCGTAGTTGTAAAAATTACTATTCCCACTCCAGAGACTGCAACAGTAAGGAAAGAGTTGGATAGCGTAGGGGTAACAATTACTATTCCCACTCCAGAGAGTGCACCAGTAGGGAAAGAGTTGGATAGCGTAGGGGTAACAATTACTATTCCAACTCCAGAGAGCGCAACAGTAGGGAAAGTGTTGGATAACGTAGAGGTAAAAATTACTATTCCCACTCCAGAGAGTACAACAGTAGGGAAAGTGTTGGATAGCGTAGGGGTAAAAATTACTATTCCCAATCCAGAAAGTGCAAAATTAGGGAAAATGTTGGAGAGCGTAGGGGTAAAAATAACATACTTATAAATAAATGTTTTATTTTAAATAATAAAAATATTAACTATTAAATAAATATAAACCATTTACAAATACCAATACATAATTATTAAAAACATGTGAACCAAATATATGTAATTTAATACATTATTAAAAATACCATTTCATAATATTTATTTAACATTTAATAATTAATAAAAAAATAGATAATTAACCAAACAATTAATTAAAGAACATTATTACTTAATTACATTTAAATTACTTCCCACCCTATTCCCCTATAAACCCACAACCCACTACAAAACATAATTATCAATTAATCAATTAATTAAAAATATTTAGCAATTAATTAAGAATATTTACCAATTAATAAATATTATTTTATAATTCCTAATAATTAATAATTAATGTAACATAATTAAATTACTTCCCACCCTATTCCCCTATAAACCCACAACCCACTACAGAACATATCTATCAATTAATCAATTAATTAACATTAATTACCAATTAATTATAAATAATTACCAATTAATAAATATTAATTTATAATTCCCACTAATTAATAATGAATTTAACATAATTAAATTACTTCCAACCCTATTCCCCTATAAACCCACAACCAGCTACAGAACATATTTATCAATTAATCAATTAATTAAAATTAATTACCAATTAATTATAAATAATTACCAAATAATAAATATTAATTTATAATTCCTACTAATTAATAATTAATGTAACATAATTAAATTATTTCCCACCCTATTCCCCTATAAACCCACAACCCGCTACAGAACATATTTATCAATTAATCAATTAATTAAAATTAATTACCAATTAATTATAAATAATTACCAATTAATAAATATTAATTTATAATTCCTACTAATTAATAATTAATTTAACATAATTAAATTACTTCCCACCCTATCCCCTATAAACCCACAACCCGCTACAGTACTAAAATACAAAATCTAATTACATTACATAAAAATAAATTAAATACATAATAAATACATAATATACACAAAAATATTTTAAAAATCGATATTAGTAACATCGAAATTATTAACATCGATATTACTGACATCGATATTTAAAACTTCGATATTACTAATGTCGATATTTTAATTTATCGATATTACTTACCTTCTATATTTTGTCACATCGATATTTAAACTTCGATATAATTGTATATCGATATTTAAATATCGATATTTTGTCTGCATACCGTTCAATTTATCACTCTCTTTCCTGTCACTTTACTATGATTTGGTTCCGCTTGAAAATACGGAAGCATAGCAGCAAAACAAGAAGTGACATTCAATCAATTTTACTTAATGAATACGCAAAACTTATAAAACTGAAACTGTGGAGCATAGGCCAAATGAGTTGTCTGAATTCACCCACATTTTGTGAACATTACCCTTTTCCACTTATAAAGACTGAAAAGCATAATCAATCTTTAAAGCTAAAATAATCATCTAGCCAGTGGAAACCATGATTATGGCTATCATAATTAAGAGGTCCGAATGACCACAATGGTGGAGTTCGCAAGCGACAAAAATTACAATGCAGAACACCACTTAGTAAGAAGCAAACCTTCTTAATGAAATCAGAAGTAAGCCATTCAATTGCATGGTTTGCATAACTGCAACAAAAATTTTCCAACCACTTTGATTCTGCAGCCATGAACTGTCTCTGCAGAATGCAAGGTAAAACAAATGTACCATCAGGGCTAGATTTCCCATGAGGGGAGAAGACAAACCAATACACTGCAAGATGATGTATTTCCCCAATGTATGAGGCACACGTCTATGGTCCTAAGCTTAGTTCTGGCATGAAGACACACTACTGAATAGCTAGAGCTACATTTTTCATGAGTTTTGAGTCTTATAGCACACATGGCAGGATAATGCATGGAACCCAGGTTTGGGTTACAAAGCTAAGAATTGCACATTATCAGCTGATTTATTTGAAGCAGTGGAAAATCAACAGAAGCTACACACTTGTGCTGATGTGCTTATATGCTGATGTGGTTATGGGTTGCAGATATTCGAAGATGCTCATAGTAACAGCAAGGTATTGAGAGGGCTACCCATTCCGCAGAACCCTAACCGAAGCACATTGAGATGAATAACCAAGACAGACCATTAAGGATGAACTTGATCTACTCATTTATGAAGTATGTGTATCCCCAGACAGACTTGATCAACTCCAAGATTATACATAACAATGCAAAAAAATGTTCTCATACATTACAGAACTTGTTTACAATAAAAGTTCGGGGCTCCCCGGTTAGCTCACTATGATGATTCACTAAGGTACAGGGTGAAAGGCGAATTACCATGAAGAACACACCTTTTTATTAAGACACCGTTTCCTTCTCTTTATTTCCACAGTGATCTACCATTGTTCATCGTGATTTGGAAGCTGGTATGAAATGTTTTTTTCTTGATTCGAATATTACTTTTGTCAGATCTAGAATTCTAAGGTGCTAATAATTGGGTTTCTCATTAAGGGTCCTGACAAAGAAATACTATTTTGGCTCTGATGAAAACCTCTCAAAATTGTGTTTCATATTTAGATGTTGAAATATGCTAGTGCAAACTAGATGTGGAGCAAGATCAAACTGAATGTCATGTTATGTTATGTGTATTTATATAACACACAACTAATCCGGGAGGATATCCTGGTGCTGAACCAGGAGATGTATGGGCAACTGACTTGAAATAAGCAACATAAAATGACTCAAATAATATTTTTTGATGTCTTGCCCTCATCAGAGACCACAGTTAATGCTTATTTCAATTACATAGAAGAGCATCTATTACAAGAAGGCTATTTCTTTTGATAAAGCACTTTGTAATGTTTTTGTCAGTAAATGTCACTTTAACTTCACAAAATTTACACACTAAAGGATATTTATGCATGTTATTCCTAAATTACATTTTCTAATGTTTAATCAATATATGTTTAAATATTTTTCTATTTGCGTGTTCATTCACCATACACATAGATGTGCTGTTACAAGAGTAAACATAGGATTCATAGTGAAACACAGGGAAACAATTAGATGCAACACATTGATTAAGGTCTGTTTGAAGTTAAGTTCAAGTTCAAGTTCAAGTTCGAAAATTTGTATAGTGCACTACTCACCCAGAGGGTCTCAAGGCGCTTGGGGGAGGGGGGTATTTTACTTATCGAATATCCAAGTTTTTAGTTGCTTTCTGAAGGAGAGGTGGTTCTGTGTAAGGCGGAGGTGGGTAGGGAGGGAATTCCAGGTCTTGGCCGCTAAGTAGGAGAAGGATCTTGCCCCCATGGTGGATCTGTGGATGCGCGGAATTGCGGCGAGGGCTTGGTTGGACGATCGTAGTTGGCGGGTGGGGGTGTAGAAGGACAATCGCGTGTTAAGGCATTCGGGTCCTAGGTCGTAGAGGGCTTTGTGTGCATGGGTGAGGAGATGTAACGTTATTCTCTTGTTGACGGGGAGCCTGTGGAGGTCTTTTAGGTGACCGGAAATGTGAGCTTGACGGGGGATGTCTAGTATGAGTCTGGCTGAGGCGTTATGGGTGCGTTGGAGTTTTTTCTGTAGTTTGGCTGTGGTTCCAGCGTAAAGGGTGTTTCCGTAATCCAGTCGGCTTGTGACCAGTGCATGGGTGACCGTCTTTTTTGTTTCGGTGGGGATCCAGCTGAAGATTTTTTTGAGCATGCGTAGGATGTTGAAGCATGATGATGAGACGGTGTTGACTTGTCTGGTCATCGAGAGGGAGGAGTCCAGGATGAATCCCAGGTTACGTGCGTGGTCCGTAGGTATGGGTGCGGTTCCCAAGGCCGGTGGCGACCATGAGTTGTCCCAGGCCGCGGGGGATGAACCTAAGATGAGGACTTCCGTTTTGTCCGAGTTCAGTTTTAAATGGCTGTTCTTCATCCACTCGGCTACTTCTTTCATTCCTTCGTGTAAGTTGGTTTTGGCGGTGTTAGGGTCTTTGGTGAGGGAGAAGATCAGCTGGGTGTCGTCTGCGTAAGAGATGATGTTGAGGTTGTGTTGGCGTGCGATAGATGCGAGGGGACTTATGTATATGTTGAAGAGGGTGGGACTGAGGGATGATCCTTGTGGTATGCCGCAGATGACTTCGGTGGTCTCTGATCTAAAAGGGGGGAGGCGGACTCTCTGGGTTCTTCCGGCGAGGAATGAGATGATCCAGTCCAATGCTTTTCCTTGTATTCCGACGTTGTTAAGGCATTGTATGAGGGTGCTATGACAGACTGAGTCCAAGGCTGCGGAGAGGTCAAGTAGGATGAGGGCCGCTGTTTCTCCGTTGTCCAGTAGAGTTCGAATGTCGTCTGTTGCTGCAATGAGGGCGGTTTCGGTGCTGTGTTTGGCTCGGAAGCCGGACTGTGAGGGGTCGAGGGATTTGTTGGATTCGAGGAAGGCGGCGAGCTGACTGTTGGCGGCTTTCTCAATGACTTTGGCAGGGAATGGGAGGAGCGAAATGGGGCGGTAGTTCTTAAGTTCAGTGGGGTCTGCTGTTGTTTTTTTTAGAAGGGCGCTGAGTTCGGCATGTTTCCAACTTTCCGGGAAGGTAGCGGAGTTGAAGGAGCAGTTGATGACGTCACGGAGATGGGGTGCGATAATGGAGTCTGCTTTGTTGAAAATGTGGTGGGGGCATGGGTCGGTTGGCGATCCTGAGTGGATGGAGTTCATCAGGCGGATGGTGTCTTCAGTGGTGATTGGGTTCCAGTCGCAAAGGGTGTTAGAGGGTGGCTTAGGTTCGGAGGTGGGTGGAGTGGACTGGTCTTCGGACTGGTTTCCAAAGCTGTTATGTATGTCGGTGATTTTGTTGTGGAAGAATGAGGCTAGGGAGTTGCAGAGGTCTTGGGAGGGAGTGATGTCGTTGGTGCCGGCGGTAGGGTTGGTAAATTCTTTGACGATGTTGAATAGTTCCTTGCTGTTTTGGGCGTTGTTGTTAAGGCGATCCTTGAATGCTGATTTCTTGGTGGATCGGATCAGTTGGTGGTGTTTGCGGGTGGCGTTCTTGAAGGTGGTCATGTTGTCAGTGGTTGGGTTTTTTCTCCAGGCTTTCTCGAGGGTACGACAGAACTTCTTGGATTTCTTAAGGTTATCGTTGGACAAGGGGGCTTTTTTGCTACCTTGCTTGATTTGATGGTTTTTCAAGGGTGCTAGTTCGTCGGCGCTGTGGGTGATTGTGTGAGGTTGGTGGCAGCTTGGTTTGGGTCCGATGACTTGGCGGGGGGGTTTTTGTGAAGCGATGTGAAGAGCTGGTCAGTGGTAATTTTGTTCCAGTTTCTTCGGGGAATAGGTTGTGGGGGGTTGTGGGTCGAGGTCTTTTTGTAGATGAAATGAACGCAGCTATGGTCCGTCCAGTGGAGAGCTGTGGTGTGATTGAAGGAGATGTGCTTGCTGGAGGTGAAGATTGGGTCGAGCGTGTGTCCCGCATAGTGGGTGGGGGTATTGACAAGTTGTTCGAGTCCGAGGTTGGCCAGGTTATCCAGAAGGGTGGTAGTGTTGCTGTCGTTTTTCTTTTCCAGGTGAAAGTTGAGGTCTCCCAGTAGGATGTAGTCCTCGGAGGGGAGGGCGTGTGGGCTGATGAAGTCGGTGATGTCTTCGCTGAATTGTGTGCGGGGTCCTGGTGGTCTGAAGATGAGGGTGCCTCTGAGTGTGGTCTTGGGGTCGGTGTGGATCTGGAAGTGAAGGTGTTCGGCGGCTGCGAGGTTATCGTCGGAGCTGGTCGTGATGTGGATGGTGTTCTTATGGACGATGGCGATGACTCCTCCTGTTTGGTTGGTGCGGTCCTTTCGGATGATCTTGTAGCCGTCTGGGATGGCTATGGCGATGTCGGGCGCTGATGAGGCGTTCATCCAGCTTTCTGTAAGGAATGCGATGTCCGGCGATGTGGTGTCGAGTAGGTTCCAGAGTTCAATGGCGTGTCTGTGGACCGAGCGGGTGTTGAGCAGGATGCACTTTAGGTGGTTAGTGTCGGAGCTCTGTTTGGAGTTGGTGGATTTGGTGTGGGATCTGATGCAGTCGGACTTGCAGGAGTGGCAGATGAAGTGTCCATGGGTGTGTCCTGGGACTGCTTGGTAGCAGTTGGGTGGGCGGCCGGGGTTAAGGGCTGAGAGGGTTGCGGCGTCGTACGTGATGCGGGCAGAGTGGATTTTGCGGGGGCCAGGGGGTCTGGCGCTGGGCGCGGTCCAGGCGCGGACGGGCGTAGACGGGCTTACCTTTGGCGCTCCTTCGGCGTGCATGGGGCGCGTCCGCTGCGCGTGAAAGCTGCGCATAAAAGCATCTGTCATATGTAGAAAGTGGAGGGGGGAGGGGCGAGGGAGGAGCAGCTGGGAGGCGGGAGCGGGGTGGAGAGCCGGGCAGGGAGTCACAACAACAACAACAAAATGGCAGCGAGCCCAAAAGCGGAACTGGACGAGATTGGGTAGTTGAGTAGTTGAAGTTGAAGTTGAGTAGTTGAAGTTGATTAATGGCCAGTGACACATTCTTTTTTGCATGAAGCAAGTTAGAGGATGGTTTCACATATAGAGTGCGCATAAAAATACTTCACAGGGTGGGGAGGGGATTGCCAAGGGAAAGATATAGTTGGAAGCAGGGACCAGCAGGGCCCATCAGGAGGTTGTTAGAAAAACAAACTGTATGGAAACCTAAGGAATTTCCCAAAATAAAAAGATGAGATGCAGGAAAAGATGGCTTAAAACTGGGACAACATGTGGCAGATCCCACCAAAACGTACTGTTGTCGGGCACAAAACAGTTTAGCTGTCTTTAATGCTCACTCTGCTGGTCTTCAGCCAGAGGGTTACCATTTTGCGAAATGGTGTCATCTTAGTTTGGGAAGAAGTGAGTTGTCTTATATGCATACACCGCCATCTTGAAAGGGTGGAATCCAGGCGCTGCAACGTTTCTAAGCTGATAGATGTTCAAATTTCTGGCTAAGTTAAGGAACGTCTATAGCCAAGTGACATAATCAAAATATGTTTTAGTTGATATAGCTTACATATGAGATTGAAGTGGAAAGTCCAACTGTATATAAATAATCTCAAACAATGAAATTTTCTCTTTTGATTTTATTGGTATATATTATATATATTTATCAATTCTTTTAAGATTTACATATTTTATATTCTTTTTTTGTTTTCTCTTCTGTTTTTATTTTCTTTTCTTATGGTTGTTTTTCAATATAACAAAAAATCAGTTAAAAACATATTAGAACAAGTACATAACCAATAGACATGAGGCTGAACAAAATGTTGAAGGCAAAGCGGTAGATGTCACAACGCGCGTTTCGGCTCTTGAGCCTTCTTCAGGTTACCGTCTATTGCTAAAAATTTGGGCAAACTCAAACCTAATTCTTGGCTCAAATATAACAGGTGGATCGATATTTGGGGTTTCTTGATATCTGGGGTTAGCTAAAGAATTGTATCGCGGGAGTTGGACAACCATAAGAAAAGAAAATAAAAACAGAAGAGAAAAACAAAAAAAGAATATAAAATATGTAAATCTTAAAAGAATTGATAAATATATATAATATATACCAATAAAATCAAAAGAGAAGATTTCATTGTTTGAGATTATTTATATACAGTTGGACTTTCCACTTTCAATCTCATATGTAAGCTATATCAACTAAAACATATTTTGATTATGTCACTTGGCTATAGACGTTCCTTAACTTAGTTTGTTCCCTATGTATAGCAGGTGCAACAGTTATTTATAGGGGTCCCCTTTTTACAAATTTCTGGCTATCCTGAGGAATCCACAAATGCCCACCATTCCATTGTAGTTCAAGGCACTTTCTACCACAAGAGACTCAGACTGGCGAAGGTGGTCTTCAGAGATTGTTGAAGTTATGCAGACTATCTGGACCCGGCCTGGCACACCCTTTTTAGGTTCTTTTTAGCCATACATGGTTTTTGCTATTGTCATAGAGTTTCACTACCTCTTAATTCCAAACATTTTATTTCCTTTGATGAAAATGTGGTTTCCTTGTTAAGATTGTTAAAGAAAGCAAAGTTAGGCAATTCATTTTAAAGAACTTCTACACCAACTTAAGTTAAATTAGACACAATAATGTATTAGCTCACTTTCAAAACCTTGCTTACAGCATTTATGATGTTTCCCAACAGCAAGTAACTATATGTAGATGGAAATTAAGCATATTTCTTATGATGAAATGATATTTAATTCACTAGTCATTACAATTCAGTAGAATTTACTCTGTATGCATTTTGTCTTCCATAAATTCAGTCAAACATTTATGACGATTTGTAATTGGTATAGAACTGCACAGGAACTGATTCAGCAGCAAACATTTGTAGGTAAGCCTGAGCGAAATTATACCATTATGCCACAGCTTGCGGTGCTTTTATTTGCGGTGCTATTGCAGAGGTTTTGCTTTTTTGCACTTCTTTCTTGTAGTGTTTGCGGTGCTTTTATTTGTTTGCACTTCTTTCAACTTGAAATGCATCCCCACATTAATCAATGATGAGGGTGCATTTGAAGCTCAAATATAGCTCAAAGTGAAATATTTGCAATTCATAAAATTGTGCATAACTTCTTGTAATTTTGCTGAACATTTGCATAATTATATGTAAGCAAACTAAGCAACGTTCACACATCTCTAATTGTAGCCCAACACCTTGGCAAGTGAGTGAGAAAACATCTTAATATGTAGGACTTCTCGTGAAGAGGCAAGAGGCTGAGAATGGTAGTGAATCCAATTAGGAGTCTATTTCTATTTATGATTGAGGAGAAATTATCTGCCTCTTTGGAAAGTGTTTGAGAAGTGTGGCTAATTTAACATTTTCTTTTGGATAGAGCTATCAAAATAAAGGTTGCTTTCATTGTTTGAATTCTTTTGGTTCCAAACACTGTCAAAATGTTGCCCTCTAAACACATTTTGCTAAATGTTGTCAACGCTTCTAAATCCACCAACTCCATCAACCCATAAGAGGTGGATGACACTCTTAGACATTGCTGCCGAGGTGCATGGGATTCCGTGAATAACGATACATTTGAAGTAATAAATCCGTAGGCAATATATGACCAGACTTATTGCTGTATTCAGAGTCTGGTAAATAGTCTATCGGACTGCTGGACAACGGGTGAAGGCATGGCGTTCACACCATGGCAGAGAATTGTCCGCCTTACTTAGATATCTGCAAATGAATGGTAGTGATCTCTGTGTTGTAAGGGGAGCTACTGCCAATGTGGCTCCGTTCTTATCACTGTATGTTTGCAGAGTGGGCTTCATGTTTGAAGCACCTCTTGGCAAATGTTTAATTAAGAGAAAATAAACTGTTGGATATTTACCCTTTCTGCAGGATCATCCCGATTCACCCCTATTTCTTTTTGCCTTTTTGCTGAACTATAGAACTCTGTACATTTTACCCCTTGTGTTAGAAATGGGGGTCTCTAGTTGGCAGAGGTAGGTACCTTTGTCCAAATAGGGACCCTTGCTTCTAGTCAGGGTAAGGGGGATACACACTTTAGATAACCCCCGCTCACCCACTTGGTAGCTTTGCACGAGCAGACAGGCTTAGCCCAAAGGCAATGTGTCATGTATTTCTACCAATACTCACAGTAACACAGTGATAACACCACAAATGGACACCACGCCGGTTTAGAAAAATAAAGTATCTTTATTTAAACTTAACAAGACCAAAACAACAAAAATCCAACATACAAATATTAGGAAAAATGACTTTCAAAAGGTAACTGAGTCCATTGAAAACTATGGATGGGTGATTTCTTGCAAAATACCTGTAGTTGCGACAAAATACACCAAGCTAAACAGCCGCAGTGATGGGAAGCATCAAAAAACAATGAGATGCGTCGATTCCTGAGACCTTCATGGATGCAATGCGACAGCTCCGCTGGACATAGGGGAGTGGTGGTCGGGTCCGGTCTGTAGGGGGAAGCAATACGTAGATTCTGAGATGACTCTGATCCACGGGTGATGCGTCAGGGAAAACTTGCTGCACAGGGACGATGCGTGGCAATCCGGGATGCGTCGACGAGCAATGCAGCGGCATCGACCGGAACGCCGTCAGTATCATGTGCCCTGGTCCCTTGATGCATCAATTCTTGAAGCGGCGACAGGCACTGCGTCAGTTTCAGCAGCGGGGCAGCGGTGCGGTGAGATTCTTCTCACATCACCACGTTGCATTCGAAAAACTGTTGCCAAAAGAGTGATGCATCGATATTCTTGTTGTTGCATTCCTTTCCAGCTTCCAGCTGCAGAAACAGCCTGCAGAGGCCCCACACAGTCACAGGCATTCCTGTCAGGCCAGACTTCCCAGCAAGGAAGTTCAGGGGAGCTGGGGGTGAAGTCTTTGTGTTCCTGAGACTTCAAAACAAGAGGAAAGCTCTACTGAAGCCCTTGGAGACTTTCCTCAAGCAGGGGACACATCACACTGCAAAGTACTTCTCCTTTCCTAGGCAGAAAATAACTGCAGGCCAACCCCAGGCACACAGCAAGGGCAGTACTTCTCCTCAGTTTCTCCAGCTCTTCTCCTTGGCAGAGGTTCCTCTTGATTCCAGAAGTAGTCTAATGTTGAGGGGTTTTAGGTCTACTATTTATAACCTAAAATATCTTTGTTCTCTTTGTGCAAGGGGTCTCTGAGCCCAGTCCAAACCAGTTCTGTCCTCTCTAGTGCAGCAGCCCGCAGGAGGTGGAGACAGCATTGTGTAAGGCAGACAGGCCCTGTTCAGGTGCAAGGGACATCTCCTCCCACCACTCTAAATGCAGACCAGGCCTATTCAGGTGCTTTTGAGAACTCCTCCCCCTACTCTGAATGCAGGCCAGGTCTATTCAGCCCAGGCCCGACTCATTCAGGAAAGGAGGGACACATATCACCCCCCCCATTGGCTGTCTGGGAGAATGCACCTACCCAGCCCCTGTCACTCCAAAACCAGACAGTCAATACACAAACAGGCAGAGGCACACAGAATGGTTAAACAAGAAAATGCCTTCTTTCTAAAAGTGGAATTTTCAAACACACAATTTAAAAACCATCTTTACTAAAAGATGTGGCATTAAATTCTGAGTTCAGAGAGCCTAAACTTTATTTCTCTATCTGGTTCCAATGGGCAGTTATATTTATAAGATGTTATAAAAAAAAACTCCCATTCTATCCTATGGGGCAAGATAGTTTTTCAATAGTGAAAAACGAAATTGGCAGTATTTCACTATCAGGACATGCCACACACACCAGGGCATGTCCTACCTTTCACATACATGCACCCTGCCCACAGGGTTGCCTTGGGTCTACCCTAGGGGTGACTAACGTGTAAGAAAAGGGAAGGTTAGGGCCTGGCAAGTGGGTGTACTTGCCAGGTCGGCATGGCAGTTAACAAACTGCGCACAGGCACTGCAGTGGCAGGCCTGAGACATCCTTTCAGGGGTATTCAGGTGGGTGGCACAATCAAGGCTGCAGGCCCACTAGTACCATTTGGTTTACCAGCCCTGGAACATAGGGACCTACTATAAATCAAATATGCCAATCAGGGAGAACCAATCATGATACCAATTTACACAGAGAGCATATATGCACTTCAGCACTGATTAGCAGTGGTAAAGTGTCCAGAGTCCTAAAACCAACAAACAAAGGTCAGGCAAAAATAGGAGGAAGATGCACAAAGTTTGGGGATAACCCTGCAAAAAGGGCCAAGCCCAACACAACCTCCTTCTAGTCTAAAGCCAGGGTAGACCAATCCTTACCTCGATAGGCTTCCCTGCTTGGGGCGATAGAACATTGAACCTGGCCCGCAACAGCAGGTGTCTATTCCCATTCTACGCGTTCCTGAACCTAGTTGGATCCCTCTATCCATACTCTCAGGGCTCACTAAGCTAACCCATGGGGCACCCTTTGTAGTGTAGTCCCAAAAAGTACCCTGTCATGCAGGATCTCTGAAGATTACAGATAAAATATACTGTGGGTCTGGTGGCAGACTGACTCTGTACACCCCAGACGCATATATTAGCCTATGGTTCCCATTAGCTTGCTCGCAGTGCCACTAGAATCTCCTGTCATCAGAGAGATTTGTTTTTGCAACTTTAGAAGACAATAACCTCAGACTCGTGGACACAATTTATTACTTTTCATCCAATCACTCGTGCTTGCTTGTTTTTGCTTTCAGAGAGATACAGAGAAGAAACAGTCGAACGTGTTTAACATAGGAATTTATTGTACAGTAGTTCTTCTCATGTAGAAGAAGTGCGCTGTTATGACTGTAACACAGTAACAGAGATATAGAACCAGCAGTACAGTGAATTAAAAGGAATAGTATTGTTCTACCATTTTGCAACAGTCATGAACTTAAACATAAATATGGAATGCATTTATAAAATAAAGTGCGTACTCCTAAGATGCCTGTCTAGATGTACCTAGCATGTGAGTAGGTGTGAAAGAGCTAATGAGCCTAGGAGCCTAATAGCCTAATAGCCTAGAATCTAAGAGCCAAGAATCCCGCTAGGATTAAGTCGAAACCCCCATACCTGAATAGTGAGAGTGTGGGACTCCGTCCTGGACTTGAGTTGGACACCCTGCAAGTGATGGTCAGCTGGAGCGATGGCATGCCGGAGCCGCAGCATGTCTGATCAGTGTGTCGGACTTGAAGTCTCGGTTCCCTCCTGCTTACTGATAGCAAGAGGTGCTGTATTTATACAGTCTAAGTACATGTGTTACTCATTGTTCAGTAAGAGGATGGCGTTTGAGGATTAAATCTTGGGTCTCGATGGGAGAAGTGAAGTGTACCTCCTGGGAAGTGTACTCATTAATTATTCATATGTGCTAAGGATGACGTCTTAGCAGTATCGATCGGGCAGAACCCACCCTCTTCATGAACTAGGTGAAAGGTTTAGTCCATAAAAGGTTGCAGACCTTATAACGCGTAATGTCCATACAAGGCAGTCTTTCCTTATTTGGAGGTATGTCCTTATAAGGCTCGTTCATATGAAATGACAGGACCTGGTGTAGGGAAAGTGCACGATGTTCCCTGGACCTATATTAGGGTACCAATTTGAGATATAACACCCACTCCACCTAATACTTAACAATAATAATAATACACATTTTCGAAACGCACATTGATAACAGTATCAGTGCAAAAAATGATCAAGCAGTCATTTAAAATGTTTAAAAACGTTAACATTTTCATTTCATTTAAAAAACTGCTTAAAAAATGAGGAAAAAGTTTCTTTGGTAGTGTTTGATATTGTGGTAAAGTTCCACAAATCACAGTTTTAAATGAGTTTGATCATACAAGTTGATCTACTGTAAGCGTACTTAGAAGGCCATGCACTGAGATAGAAAGTATCAAGTTGAAAAAAGAAAATTTCTTTCGAGAGTAAACGAAGTGAAAGGAAAAGTTCCATATTTGTTCCCAGCACATGGTGAGCCAGATTCAGATTATGGGGCTGATTAGGGTGGCGGATTTCCCGCATCCTCCGGGCCGGCGGAAGCCACCGCGGGGCCGGAGGATGCGGGAAATCCGCCGCGGATGCCTAAAAGACCCACCGCCAAATTAGGATGGCGGTGGGTCTCAAAATCCGTCCGCTGCTTTTCCGCCGCAGTCGCCTTCCGACCGCGGCGGAAAAGCCCTAACATGGCTGGCGGTGTCTGTCAGACACCACCAGGCATATTAGGATAGCGGAAAACATATGCTTTTCCACGGAGGCTTTTCCGCCGTGGAAAAGCATACGGAGATTGCCTTCGGGGGCCCGTTGCGGGCCCCCTTGGTGACGGGGGGTGGGGGGTGCACATGGGGGGTACCTATTTGCGTGGACAAAGCGGCGGGCGCCGCGCGGTGCCTGCTGCTTTGTGCACGCAAATGCCGTGCATGCTTTTTTTAACATTGCGGCGGGTGCAGCTTGAAGCTGCACCCGCCGCAATGTTAAAGATTGAGGATGTGACTGCCACCCTGGCGGTCACATCCTAATTTGCACGGAGGTACCTCCGCAGCCCCTGCGGACGGTCCCTCCTACTCTATGGTGGCGGACGGACTCAGGTCCGTCCGCCATCATAATCGGCCCCTAAGTGTCCTGGTTGGGAGACATGACATTGTCGCTGCCTGCTGTCGTAGGGGACAAACATTGTAGTACCTCGCATAGCATGTCAAGTGTGCGTAGATGTAACTCCTTGTTGCCAACAGCTTGCATGTGGGCTTCCGCTGCTGAATTTGAAACCTCTGTGTCAATGTTGGAGCTGAAATTTAATTCAGTCGAAAAAGGCACCTCCTGATTTTTGAAATTGGACAGCACACTTTCAGAAATCATGCACCATAGCAAAACAGTTGTTTAGAAAAGAACATACAGATGAACATAGTATTAGTTTTCCCAAACGTTCACAAAAGACAAAGTGTTGTGACTTTGATTTTCTTTCTTTTATTCACTTTTTATTCTTTCTTTCTTTTATTTTTTTGATAGTTGCAAATAGCCGACGCGTTTCGTCCGTTGCCGGACTTCTTCAGGGCTTCAAATAATCTTTCTGATTTCGCTTTTTCACATACGTCCCGGTCAGGTTATCAGAGATTTTCTATTATTAATTGAAAAGGTCATAAGCAGGATCACAGATCCTAGTAACGGTCAGTGTAGACAAAAAGACAAAAGCAGGCCCACAGTGAGGTCAAGGGGATGGAACATACAGGAGCTTCGCGTTGTGGCCTTCTGGTTCACCGGAGGCATGCGTCAAGATGGGAATACGCTGGGGACAGAGTCAAGCATATGACCGCAGTGGTGCCATCCTGGCGTCTAAGCCCGCTGGCGTCTCCATCAGAGTTGTCAGACAGATGTCCAACTTGCATTCGCTTCCGCAGAACAGGCATTGGAAGACAGGTACGATGTAGTCCTCAAAGAGTGGTCTGAAGGATAGGAACCAAGAAGCACTTGGTTCCCGTAGGCGAGGTGCACCCAGATTCTGTACCATGCGCTCACTGTAATATCTTTCAAAGAGAGCTTTTGCAATCTCGCTGGTGGATGGTCCGTTCATTGCGAAGCAGGTACATGACAATCAGGATTCCAGCTACAGCAAGGAGTATCAGAGGTAGACCCCCGAAAATGCTCTAAAACACGGAGTGTATGAAGTTAGGAATATCTCCGAGGATTGTTTGGAAAGTGCTAAGGAATCCAGACCCTATGGTCTTAAATAGGGGTATAATGCCACTCATATCAGACATGTTAAAGATACGTCTCACCATTTCTACGAAATGTAGGGGGCAGTTGTTGCGGATTAGTGCCTGTATCTCTGTCGAGGTCCTTGTAATTTGCAGTTCAAAGGTTTCTTGAGCGGAGGTTAACAGCACGGTTTGCTGTAAAAGCATGGCTTTCATTCTGCTCAAAGCAGACCGACCGAACTTCAAAGCATCAAAGCATCAAACTGTATCAACAAAACATTCAGTGAAGTCCATACTCGCACCTCTTGACTATGACTTTGTCATAGTCTGATGAACCCTCCAACATTTTAGTATTAGAAAATGCAGCAGTTTTTTCCAGATCAGATAACATGTTCTTAACTGTTTCAGTGTCCCAATCATCAGAAAATGTACTGAAAGTAATGAAATCCCTTAATGAGATTTTAAATACATGATTCATTTTTAAAAGTTCGGTCGGTCTGAATATGTTAAAAGCAACTTTGTCCCATACTATACCATGAGGTATAGGAACAGCTGTGATATTCACTGATGACAAGTCTCTTTGTTCTTGATGTGACGATGTGTGTGGCTTCAGGAAGATGTTGACCTTTCCGGCTGTGGAATTTTGTTGAAGATAATGTCCATTAATAAGCATGCTAAAAGTCAATACTAAACCTAGCCATAAAAGAAAAAAACATTATCCCACAAATTACCCAGAGTTCAATCCAAGGTGATACCAGGTATGTCTTTTAAAGTAGGAGCAGAAAGTTCTTTAATTCTTGCTTGAATGGTGTTTTGGCTGGCATAGTTTCCGGCTCGCTTGGAACCAGTGAAAACGTATCAAAGTTAATGAAATAGCCAGATGCTGTTCGATCAGTTGTAGGAATTGCATCGGGATTGGTTGAAATGTTATTATCCTCTCAATGAGGCAAGTTGATGTAGATGTCTGCATTTGGTCGAATTGCAACTTGTGAATTATTCTCAATTTTGTTTTGAATTTGAATGTTCGGTTCAAGTGGAACAAGTTCCATAGCATTGTTGCTCAGTCCTTCATTCCTTACAGGTGGCTCTTCAAACGTGATGAGTCTTTCTGTTTGAACTTCTTGGATTGTAGCTAGAGGAGGAAGTCTGCTACATCGGAGTCCACTGGGCCTACTGTTTAGTATCGGCCACATAGTGTGGTTTGATTAAGTCAATTGAGACAAACCTTTTTCCCTTTATTCCGGCAAGAGGCGGGAGCAGCACATTTCTTGTTCCGTGGTCTTCAAAGGCAGGTACAAGTTTTGTGTAAGAAGGACCAAGGCCTAGATGTAGGTAATAGCAAATTACCGAATGGTAAATACCGAATTTTACCGATTCGGTATTTACTATTCGGTAATTGCTATGTAGGTAAAAAATTCGGTAAAAATACCGAATCAGTATTTGCCATTGATTCCTATGGGCCTTGAAGCCCATAGGATTCAATAGCAAATACCGATTCGGTAATTACCGAATCGGTAAAATTAACGATTTTACAAGGGGGACAGGGTGTCACTTTGACACCCTGTTGCACCCCTGTTTCTGGCTTGTGTGCCATGTGACACACATACATGCCCTTAGGGCATGTCTGTGTGCCACATGGCACAGGTGTACATGCACAGATGTGCATGTACACTGGAATTCGTTATTTACCATGGAATAGTATTCCATGGTAAATAATGATTCGGTAAGGGCATTACATTGCCACCTACATATTGATTTACAGAATCGGTAAATTTACCGATTCTGTAAATTTACCAAATCGGTAAATATACCGATTCTGTAACATTAAGGCCACCTACATGTCAAATCCCAAATACCGGTCGGTAACGGCCGAAATTGGCCGTTACCGACCGGTATTTGGCGACCTACATCTGGCCCCAAATTCCTTTTTGTCCACAATTTTCTCTCTGACCAGATGCCAGACTTTTGGGATCCAGACAGGTCTTTTTCGTGACTACCCTGACTTCTTCAGTCGGTCTGCTTTAGATGGACATTGCTTTGTTTTGTCCTGGATTCATTCAGATCCTGTGAAACAACCAAACGATCATGGATATCAAATGATTCTTCTTCCGTCACTGCACCTTCACAATCAAGATCAGGTACCCACATTTATGTCCCAAAGATGACCTAATATGGAGTGACTCCCCCTAGAGAGCTTCTTGGTTGGTTATTTAATGCCCGCTGAACCCCATAAAGGTGTGTGACCCAACTACCACCCTTGCCTAATACCCTAGCTGTTAAAGACTGCTTTAAGTCCCGTTTTTTTCTCTAAACAACAGAATTTCCCTCAGGATGATACAGAGATGAGAACTGCAATGCTACGCCTATTCCTTCCATGGCCTCTTTGTAAGCCCAAGAGCGAAACACAGGGCCGTGGTCAGAGTGTAACATGCTAACTGAATATGTACCGATAAAGACTCGCAAATCTTTTATAACAGTTTGAGCATCAGCAGAACGTTGGGGCCGTACCCATAGGAATCTTGAGCAGGAATCCACTGCTACCATGATATATCTGTAAGCCCTGTACGTTTGTAAGGGGGCGCAGTGGTCCTAGTACATACATGCAAGAGGTTTGTTTGACTTCAGTAATGGCGTCTGTGTCGGGCGTGCAATGGTGGAGCCTTTCATCTGCTGGCAGATATCACATTTCAAGACATAGTCCTTAGTTTGTTTAGTTAACCCTGACCACCAATAGCGCTGTTTCAGTAAAGAAATAGTTGCTGTAACACCTGTGTGCGCAGATCCCAAACCCTTGTGAGCAGCTAGTATTAACCCTTGCCTACGATCCATAATTGGCATTACTCTATCCCCCACTCCAGGAATCTGAGCATATGGAATGTTTTGTGCATCTAATTTGTAGGAGTATTTGAGTGGAAATTTTCAAAGTACTGCTGTGCTGCCTTTGCAAGATGCGATGACAGCTATCATATTATTTCCGTCTATTCTCGTCTTTGAACGAGTCAGTGCAGCTACGGAAGCTGTGCCTACAGTTCCTTTTGCGGCTTCATCAGCCAATGAATTCCCTTCAACGTGCACGCCATCACATTGATCACTCAGTGTGTGGATCACATGAGTCCTTGGTAACTCGGATTTCAATTCCGCTACCTGTTCCCATAGCATTTGGTGGTTTATTGTGCCACCTTTGGCATCTTTAAACCCTTTCTGCTCCCAATGTTGTAAGTACTCATTGTATGACTGTACACAGTAAAAGGAATCACACACGCTTAGTGTGGGGAATTCGTGATCCGTATTTACAAGTAAATGTAAATGTAGACGTATTTGTAAAGCGCACTGATACTCCTGAGTGTCCTGGCGCTGTACTCATACCGCTAGGGAACCCTTCCTGGTTTTTCCCTGTGAAATGTTCACTCCTGGGCATCCCCAGGGTGCAACCAGGCATCCCTAGCGCTATAGGGGGCCATTGTGGAGACTAAGCAAGCTATTGCCCAGAGTTGCAGCGTGGGACCCATGCTTAGAGGAGGCACCGAGGCGAGAAATCAGGTCCGAGGAATTATGAGCCCAAGATCTGCCAAGACCAGCCGAGGCCAGCCGAGGCAGGAATTGAACCCTGGTCTCGGGCCAGACCTCTGCATCAGGGTCTGCCGCTCTAACCATTGAGCCACACTTCCCCACTATCAGTGCAACTATCAGTGCTTTTAATTCTGCCAACTGAGCCGTGCAGTCTCCTAGAGATTGCGTCTTTGTACAACTAGGATGGAACTTGCCATCATGCCTGCAGCCTTTTACAATTGCACACACTGAAAAATATTGCTGCCTACTCCCTATCACCGGTTGAGGAGATCCGTCAGTGTAAATTATATATTCATTCTTATCTAGAGGCAAGATTTCATTTGGTAGAGGATATTCCTGTTCATATTACAGGAATGCCTGTGTTTTTAAACTGGGATCAAATCTTTATTCAATGTCTGTTGCAGTAAGAGAATTAGCCTATTGTATCCACTGAAGTGTAACGCTTTCGCATTTGGGATGCTAGCTTTTGCAACAGCTTTTAAAGCTGGTACAGGAGTTAAGTCAAAAAGGCGTTGCCCTTGAGCCAATGCTCTTTCTCTTGCTACCGCTGTCTGAACTTCTGTCAGGATTTTTTGTGTTGAAGTGAAACACATTTCTGCATTTGTGTACAGGTGTGATTTGTATGCGATTGGTACAGTTTCTCCTTTATTAAAAGTTAAATAAGTGTACCTCAATTAACCCGTGATTATTCGGATCACTAAGTGGCATACGTTTACGTGTGTTTGTAAGTTTTGGAAGCAATCATGTCTTCCTGGAGTATGTTCTTCTGTCCAATCTTTGATTGAAAAGTCAGGTTTTATTAATTCATAGAAAGGTTTAACCCTTAGTCCGTAATCTAAAATGTATGTCCTGCCGAAATTTAGGAATCCTAATATTGATTGTAAATTCTTTAAAGATTTTGGAGGCTGGAGCAGTGCACACTTTTCTAAAAAGTTAGCTGCCAGACTTTTGCCTTCACTTGGCAGCTCATATCCCAAAAATAGGACATTGAGGTGGGCGATTTTTGACTTTTTAAAGTTGAACTTGTTGTCCTTTGCGGCAAATCCTATAATAATGGTGCTTACCCTGGTCAAGTGCCTCTCTAAGTCGTCTGTCAGATAAATATCATCCACATCAAATTTTTGAAGTAACTCTGTTACTCTTGCTGAAAATACACCTGGGCTGTTTTTGTACCGGCGGTCAGATACCTGCTTTCAGGTGCTATATTTTGGCAGAAAAATTAATTTGAAATATCAAGATGGGTTTTGCATTTTTTGCGCACAATGTTATTCATTATTGCGGCACATTGTGCATTTTGGACAGCAAATGTCTTTGTGCATGAGTTTAGATGTCTGTAATCTAAAACTAGACGATATGTATTGTCGGGTTTAGTGACAGGAAACAAAGGATTGTTCATTGGAGAGGTACATTTTTCAATGACCCCCTGGTATTCAAGTTGATCTAAGATCTTCTGACCTGTGTGTTAGCTTCTTGCTCAATAGGATACTATCTTCGTGCATGTGGTGAAACTATTAACAGGATAACGAAGTCGGCTGAGTCCTCATCCCATCCAAAGTGTTTTCTCTACAATTCTGGAGCTTGGGTTACTGCCCACTCCTGTGCATAAGCATGTTTTAAGTAAACGGGAACATAGTTGGAAAATGCAGGAAAACTTATACTTTCTCCCCTGGGGTTCTCTATAATGAATGCAGGCGGCCATTCTTGTTCTGCCAACAGGATGTCATAACCAGACGATAAGTTCTTCCAAAAAAGAGCTTTTACTTTCCTGGGCTTGTCCCCCTCCAGCAGGAGTGTTACTTCATATATCCTATGTGGGGCGCTCACCCTGGTGTCTGGTGTTTTCACTGTGATGTAATCAATAATTCAACTCCGCTGTCACCATAAATTCCTTCAGATTCAGACGAGCTATTGTTACTTCTGCCGTGCTGTCTAGCATCGTCAGAGCCCATTTCTCGTTCAGAAGTTGTGTCCTCAGAATTCTGGGAATGTCTGATTATCAGACCAGCAACTTTCTTTTTCTTAAATTGAGGTTTTGGATTTTGCTTATCTTCTTTTAGAAGTAAAGTCTTGAGCGTGCTGCTTGTCTCTGGACCATGTGGGCTCCTCTCTATTTTCTGACCATCCTTCCCTTTCTGAGCTTTTCTTCGAGTCCTGAAAGGAACGAGAGGAACTTGTATCAGCATCCTGATTCCTGTCAGGTTTCCTAATATTATCCCTATTCCTAGGGTTGTACCTCTTTTCAGAGGGCTCCTGTGGAGGAGACCTATCTCGGGACTGGATCTCTTGTCTTTAGACATTTCTTTTTTATTATTCCACCTCTTTTTAGAACAAATAGGTGTCTGTTTAGAAGTGTCCATCTCAGGACTGCCCTGTAGTTGAGGTTTTAAAGATTCCCCCCCCCAACTATTTCTGCCTAGTTCTGCATAAACAGTTTCAATTATTTTGGGTAGTTCAGCCTCCTGAATTAACGTGCCGACTTCCCTTAGGCATTGGCGGATTGCCACTGATGCTGCTTCCCCTTTAATATTAGCTAGTATTATGGCTGACACCTGGTCGTAGTTATTGAATAAGTGCAAATATCAACTCTCTTTCATTTGGTAAAACACCTTCACTCCGCATTTTTTACTCCGCATACCTTTACTCCTCATACCATCATAACGCAGGTACTGTTACTCCGCAAAATATTACAATGCCATTATATCTTATATACTTTTACCACGCATGCTTTTACAACAAAATTCGTTGTAAAAGCATGAATGGTAAAAGCATTTGTTTTTTATATTAAGTGTAAGGTAAGTATATGGTTTTAGTTTGGGGGTGTTGGAGTATATGTTTTAGGGGTTTAGGGGTATTTTAAGGGTGGGTTTGGGTTATGGGGTACAGGGGTATTTAAGGGTTAAGGGATAGGTTTGGGTATCGGGGTATAGGGGTATTTTTAGGCTTCAGGGCTAGGTTTGGATTTTGGCATACAGGGGTAATTTTAGGGTTCAGGGCTAGGTTTGGGTTTTGGGGTCCCGGGGTATTTTTAGGGTTTAGAGCTAGGTTTGGGTTTTGGTGTACAGGGGTATTTTTAGGGTTCAGGGATATTTTTGAGTTTTGGGGTACAGGGTTTTTTTTAGGGTTCAGTTGTATTTTTGGGTTTTGGGGTACAGGGGTATTTTTAGGGTTTAGAGCTAGGTTTGGGTTTTGGGGTACAGGGGTATTTTTAGGGTTTAGAGCTAGGTTTGGGGTACAGGGGTATTTTTAGGGTTCAGGGCTAGGTTTGGGTTTTGGGGTACAGGGGTATTTTTAGGGTTTAGAGCTAGGTTTGGGTTTGGGGTACAGGGGTATTTTTAGGTTTCAGGGGTAGGTTTGGGTTTTGGGGTACAGGGGTATTTTTAGGTTTAAGGGGTATGTTTGGGTTTTGGGGTACAGGGGTATTTTTAGGGTTCAGGTCTAGGTTTGGATTTTGGGGTACAGGGGTATTTTTAGGGTTCAGGGGTAGGTTTGGGTTTAGGGGTAAAGGGGTAATTTTAGGGTTCAAGGGTAGTTTGAGTTTTGGGGTACAGGGGTATTGGGTTCTGGGGTATTTTGGGGTTTTGGGTTACAGGGGTATTTTTAGGTTTCAGGGGTAGGTTTGGGTTTTGGGGTACAGGGGCATTTTTAGGTTTCAGGGGTATGTTTGGGTTTTGGGGTACAGGGGTATTTTTCGGGTTCAGGGCTAGGTTTGAGTTTTGGGGTACAGGGGTATTTATAGGGTTCAGGGATAGGTTTGGGTTTTGGGGTACAGGGGTATTTTTAGGGTTCAGTGGTAAGTTTTGGTTTTGGGGTACAGGGGTATTTTTAGGGTTTATGGATAGGTTTGGGTTTTGGGGTACAGGGTATATTTATAGGGTTAAGATGGGTTAGTGTTTAAGGGTGTTGGGGTATTTTAAGGAGTAAGGGTGGGTTAGGATTTTGGGGTGCTGGGGTATTTTAAGGGAGCAGGGTGGTATTAGTTTTTAGGGTGAAAAGAGTATTTTTTATAATTTTATATATATATATTTTTTTAATTACTTTAAAAAAATATAAATGTTAAATATATATATTTATATACATATGCATTATTTGTTTTTTTATATATATTTATATATATTTATATGTATATAGATATATATATGTGGACACACACACATATATATATATATATATATATATATATATATATATATATATATATATATATATACATCTATATAGTGTAAGTACATTTTCTAAGTTTACCCCACACATAACTTCACCACACATGCCTTTGCGTTGTAAAGGCATGCGTTGTAAAGTTATATGCGGGGTTAAATTTTGCGGAGTGATTGTACTGCGGAGTAATGGCTCCGCGTTGTAATTAATGCGGAGTCATGGTATGCAGGATTTTGATTGCGGGATTTCGTCACATATTCCTTTCATTGAGGTGAGAATAGAAAGAGCGCCCTTTGCAGGTATACAAATGAATTTAGTGTTCTAGATAGGTATCTCTCAATTGAGTTCGATGATGAAGATATGTCAACAGCAATGTAGGCACATAGTGCCAGTAGCGGTCTCTATTCCCCTAGACTAGTGGGTTATTTGAAGGAGGGAGAGTGTAATACCGTAGGTGTATTCATTTGTTACACAGCGGGCTAATGTGGAGTCTTTTTTGGACCCAGAAACTGTACACAAATGTGGGGTAGCTTCAGAAGTGCTTTTTGAAGGTTGCAAGTAGGAGTAATGAGATGCTTAGAAGGGATAAGCTTTAAATATCCTTAAGAAATGTTGAAATGCAGTGTAGATAATTGGAAAAAGATATTTAATGTAAATGGCATGAGCATATCGTATAAGGGGATTAAATTGAGTCGTAGCACGTGAGCATATATCAAACGAATTATGGAATCATTAGTTGTGTTAGTAGAATGCCACTGTAAATTTTGTGCATATTAGAATCACTTTAAGGTTTTAAATATGTATTTTTATATACTTGTTTATACAAGGTATAACAACCAAATGTACCACAAAAAAAAGTGAACGTAATGACCGTCTTGATAAAGATGGAAGATACCCATCGAAAAGTGTCAACGCATTTCTGTACATTATCCCGAGGACAAGTTGGACATGTAGATACAAAATAGAATATATGTATTCAGGCTAATCTTTTCTAAAATTATTCCTAGGGAACTGTCGAGCTAAAACACAAAGTATCCTGTATATCATTGTTCTTTTCCCTATTTTTTTTAGGGTTCTCTGTGGTAAAAGTGTTATAAGATGTTATGTTATGTCCTGACTTGATGAATTAACTTTATTGTTTTTAATTATGTTGAGCTGATGCATTGTGTTTTATTATAGGTGTTTTATTTTATAAATTGTGTTTTAATAATCACATGTACTAAAGAAATAAATTGAACTTTTTGCAGGGTTTGTTATAGTGGGATAATTGTTGTGTTTCAGGGATTTTTAGTGATTTTTTTTAAAGTTTATCTATGTGCTGTATATGAATTAAGAAATCCACCCAATAATAGGGTATTCTTGCTGATTGAGTGAATCAAGGGACAATTTGGTTTTTGGTACTGATAGTACTCCACTTACTTGGTTGCTGACAAGGGGTCTCTCTCTGTTTGAACTCGTACTTATTTAATAACTTCATCCCTAAGCTTAGGGCAGGTTCTGCTCCAAATTCATTTTGTATTTGTCTTAGTACATCCGATATAACTGCTAATGAAGGAATACCATGTGTTCTGGTATATATGGCAGTAAAGACTGTACCCCACGAGGTGCAATCCTCTAACTGTGGTGTAATCCCCATAGGCAAACAGATTGTTAACATTCTGTGTTTTTCAAATGGTGTTGTATTTGGAAATACTGCTTTTAACTGGGTTATCTTCTGAGCTACCCAGGAAAGAATTTGTTTACGTATTGTGGACGGTGTACAACCTTTACAACGCAACTTTTACCACGCAGTGCCTTTACAACGCAATTTTACAACGCAAACCATTACAACGCATTGCGCTGGGGGGCGCTCTAGGATAGGGAATATATTTAATTTACTATCCAACACCTTCCCTACTATCCACAGGGACTGGAGTTGGATTAGTAAATTAAATAATTCACTATCCAACACCCAAAAGCACTATGCGTTGTAATGGTATTCGTTGTAAATACCGCGTTGTAAAGGCATGCGATGTAAAAGTATGCGTTGTAACGTCATACATCCATTGTGGACACTTTGCCCATTACTGCGGTTAATGTTTGTGAAGTAATTTTAGTACCTGTGCTCTGTGTAAGAGCTACAGTTGTTGTAATTACTGTAGGTTGGACTGCAAGTGTCCTTAAGACAAAATGTGTCCTGTTTCTGTAGAGTTTTATCAACTCTTTGAGTTGAACAAGTAGTTCATCCTGTGGCATTGTGTCAATGTCTGGATGTGGTGCATAGGTTGCTAATATCGACCATGTTGCTGCTGGTCTTCCTAAAGGACCAAGCCTTGCTCTTGTTCTTGTGTGGTGTAGGGTGCCATTAAACCAAAAAATATGTTCCTGGAAAGTAAGCAGAATCCCAATCTCCTCAAACAGACTGTAAGCCGCTGGAACTTCTTTATGGGTGTAGTGATAAAAAAGTTGTGTTACAGCATCTGCTTCTGGGAATGAAGCCCAAGAGTAGAATACTTCTGTTTTGAAATCTTCGTGTACCTCTATCATGAATATTACTACACCTCCTCTCGGAGATAAACCATGTTTGAAAAGTTTAACTGTCAGAGATTGTCTTATTTTGGGTGCAATATATATTGCATCTGCATCTACCTCACCAGTCCAATTAAGTACCTGGTCTAAATCTTCCCCTTGTTCAACCATTGTGTTTTAGAACGCAGGCTAACTTTTCAGGGAAGTTTATGAAAGTTTTTATGCACAATTTGTGGAATTTTCCTTTCAAGCTTGATTAACCAACAGCCAATACATAGGATATCTTGCCTACTCAGCGGTGGTGGAGTTTTTTCCCACCTACTCCAGATGTCTATAGGCTTTGTAAGGAGGGTCTCTGAGAATAAGCACAACTGAGTTACTCAGATTCTACTATTGAGCAAGTGCGCCATGTATTTTACACGTTGTGTGCCATTAGACCACGTTGGGCGCCATGTAGTGTAGTACCAAAAAGTACCCTGACATGCAGGAACTATTGGTCTGGCAGCAGACTGACTCTGTACACCCCCCCCCCTATATTAGCCTATGATCCAAATTAGCTAGCTCGCAGTGCCACTAGAATCTCTTGTTATCTGAGAGATCAGTTTTTGCAACTTTAGAACACAATAACCACAGACTTGTGGAAACAATATATTACTTTTCACCCAATTGCTCGTGCTTGCTTGTTTTTGCACTCAGAGAGATACAGAGAAGAAACAGTCAAACATGTTTACAATAAGAATTTATTGTACAGTACTTCTTCTCATGTAGAAGAGGTGCGCTGTTACGACTGTAACACAGTAACAGAGATATAGAACAAGCAGTACAGTGAATAAAAAGGAAAAGTATTATTCTACCATTTTGCAACAGTCATGAATCTATACATGAATATAGAATGCATTTATAAAATAATGTGCGTACTCCTAAGATGCCTGTCTAGATGTACCTAAGTGTACCTAGCATGTGAGTAGGTGCGAAAGAGCTAATGAGCCTAATAGCCTAGAATCTAAGAGCCAAGAATCCCGCTAGGATTTAGTCAAACCCTCATACCTGAATAGTGAGAGTGTGGGTCTCCGTTCTGGACTTGAGTTTGACCCCTGCAAGGGATGGTTAGATCACTGTCAGTTGGAGCGATGGCATGCCGGAGCACAGCGTCTCTGGTCAGTGTGTCGCCTTGAAGTCTCGGTTCCCTCCTGCTAACTGATAGCAAGACGTGCTGTATTTATACAGTCTTTGGACGTGTGTTACCCATTGTTTAGTATGAGGGTAACGTTTGGGAATTAAACCTTGTGCGTCGATGAGAGAGGTGAAGTGTACCTCCTGGAAAGTGGACTCATTAATTATTCATATGTGTTAAGGATGAAGTCTTAGCAGTATCGATTGGGCAGAACCCACCCTTGTCATGAACTAGGTGAAAGGTTTAGTCCATAAAAAGCTGCAGTCCTTATAAGGCGTTATGTCCATACAAGTCAGTCTTTCCTTATTTGGAGGAATGTCATTATAAGGCTCGTTCATTTGAAATGACTGAAGCTGATGTAGGGAAAGTGTACGATGTTCCCTGGACCTATATTGGGGTACGAATATGAGATATAACACATTCTCCTCACCTGTGAACCTCATCTGTGCAGCGCCTATGAGATATAACACCTTCTCCTCACCTGTGAACCTCATCTGTGCAGCGTCTAAGCTTACTTTGCTCACAGATGTAACCCAACAGGGCGACAGTACCCGCATGGCCAACACAGTGGTGTGGCCCAGTCCACCCCCTGGGTATGACTCCTGTCCCCCTCCCAGGGGCAACTCTGTCCACCAGGACAGCACACCACAGTGGCCACTGTCAACTGTCAGTGATGAGAGCCAGTCCTCATGCCTTTCAGGCCTCTCTAACCCTTGTGGCATCAGAAAGTGGGGGGCAGTAGCCCTAGATGCCTGGCACCTTTTGTCTACTCTCCCTCCTTCCAAGTCAGGTATGGCATCCTGACACTGGCCTACCAGCCCAGGGTCTGTACCCTGCACCTGGACAGGAGATGGGGTGGGCTCTCCCACACCCTGTTCCCCTCCCCGAGACGCTGCATCCCCCACCGGGAGCAGTCCCGCTCGATTCCAGAATTGTCAGGGCACCTGTGGCAGGTGTTCTGCCCAATTCTCCCACCAGTTAATGGGTGCTATCCTGCAACTGGTACACCAGCCCAGGGTCTGTACCCTGAGTCTGGACGCAGGACTATGTGGGCTCTCCCACACCCGGTCCTCCTCCCTGGGGCTCTGTACCCTGCCACCTGGAGCAGTACCCCCAGAAGCCAAACTGGGAGGGGCACTGTTAGCAGTCACCCCTTCTTCCAGGTCAGGGGGGACACCCTGAACCTGGTCCTCAAATCCAGGGTCTGTACCCTTAGGCTCGACCCGTGCCTGGCAACCAAGGACTTCCAGGGGAGTACACCGACCCCCCCAAGGGAAGCACACTCCTCATGAGTAGTGCAAGAGTCTTACTGGTGCAGGTCTCCAGCCTCCTTTCCATCTGACAGGGCATGAAGACCCCCCTTGCCAGAAGTGGCCTCACCAGGGTCAGTCCTGGGGGGCTTTGACCTCAGAGCTGGCAACCCCTGACCCACTGGTCCTCCCACTGAGTACTTCCTCCCCCTCACCCTTCTCTCTGGACTCATGCACCTTCCCCACGGGAGCGGTGCTGCCAGACACCAGAACTGTTTGGATGCTTGTTACAGCAGTTCCCCCAGTTCACCTGACACTTTGGGATCCCACTCAGGGGGTGTCCTCTCAGCACAGACTAGGCCCCTTCTGGTGTTCACTCCATGAACCAGCCAGGCCCTGGGACTGGGTTTCAGGCACCTTGTGACACAGTCAACTCCCACTCCTTCTCCTCTGAGACAGAACGTGGGACCCTACACCCCTCCCACTACACTGGAACCTATCTGGGTTACCAAAGGTTATGGAGCAGTACTTTGGGCTATATGGGCTGCACCAGTAAATAGGTCCTCAAAATCTGATATAGCACAAAGGTGCTCACACTTGACTTGACCCCACTACTGAGCGTCAAATTTCAGAGAAAACTAATTTCTCATCTAATAGCAAAGATAGTATCAAGGAGCACACTAATATCTAAAGCAATTCAAATGTCAGGACCAATATAATCTTTTAAATCATTGCATCAATGAAACATGTAGATGGGAGTCTTGATAGTTCTTGAATTCAGTTATGTTGCTTTTATTTTCAGAATTAGAAGAATGAATACATGCATCAGCCCAGCTAACACATTTCGTCTGTAAAAGGATGTCATCAGGGCTGTAAAAACAATTATATAAACATTTTTAGTATCAACTAAATAACTTCATAATTAAAGCACAAAACTTAAATAAATACACAAGACAACTATTAGCAAGACTAGTGCATTCTGTCCCTAATTCTTAGACCAAAAGAGCATTTGTTAATCCTTACAGTCAAAATTGCATAAGCGACCTCCTGTCTATATACAGTCTAATTTACAATAATGATAACAGTTATTTTCACAATCATTTTATACTCATTTTATAATTGTCCTATGTGGATCATGACATCAAGAAAAAACACAATGCATAAAGAATCTATACAATCTTATAAAATCTGGCTATGTTAATTTGTTCTCACTGCACTAAGAGGGATGATAACCAGTTCCTGATAAATGTCATAGTTGAAGATAATAAGAAGATAGGTCAATCATGTTTGTTATCATGTACATCTTATTTTCACGTTTGTCCAATCCCCTATAAACAGATGTTATAGTCTTCTAAAAATCAGTTAGCAATCTCCACAGCTTAAGTTTTAAGGGTAAACAATAAGCACATAACCATACTATAATACGTTTTAAGGTCTCTGTATATTTATTTTTCTCTGAATAACATTCATAGCTAAACGCAAATAACTCACATAAAATATGACGTGGAAATCAATACCAATGGAGCAGGCCTACCAATGGAGAATAGTTATATTTTGTGTTGTGAATCCCCCGTAGCGTTCTATCAATCACCCAAATTAAAGCCTCGGTTCTTCGGTCTATAAAAATTGAAAATGCAAAGTGAGCCCAGTCCGGAATCCCATTATAAAAAATAAAAAAAATCTAAAAAGGGATAAACATCTAATCATACTCATTGAGATAGGAATGTCCGAGAATGGAGTGATTCTTTATTGATAAACAGATGCAGTTGAATCTTATCAGAAAAAAATCCTTCTTGATATACATTCGCTGGGATTCCCACTAGCGTAAAGAAGGTAAGATCTATGAACATAGAGCAACAGTAAGGTATCATCATAATACTCATTGCCCGAATATAAACAATGATGTATCAAGTATCTATAATTTGAATCACAAGTATCCCCCTGAGCTAATTTCCTTAAAGATAAAATTCACTGAAAGACAGTGTAAATTCTTCCTAATCTATGCTTAAAAGATCGTGGTCTGTTAGCAAGAAAAAGTTCTGACCAGAAAAGTGTGGTCAAAATAGCAAAACCAAAGTATTTAAGGTTAGCTTAAACCACAAGTATTGACAAACTATCTACCCATGGATAGCTGATTCATTAACAAATTAGCCAAGAAAAAAAGAATTGCCCTTCATAAAAAAATATTTTTACCCACAAAGAAAGTGAAAAGTTGCTAAAAGCGCAGTTATTAGCAAAAAGTATAGGCGCTCGCCTACAGTTAATCCTCTCACATCCTGGGCAAATATCCTCAGTCTTCTTGCCAGTCGTCTATCTTTGAGTGAGGATTCCCTATCAACTACACTCCTTTTAAACCATGACACAACCAATAACCAAGCATTCATGTTGCTGCCAAACATATCAGCCTATCAGAGGTGCACTTAACCAACCCAATACAAACGTAATGCCGACAATTGGGACCAGTTTTCACTCTTGTCAACTGTTGGAACTGGCCCTTTTTGCAGGGTCATCCCCAAACTTTTTGCTTCCTCCTCCCTTATTTTTCCTGACCTGTGGCTGTTGGCAATAGGACTCTGCGCACTTTACCACTGCTGATCAGTGCTAAAGTGCATATGCTCTCTATGTAAAGTGTTATTCTGATTGGATATACATGTTTGGCATATTTGTATCACCATGAAGTCCCTAGTAAAGTGCACTGGGTGTGCCAGGGCTGGTGATGACAAATGCTACTAGTGGGCCTGCAGCACTGATTGTGCCACCCACATGAGTAGCCCTAAAATGGTGTCTCAGGCCTGCCACTGCAGTGCCTATGGGCAGTTTAGAACTGCCATGTCCTCCTGGCCAGTGTCCCCACTGACCAGGCCTAACCCTTCCCTTTTTGTGCACATCAGCCACCCCTATGGAAGGCCCAAGGTACCCCCCTGGGCAGGGTGCAGTGTATGTGAAAGGTAGAGCATGTACTGGTGCAGGTAACATGTTCTGGTAGTGAATTACAGCCATTTTCGTTTTTCACTATTGTAAGGCTATCTTGCTCCTTAGATTAACATGGGGGATGCTGGCTACAGTGGTTAACAGCATTTCTTCCCATAGGAACAAGATAGGACATAAGTATCTAGTATCCCTGAACTCAGAATTTAATAACACATCTTTTAGGAAAGGTTGTTTTTAAATCCTGGGTTTGAGAACAGCACTTTTAGAAAGTTGCTGTTCTCTTGTCTAACCCTTCTGTGTGCCTGGGCCTGTTTGTGTATTGACTGTCTGGTTTGTGAGTGACAGGGGCTGGGGAATTCCCCAGCAGGATGGATGAGTCAGCACTAGGCTGAATGACTGCAGTTGCAATTGGAGTGGTGGGAGGAGTTAGCACCGGGGCTGAATAGGGCTGTGCCTGCCTTCCACAATGCTGGCTCCACCCCCCTGCTGGGCGGCTGAGGACCCTGCCCCTCACTCTGAAAGGAAAGATGCAGCCAGCAAAACAAAGTGCTCAGGATCCACCCAGAACTGGTTCAGACCGGGCTCAGGGCCCACATGCACCAAGAGAACAAAGACTTTAGGGGTATAAGTACAGGACCCCTGACAACAGAAAATTAGATCATCCTGGAAATCAAGAAGGAACCTCTGCCAAGGAGAAAGCTGACTCTGAAGAAGGAAGATTGTCCTGCTGTTGCTCTGCTGGACTGACCTGCTGTTGCTTTGCTGCCAAGGAGAGGGGAAGGCCTTTGCTGTGTGCTGTGTCCCCTGTCTTGAAGGAATCTCCAAGGGCCTGAGAAGAGCTGGCTCCCTGTTTTGAGGTCCCAGGAACAAAAGGACTTCACCCCCAGCTTCCCTGAGCTCTGCTGAGAGAGTTCTGTCCCTCCTAGAGTGCTTGATCCAGTTGTGGGGCCTCTGGAGGTTGTACCTGTGCTGGGAAGCTTGAGACTAAAGCTTGAGAGACTTTTGAAACTGAAAAGTGTCGCATCGCTCGCTTGCGGAGCGCATCCCCGACAGTGCGAGAAGTTTCCCGCCGCTACGGAGGTCGAGATCATCGCAGCGCCTGACGCCGCTGCCAGAGACGTCGCATCCTTCGTTTGCGGGACGCACCAGACCGGTGCGGGAGAATCGAACATCGCTGCGAGTATCGTCGCAGAGCCTGTCGTCGCTGGGTGAGAACGCCGCACCGCTTGCTTGCGGACCGCATCACGTCGCTGCGAGTGTCGTCGCAGAATCATCGCATCGAGGAGCTGCGAGAGAAAGGATCGCCGCTGGACCGCGCATCGTCGCCCCGGAGATCGTCGCAGCACCTACGAGATCGTCGCATCGTGCCTTTGCGAGAACAGACTTCCTACGGAACCTACGCACCGGAATCCATACAAGTGGCCTTCCTCCCCATACAGACCGGATTCGTCGCAACACGCCCGATGCTGCAGCGGGGCTGTCGCATCGCCTCCCCAGGGTCTCAGGAGCAACGCATCGCTTGTTTTCCACCGCACCAGCTTCTGCTGTTGGAACTTTGTTGCAACTAAAGGTACTGTGAGTAAACGTGACGCAACTGTGAACTTTTCACGCAACTGTGGTTATTTTTACCGCAACTTGAAGAATTTTAACGCAACCTTAAGAACTCTTTTTGAAACCATATTCTTGAACTGTGTATGTTGGATTTTTGTCATTTTGGTCTTGTGTAGTTTAGATTAAAAATACCTTTATTTTTCTAAACTGTTGTGGAGTCAGTTTGTGGTGTTTTCACTGTGTTACTGTGAGTGTTGGTACAAATACTTTACGCATTGCCTCTGGTTAGCCTAGACTGCTCGCGCCAAGCTACCTAGAGGGTGAGCGGAGGTTATCTCAGAGGGTTATCTCCTTGCCCTGACTAGAAGCAAGGGTCCCTATTTGGACAGTGGTACCTACCTCTGCCAACTAGAGACCCCCAGATCTAACATTGGTGGCAGCGGTGGGATTTGAACTTGTATTTGTACTTGACCCACAGTAATTGGTGTACATCACTAGTGAGTGCAGACCACTACGCCACCGCATACCACGGTTACGTTGTTCATTTTTGGTTCTATTTTTGATCATAACCCTGAAGGAATCCAAGCATCATGTCTCTGAATGGTAAACCAGCAAGTGATGTTGCAGAACTGGAGTTTGATATTGAAATGTTAAGTGATTACAAAGTAGGTCAACTCAGGCAGTTCTGCAGGAACTTTGGATGCCCCATGAAGCGCCGCTCCAAGAAGGAGGAGCTACAGGAGGCCTTAAGGGCCTGGTGGGAGACCAAAGAGGCTGGGGAGACAGATGATGCAGAAGTGGATGAGGATGCACAAAGGGATGGTTTCAGGCCACAGGATCTGCCTGTGCCCAGAGCAGCCTCAAGGGCTGGCAGCAACCATTCAGCTGAAAGTTTTTCCCCAGAAGAGTTGGAGGAAAACCAAAGGGCTAGAGATCATAAGTTAGAAATGTTGAGGCTTGAAATGGAGCTGAAGCAATTGGAAATGGATAAAGAGAGAGAAAGGGCGGTGGAGGAGAGCAAAAATGCCCGTGCCCTGGAAGAATTGAAATTGACCTTGGCCCATGAATTAAGAATGAGGAAGCTTGAGTTGGAGCTCAAGAAGCGTGAGGCCATGAGGGTCTCAGCTGAAGAAGTAACATGGGTAGCTCAAGAGGTGAGCTTTGCTGAGTTGGAGGTGGAGTCCAGCTCAGATGGTGGCAGCATGATTATGATATCTAGTGTGGAAAGAAAGGTACAAACACCCAGAGATGTGGCGCCTGACTTGAGGGAGGGGGTCGACATACACCAGGGGGTTCAGGTTTATGATGTAGTTCCAGTGGAGTGCAGTGTCCCTGAAGTAGATTGGGGGACTGGCACAGGGGACCATATTCCTAGTGGTGGGAGGTACACTCTACTGACTCTAGATGAGAGGTACAGGGAGAGGGGTTCCCCCATGGTAGAAACCTTGGTGTGTGTGTGTGAAGACCAGCCAGAAGAGTGTGGGTTGTGTGACAGAGGTAGTCAGATACTGTCTTTCCAGTCTCAGGAGAGTGGTGTGGGGTACTTGTGTGAGGCACTGGAGGGTGAGGCAAAGGGTAGTGTGGTTAACAACTGTGGGGGGCTGTGTGATTCATTTGTTGGAGAGCATATTTTAAGTCCCTGTTTTCCAGAGCTATGCCAACACCCGGTGGAGTGTGAGTTCTCTGATCCCAGAGAGCTTGCGTTGGAGGCAGACCTCTTGGTGGATTCCAGAGAGTCTGAGGAGGCATTGGGGAGTGATCCCAAAAGTAGTGGCTTAGATATCTTCCAGACCTGTGAGGTGGAAGAGGTTCAGTGTAACCCGGTTAGGTCCCAGTGTAGTGGGAGGGGTGTAGGGGCTCATGTCCGGTCTCAGTGGAGAAGGAGTGAGTGTGGGACGGTGTGTCTCACGGTGCCTGAAACCCAGTCTCAGGGCCTGGAGGGTTTCTTGAGGGAACACCAGGTTGGGGGCCTAGACTGTACTTGTAGGCCATTTGAGGAGGATCTCCTAGTGTCTGTTGAACGGGGAGTGCCTGCAACCAGGCCTCCATCAGTTCTGGTGTCTGGCAGTGCCGCTCCATTTGGGAGGGTACAGAAGTCCAGACTGAGGGGTGAGAGGGGGAAGGAGTCCCCAGTGGGAGAACCAGTGGGTCAGAGACCAGTCAGAAGGGCTGAGTCCCCAGTGAGGGACCATGGTGTCCTCACTTCTGTCCTGGGGGATCTTCCCACGCTGTCAGGTGGACAGGGGTCGGGAGATCTGCGCCAGGCAGACTGTCACAGGACACATGAGTTGTGTGTCACCCTCAAGGGGGTACTATGTGAGTCCCCAGAAGTCCTGGCATGCCAGGCAAGGGTTCCACCGCAGGGGTTGGTCCCTGGGTGGGGATGCCAGGTTCAGGTGTTGTCTGACCTGGAGGCTTTGGAGCCTAGGTTTGAGGGCCAGGTCCGGGGTGTCCCCCCTGACCTGGAATACCAGTTGCAGGATAGAACCCCTGAACTGGTGGGTGAATGGTGCGGGACACCTGCCACAGGTACCCTGGCTATTCTAGAAGGGGGTACCGCTCCAGGTGGGAGGGTACAGATCCCCAAGGAAGAGGAGGACCGGGTGTGGAGAAGCCCACCTCAGCCTCCTGTCCAGCCGCCGGATACAGGTCCGGGACTGGTGGGTCAGTGCCAGGATGTTAGACCTGACATGACAAGAGAGGGAGTGGACAAAGGGTGCCAAGAACCTGGGGCTACTGCCCCCCACCCTCTGACGCCACAGGGGTTTGAGAGCCCTGAGAGGCATGAGGCCTGGGTCTCATCCCTGATCACTGTGGGTGGTCACTGTGGCTTGCTGTCGGTCTGTTGGGACACACCTGTGAGGAAATTAAGGTTAGGTGCTGCACAGGTGGTGTCCACAGGTGAGGAGAAGGGTTCCACATGGATTGGCATGGTGGACCCTGAGAGTATGGATAGAGTGATTGAACTGGGTTTAGGATGGCGTAGAACAGGACTGCCCTACTGTGTGGGCCAGTTTCCATGTTCTATCGCCTCAAGCAGGGAATCCCATCGAGGTATCGTTTGGTCTACCCTGGCTTTAGGCTGGAAGGGGGTTGTGTTGGAACTGGCCCTTTTTGCAGGGTCATCCCCAAACTTGTTGCTTCCTCCTCCCTTATTTTTCCTGACCTGTGGCTGTTGGCAATAGGACTCTGCGCACTTTACCACTGCTGATCAGTGCTAAAGTGCATATGCTCTCTATGTAAAGTGTTATTCTGATTGGATATACATGTTTGGCATATTTGTATCACCATGAAGTCCCTAGTAAAGTGCACTGGGTGTGCCAGGGCTGGTGATGACAAATGCTACTAGTGGGCCTGCAGCACTGATTGTGCCACCCACATGAGTAGCCCTAAAATGGTGTCTCAGGCCTACCACTGCAGTGCCTATGGGCAGTTTAGAACTGCCATGTCCTCCTGGCCAGTGTCCCCACTGACCAGGCCTAACCCTTCCCTTTTTGTGCACATCAGCCACCCCTATGGAAGGCCCAAGGTACCCCCCTGGGCAGGGTGCAGTGTATGTGAAAGGTAGAGCATGTACTGGTGCAGGTAACATGTTCTGGTAGTGAATTACAGCCATTTTCGTTTTTCACTATTGTAAGGCTATCTTCCTCCTTAGATTAACATGGGGGATGCTGGCTACAGTGGTTAACAGCATTTCTTCCCATAGGAACAAGATAGGACATAAGTATCTAGTATCCCTGAACTCAGAATTTAATAACACATCTTTTAGGAAAGGTTGTTTTTAAATCCTGGGTTTGAGAACAGCACTTTTAGAAAGTTGCTGTTCTCTTGTCTAACCCTTCTGTGTGCCTGGGCCTGTTTGTGTATTGACTGTCTGGTTTGTGAGTGACAGGGGCTGGGGAATTCCCCAGCAGGATGGATGAGTCAGCACTAGGCTGAATGACTGCAGTTGCAATTGGAGTGGTGGGAGGAGTTAGCACCAGGGCTGAATAGGGCTGTGCCTGCCTTCCACAATGCTGGCTCCACCCCCCTGCTGGGCAGCTGAGGACCCTGCCCCTCACTCTGAAAGGAAAGATGCAGCCAGCAAAACAAAGTGCTCAGGATCCACCCAGAACTGGTTCAGACCGGGCTCAGGGCCCACATGCACCAAGAGAACAAAGACTTTAGGGGTATAAGTACAGGACCCCTGACAACAGAAAATTAGATCATCCTGGAAATCAAGAAGGAACCTCTGCCAAGGAGAAAGCTGACTCTGAAGAAGGAAGATTGTCCTGCTGTTGCTCTGCTGGACTGACCTGCTGTTGCTTTGCTGCCAAGGAGAGGGGAAGGACTTTGCTGTGTGCTGTGTCCCCTGTCTTGAAGGAATCTCCAAGGGCCTGAGAAGAGCTGGCTCCCTGTTTTGAAGTCCCAGGAACAAAAGGACTTCACCCCCAGCTTCCCTGAGCTCTGCTGAGAGAGTTCTGTCCCTCCTAGAGTGCTTGATCCAGTTGTGGGGCCTCTGGAGGTTGTACCTGTGCTGGGAAGCATGAGACTAAAGCTTGAGAGACTTTTGAAACTGAAAAGTGTCGCATCGCTCGCTTGCGGAGCGCATCCCCGACAGTCCGAGAAGTTTCCCGCCGCTACGGAGGTCGAGATCGTCGCAGCGCCTGACGCCGCTGCCAGAGACGTCGCATCCTTCGTTTGCGGGACGCACCAGACCGGTGCGGGAGAATCGAACATCGCTGCGAGTATCGTCGCAGAGCCTGTCGTCGCTGGGTGAGAACGCCGCACCGCTTGCTTGCGGACCGCATCACGTCGCTGCGAGTGTCGTCGCAGAATCATCGCATCGAGGAGCTGCGAGAGAAAGGATCGCCGCTGGACCGCGCATCGTCGCCCCGGAGATCGTCGCAGCACCTACGAGATCGTCGCATCGTGCCTTTGCGAGAACAGACTTCCTACGGAACCTACGCACCGGAATCCATACAAGTGGCCTTCCTCCCCATACAGACCGGATTCGTCGCAACACGCCCGCTGCTGCAGCGGGGCTGTCGCATCGCCTCCCCAGGGTCTCAGGAGCAACGCATCGTTTGTTTTCCACCGCACCAGCTTCTGCTGTTGGAACTTTGTTGCAACTAAAGGTACTGTGAGTAAACGTGACGCAACTGTGAACTTTTCACGCAACTGTGGTTATTTTTACCGCAACTTGAAGAATTTTAACGCAACCTTAAGAACTCTTTTTGAAACCATATTCTTGAACTGTGTATGTTGGATTTTTGTCGTTTTGGTCTTGTGTAGTTTAGATTAAAAATACCTTTATTTTTCTAAACTGTTGTGGAGTCAGTTTGTGGTGTTTTCACTGTGTTACTGTGAGTGTTGGTACAAATACTTTACGCATTGCCTCTGGTTAGCCTAGACTGCTCGCGCCAAGCTACCTAGAGGGTGAGCGGAGGTTATCTCAGAGGGTTATCTCCTTGCCCTGACTAGAAGCAAGGGTCCCTATTTGGACAGTGGTACCTACCTCTGCCAACTAGAGACCCCCAGATCTAACATCAACCATGTCATGTGGCCAATCAGAGAGCGAGTTTCACTCAACCATTTGAGGGCAGTTCAATGTGCTCCCCACTCTAGTATCTCCTCCTATCAGATGAAAGCTCAATCAAGCCAAGATTTAGCATAATAGTCATGCAGAAAACTGATAGAGGTTTTCACTCTGGTCTGCCATATCATGCAGCCAATCAGAGAGCGAGTTCCACTCTACCATTCAAGAGCGGTTCAGTGTGCTCTCAACTCTAAATCTCCTCCTATCAGGTGAAAGATTTGCCAAGCCTAGACTTAGCATAACACTCATGTAGAAAACTGTTAAAGGATTTCACTCAGCTCCGCCAAATCATCGAGCCAATCAGAAGACGAGTTCAACGCCACCACTGTGAGGGCAGTTACATGAGCTCTCCCACCCGAATATCTTAACCTATCAGATACAAAGTCAATCAGGCCCAGATTTTGCATAAATTCCAAAATCCCTAATTCCTTAATAGAACTAATTCATCCCAGTTTCCCGATGGGCAAACATAAAATAAAAAAAAAAGATAGACCCAAGCGGAGCCCGACAGAATCACATGTATAATACCTCCACAACCTGAAATACCCATGAATAAATGCAAATCATGAATCATATTTCAAAAGGACAGTCCAAGTGAAAGTGAAAGCCTCGAAGAAGGTCGAAAACGAACTGTCAATATCATACAAGATCCCATACAGACAACCTAGGATCTTACATAGTGTATTTAGGTCAACCTAATCAAAAATTGCGCACAATTTGTGGCTGTTCACTTGTGCATGTGACTGCCCGTCCACGAGTGAAAATATATATTTTTTTGTTTTATGTTGATGATAAGTATCTTTGATTTTGTTATTATTAGAACATATATCAATTTTTAATTAGCTTGACTTAAATATACTATGTAAGATCCTATGTTATCTGTATCGGTTATCTGTATCGGACCTTGTATGATATTGACGCACAGGGACAATGCATGGAAATCTGGGATGCATCTGCGAACGATGCATCTGCGTCGAGGGGCACTGCATCAGTATCTTCTGCTGCAATCCCTTAAAGCATCGATTCTTGCAGCGGTGATAGGCGCTGCGTCTGGTTCAGCAGCGATGCAGCTTTGCGGGGAGATTCTTCTCACACCACTGCATTGCTTCGGAAAAAATGTCGCAAAAAGATTGATGCATTGATTTTCTTGTTGCTTTCCAGCTCCCAACAGCAGAACAATCTCCAGAGGCCCCACACAGTTACAGGCACTCCTGGTAGGTCAAAACTCCGGGCAAGGAAGTTCAGGGGATCTGGGGTGAAGTCTTTGTGTTCCTGAGACTTCAAAACAGGAGGCAAGCTGTACTCAATCCCTTGGAGACTTTCCTCAAGCAGGGGACACAGCACACAGCAAAGTCCTTCTCCTTTCCTTGCCAGAAAACAGCAACTGCAGGCCAACCCCGGACACACAGCAATGACAGTACTTCTCCTCAGTTTCTCCAGCTCTTCTTCTTGGCAAATGTTCCTCTTGATTCCAGAAGTAGTCTAAAGTTCAGGGGATTTAGGTATAATACTTATACCCCAAAATGTATTTGTTCTCTTTGTGCAAGGGTCTCTGAGCCCAGTCCAAACCAGTTCTGTCCTCTCTGGTGCAGCTGCCCAGCAGGAGGCGGAGTTAGCATTGTGTAAGGCACACATGCCCTATTCAAGGGCAAGGGAAATCTCCTCCCACCACTCTAAATGCATAATAGGCCTATTCAGGAGCTAGTGAGAACTCCTCCCCTACTCTGAATGCAGCCCAGGTCTATGCAGCCCAGCCCTGACTAATTTAGGAAAGGCAGGACACACATCACCCCCCCGTGGCTGTCTAAGAGAATGCACCTCCCCAGCCATAATCACTCCAAAAACCAGACAGTCAATACACAAACAGGCAGAGGCACACAGAATGGTTAAATAAGAAAATGCCTACTTTCTAAAAAAACGCATTTTCAAACACACAATTTAAAAACTAAAATGTGTGCTATTGAATTCTGAGTTCAGAGAGCCAAAACAGTATTTCTCTATCTTGTTCCAAAAGGAAGTTATATATATATATACATGTTATACATAAACTCCCATTCTATCCTATGGGGCAAGATAGCCTTTCAATAGTGAAAAACGAAATTGACAGTATTTCACTATCAGTACATTCCACACACACCAGGGCATGTCCTACCTTTCACATACACTGCACCCTGCCCACAGGGGTACCTTGGGCCTACCTTAGGGGTGACTAACATGTAAGAAAAGGGAAGATTTAGGCCTTTAGGTGTACTTGCCAGTTCAACATGGCAGTTAACAAACTGCACGCAGGCACTGCAGTGGCAGGCCTGAGACATCCTTTCAGGGCTACTGATGTGGGTGGCACAATCAATGCTGCAGCCCCACTAGTAGCATTTGGTTTACCAGCCCATTTACACTTAGTGCACTTTACTAGGGACCTAATAGTAAATCAAATATGCCAATCAGGGAGTAAAGTGCCCAGAGTCCTAAAACCAACAAACACAGGTTAGGAATAAATAGGAGGAAAAAGTAGAAAGTTTGAGGATAACCCTGCAAAAAGGGCCAAGTCCAACACTCAGCTAACCAGTGGTAAGGTGATTGGGCTCCTTCTTTCAACAAAGTAAAATTGATAAACCCCTGATTGGCACATTAATCTTGCCTATACATCTTTACTATATGGTACCATGATGCGCCAGGGCCTGTAAGTTAAATGTCACAAGTGGACTGCAGTACCTATTGTGCGAACCACTACAGTAACAATATAAACATAGCTTTTGGCCTTATACCAGTTGCCCGGCTGTGCATGTTTTAACTGCATATTTGATCTGTCAAAATTACTTCCTCTGATAGAGCTAAACCTTCCTTTTAAATAATTATAAGCCACCCCTAAGTAAGTCTTATTGCATATAAAGGCAGGGTGCATGATATTTAAATTTTGGGCATGTAAACGTTTAAAGTTGAACATGCCCTTCCAGTGAAAATACCCTCAAAACTATTTTCACTGTAAAAGGTTTAGTTGTTCCATAAGAAAACACTGGGATGCAATATTAAATATTAATCCTGTATCTCGGGAATGGGACTATATAGAAAAATTATGAAATAGTTCTTAATATTTGTTAAAAATTCAATTCAACTGTGAAGTCAAATTTGTTCTAAATATTACGCAAGTGTAACTTAAAAAAGTTACCTTTGCCTTACCTGAAGCCCTTGGAAGCTAAATTTGTGTTTTGATCTCCCACTTTGGCCAGCCAGTAATAAGAAGTTAAATATGCCTGAATGCGCTGTGAACTTGCTCCGGAGAGCAAAACAATAGGCTGACCTAAATGGGCCCAGATGACCCCTCTGAACTTGACATAATATGCAAAGGGGTCTGAGAAAATCTGTTTTGCCATTAAAGTGTCACGTTATGCTTGAACGTTGTATCCTGTTCGACAGGTCTGCTGGGGCTCTTTATATGGCACTTGAGGCACACTTCAAAGAGGTCTCACCTGTCACGCATGTGCAACCTGACATTTGGGCATTCTGTTGTCTTCTCAGCCGGTCGGGCCTCAACCACAGTGATCCTCTTTTAACATTACATTCTCACAGCCAGTTTGACAGGTCTTCTGGATTTATATATAACACATTGGGTGTACTTCAAAAGAGAGAAAAAGAATACCAAATCAATTTGTGTTGTATCCACTGCTTGGTTGCTGAAAGTGCAGCTTTTTATACCAGACTTCTGTCTCTGAGGGTGTTGTGGGAACAGGGGCTGTATCAAACTGGATTTTAGTGTTTGATGTGGGAGGACACGGAATGTACCATACCACACTTTCCACACACACACACACACCAGCCCTGAGAGTCCATGTTTAGTGTGTCTGAAGATTTTGGCTATCTTGAAAATGTCCAAAGTGGGTAGAGTTAGACCTAGGAATCATTCATTACCCCCATAGGCTACGGCATCCCAGGAGTCACTCCCATCCTCTATCCCATGCCAGGCATATATGTCAAACAGACTTGCACCAGTGGAAGATAATAAGAGGACTGAACCTGCTGTCTGAGACCTGAGAATAGCCCTAAAGATCTGGACCTTCTCTCTTTCTCATACCCAGGACAAGGAAGTGGGTACCAAATGTCATAAGGTTGACCTCCTGTTAAGGCTACAGGGAGACTACTACCTCTAAGAGTCCTTTCCTACAACTGGTCAGCTGATAAATAGCAACTGGACCTAGACTGGACTTTTCCTGCTCCCTGTGAGCCTCTAAGTGTGTTCCCTTAGATCATGGGAGGCTTTAGAAGTGTATTCCTGCGGTGGATTGGGGTTTAAAGGATGTTGTAGTGTTTTTGAAAATATGCAAAATGTGCAAATATTGTGTGAATATAATTTTTTATAAATAGTTGTATTTAATGATGCATTGGGTTGTAACTGATAAACTAATGATATTGCACTTGGAACAAGTAAATAGTTATCCCACATTTTTGTGCAATATGCCATTATTTCTAAAAATGGATGCAGTTTTTGCTGTTCTGTTCAACTTGCTCCTACTCATTTACCCTCCCAATCATTGTCCCACTGCAAAGCCATCTCTCCCCTCTATTTGGGGAGCATCAAGTGAATGGCATCAATGTAATTGCAAAGTACAACAATGTTATAAAACATGTATTGTGAATGAAGCTTTCATTGTGATCCCAAAGTATAATTTTCAAGGACTTCTGCTGGGAGTGTTAGGGTAAATGTGCTAATTCTATGATGCATTGTTTGAGGGATGTTTCATTTTGTAGTGATCATTTCTGGAGCGCAGCTGCTGAGAGAGCAGATGGAAGATTTACCTTACCGTAAAAAATGGACTAGTACTTGAACTTTAGAATATTACATGGTTGTTTCCATGTTGCCAATGAGACCCTAAACATGATCATACTATGCTGAATTTACAGAATCTATTTATAGCAGGTCTGAAATGTCTATAAAACCTCTGGATTTCTGTAATTCATGGGCGCTGGGGATTTTTTGTGAGGATATTTTTCAGATTTCTATTTCTGGGGTGACTTCCATTATCTTTTCAGATTGTATTTACTAATGGGATGCTGTTAGTACTCTTTATGATGGTGACACTTAGAATTATTACTTAGATTCTGCCTAATTAATACGTTTTATGATTTTGCTTTATCTGTAATTATGTAAGTGATCCTTCATGGTATTTCATTCATTTTTATCTTTACCGCATTCTGACTATTCTGTAATTCAACTTCCTTTTTTGCCCTATTCTTGATCTAGAACTCTTTCATTCTTATTCTTCCAATATTTTACTCTGTTTCATTCTGCTAAATTGTGTTTTACTGATGAGGATTGCATTATCCAACCACTTTATCAACTGGAGACATTAGAGCTGAATTATTTTGGATAAAATCAGGCAAACACAAAGAGATGATGAACGGAGTGCTGAAACTTTTCAAACACTCACCCCCAGTCACAGATCTGGTTTGAATCCATCATCATTCTTTAGCTCACTTTGCCACCCCAGTTCAGACACAGCTATATGTAAATCAGTCTTGACCCTGTGCCTCATGGGAACAGTCCAGCGCGAACTGCCAAGCCAAACTCAAAGCAGGATTTTGCTTTGCCAAACAACAAATAAGTGGCCTCAATGTGCGGAGTTTTTTCCTTTTCCATGTGGGGTATTCCACATTTTCCTTATTAATGTCTGCTATGCCTCACTTGGTAGGAAAATACAGGGAAAATGTGTAACAGGTACCGCCCTTGAATAAAGAGGGATGATCGTCACAGTGGCCTGGTGGCACCTTTGTGGATGGGGTGCAAGGTCAAAGGTTTACACCAGCGTAGCCAGCATACTCTCCACTTATGTAAACACAGTGCTTACCACAACTTAAAATATTTGTTCTGTAGTCCAACTGTAATATCAAACTTCCCATCAAAAAGCTCAGAAACATCAAGTTTGCATCTTTTTTTGTGCAAGGCTGAAACTTGTTCTGGCCTTCCAGAGATGAAAAGCTCCAACTTTTCCAAAAAAGCAATAACAACTTTATTTGTAGAACAAAAAGTCTCTAAAACTCTGGAAAAGGGCAAACAGTATATATTGGCAGGATGTGCACCCCCATAATTTAGGGGGTCAACAGGAGACAAGACTCACTAGTCTTTGGAGCAACATTCTTCTTCCCAAGATTTAAGGCAGAGGTGAACACAAGCAGGCCATTTCAGTAAGGCAGTCCAGCTCTGATAAACAGAAGACAATCTAGGATTGAGTAGGGTGTACATTACAGTTGTGAGTCTTTGTCGATTGGAAATGTAGATAGGTGTGAAATAAATGTTTCCGGAATTCCCAGAGGACACCTATATTTGTGTTGACCATTTCTTTGAGGGATCATTCTATGATTCTATGTCAGAATATCGAGGACAACAATATCATGATACCAGAATATTGTGCCAAAAATATTTTCTACAAAAAAATGAAAGTTAACAGGGCTAATTATGACGACTACGGTCCATAGGACTGCCAAAGTCGTGATGGCTGTCTGATCACCACCACACTGCAGGACCACCCACAGTAACTGTGGCGGTCGGACTGCAACAGGACCACTAAAATTGCCAGGGATGCAGGATCTCGCTGCAGTCTGGCAGCAGTCAGACTCGTAATATGCTGGCAGTGCCTCAATGGCACCCTGTTTATGACGGTGAGACCGCTATCACAAAAGTGGCTGTGAGGCAAGACACGTGCCTCTGGGCCTGGGGATGCATGCAGTGGAGGCACATGTTATGCCCCGTGTAACTATGCAACCCCAGTTTCTGCACAGTGTGGCATGTATACCACACCATGCAGGAAGATGCAGGTGGCGCTCTGGGAGTGGCTGCTTGTCTGTTAGGCTTTCTTATGCGCCTGACAGGCCTCCACTCTCAGACTGCAGCAGAACCACCTTCCAGACCTTGAAAAAACTTCTGCTCTGGCAGGCGTTCTCACCACGGGTTTGGCAGGCCAACAGAAGAATGCGTGTTGTACTGTCCGCTGTGGACTGCCAAACTCATAATCAGGCCCTATGTATTTTGTATGCAAAATACAGAGTCAAAAATATTGTGGAACAGTACATCATCAAAAACAGGTAAGCATATCAAAATATTCATATATGTGCTTATTATTATATATGTATATACACACATGCACACACACGCATATACATCCACCATCATATGAAATGTACTTAAAGTATAAAAATATAAAACATTAAACATATTATAATTACTTTAATTATTAATATGGTAAATATTTAAATATATGTATATGTATTCTCAGAGAATGCAACAAGAATGAAACATGTTTTAAAAACTGCTATATTAAAATAAACAATGACTTAAAAGCAAAAATGAAATAGCATGTATATTAATATATATTAAAAAGATACCTGAAACTTAATTTAAAAAATAACATGTATATACAACTTTTAATTAAGAATATGGAAATATTTAAAACATATACATGTATATAAATACAGACAGTAACAAAAAATAACCAATATTTAAACAATTAGAAATAGATTAAAATATTAACAATAACTTAAAAAACAAAAATTAGCAAACACATATTGACAAAAACATATATCACAGTTAATGAAAAAAAACGTAACTTAATCTAAGAAATAAAAAAATCCCATTCTGTTTTATAAATAATATGAACATTAGAAATAAAGAGAAATAACAACAAATAAAATTGAATATTGAAAATAAAAACACTAAAAAAGTGTTACACTTCAAAGATGTCTGATTCAATATTCCTACTCCTATTTAAGAAAAGTAGAGAAAATGCTAGAAATTGGAGGGGTTGGATTTACTGTTTCCACTCCAACACAAGCAAAAGCAGGGAAGGTGTTGGACTTTGGAGCCATTATATTTACTATTCTCACTCCAATCTAAACAGCATTAGGGAAACGGTTGGAATTTGGATGAGTTAGATTTTCCATTCCCACTCACATGTAAGAAAAAGAAGGAAAGTATTGGACTAAAGAAGAATTAGATATAACATTCCTACTCATAATCATTAAAAAAAACATTTAAATACCAAACAACATATAAATATTAAAACACTTCTAAAATATAAAAATGTAAGCATGAATAATAAAATTACATGTAATTGGAAGACAGTGAGTTTAATAATACACAAATAATGTAACAAATATAAAACAAATGTATATTTTTTAAGTAAATATACACCTTCCTCACTAATACCCCAAAACACCAGCAAAGAACCCTTCAAATTATCTACTACTAGATTTGAAATTACTAGCTAAACTTAAAATAATTTTAAATATATATTGAAACTGTACTAAAATGTATAAAACAGTTATTATGATAATACGAATACTTAAAATTAATATTGCTAATATATTAGCATTAATATAAACGTATATTAAATACAACTGTATTAAGTTATTTATATAACAATATATACAACAATATTTTGAAGAATTATATGATTAAAAATACATGAGGTTGTTAAGAGATAGATAAAGAAATCACTCACCTTTCTGATATACTAGATAGTTAAGAAAAAAAGGGACGCAGACAGAATGATTCCTGGGCCTAATGAGCTTTATTTCCTATGCCTTCCATTGACTGAGGTCTGTCTAGTCAATTTAAGTTGTCCACATGCATATCTGTAGAGATGTGTTTATCACCATGAAAGCCGTGATTATCCCTCCTTCCCCTACAGAAGTTGGTGTTGTCTTGGATGAACTAGGGGCCAATGATCATCTGTATTTTCTCAAGCTGAAAGCTTTATGTACTGAGAATAATGGGCTTTAGAGTTCAATTGTGGGTTGACATCTATTGTGTTATTGCCCTCCTACCTCACAAACTGCCATCAACTTATTCAGCTAGAAACCAGAAGATTTAAGGAACTCCGTGTATCCAACGCGTTATGCCAGGGTTCCATCTTTTCCCCATCATCTCCTGCCTCTGAATGAGCCCTCTCTGAACCAGATCATAAATCCACTAAAAACTAGCTGTTTTTCCTCAAAAGGTTCCCTCCATCAAAGATTTTCAGCAGCCAAACTCCTGCATCAAGGTAATTCAGAAATGGACTTCAAGTACCTAACTTAAGGTGACCCAAAATAAAGACCTGTTGTTCACAATCAGGGCCAAATGATCTTAGATTTAAGTCTGACTCTCTGACATGAACCTAGATGACTTGACTTCTTACCTGCGAAACAAGCAAGACCACTCAGATTCATACCTCCCACATTCCAAGAAAACAAAAAAGGCATAGCATCAGCTATCTCTAATATAAAGAATGAAACCCTTCCTTCTGCCATGCAATTCATAACCCATTCCAACTGCAATGCTTATGACATTACGATACTTATGTCAATAATTAAGAACACCTACAAAGAAATTGTAATGAAACAATAATGCAAGCTCAAACCAATAAATTATACTACATTCATAGTCATCTCTGTGAAAGGGCTAAGGATAATGAGATATGCAATTTCATCTATAAATTGGTTTACAACATTTCCAATTGCATCTGTTTCATTAAGAGTGAAGTCATGAGCTTTACATTTGGTTAATGAGCTATGGTTTGCATGGCTATTGTTGCGAACTATTGGAATTAAGTTCATTATATACTTCACCTAATGCAAATATCTGTTTGTGACTCGCTTAGTAATAAGTGTGAATGTTTGCACAGCAAAATAAACATTTATTTGTTGTTTGTTGATTGACATACATTTTCTCATGCCAATAAAGAAGTCATGATGCAACCTACCTGCTTTGTTTCCGAAACATTGGTCAGGTTTTTTAGAACTTAACAGAAGAACACTGGAGCAATTTATTGGATAATTTGCAAAGAGGCAAGACAAAGTGCATCCTTTATTCCTTGATGGTCTGCTGAGTTTGGAACCAGGCGCAAATGTCCAGCTTTGCTGTTTTTGACTAATGACAACTCCTACTGGACATTCATGTATTTCAATTAATGAGTATGCTGAGATGTCATCCTTTTTCTTTTGATAATTCTCAACTTTACTGAAGAGAATAGAAAGCAGTGTCTGATGAAACAGCACCTGCAGTGTACATAGCATAATCTTTTCACTGTGAGCCTTGTGTCTTTACAACAGTGTTCAAGACCTTTGGGTGGATGTATGCTTCACAATTTGAAGATCACTGATGTAGGGGATGCATACTGTCAGGCAACAATCTGTATTACGAGTGATGATAGCAGGTGTTTTCTACAGGCTTTTCACTTCTACTTTAGAATGCTTACTTGGTTTTAACACAGGAGTCTAGTTATTACTACCACAATATTAGCTATATTTAACATCCATCATCCACTACTTAAAGGTCTGCGAATCTTCTCATTGTATGGCAATAGGGAGTTGTCATTAAAAAGTGCACTAATCTCAAATAACTGTATCCTATATGGTCTGTTTTGTGATGCAACCTCAGCTAAATTGTTGATAAAACAACATTGAGTATGCTGGATGTGGGTCAAGAACCATAAACTGGTTGCTGTGCTGCATCATTCCTGCATAACAAACGGGCTGATTGTCGTATGACGCATTGCATTGTTTCTGCATAACTAACTACCTGATTAGCGTATTGCGTATTGCATTATTCCTGCATAACGAACTACCTGATTAGTGTATTACGCATTGCCTTATTTCTGCATAATGATGTACCTGGTGGTTGTATTATGCATTGCATTATTTTTACATTGCAAGGTGCCTGATTGTTGTGTTACGCATTGCATTCATTTTACATTTGCAAAGTGCCTGATTCTAGCATTATGAACTGCATAACATGGTATTAGAGTTACAGTGGAATCTTTAGAAGTGCTCATTAATATCGCCAGAACTTACAAGGGCTGGCTGCCCTAACAACCAGCCAGGAGTAATATTACACATACTCGCATGTTGCATTTATAGTGTGTGGTCTTATCGTATATCTTTTTATATAAAATGTATACTCGTTTTTATAAAACTTGTGTGGAGTCCATTTGTGGTGTCATCATTGGGTTGCTGTGAGCATGGTTGCAAATACTTTACATATTTGCCTTGAAGATAAGCCTGGCTGCTCATGCCAAGCTACCAAGGGGGTGAGAGGGCTATCTCAGAAGGTGACCTTCCTTTCCCTGACGTGGAAACGCAGGTCCCTATTTGGCCTAAGGTACCGACCTCAGCCAACCAGGGATCCCGGGTCTAACATTCATGTATTATACCAATCTGCCTCTGGCTTAGAAAACTGTGCCTGTACATTTTGGACCCATTTTACGAAGGGCACCTGCAGGAAGGTGGCGGGTTAAAAAATTACTACACATCTTCAAAGAACCTGTGAGAATTTGCACACATTTTCCTTAACTTTACTGTCAGTTAAAGCTATTATGTTTGCCCATGTTAACCATTGTCGTATAGGTTGTTCCACTTCTGAAGTAGTTAGCCTCACTCTCATGCTCGGGAACTCTAAGAAGGATTCACAAGTAGTCAATTCTAGATGTTTACATGTCTTATATCTTTCCTGAAGGTCAGTGGCCTCTTTCTCCTGAGAAAGCTGTACACGCCTGGTGACATTGTCACTATTTTTCATTTTGCATAACATATACACTAATCTGTACATTATATACACATATGTAAATTATAGCGGTCATGTTAAGTTAGCCATAGTTAACATAGGCCCCAGTTTAAGTGGCTCGCGCTGAAATGAAAATGTTCTTTTGGCTGCCATGCTATTTCTCTCTTTCTTTTGTTGCAGGAGCTAAGCTGCAGTAGTTTTGCTGAGAAGATTGATTACAAAATGTTTGGATTTCTGTGAGAATTATTTATCTGTGTGACTTTCACAAAGAGCTGAATAACGAATCTATGCACCTGTGCTGAACACATGATGACTGGAATCTATCATTCTGCTATGAGATATCTCCTGAAGGCTGTGCAGCTGGAACGTTACATTGTGCTACGTCTGGGTAGACGATTGAAAATGTTTTTAACACAATGTGAGATTCAGATTGCTTCTCTTTATGGTAACCATAGGGAGGTGTCCTTCACTGTAAGTACTTGTACATTTTAATCGTGCATTGCTTAGCTAGTTAGATTCAGGTGCCCCTTTCCATTTTCTTGAGTTCTGATGCCTTACTTTGCTCCTGTTCAAAGAGTTAGACTCCTGAGCAAATCCATTGTCATTGACTTGACTGAATCTTGAATTGATTCTGCCTTTTAAAGGCTTTATTTGTTGACTCCTGACCGATTTCCCCAATTTTTGTTCGACTTCTTAGCTTAATTTAGGGAATTTTCTTTCAGAGGAAACTGAACCTTGCTCGATTTGCTCATAACTTTAAATAGTGTGACTTTGTGTTTGCTATTTTGAATTGCTTTGAATTATACTGACCAACACTTTTACATAATGACCTTTTATATATGACTGAATTGAAGGATTTGAAATTGTAACTTTGCTAATTTGCTAATAAACCTTTATGGTTTGCAAATCTACTACTCTCTGTCATCCTTGTGGGGCCTTAAGTGCTTCACTATTATTGAAGTATTGTTGAATTGGTTTTTTAAGCCTTAGCCTGGGATGAAAGGTCCATTCGCTCGAGTTCAGCTTGTACTTAAGTTTGCTCATGCTCAATGAGTTAGACTCCTCAGCAAATCCAACATTGTTGCTTGACTGAATCTTTAAATGATTCTACATTTTAGAGGCTTTATTTGCTGACTCTTACTGTTTGATTTCCCCAATTCACTTGATAGTTTTAGTTTAGCATTAGGAAATTTCCCTTCAAGGAAAACTAAAACTTGCTCGTTTTGCTTATGACAACTTTAAATAGTTTGTCTTTGTATTTGCTATTTTCAATTGTTGTGAATCATACTGACCAGCACTTTTAAATGATGATCTTTGATTTATGACTGATTTGAATTTGTAACTTTGCTAATCTGCGAAAAAACCTTCATGGTTTGCAAATATACTACTCTCCTTCATCCTTGTGGAGATTAATGCGCTTCACTAATATTGATGTATCGTTGAATTGTTGATGTTAAGCCTCAGCCCAGGACTAAAGGCTATCCGCTCGAGATTAGCTTGTATTTGATTTTCCACCAAATATCTACACAGTGTAAATCCAATTTGCACTGCGACACCTACAATAGTCAATCTATTTCGGTTTCTGTCACGCGTGTTCCATCAGTGCTTGTAAGCAAATGTCTATAAAGACTATACATGGGGTGGAATATTTAGCATTAGATGATTTCTGCAGTAAGGGAGAGTCATGGCAAGTAGGAGGTTATTTCTGCTTTAATCTATTACTTTTTTTGTACAGGCTGCCTTAAGAAGAAGGAATGACATTCTGCTCCAAAACAGCGATGCCACGCTTCGGGTGTGGTGCACCTGAGTACACAATAAAGGCCGTAACCAGCTTTCTAAACTCCCCTACACGAGACCTATGTCCCAGCAAGTTTCCCGCAGGAATAGAAAGTCCAGGAGACTGTAGTGTCTAAGGCACCCCTCTTCAAATGAATGTTTTAAATAGCTCTGCCCTGGTCACCGCCCTGTGCCTGCCAGATTGCAGACTTTACACCCAGTCAATGTAGGTTTGTGTAAATCGACTTGCACACATCCAGCACTTTTTGTGCAAGTGCTTTTCAATTGTGTATATCCAGTCGTGCTTAACATGCTTTACATCAAATCTTCAAACAAACGTATATATTTTTTTAACGACTTTGTCAATCTTTGTTCATCTGGCTTCATATGTCAGTTTCAGTTGCAGCAGAAAACTGATTCCTGCTCACAATGGATTACTCAGGTTTTGTTGTAGCAACCTATCATTCGATCCGACTTTGGAGTGTTTATTGTGGTAAGCTATAATCTTTTCTAATTCCCATTAAATTGTCTTCGTTTGACTGCTGGGTGGTTTTGCAGGGAAGCTGTTGGCCTGTGTGCACGGTGTTATGAAACAAACTTCTCAAATTTGTGTGGCTGGATTGAAAGCCTTTTTCTAAGGTTGGCCCCACTGATTAACATCTTTCGATATGCAAAGTGCAATAACATAGCCACTCAGACTCCCTTGTTGCCTTTCCATAAACTTGCAGCTATCAGATCGATGATTGGATCTGTTGTTATGCTTGGAAACCAATGATTTCCTGGTTGTAACTGCATAGCATATCGGCCGCGTGAGTTCGTGCTTTAGGGCCAACACAAAGACATAAATGTTTTTCTGAAATATGAACCACATACAGATGACCCCAGATGGCTTAGAGATATACCACTGTGTATATTCTGTATCAGTTCTGGCACTAAATATGTACTATAGGGTTTCTTGTTTGTGAAGCCAAGAACTCAATCAAACAGTCTATTCAAAATTTGACTTTAATATCTGTCTTGAGAAACCTTTCGTTCTTGAATGAGGAAAAAAGTCTTCATCTGCTGGAAACATGAACTATTTTCAACAAATATTCACTATTTTGCATCAAAGTTGTGGATTGGTTTGGATCATTGAGGACAGACAGACTATGCTTCGCTAGCCAGGTTCAAAAGGGACTCTCATAGAAAAAGTTATGAGGTTCTGTGTATAAATGATTGTTTTAAGCTGCTACAATTAGGCTGTTTTTTTAGGTTCTGAGATGATCCCTTTCCAAGATGCATAGACACTCACCCCGAAAGATTGCATGCTTCATCATTGGGTTGTGCTCCCCTGTGGATGGGGGTAAGGAGTCCAACACCCAACTAGCACCTTTCGGAACTCTGTTGGGAGATATTTTCTCATGTCCTGGTACGTCAGAAGGATGTCCCAACATAACCAAATACAGAAGGATTTTCCTGAAGGAATGATGAAAAGGAGATTGGGCATAGAAATTATAATTATCTATTGATATCAAAAGAACACATTATTTGGTTAACAGAATGTCGATTAATGATAAGATTTAAACAATACTGTTGGACTCAGGGAAGATGTAATTACCCAGAAGAGTCTTTAAATAGTGGTCATTGGTCAACATGTTCCTTGGCTTTATCAAGGTCTATGGTAATTCGTCAGGACCGGACAATAGCCGTAATATAAATCTCAGTGGGCTGAGTATTTTAGTGACTAGACCCCAACATGTTGTATTGCGTTCGGACAAAATATGGAAAGTGAATGTCAAATCCTAACTTCGAACTTATATATACTTCAATATTTATATAGGACCTATAAAATAAAAAACATTAATATAACAGGAAACTATAGTCGTAATATCATAATGAAATAATACCATTACCCCCAGGTCCCTCCGTCCTCGACACCTTCATAACTAAGTGAGATAACCCATCTCACAGACAGAAAAAAAGAACGAAGGAATGCTGGACCTACCCTCCCCCTCCCGCTGGGAGTACATGAGCGTACCGGTCCCAGCATTCCTTCTGTTCTTTTTTTCTGTCTCTGACAGAATAGGACGTGTTTGCTGCTTACCTGATTCTTCGGTGGATTCCTCTTCCTGGTCCGCGTCTCCTGGCCTGCCGGGCTTGCTGGGAGTCGCGTTGATGGGCCCCTGGCCCTTTGCGGCTGGGGCGCTGCTCCTCCGGGATTCCTTCCGGGTTGCTGCGCGCGTCTTCCTATGGCCGGGCCTGTTGGTGGACGCGCGGTGGCAGCTGTTCTGGGGGCTCTGGGGCTGCGCCGGGCGGTGCTCCTGGTCCCCCTACCTGGCTTCGTGGAGTGGTGCAGGCTGCCCTTCCTGGTTGCTCCGGGGTATAGGGAGGTGATGCCTGGTGCTGCCGAGGTTTGTTGTCCCTTCTCTTGCTGGGCTTCTTCCCCGGTTCTGTGGATGGCGGCTGTTCTGTGGGCCCGGGGGCTGCGCCGGGGGCGGTGCTCCTGGTCCCCCTGCTTGGCTTCGGGCCTGATGCTGGCTGCCCTTCCTGGATGCTCCGGAGGGGTGAGGTGGTGATGCCTGGTGTTGCAGAGATTTGTTCCACCTTCTCCTGCTGGGCTTCTTCTCCGGTTCTATGGAGGTGCTGCTGGCCTTCTTCCTCTCTCGCCCCTGCTGTTCGTGGGCCGGATTGACGGAGGTTGGTGTTGGCCCTGGTTCCTACTCCGGTGGCTGCAGTCCTCTTTCCTGCCCAGCGCTGGTGTCTTGGGTGGCGCCTGGGCTGGCTCTTGGGGGCAGGTCGCTTGGTGTCATTCCTGCCCCTGTGGTGAGTACCGCATAGCGGTTTTCCATTTTTCCCTGTTGCCTCGCACTTGCCTGCTGCACTGGCCATGTGTCTGTGCTTTGTATGGGTTGGTTTGTTTCTTCCCTATGCAGGTGCCTCGCTGCGCGCGGGGGACTCCTGGGGATGCCGGGATTTGAACCCAGGGCCTCATGCATATGATGCGTGCGCTCTGCCACTGAGCTACGTCCCCGCTGCTGTCCTCCTTGGCGCGTCGGCTCCCACGGCTGCCTCCTGGTGTTCTGTTTCAGGTTCGGGGTGCTGGTGTGGCGCTATGGCTGGGACATCTGCCGACGTGTGCGGGGGCTCCGGTGGCCGCCTTCCCTTCATGTGTGGTTTGGGGTTGTTTCTTTCTCTTGCTGGGGGTTTGCGTTCCTGCTTGTCCTGCTGCTGCCTCCATTCCCCCGCTGCTCCCGGGGGTTGGTTGCCCTGGTCGGGTGTCCCTTCGGTTGGGTCTGTGCTTCCTGTGTGGGCTCCGTCCTGGTGCTCTTCGGGGCTCTCTGCCCTGCCTTCCACCTTGGGTGGTTGCGTCGGTTCATGTGGTGCCGCCCTGCCCGTGTCTTTGCATGGGCCTTCTGCCTCCGGGTGCTTCTTGTTCGTGAGCCTGCGGTCTTGCCACCCTGCCTGAACCTGCTCTTGTCTGCTCTCCTCTCGCTGGTGGTGGAGTGTAGCGCTGCTGTTCTGACTTCCCTTGCAGTCGGTCGCTGTGGTTCCGGGTTCGGTGCTGGTCGTGGGCACTGGTTCCTGGGCTCCTCTTCCTTGGTCTCTATGGCCTGCGGCCTTGCCTCCTGCTCACCCCTGCTCTCTCTTTGTTCTTCGGGTTCGGGCGTGCTGGGGGTATTCTGCTTTTTGGGGTCGCTTCTTCGTGCCTGGTCTTGGCGTGGGTTCTGGTCACCTGGTTGGTGATCGGTTCCTTTTTTTGGCTGGCTGTGCTTGTGCTTGCTTTTGGGTTCCCTGTGTTGTTGGTGTCTCCCTGCCTGCTTGCCTTTGCCTTGCCCTCTGCTGCTCTTGTGTCGATGTTGCCTCGCGCTTCTTCGGCTGCGGCCTGTTGGGAGTGCGGCTCTGTTCCCTCCTGCTTCTGGCTCCTCCGTGTTCCCGGCTTCCTTCCCCTGCTGGTGGTGGGTCGGTTTTTTGGCGGCTTGGGCCGCGGGGGGGGTCCTGTTGCCTCCCCTGGGTTCCTGTTGCCCTGCTGCGGTTTTATTTCCGCTTTCTTGGCTGCTCCTCTGCTTCCCTGTTTCTCGGCGTGTCCTGGCTGCGGGTGTCCGGGCTCTGGTTCGGTTGCTTACATTTTACTTTCTGTGCTCTTTCTTTCACTGTGAGCTGGCTGTTGTGGCCTCTGCTCCACTTGTGTGTCCTGATTCTTGGCCTCCGCTTCCTGGCTTCTGCTTGGTTAGTTGGACCTCGGTCGGGTTGGCCTTGTGGTCTTGGGCACCGGTCTCCTGGTCGCTGGCTCTTCCCCTTCCCGGTGCCTTTTGGTCCTCTCAGTCTTGGGGCTCCTGGTTCCTAGCTTTTTGGTCTGCGCCTGGTTCCTCCTGCTCCTTCCCGGGTTTTTCTCCCTCGCTCCATCCTGGGTCTTCGGTTGTTTGTCCCGGGGCCTTCTGTGTGCTTGGGTTGCTTCAGGGGTCTGCGAGCCTTGATCCTGGATCTTCCTGTGCTTGCTTTTTGGCTTGCTTCTGGTGTTCCTGGCGGCCCCTCCTGGTTCTGTTTGGTTCCTGCCTGGTTGTTCCTGGCTGGGGGGTCTCCTGAGGGTGTCTGCCGGGGGTTTGGGGCTGGGTGTGGTTTGGCGTCTGGTCTTCCTTTCCTACCGCCCTGCCCCCCCCCGCCCCCGGGTTTGTTTCCGGTGGTGGTTTGCCTTTTGGTCCCTGGGGGTCGGGCCGTTGTTTTCTGGGCCTGGTTGTCTTTGTGGCTTCCTTATCCTGGCGTGCCGCCTGGTTTTCCTGTTCTGCGGTTCTCCGGGTTGGTGGCCTGTGGTTCTGTCCGACTTTTCTGTCCCGGCTTCGTCTGCTCTCGTCTTTTTTGGGTGGTCGGACCGGGTTGGTCCCTGCCTGGCCTCCTGGGGCTGCTGGGTGCTGTGGCCTCTTGTTCCGTCTGCTCTCGGGTGTGTTTGATCCCCGGGTTGTTCTGGTCTCGGCTGGTTCCCGTGCCTGTGTGTCTGCAGGGGCTTTCCGCTCCTTGTCGGGCTCTGTTTCCTTGTCTGGGCTCTCTTTTGGGTCCTGGCTGGTGAGGGGTGGACATCTGCTGTTGTGGCGGCGTCCTCTTGGGTCCTTTCGGGGTCCTGTGGCTCCGGGTCTGTGGGCCTCCTGTTGGTTGGGCTGGCCTCGGACGGGGTCTCCTGGGTTCTTTGCCTGTGCTGCCCTTTCGGGCTGCTGTTGGATGTGTTTTTGCCGGGCGTTTCCTGGGTTTTTCTTTCCTGGTTCTGGTGTCCTGGCTCGCTTCTGCCTCCCTTGCCCCCCGGGCTTCGTTCCTGGTGAGGGTCTGTTTGGGTGGCCCTCCCCCCCGCCTCTGTGGTTGGGGTGCGGTTCTGTGGTTGCTCTGGCCTCTGTGGGCCTCTTCCTCCTGGAGTTTTTCCTGGTGCTTGGCCCTCTGCCTTTCGGCTTCCGTTTTGGCCTTCCGTGTGGTCCTGCGGTATGGTGCTGGTGGTTCCCGGTTCCTCCTGCCCTTTGTTTTGGTCTGGCCTCCGCGTGGACTGCTTCTGGGTTGTTGTCCCTGTTGGTCCTCCTGCGTGGTCGGGTTGCTTGGCGTTGGTCCTGGCTTCCTGGTTCCTTTGGCATTTTTTGCCCTGTTTTCGGCTTTTGGCTTTGCTCCTCTCTGGTGTTGCTGGGTTCGGGCCTTGGGCTTGTGGCCTAGTTGCTGTGCCGCCTGGGGCTTTCTTTTGTCCGCTGCTCCTGCCCAGGCAGGGGTGGGGCGGTCCTGTGCCGTGTGGCCACCTCCTTGGCGCTGTCCTCTGTTCCTGGTTTTTGGGGCTGCTGGGTTTCCCGTTTGCTCTGTGCTCCCCTCCGGCCTTGTTTTTTCCTGCCTTTTTGGGTTTGGGGAGGCCTCCTTCCTGTGGGGTCTTATGGGGCTTTGGGGTTTTTCCCCTTCCCTGTTTCTTGGTTTGGGTCGAGTTCTCGCTCTTGTTCGGCTCCTGGGCTCTTGTTGCTCCGGGGCTTCCTCGGGGGGTTGCCTCCTCTGGTCTCTTTGAGACACATTTTTTCCTTCTGGGTCTGTCGGGTCCTGTGTTCCTTCCTGCAAGTTCTGGGCTTGGCTGTGTTCGCTCCTGGTTTCTTCTGTTTTTGTCGATGATTCCCTGGGTTCTTTTGTGTTCTAGTGGTTTGTTTGTACTGTTTTTGGATGAATGCCGGGGTTTGCTTTGGTATTTCTCACTTAGTTATAAAGGTGTCGAGGACGGACGGACCTGGGGGTAATGTCCTATTACTTACCGGTAATCTTCATTACTCCGGGTCCCGTAGTCCTCGACACCTTCATGGATTCCCTCCCTCCCTCCCGATCTGCCGGCCTTCATCCTTGGCTTGGTATTTCAGAGGGAATGCTGGGACGGGTACGCTTATGTACTCCCAGCGGGAGGGGGAGGGTAGGTCCAGCATTCCTTCGTTCTTTTTTTCTGTCTGTGAGATGGGTTATCTCACTTAGTTATGAAGGTGTCGAGGACTACGGGACCCGGAGTAATGAAGATTACCGGTAAGTACTAGGACATGTCATGTTATAGGTGAGAACGGCATACATGCTGCAAACTAAGGACGTGATTCACATAAGTAAACTTACACTTTTGTGTAAATGTATGACTTTTTGCAATTCACATAGCAATTTTACGAGTAGGATCTTTTTATGTGCGGAGTCTCCACCAAGAGTGCGGAGACTCCACATGCATAAGATACTACTTTGTGAATCAGGCCCTGAGTGCTTTTGTCCATTACATGCAGCATGCATTCTTCTCTTCTGCTTTTAATGTCTAAAAATCACACTTCTGCCGTGCACAAGTGGCAACAAATGTTAGGGTAAATTTATAGGTAACCCTAAAACAAGTTGATCAGGGCCCGATGGGATGCAGGGCCTTTGGCGTTTCAAAAAAATAGATGTATTAATATGCGTGATCAATATCATCAAAGAGTAGGTCTCATACCTTATTTATGTTAGATAGACATAGCCCTTTTCCTTCCAATAGGAAGTCCACCGGTGAATATCCTAAACTGTTATGTCCACAAATGCCCCCAGATGTTGTCGGAGGGTTTGTAGGTTTGGCTTTTTAAGAAGCGCACTGCAGAATCATCATTACCAATCACAAGGGTCCTGAACAAAAAGTCCGAAATCTGATTGGAGCACAAATATGCCTTTTTAGGGATTCACAAAGGATCACCGGAGTATCCCAGGACATCTACGACCAGACACAGATTTCAATGAAATAAATGACAACCATAGATTTCCAGTAGTCCAATGCACAATATATTTATTCATGCAGAATACATTGTGCAAGTGTGCTTTTGGATGTGGTTGTATCTTTTATCTATATGAGGAGATCACTTTTCTGGCTAGAGAAATACCTTCCCTTACATGCATTAAATATGGGTCATGTCATGAGACGCACTGAAGCATAATAGAAGGCAAACTTGGAAGAGATGGCACAGAGGACAATAGAAATTAAACCATGTGCTACATAAGACAGCACTGTCCAGATGCAAATTTGCTGGCCCAGCTCGAGAGGAGCAGCATACCCAGACACACTTTTGGGTCAATAGTGGAAACAGAGTATTTAGGCATGACTAACACTGAGCTACCTTGACTGGCAACAGCGGTTGTTGTGACACATTGCTATTCACATTAGTTTGCACAGTGCTTGACTAGTCCTTTCATCTTTGTTGTGTTTCCCCTGCTTATTTCCCTGTGGTCCCGCTAATATCTTTTTAGGGTTCGTTATCTGCTTCCTTACCCAGTTTGACTTTCCCATCCAGGCTTCCTCCCTTCTGGTGGTGCTGTGGCCCTCATTTTTGGCTCCTGATTTGGGTTTAACATCTGCTAGTACTGGATATGTTCCATTTTTCGTGGTATTTACATGCCTTAATTTCCTTCTGTTGCCTGACCCCTTAGTATTTCATTTTTTCCCTATCACAGGTGGTGACCTAGGGCGTGATTACAAGTTGGCCAATGCTTTCTGACCCATGCAAAAACACTTGTTTCTCCACACGGCTCGCAATTCTGAGTTGGTAGGCATTAAACGTATCTGATAATTATCGGATGAATTAAATACCTCAACTTTCATTAAATTTCTATACGTCAAACCTGTAAAAATTTAACAGGGAAAGCATAAGGTATTTACCATATCATTCGGATTTTGGTGCATTAAACACCAAGATCTGCATGTTATTCCACACCAACTCGTGATAGGTGTTATTTATTGCAACTTAGAATTTGTATATCTTGTGATATTTTTATTTAACTGGTGCAATAGCTAGCACCTAACATCGTATTTAGGGCCTTAACCTTGATAAGTTGGACTTGAGATGGGTGCTTAAGTAATCCTACCAGTCTTCCTAATACCAACCACTCAATCTCTTTTTCTGTCTGTCTCTCTCTGTCTCTCGCTCTCCTCACCACCTTTTTCCCTTAGTCTAAGTCTTTATTACCATCCTCGACCTTTAAGGGATTGAGCCGACTCCTAGGAGAAAACAGGGAGAATCGACTAAATATCTTCACACTTTCATTACTGAGCCAGTGACAATATGGAGATGCCCGATACCCTTTCTCGCTCTTGAAAAACCCATAGTCCTCATTTTCTACTTGATGGCCGGCCTGCTGGGTTTGCAAAGACCTAAGGGGCATATTATCAAGCCTGTGCGATAAAATTATTGCCGCTTTATCGGCCGAAAACAGCCGATAAAGGGGCGATAATGGGCTTGATAATATGCTCTATGGAATTCCAATCGAAGCCCATGTTAGATGTCTTCACATCTAACATGGGCTTCGATTGGAATTTAACAGAGCATATTATCAAGCCCATTATCGCCGCTTTATCGGCCGTTTTCGGCCGATAAAGCTGCGATAATTTTATCGCACAGGCTTGATAATATGCCCCTATGTTTAGTGTCTTGTGTGTTACAGAGCGCAAGACTCCTATGGTCCCTAACACATTATGCATTCTAGTGATGTAAGTGTTTGGGTGTGGATTATAAAATTCATGGTGCAGTGAGTGTCAGTTAATGGTTACACTCTAGAGAATAAAGACATGCAATACTGAGCTCTGTGTGTAGAATGATTCATGTACATGCTATCAAGGTGGGGAGGAAGCTGCACTATGGGCCTATTTACGATGTTTGTCAGTGTTGCCTCCAACCAACACTGTTTCGGGGAAGGAACCTCCTGACCATAGGTCGGTGGTTCCGACAACCCCATTAGGATGTGACCGAACTTCAATTTTTCAATGGAAGCTTGTGTGGAGGGCTGAAACTGCCTGCAGCACAAGCTCCTATTGGAAAATTGAATTTTGTAAACATCCCTGCACCGCGTGGCAGGCACTAATGTTCCCTGCCACACTGTGCTGGGGCATTTAGGGGGAAATGCGGAGGTCCAGAGGGAAGGGGCCCTGCTACAGGCCCCCAAAGTCAGTTTCAGATAGCCAGTCCATGTCGCAAAGGCCGACATGGATTGGCTATCATAAACAGCCATCACAGTCCAGACGACAGGAACACCGTCCTTAAGGGATTATGAGGAGTTTACAACCGACCAACAGGCTCCTTGAGCCCATTGGAACCGTATCAGTTTCCCCCGCCCGTTTAAACTCGGACCGTCACCATCACATTACGGGGGTCGGACTTTAAACATACCTTGCCGGTCGGAAAGCCGCTGACCAGCAGTTGGAGGCTTTCGGACCGACATCGTAATCTGGCCCACAGTATTTACCCTTTCAGTGGACGACCAGCTACCATATCTAGAGAGCCCTGCCTGTAGGAAGGGAACAATGTAAGGAAAGGGCATTGTTTAGTGTGGCAGATGCATTTTTATCATTGTTGAATGTTGAGCCCTACCCTTTTTAATCTTTACGTGGCGCCTGTGGCGCTAATAACTGAGCAATATGGAGTGGAAGTGGTGACTTACGCAGATGATACGCAGCTGGTTGTGGCTTTGACACAGCCTGCTGAGCGCGCAGCCAGCAATATTGCGTCCTGTCTCCAAGACCTTGCTGGCTGGATGGCCGATAATTGTCTCAGACTGAACGGTGATAAAACGGAGGTGCTGATTGTGGGCAAGTCTCCGTCAGTCTGGACATTAGCCTGGTGGCCCCAGTCACTGGGTCCTTTACCTGTGCCTAAGGATCAAGTTAAAAATCTTGGAATCTGGATCGATTCTAAAATCTCTTATGAATATCACACCAGACGTGTGGCCGGAACTTGCTTTGGCATTCTGCGTATTCTTAGAAAGATGCTGGGTCTGCTCCCTGTTACAGCTAGGAAAGCCCTAGTCCATGCTTTGGTTACTTCCAGGCTGGACTATGGGAATGTCCTCTATTTGGGAGCTAATGTGAAATGTCTACAGAGACTACAATATATCCAGAATGCTGCCGCCCGCCTGGTGTTGATGCTACCTAAAAGAGCCGCCTCAAAAAAAGCCTTGGAATCGCTGCACTGGCTGCCCATTAAGGAGTGTGTCCTGTTTAAAGCCCTCTTTGTCAGTCACAGGATTGCGCAGGGTAAAGGTCCTTACTTCCTTCGCAATCTGCTAACATCGTACACTCCGACTCGGCTACTGCGATCGCAAGGGGCTGGCATGATGCAGGTTCCCAAAATTAGAAGGGCCAGAATGGGAGGAAGATCCTTCCATTTTTTGGCTGCCCGGCGCTGGAATGCCCTACCCCTTAGGCTTTGTGTGGAAACCTCTGAGGTGGTTTTCCGTAAAGAATTAAAAACCTATCTATTCCCTAGGGACTAGTTCCATTGGGGCGGGCTGGGGGAGGCTGTAACAGTTTGGGGGCTGGGGGCCAATGACTAGCGCGGGGACACACTGGCTAGTGTAACCAGGAGCTGTATAAGCTCAGGATTATTATTATTATTTGAGTGGACTGCTGTGTTTTTTGCCCTCTTGTCATTCTCCAAGGCTTTTCAGTTAATAAGAATGGCAATGAAGTGCGAGGAGATTTGCCCCTATGTGTCAAGCACATGTTTGCATTTTCTTGCTGTGACAGACATGCCTTGCTTTCTGTAGCATCAGTGGAAAAAAAATCGATGTTTGATTGTCCTAAATGGGGCGGTCTAACACTCTAGTGACCTTGGTGTCCAAGTGACAAACGGGCTGCTGTGTCATAAGAAGTGTAGAATTTTCTCCTCCACTAAATGAGAAGTGAAACTTAGGTGATGTGGGAGCACTGCCAGTTTATAGTAGTAATCTTGCTCCACCAATTTCTAAATGAGACCCTTACTACTGTATTTAACAGGACAGAATTTGAGTGCAAATCTCTTACCACCAAATGACTGTATTGTTTCACCCCAGGCCTCTTTACATCTATGCAGGGAGCAGATTGACTCAAACTGTCAAAGGCTGGCAAATCAGAAGAGGCTGCTACAGTGCTGCTTTGGGTACTTCAGGATAGTACGTTCTAAAACTACTTTCCTGTAATAGTTACACTAAATTCTACCTTTGCAAGTTTGTATGATTTAATATGACCATTAATTTGATACTTTGAATGACATTGCGAACTAACTTCAAAACAAAGATAGACCTTATTAAGTTTAAAAAAGCCTCCCCCATGTTAGCCTATGACGCTAGCAGCACTGCAATAGGAAAAACAACTTTGGCTGTGTTTCCTTACTAGATCATATAAACATCTTTTATAGTGTCCCTGTTTCTTTATAACTACGCACCCTACCATTAGGGCACCAAGGACAGACCTTAGAGGTGATTTGTAAGTAATAAAAAGGTAGTTTTGGACTTTGGAAATACTTTTAATTCCAAAATCGAATTTGGACATTGTTTTATTTTAAAACCAGCCTATAAGGTAGGCCAGGCTTTAACAATGACTCCAGACACCACAGCAGTGCAAACCTAAGGGCATTAAGTACATTGAGGTCTCTAAACCTACATGCCCTACTGTTAGACCTGTCAGCCCTTTGGGTGGTCCCTTCTTTCTTTTGTTTTTCTCCTCCTCTTTTCGCCTCTACATTTTGTTTTTCCCTTTTTTTTCCACTGTACTTTTTATTGGTAGTGTCCTTAGAGCTCCGGGTGCCTTATTATGTTTTTTACACCATAGAAAAGGGGCACAGGTGTTTTTTTATAATGGAGGTGATGGTGAGGAATTCAACTACAAAATGGTGGCTGCCAACCGCCAAAGACTCTTACCTCAGAGACAGGCCCTTAGACTAGTGAAAGTAATCTAGAACCTTCTGGCCCAATCCAGTGTACTGGACCTAGGGTATATAAGGCCAGTACCTGGGCGGCCATTTGGTCACCTAAGAGCCAGTCAGAGTGCAGGCTGTGGCGCTAGGGGGTTAGGACACTCAGAGGGTTGACTTCTTACTTCAAGGGTTGCTTCCTTACTGCTGTCACCGTCCCTCTAACCATAGACCTGACCCTACGTATTTATACTCGGAGGTACTAGGACATAGGGTCCTCACGAGTCAATAGGAACTTACCCCTGACACTGGGGTGGACCTGTGAGATTGCTGGAAAGGGTTTGAGCTGAGTGAGAGTTCTGCCCCGTTACCCGGTGTAGGAAAAACTGACCAAAGAACTATAAGGAGCTTCGAAAGGCAGGTATATGACTGAGGGAACTTTTCACCCGTCTACATCCTAAAACCAACCTGCTCCTGTACCCCTCCTGTCACCCCTCACCTGGGCTGTGAAGCGCTACCAGGAAGTCGTCTTCTTCCCCCGAGACAAGCTGGTGGGTAGCGCGATCACTGTAGTGGGAGCCGCTTGGACCGCGGCTATGATTCTGGTGGTGTCCCAGGGGGTCAAGCAGGCTCACTACTGAAGGGTTGAAGTAAGAGCCGGTGAAGGGGGCGCTCCGGGGGCCTCCCCTGCTTTGAGGTGGAAACGGAGTCAGCGGTGAGGTGAAGAGGTAGAGTCCCATATTTGCGCAAGCCCCGTAGAGGGGTAAACACTACTCACAGGGGGCGGAGTAATGTCGAGGAGTTAGCTGCTGGCGGGAGGGTCCGGAGGAGGGCCTGCCGACTGCCTGAGGAGAAAGGCAGCACCGCGCTGAAGTCACTGAACACCCGCGCAGGCCCAGAAGCGCGGAGCTGCCGCGAACCGACTGAGGCGCCTTGGTGAGGAGCTGAGGTGAGGCGGAGTCAGCGGTGCCGTCAGCGAGTGCGTCCTCCATTCCCTGCAGGCTCTGATGCGGAGCGGCCTGGCCTGCGAGGGAGTAGACGCGGGACACCTGTGTTGGTGGTGAGATTTAAGCTATCTGAGCTGCCGGAGACGGTTCACTTGGAACATAAGCGGTCCTAGCCCAAGTAAGCAGGGATCCGGGGGCTGGTAAGGGACTTGACAACAGAAACCTACGCCTCAGGTCCTGGTGGTTGGTCTGACCGGAGAAACCCCAATGAAACTGTGTGCTGGCCAGGGGAGCCCCATCTAGCAGGACTATACGAATTGTGACTTGAAATCTACGCAATCTAGCATTATCGCTGGCTGATTAGTAAAGTGGTACAAGGGGGCCCATGTGTTTAAAGTCCTCTGAGTCCCTGTAAGATTCCAGCTGATTTTCCTGCCGCTCTCATCCAGACAAGGGGGGTGAGGGAAAAGGAGAATAAATTTGACACCGGCTGAGTATTCACCTAGGTTAATTCAGCTAAATAAGTTTACAAGGTGATCTCCCAAATTGACCTAATGCATGATTTCGCTAATCTGATGTAATGTGGAATGTTGACTCATTTTAACCTTAATCCAAACAACCTGGAGATGGCCTAATTGGATGTAACAAGTGTAATTGTTTGATCTATTGATTCTGGGGGCCAATGTACTGCGGAGACTATATTGATACAGAGAATTAATGGGGTCCTAGGACACTTTCGAGGGAGGGCAGTATTGTGTCTCTGTAAGGAGCTTGACCGAAGCCGAATTAGCTGACCGGAGAGAGAAAAGGCAGTTGAGATGGTAGCTAGCTAGGTTGGAGAAGGAGAGGGAGGAAAAAAGGATGGCTCATGAATTGAGTTTAAAGGAGTTAGACCTCAAGGCCCTGCAAATGGGGACCCCTAGTACTCCTGTTGGTGGCAGCATACCCAAAGAAAACATCAGGGAACCCAGACCCTATTGCCAAAAGACGTAGTCGCCAGCTACAGTGTAGGGGACGATATTGCGAAATGGTTGGCAGCCTATGAGGTCTCGCTAAGAGCCCATGGGATATCAGAAAGTCACTGGGGGGTGGCCTGTACAAATATATGCCTCCAGTAGGGAGGGATGCCCTTCTAGCCCTAGAGCAGGAGGAGCAGACTAACTACCCCACCACGAAAGTGGTGCTGATAAGGAAGTTTGGGCTGACCCCTGAGAAGTACAGACAGAAATTCAGGAAGAGCCACAAACTGGCCACACAGAACTGGGTGGATTTCCTAGACTATGCCAAGAAGGCCTTAGAGGGTTGGGTGCAAGGCAGCGAGGTGGGGGACTACGAGGGGTTGTATGATCTAATCCTAAAAGAGCACCTACTGAGAAATGTTTTCCAGAGCTGCGACAACACCTGGTGGACAGCAAGCTGACTAGTCCCAGGAAGCTTGCTGAGGAGGCGGACATTTGGGCTAGTACCCGGGTGTCCTCAAAGGGGACTGGAGGGGATTCCCAAAGGACTGGACAGGGCGCTCCCAAGAAGAAAGGGGGGAAGATAAGAAGAGGGAGTTCTCTAAAGGCCCCCAAAACAGTTTCCAAGGAAAGGGATCAGGATTCATTCCTAGGACCAACCCGCAGAAAAACCCTCATCCTGACCATAGTCAGCAGCCAAGGGTTGTCCCCTGTTATGAATGTGGTGGGGTTGGGCACTACAAAGGAGACGTCAAGTGCCCAAAGATACCACCCCCTCCCACTGGAGGAAAAGCCCCGGGAGTAGCTAGTGTAGTGCCCGGGGAGGAGTTGCCCTTAGATAAGGGAGGGGAGTGGGCGGGAGTCACCCTAGTATCCCTGGGAGATTGGGAGATGGTTCCTAAGATCCAGGTGCCCTCAAATACTACCAAGTATGGGCAGTGGGTCACCATCAATGGGCAAAGAGGGGAAGCTCTGAGGGATACAGGTGCCAGTATGACTATGGTAAGGAGTCATCTGGTGTCCCCAGAGCAGGTGATTCCACACGTACTCCACCCCGCCGCGATGGCTGACGGCAGAATGGGCCACTACCCTGTGGCCGAAGTTCCCTATGAGTGGGAAGGGGTCGCAGGTCCTCTTCGAGTTGCCGTAAGCCCTGCTGTGCCAGTCGATTGTCTGTTGGGGAATGATATGGAGCACAATGCTTGGAAGAAGGTGGAATACCGGACTCACTCAGAGATGCTGGGTACACCTGACTGGGCCTGTGCCAGCACAAGGTCTGCAACTACCCGGTGGAGGAGTTCGCCAGGGCTGGAGCCTGGAACAAAGGCACAGCCAGCTGCCAGAAAGGGAAAGATCCGGGGACAGGAGGAGCCTGCCTCGGCATCCACGCCCCGTGAGATGGATAGGCCACCTGTGGTGGTGGACCCGGAGTCTACGGAGGGGGATGTTGTCTCCCTGGAGAACCTACCTATCCCTGCCGAGTGGCATGTGGAGGGGGGGCCTACCAGGGATGAGTTTTGTAAGGGCCAAAAGGAGTGCCCTACCCTTGAGGGTCTGAGGCGACAGGCCGAAGCCCAGGCAGCGGGTAACATTGGAGGGAACTACCATATTTACTGGGAGGATGGTCTTCTCTACAGTGAACCCACGGCTCCAGTGCACGGTTCGTCACGGGCCTTGGTCATCCCCCAATGTTACCGAGCCTTTCTCTTAGAACTGGCTCATGAAATACCCTTGGCAGGACACTTGGGTCAGGACAAGACCTTTGCCCGGCTTGTCCCTCATGTTTACTGGCCTCAAATGGGGGTGGCGTCCGATACTTACTGTAGGACGTGTGTGTCTTGCCAAGTCAGTGGGAAAACAGGGGTAAAGCTAAAAGCTCCCCTGGAACCACTACCTGTCGTTAGCACCCCCTTTGAAAAGGTGGGCATCGACATTGTTGGGCCATTGGATCCACCCACTTCCGCTGGTCACAGGTTTATCCTGGTTTTGGTGGATCACGCCACTCGGTACCCAGAGGCAATTCCTTTGAGGACCATTACTGCACCTGCAGTGGCTAGGGCCCTGATGGGGATTTTCACCCGAGTGGGTTTCCCCAAGGAAGTTGTGTCCAACAGGGGGACCAACTTCATGTCAGCCTACATGCGGGCTATGTGGAAGGAGTGTGGGGTTACCTACCGGTTTTCCACCCCTTACCACCCACAGACCAATGGTCTGGTGTAAAGGTTTAATAAAACCTTGAAAGGCATGATCAGAAGTCTGCCTGAGAGCCTGCGGAGGAAATGAGACATCCTCCTACCCTGTCCACCTCCCACCATTCAAGTCCGAGGCCACTGAAGTCATCTGTGGCGTACCACAAGGATCCTCACTCAGCCCCACCCTCTTCAACGTATACATGAGCCCCCTTGCGACCATCGCCCGCCAACACAACCTCAACATCATCTCTTACGCGGATGACACTCAACTAATCCTTTCTCTCACCAATGACCCCAGCACCGCCAAAACTAACCTACACGAAGGAATGAAAGAAGTTGCCGATTGGATGAAACAAAGCCGTCTGAAACTGATCTCAGACAAAACAGAAGTCCTCATCTTAGGTACATCCCCCTCTGCATGGGACGACTCCTGGTGGCCGGAAGCCCTCGGAAAGGCACCCATCCCGACAGACCACGCACGGAACTTAGGCATCATACTGGACTCTTCACTCTCAATGAATAGACAAGTCAGCGCCGTATCCTCTTCCTGCTTCAACATTCTTCGCATGCTTAGAAAAACATTTCGCTGGATCCCCACCGAAACAAGGAAAACAGTCACCCATGCTCTGGTCACGAGCCGACTGGACTACGGAAACACCCTCTACGCAGGCACTACCGCTAAACTCCAGAAGAAACTCCAACGAATCCAAAACGCCTCAGCCAGGACCATATTAGACATCCCACGCAACGAACACATCTCAGGTCACCTTAAGGACCTCCACTGGCTACCCGTCAATAAGAGGATCACTTTCCGACTGCTAACTCACGCACACAAATCACTCTACGACATCGGACCAGAATGCCTCAACTCACGACTGTCCTTCTACACCCCCTCCCGCCAACTACGCTCTTCCAACCAAGCCCTCGCCACTGTACCTCGCATCAACAAGACCACCATGGGCGGCAGATCCTTCTCATACCTGGCTGCTAAAACATGGAACTCACTCCCCGCTTACCTTCGCCTTACCCAGAACCACCTAGCATTCAGAAAGCAACTTAAAACGTGGATATTTGACAAGTAATCTTCCTCCCCTCTCTAAGCGCCTTGGGACCCTCTGGGTATGTAGTGCGCTATATAAATCCTCTGACTTGACTTGACTTGACTTGTCTGTTGTTTTCATACCGGGAAGTGCCGCAGAAGGGAGTGGGCTTCAGCCCCTTCGAACTTCTGTATGGGCACCCTGTTCGTGGACCTCTCAGCCTGGTGAAAGACGGATGGAAAAAGACTCCCAGGAAGCTTCCCCAGGATGTGGTGAGCTACATGCTGGCCTTCCGGAGCCAAATGGCTAAGTTGTGGAAGCAAGCTTCTGACAACTTGGAAGCCAGCCAGGCAGTGATGAAAGAGTGGTATGACCACAATGCTCACCCTGTGGAGTTGGAGCCTGGCCAGAAAGTGTGGGTGATGGAACCTGGAGAGCTGAGTGCCCTCCAGGATCGCTGGACAGGCCCCTTTGAGGTGATTGAGAAGAAGGGCAAGACCACTTACTTAGTGGATCTTAAGACCCCCCGGCAGCCCCATCGGGTGCTCCATGCCAATCGCCTCAAACCCCACCATGAGAGACCCAAGGTCATCCTGATGCTGGTGACTGATGGAGCAGAGGAGGAGGAAAGTGAGCCTCTCACTGATCTATTTTTGTCTCAAGAAAAGGATGGGTCGGTGGAGGGAGTGATCCTCTCCCCATCCCTAACTCCTGAACAGCGGAGAGACTGCCGCCAAGTCCTGGAGCAGTATTCCTTGCTGTTCTCCCTTATCCCGGGAAGGACCCACCTGTGTACCCATGATGTGGACACAGGAGACAGCCCACCTGTGAAGTCTAAGACCTACCAGTTGTCAGATAAGGTGAAGGCCAGCATTCACAGTGAACTCACTAAGATGCTGGAGCTATGAGTGATTGAACCTTCAAGTAGCCCCTGGTCCAGTCCGGTGGTTCTGGTACCAAAAGCTGCCCCACCGGGCACCACTCCAAAACTTAGGTTCTGTGTGGATTACCGGGGACTGAATTCAGTGACAAAAACTGATGCTCATCCAATCCCTAGGGCGGATGAGCTCATTGACCGGCTGGGAGCTGCCCAATATCTGAGTACTTTTGACCTCACATCAGGGTACTGGCAGATCTCCCTTACAGATGGAGCAAAGGAAAGGTCAGCCTTCTCCACGCCTGAGGGCCACTACCAGATCCGTGTGATGCCCTTTGAGCTCAAGAACGCTCCTGCCACTTTTCAGCGGCTGGTGAACAAGGTCCTCTCCGGGATGGAGGCCTGCTCTGCTGCTTATTTAGACAACATTGCCGTCTTTAGCAGTAGCTGGGAGGACCACCTGTGTCACCTACAGGCTGTTCTCCAAGTCCTGAAACAGGCTGGCTTGACAATCAAGGCCAGCAAATGCCAGATCGGGCAGGGGTCGGTGGTGTACCTAGGCCACTTGGTGGGCAGGGGAACGGTGCAGCCCCTCCAGGCCAAGATTGAGGCTATCATGGCCTGGGAGCCCCCCAAGACTCAAACCGAGGTCCGAGCATTCTTGGGACTCACAGGATACTTCCGTCGCTTTGTGAAAGGGTATGGCACAATTGTTGCACCCCTAACTGAACTCACCTCCAAGAAGCAACCTCGAATGGTAGTCTGGACGGAGGCCTGTCAACGAGCCTTTGACACCTTAAAGCAAGCAATGTGTGCAGCTCCGGTCCTAAGGGCCCCTGATTTTGCAAAGGAATACATTGTCCAAACGGATGCATCAGAACATGGCACTGGGGCAGTGTTATCGCAACTCAATGAAGAGGGTCTGGATCAACCGGTTGTCTTCTTGTCCAGGAGACTACTTCCCCGGGAACAGAGGTGGAGTGCGATTGAGCGGGAAGCCTTTGCGGTGGTATGGGCTCTGAAGAAGCTGCGGCCATACCTGTTTGGCTCGCACTTCCTTGTACAGACTGACCACCGACCCCTTCGTTGGCTGATGCAAATGAAGGGGGAGAACCCCAAGTTGTTGAGATGGTCTATCTCCCTAGAGGGAATGGATTTTCGGGTGGAACATCGGCCTGGAGTGGACCACGCCAACGCAGATGGTCTCTCTAGGTACTTCCGCCTTAGTGATGAGAACTCCCAAGGGGTTGGGTAGCTCTCCCCACTTTCAGCTGGGGGGACGCGTGTTAGACCTGTCAGCCCTTTGGGTGGTCCCTTGTATCTTTTGTTTTTTTCCTCCTCTTTTCGCCTCCTACATTTTGTTTTTCCCTTTTTTTTTTGTCCACTGTACTTTTTTTTGGTAGTGTCCTTAGAGCTCTGGGTGCCTTATTATTTTTTACACCATAGAAAAGGGGCACAGGTGTTCTTTTATAATGGAGGTGATAGTGAGGAATTCAACTACAAAATGGTGGCTGCCAACTGCCAAAGACTCTTACCTCAGAGACTGGCCCATAGACTAGTGAAAGGAATCTAGAACCTTCAGGCCCATTCCAGTGAACTGGACCTAGGGTATATAAGGCCAGTACCTGGGCGGCCTTTTGGTCACCTAAGAGCCAGTCGGAGTGCAGGCTGTGGCGCTAGGGGGTTAGGACACTCAGAGGGTTGACTTCTTACTTCAAGGGTTGCTTCCTTACTGCTGTCACCATCCCTCTAACCATAGACCTGACCCTACGTATTTATACTCGGAGGTACTGGGACATAGGGTCCTCACGAGTTAATAGGAACTTACCCCTGACACTGGGGTGGACCTGTGAGATCGCTGGAGAGGGGTTGAGCTGAGTGAGAGTTCTGCCCTGTTACCTGGTGGAGGAAAAACTGACCAAAGAACTATAAGGAGCTTCGAAAGGCAGAGATAGGACTGAGGGAACTTTTCCCCCGTCTGCATCCTAAAACCAACCTGTTCCTGTACCCCTCCTGTCACCCCTCACCTGGGCTGTGAAGCGCTACCGGGAAGTCGTCTTCTTCCCCCGAGACAGGCTGGTGGGTAGCGCGATCACTGTAGTGGGAGCCGCTTGGACCGCGGCTGTGATTCTGGTGGCGTCCCAGGGGGTCGAGCAGGCTCACTACTGAAGGGTGATAGTAAGAGCCGGTGAAGGGGGCGCTCCGGGGGCCGCCGCTGCTTTGAGGTGGAAACGGAGTCAGCGGTGAGGTGAAGAGGTAGAGTCCCATATTTGCGCAAGCCCCGTGGAGGGGTAAACACTACTCACAGGGGGCGGAGTAACGTCGAGGAGTTAGCTAATGGTGGGCGGGTCCGGAGGAGGGTCTGCTGACTGCCTGAGGAGAAAGGCAGCACCGCGCTGAGGTCCCTGATCACCTGTGCAGGCCCAGAAGCGCGGAGCTGCTGAGAACCAACTGAGGCGCCTTGGTGAGGAGCTGAGGTGAGGCGGAGTCAGCGGTGCAGTCAGCGAGTGCGTCCTCCCTTCCCTGCAGGCTCTGATGCGGAGCGGCCTGGCCTGCGAGGGAGTAGACGTGGGACACCTGTGTTGGTGGTGAGATTTAAGCTATCTGAGCTGCCGGAGACGGTTCACTTGGAACATAAGCGGTCCTAGCCCAAGTAAGCAGGGATCCGGGGGCTGGTAGGGGACTTGACAACAGAAACCTACGCCTCAGGTCCTGGCGGTTGGTCTGACCAGAGAAACCCCAATGAAACTGTGTGCTGGCCAGGGGAGCCCCATCTAGCAGGACTATATGAATTGTGACTTGAAATCTACGCAATCTAGCATTATCGCTGGCTGATTAGTAAAGTGGTACAAGGGGGCCAGTGTGTTTAAAGTCCTCTGAGTCCCTGTAAGATTCCAGCTGATTTTCCTGCTGCTCTCATCCAGACAAGGGGGGTGGGGGAAAAGGAGAATAAATTTGACAGCGGCTGAGTATTCACCTAGGTTAATTCAGCTAAATAAGTTTACAAGGTGATCTCCCAAATAGACCTAATGCATGATTTCGCTAATCTGATGTAATGTGGAATGTTGACTCATTTTAACCTTAATCCAAACAACCTGGAGATGGCCTAATTGGAAGTAACAAGTGTAATTGTTTGATCTATTGATTCTGGGGGCCAATGTACTGCGGAGACTATATTGATACAGAGAATTAATGGGGAAAATGCCTTATATGTGTACCATTTTATGATTAGCGAAACAAGATTACCTAAAGAGTTTTCATAAAAAGTATCCGTATTTTTCTAAACTGGTATGGTGTCATTTATTTTAGTGGCTGAGTGCTGGGTTACTGTAAGTGAGTGATGTAAGCACAACACAATTTGCCTTGGAGTTTAGCCTTCCTACTCTGTGCCAGGCTATCCTATGTGGACTGGTAACCCCAGGTCCAACACCTACCATATACTAGGGACTTACAGGTAGGTTGTCTCGGCCATTTAGAATTACATCAATTACCATATATCTTTAGAACACTGGCCTTGGGTATGGTCAGGAGGGCCCAGGGCACTTTCAGAGTTAGTAACCACCAGCATTAGTCAAAACAATGGGGGTGATTGTGGCTAAAAGGATGACTTTCCAACAATAGGATTCACAAAAAGTGGTCACAATTTGTGCATCAGCATTTTGCAAATCCTATAGTATTTTGCAAACTGACCTATGTACTATTAGGTCAGTTGATAAAATACCGAAACGCAGTGGTTCACAATTTTACCTACCTCATGAATATTAATGAGGTAGGTCGCAAAATGAGACCTACTAAGATTTGCTGTCATCATAAGGAAGGTGCCCCGAAGGGCTCAGCAGACCACCATGTCTGCGGTTGCTTTTAAACAAAGCAATGTTTTTTTAACTGCTGCCCATGTTTCCTAAAAGAATACGGAATGTGTTTAAAAAAAATAAAGAAACATTTGTTCAACTATTTTTTAAAAGTAGGCAGTGGTCCCATTGATTACTGTCTACTCCTAAAACTTATTTTTGGACCATTCACTAAAGGGAAGGGTTTTATTGGGGACCCGTTCCCATTTGAAAACAGCCAGCTGTAAGGTGTCAGTAAAATATTGTTTTGCGACTGGATTTCGGTTGCAAAATATTAATACGTACCAAAAGGAATATCTATTTGGAAGGAACGAACTAAACACACACCTCTTGCAGATAGGAATTCCTTGTGGTTTCCAAAACCCATTTAGTGTTTCAGTAACATATTAGTAAATTCCTAAATCGGGTTTAGTATATTGGAAAACCAAATTTTCTGGATTTACCGAATCGCTGGGTTTGCAACAAGAAAATGTGTTAGTACATCTGGCTCCTTGTTTCTCAAAGTACCCAATTAAAAAGCATTCACAATCTTTTCCCTAACCGTAAACGGAAGTGTGGCAGAATTGCATCATGTGCACCTGCACGTTCTGAAAGTTAAATTGCACTCACTGAATCGTGATTTGAGATCCACTTCGTAAAGTGTTTTTATTTCACACTTAAGAACAGTTAAGGTACCCAACAAAAAAATGAATAATTCGTGCTTAGAGTCTTTTTTTTCCAAGTCTTAATGACAAGCCCAACATTTAGACTAAACTGTGCAACTCATTCCCTCTGAAAATTAGAACTCAATGATCACTCATTTCTTTTCGCAGAGCTAATTAGTCATATCATAGCATACAGACAAACTTGCTTGCATAGTGCTATATATACAAGCAGTAACACATTCATAGACGCACCGATTGACTCACTTATTCACTCAACTTTTTCATGTAAAGGGCCAGATGTAGGAAGGCAAATACCAGTCGGTAACGGCGGATTTCGGCCGTTACCGACAGGTATTTGGAGTTTGGGATGTAGGGGCATGTTAAAATACAGATACTGAATCGGTATAATTACCGCATCTGTATTTTTACATGTAGGTAGCACTGTAATCAGTGCTACAGGGGTTTAAGAATTCTTAATTTACCACCAACTAGAAGTTGGTGGTAAATTATGAAAACCCTTATAAAAAACATTTCTTTTGATTTTGAAACAGTGCTGTTAGAAATGGGATCCCTGGCTGGCCAGGGCTTGTGCCAAAGTCAGTCAGAGACCACCACTCCTAAGTCAGGGCAAGGGAGTTACACGCCAAGATAAACCCTGCTCACCCTCTAGGTAACGTGGCGCGAGCAGCAAGGCTAAACTTGGAGGCGATGTGAGTTAAGTATTTGCGCACGCATCCCAGCAACAACACCCAAGGCCCACCACAAAGGAAACTCCACACAAGGTTATGTATAAAAATAGCCTTTGTATTATACCAAAACACATTAGATAAAAACACACACTTTACAATGTGCCAACTGGCACGGGCAGAATTTACAGGGGATATGTACAAGACAGTGCCACCTGGACCACTGTCAGGAATCAGCACTTTTAGAATTTAGCATTTAGAACATAGCATAGAAAATCACTGTAGCTCAAATTAGCACACAACCAGTAACTACTGGTAACCAGGACCTCACTAGCACCACCTGCACTAGGAGAAAAACAACCACTTAAGTATCACAATACCTGTAGGGGTGTAAGCACATAACACATGATGCATAGCATACATTCAGCGGTGTAAGGAAGGAAAACACATGATGCCTAAAAACATTCAGAGGTGTAGCAATAGCAACTGCGCAGTAATCACATTGGCACATAAATCATAAATGCGCCAGAATCACATTAGCCACAACCTGTGGCAGTCCCTAGGCCAACTCGCCTCTCTAGGGCTAGGACGCCATGTGTCCCAAATGTCAGGCAGGCTGCGCAGGCTGCGCAGGCAGCCAAGAACACAAGCCTAAACGTGGCAGTTGCCCACAAAGTGCTGGGCAACTGGTGGAAACAATGGGGCCTCACGTTGGAGCCTCACAGGCTCTGAAGAAATAAAATGTCTCCCTGAGCCTCTCTGGGCTCTACACACAGCAAGGTCGCCTGAGCCTCTCTGGGCTCTTAAATCGAATGGGCCTGGGTGGGGCCTCTCTGGGCTCCTTCTTCAACTCTGCCCCCGAGCCTCTCAGGGCTCATAAACCAAAGAAATGCCCCATAGCCTCCGTGGCTCTGGACAAACAAAGATGCGGCTTGAGCCTCTCGGGGCTCTGACAACAAAGGGGCGGCCTGTTGGAGTCCCTCGTGGACTCAAGTGACAATGCCTCAATGCCCCCTCGTAGTTGGAGTCCCTCCCGGACTCGCATAAACAAAAATGCCACCAAGAGCCTCGCAGGCTCTACACAAAGGTACTCTCGAGCCTCGCAGGCTCTCGCGAATGTGGCCCCAGATGCTGGAGTCCCCCCTCCGGGGACTCGGAAATATCAAACTGGCCCTCGAGCCTTGCTGGGGTGGAGAAGTGACCCCGGGGGCGCCCGCACTCACCGGCTGTCTGGGGAGGCGGCGGCTCCTCGCGGCGTCAGCTCCTCTCTGCCGGGCTTCTTTTTGGTCTCCTGGCAGCACTCCGGGGCTCTCCCTCAGTCCCGGGAGCCCCGTGAAGGCCGGCGCCGCTCTCCTTCTGTCCCAAGGCCCCGCCTACAACCAGGCGAGCCGCGGGCACTTCCGGGTCGCGCTGCTGAGGGCAGCCAAGAGCAGCGCGGCCCTGGGGGCGTGGAGGCGGCACTTCCGGGTCACACTAGGCAGCGGCCCGGCAACGGTTTCAATGCCCCTGGGCTGTGGCGGTGATTTTTGAGGGGCAATGCCGGGTGGGCACCGGCTGGTTTAAAATACACGATGAATCGAGGTGGGCACTCGATTGGGGCAGCAACACAGCACGCAGGCAAAAGATGCCGGGTGGGCACCGGCCAAAGCACCCAGAGCGCTCCCAAGCGCTAAATGAAATTTAAAGCGCTCCCTGTGCTAAAAGGATAATAAAGCGCTCTCTCAGTGCTAGATGCAAATAAAGCGCTCCCTCAGCGCTACAGGGGAAATCAAGCGCTTCGAGGTGCTGGGAGCACAAGCACAGCGCTCCCAGGTGCTCTTAGCAGGGCAGAGTTCCAGCAAAGTCCTTAGGTAGGCAGGGGGGCAAGGCTGGGCCCAGAGCCAGCTCACTGGGCCTCCAGGCAGAGAGGCAGTCCAAGTGGCGGTCCTCTGGCCCAGCAACAGCAGCAGCCCCCTCAGGCAGGATCCTGGAAGAGAACAACTTCTGTGGGGGCACAGCCCCATTTTTATACACCACATTCCTTTGTCTTTGAGCAGGGTGGGGGAGAAACCAGTCGCAGCTGATTTTGGAGCACCCTTGAGGTGCTCAATCACCCTTTTCATTCACTGGCAGGACTAGGGTCATCAGTCGCACCACAGGGGGCAGAGCCAGCATTGTGTGGGGAAAAGCCCAGCCCCATTCAGGACACAGGTGCACTCCTCCCCAGCCATCAGCATGCTAATCTCCACACTCACCACCGGGCAGACCCATCATGACTCATGGAGCCTGGCATCCCAGCCAGCTCCAGCCAATCACACGCCAGCACCTTCACAGCACACACATAGCCATGCCTAGAAGTGGCACTTCCACACTAGACACATACATGCCGCATACATCATCTCGCAGCATTCAATCACACTAGTCCGCACATACCAGACTCGAACCTGTACACCCCACGCATCAGGAACTACCAGGGACACATACATTCCCCATTCATTCCTATGGGAGGGCAGGCCTATCTCACCACATGCACTCAAAGTGCGCACGCACTTTCCACTGGGACACAGGGAAAGTGCGCCGAAACCAAAAATCACCATCACCAGGTCACCATTAAAAGCAAAATGTCTAGGGGTGAACCTGCCAGAAGGGCCAAGTCCAACACAACCCCCCTCCAGCCAAAACACAGGGTAGACCAATCACCACCGTGATGGACTTCCCTGCTTGGGGCGATAGAACACGGACGCGGGCCCGCAATTGCAGGGACACCCTCCTGTTCTACGCCACAGTGAACCCATGGGATTTCTTCTCAAACCACTGTCTGGACCAACTGGGCTACCCCACTGGTACTCCCGAGCTGTCCGCGGCCAGGACCAGGCCCTGGGCCACCCAGGTGCCACTGGTCCTTGCCTATTCGCAGAGCGGGGGGTAGTAACCCCTGGCACATAGTAGCCATTCTCCACTCTTCCTGTCTGCAAGACAGGACTAGACTGCCACTGGTTCTCCAGCCTAGGGTCTACAACCTCAGGCGGACCAGGAGTCTCAGGGAAGGCTCTCCTCCCCTTACCTCTTCTCCTAGGGTTCCTTCTCCTCCGGCGAGGGGTACACCTAGAACGCCATTCCAAACCAGGGTTTAACCCCTCAGATTGCACCGGGGTGAAGGACTGGACTTTTAACAGTACCAGCGGTGCCAGGGAACAACACCTATAACCTTCATGGGATACCTGTTTCGGCGCACAAACTACAGAGACACGGGACACTTCCTTCGGCGTCAAAGATTCAAGGTTTATTACTGCAGGGAACACAGAAGTCACGACAAGTACAACACGTGCAACTTGGGGAGACTGCTTCAAATTGGTTCTGTGGATCGCTCCTTTTATACAAAATTAACTCATAGGACAACATGGTACACAAAAGTTTACAACCTGGTTCCCATAATTATCCCCCAGAGGGGTCGCTTTGGTCACTTTGGTACACATAAGGTCCGGAATATAAGTGCGGAAACATTTGGCGGTTCCCAACTGTAAAAACCCATCTTCCCAACATTAGTGAATTCTAATCGGCAGTAAAACAGATCGAAATAGGGACAAGGACAGGTGCAGAGGAAGATGGAGACAGTGGGGGATTGAAAAGAGTGTAAAAAGGGGAGGTATCGGGAAACACGAGATACAGGCATCAAAGGGACGTGCCTAATGAGATGCACGGCTGAGACAATAAACCGGACGGCAAGATGAGCCTCGAGCGGGGCCATCTGCCTTACAGTATCATCCCCCTCATCGTAAAAGATATTTACAAAGTACATGTGTCTTCCACAAATATCCTGAGAGTCCCAGGGTGACGAAGCGGACAGTGTCCGTTCGCTGGCTACTTGAGGGCAAGAGACAAAATGGATGCCGTATCTAAGATGGAACCCGTGGGTACAGATGAAAAACCCACATATCAAACGAACGGTTTAAGTTAGCACAGCGAAACTGCGCACACTTACTAAACTCGTCATTTGCGGTTCTTAGATACCAGACTCGACCATATTCGTGCGAGTCGAAAACATCACTTAAAATTGTCACGGAACCTCAGACGCTCCTTTTGCCCTCATGTAGGCAAGCACTAGTCGGAATCATATTCGATATTCATCAGACCCTCGAGATGTTGCTGTAGCATAGCTCTGTCCAACCGAGACCCTTTGGTAACAGGTGGCTGTCTCATACACGTTGTAGCACAGAGGCCACATAAGGCAGGACCGCACTGCACGCAAAGGCAACACGTGAACAGGAACACTACAACGACTCCAATGATCGTCAGAATTTTCCAACCCCAAGTCGACATCAGGCCCCAAAACCATCCAAGTAGCGTCCAATCCCCTACATCCACGTGTATGGATTCGGAGATCTTATGCAACTTCGAGATGGCTTGATAGACAGTCGGAGCGTTATCAGGAATGTAAATACAGCAGCTCGAATGGATCACCTTACATACCCCACCTCGATCTGCTAAGATCATATCTAAAACCATACGGTTTTGTAACGTCATAAGTCTATCCGCCTGAAGTTCTGTGGTGATATTACCAAGGGCACTGGCAGTAATATTAGCTGTCGATTCTACCACTCGAGTCAACTGTCTTAGGTTCCTACTATTAACCATAGGTCCCCAAAATGGGAGGAAACCCTTGAAAAAGTCTCCTGCCTCTTGACCGGCAGTATCCTCTTCGCTAATTACGCCCCTCACAACTCTAGTTTTGTGATAATCTGCATCTACAGTAAACGTCGGAGGCAACAAGTTTGCGATAAAACATGAGCCCATGAAGTCAGAGGGCAACCATGCATACGCACGATCATGACAAATAAAGTATGTACCCTTGGCAGCCAAAAACACAGGGGACGAGACCATTGGCAAAATATAATTTTCAGTGCAAGCACTCTCTCCAAGTCGGGCTTTCGATCTACGGCCGCGACCTATTAAACAAAAATTACCAATGTGGGGTACGACCCATATCGGAGGCAAGCTTTTAAGCTGTTTTTCACCAGTGAACACACTATATTCGCCTCTACTTAGGACCCTATAGGCTTGTACCTCTTCTTCAGGGATAAGCGAGGGATCATAGATATCGCTATCTAAATCCTCTATTGCTATAGACAAAGATTTTTGGTACGAGGTAGGACCAGAGTAAGGGGAACGTGGTTCTCGAATGGGGTGGAAACCCAGTGCGCTTTGAAACATTGTTTGAAATGCTCGAGCAGACCCTTGGGAGCTATACGGTAACACCAGATATGGAATTCCCTTATCCGTAGTATGTGGCATCAACCCACACACCCAACAATTAGTAGTGTTAACCACTAACTGATGCTGATGAAGGAGTTGAATAAAGGAATTGTTGCGGAATTCTGCACGTCTAGCCTGCTCGTGTTCAGGTAAGATGTGAAAAGAATGAGGAGAATCAGTGGAGATGAGTTTAAGGTCAGGGGTAGGAGTAGGTATAGTAGAAGGTAAGAAGTAAGACATTGTGTAATACACTCCACCCGCTAATAACGCAGAACCAGTCACAAACAGTACGAATATTTGGAACACAAAACATTTGGTACGACTGAGTTGCTGCAGCTTGAATCTTTGTGCTTGAGCTCTTTCCAAGTCCATCAGCTTTGAAAATGCCATTCCCTATGACCGTCCGCAACGTTTCTTGACGCACTTCGTTCTGTGTAGCAATAGTCAATTCCTAGGAGTTCCCAGGAATCGACGGTCTTTAACCTAGCGTCAAGACCTACTAACCAGGAGGAAGTACACGCGCGGCCCTACGGCCTTTATTTCACAAATATATATATATAAAAAAAAAAAAAAAATGTCTCTCAGCTGTGGAAACAAAAAGTGTAAGGAACGAAGCTCAATGAATATATACAAAATAATTACAATAGTATGAGTGTTCAAACTGATCATGGAAAACGGGATAATGCACTTGTCAAGGGACAGAACGGGTTTTTTTATTAGTCTTTAGTGCTGGATCTCAAAAAATATCGGGTTTTCCCAGGACGTGTCTGTTCGTTGAACAAAAGATTTGTCGAAGGGACAACGCCCTGTTGATCAGCTGAATGTTCTGGTCTTGAGTTTTCTGATGACAAGTGTTCAATAATGCCTTTTTGCTGCACTGAGGATTCTCCGACAGGTTGTGCGTCGCTGAAAGGTACAAACGCCGGCAATCCTTCGGTTTCAGTTGATGCAATGCCTTTCCTTACCCACGAGTCTGCTGGCAACGGAATGGGGACTTTCTTGGTATGGGTGGCATGCACCCAATTCTTCCGCCCCTCGAGACGAACTGCAGTTCTCGTGGCAAGGAGGACCTGATAGGGTCCAGTGAACCTGGGATCCAAATTGTTCTTGCGCGAAAAATTTCGCGTTACCACCCAATCTCCGGGCTGGAGCTGGTGGCCTGGACCCTCCGTCTGCGTCGGCAATGCTTCGTGAACCTGTTGGTGAATTAACCTCAGTTTAGCAGTCAAGTCATAAAGATAATCGATTAACATTGGATACTCAAGTTCACAAAAGGCACCCGGTCTAGGGACCCCCCAAACATTGGCAGGACGACCGAACACTATTTCATAGGGACTGAGCCCTACTCGGGAGTGTACAGTTGCCCTTGTTGACAGTAATGCTAAGGGTAAAGCGTCGGGCCACGAAAGACCTGTCGTAGCCTGAATCTTTGCTAGTTTTAGTTTAAGGGTGCCATTGTACCCTTCAACCAAACCAGCTGACTGAGGATGATTGGCACTATGGAATTTTTGATTAATTCCGAGGCCCTTGCACACACTCTTCATCACACTCCCCACAAACTCACTTCCGTTGTCTGACCACACAATTCTAGGCATTCCATACCGAGGGAAGTACTCCTTCAGTAGGATTTTCGCAGTGGACAAAGCAGTATTGTCTTTGAGAGGATAGGCCTCAATCCATCGGGAGAATGCGCAAACAACAACTAAAACGTATTTTAGGTTATTGCATCGTTCCATATGGATGAAGTCCAATTGGATCACCTCAAAGGGGCATGAAGGGGGAGCAAAACTACCAGGAGGAGTTGGGGTTCCCTTACCAGGATTGTACAACATACATACCATACAATTCTTAACCAAGCGTTCAGCACATTTCGTAATACCATCATTCTTCCACACAGGAAACAGCAATTTACAGATACCTTTCGCGCTAATATGTGCTAACCCATGTGCCATAGTCACAATAGCCAGCACATACGCATCAGGCAACATCCATCTTTTCTGTTCCGATAAGTCAATCCAACAACCATTCGCATCCAACTTTCCCGTACTTTCTTTCCACTTCGCCTTTTCAGTCTCGGTGGCCTCATTCTGAATTGCTTTCACACTCTCGATAGTGTTTTCACACATACTTGATTCTGCAGGCCACCTAACCGAACTCGTCACATACATTCGAGTGCTAAGGTTCCGGGAAGTCTCCTTAGCAGTCTCATCCGCAAACGCATTTCCACGACCAACATCATCCGTTACTTTCTGATGTGCGCTACATTTGATTATGGCCACCTGTTTAGGCAATGTGAGTGCATCTAAAAGATCATTTACAAGCTGTCCATGTTGAATCTTCGTACCATGTGACGTAAGGAATCCTCTCTCTCTCCACAATCGTCCAAAACTATGTGCCACACCAAACGCATACTGGCTATCTGTAAACACATTCACCCGTTTATCTTTAGACAACACACACGCTCTCGTCAAAGCAATTAACTCAGCAGCCTGAGCCGAATTCTGACTTAATCTTGCACTTTCCACAATCGTTCTCAATGTAACTACAGCATACGCAGTCGTCACATCACCGTTCGGCAACTTGAAACAAGAACCATCCACATACAAAGTACCATCGGGATTTGTCAATGGAGTATCTTTTAGGTCAATGCGACCCTTGGTTTCCTCTTCAGTTTTGAGATAGCAGTCATGTACTGCTTCACCACTTGATTCTGCGTCGATCGGCAGCAATGTTGCTGGATTCAACACATTACATCGTTTTATCCGTATATGACTGGCCAGCAATGTCAACTCATATCCAGACAATCTTGCACTTGTCAGATGTTGAGTTTTCGTTCGGTTCAATAGAGTGTCAACTGCATGCGGAACCATTACCGTGAGCATATTATCCATGACTAGACCTGCAGACTGTCGAATGGACGCCGCAGCTGCCGCTGTTGCCCTTAAGCAACTTGGCAAGGCTCTTGCTACTGGGTCTAAAGTCGAAGAAAAGTAGGCACATGGGCGTTGCTTACCACCAAAAGGTTGTGTCAAAACACTCAACGCGCAACCATCCCTCTCGTGAACGTATAGTGTAAACGGCTTACTGTAGTCAGGGGTACCCAACACAGGAGCCGAACACAGCGCATCACGCAATTCAGAAAAACTTTTCTGACATTCTTCAGACCAAGGTACTGGGGATGAAACATCCTTGCACGTAAGGGCTATCAATGGTTTCGCCAACAATGAAAAATTTGGAATCCATTGTCTGCAGTAGGACGTAATACCTAAAAAGGCGCGAACATCTCTTTGGGTTTTTGGCACAGTCATTCGGGAAATCGCTGCAATTCTCTCTGGGGTCAACCTTCTCCCTTCTCTTGACAATAAGTGACCTAGATAGGTAACTTCTTGACAACAATACTGTAGCTTTGAAGGTGATACCTTGTGGTGCAATTCATATAGATAGTGTAACAATGATACTGTAGCCGTTTTGCAAATAACATCTGTATCAGCTGCCACTAAAAGATCGTCAACGTATTGAATCAAAGCCGCACCCGTTGGTAATACAAAGGCGTCAAGTTGACCTTTAAGTGCTTGGCTGTAGATTGATGGACTTTCACAGTAGCCCTGTGGAGCGCGTTTTAGCCTAAAACTGCGACCTCCTAATGAGAATCCGAATAGGTCTCTGCTTTCCTCTGCAATCGGGATGCTAAAGAAAGCATTCTTTAAATCGATCACTGTGAACCAGGAGGCAGATGCCGGAATCATTGTTAATAAAGCCGTAATGTCAGGGACCACAGGAAATTGCGGAACCACTATTTTGTTTACCTCTCTCAAATCTATAACAAAACGATACACAGGAGGTTTAGTTGGGTCAGTTCGTTTCAGAATTGGCAATACAGGGCTATTACACACGTTTCCATGAGTTTCTTCAACAACACCTTTTCCAATGAGATCATGAACGATTGCTAACAGTGCTCGTTCGCCTTCAAGAGAAATACGATATTGAGGTAAACGCGGTAATCGCGCATTTGGTTTCAATTGAATCACATAGGGTGGAATGTCTAACAGGCCCACGTCATTGGGACCTGTGGCCCATAAGGACGCAGGGAGGGAACTCAATTCCGGTGGGAATTTATCAACCGATAAATACATGGGAGAGATCACTCTCCGTCCCAATGTAAGTTCCACTCCTTCGGGGGAACAATACAACGTTGCATATAATCGTTTCAACAAATCCAAGCCCAAAAGATTTTCACCACAACCTGTAGATAGAATCAGTGGAGCCGTTAGCTCACGAGGTCCAATCATAAGAGGCAAAGGGTTAGAGACTGGGTTACTAACAGGGGCGCCAGAGAATCCAACGGAAACATTCGTTAAGCCAGACAAAGGTGCGCCAGGGAGTTTTGAATGCATGATGGAACTTTTCGTCGCACCAGTGTCTAACAGAAAAGGCTCAACTACACCTGATGTAGCCACTGCAACGTAAGGCCCACTCTGATCGACCGGAACTGACACTACTCCCTCTCTTTGTCGTTGGCTGTCCTAGTAATGGTCATTTACAACAGTCTCGTGCCCTACGTAATAGTCATCCACATTATACTGTGCAGATCGAACTGACCCCGCATTTCGCTGGTCAAAACAATTATTTGCGTCTGATTGATTTTGATAACGATCACTCTGATTGTGGGATGAACCACGACCTCTACCACGTGGTGCCGGTTGGGGACCACCGCCACGATTTCCTCGTGTCGACACACCATTCAGACGGTCCCGTAAAGCAAGACAATCATATTTTAGGTGTCCCTCTTTCCTACAATATGCGCACTGATTATACCCAAGTGAAGATCTGTAATCAAAGTTGTCAGAGCGCGGCTGTGTTCTATCGAGCTGTGCTCGTGGTCGATACTGCTGTTGTGCATCATTTTGGTTTGATCGTGGAGGGTATGCTTGCTGCAACAAAACCTTCGTTTTGAGCTCCTTAGTTTTCTTTTCTACACGATCACTTTCTTCCTTTTCCCTATTCTCATAATACTGAGCCGTTGCTAGTATTTGCGCAGGGGTTGAAACTGCCCACGCACTTTCTGAATTCTTTAGTTTGTTGCTTAGTTCAGGCAACAAATTCGACACGAATTTGTCAACGAATAACCGCTGGCCTCCCTCAGCGCCCATGTCCTGGCCGCTGTGGTCGACAAACGCTTCCTCAAACCTTGTAAAGAAATCTGAGACACTCTCGTCTTTCTTTTGCTTACAAGCTGATAACTTATCCCAGTTCACCTTCATCGCTGGCATGAGAGTTTTCATGAGCGTAATGATTCTCTGAGGCAAATCCAAGATCAACTGTTCAGGTTTAGCCCCACCGACTTGTAATGCATCAGCTGCTAGCAGTGCAGCCCAATCACCCCCTAATTCAACTGCGTGATCGGCTTGACGAATTTTAGCCCAAACTGGTTGCGGTACAACATTGCCAAACAACATGTCGATGTCGGCAATATTCATAATAGAAGCTTCTATCAGTTGTGATAACTCCTTATAATAACCAGCCGGATTTTTACGCGGATCGGGTAAGGATTGCTTCACTTGCAAAACTTCCGATCGTTTCCATGGAAGATGTATCCACACCCTTCGAAAATGCGGTAGCACCACAGGGTTCGCATTAGGATCACCAGGCACCCACAGTGGCGGAACTTCTCTCATGGGATACTGACCAGGAACCGCTTTCCAGTTCTCAGTGGTATCATCTAATGTCACCCGAGAATGTGCTGTGGGTCTGAATGCTAATAAGCGTTCCACTGCACGTCGTACATCGTCTCCTATAATCATACCGTTCGAAAAGTGACTTTGAAGTTCAATTATGTCGGACGGTACATCATCTACATCATTATTGTACCATTCTTCTCTCAAAAAGTTACACATTTCCTCAAATACGAATCTCTGCGTAGGCTCATTAAACTGAGAAAACGTATCAAAGACTACACGTGGAGTGTAATTAGCAGGATGTCTTATCCACCTATGTGCCATTGTTACTAACGTCTCTTTCTCCCTACCACTAGGGATCTGACTCCGTCTCTGAGGAGTTTCAGATGAATCAGACGAAAATAACGGACCAGAAAGAGGTGAATAAAGGGTAGCAACAGAGTTAGGAACACGCTTACGAACAGAAGGGGAAAGAAAAACAGGGGCAACAACACTGGAGGTGAAGGAAGGCATAGTAGGAACGGACAAGATAGTCGGAGTAGCAGAAACAACAGTCTGCAAAGGTACAGGTACAGGAGCAGTAGAAACGAGGACAGGTGGTGGAACAAACGTAGGGTTAACAGCGGGCTGGCCCGCAGCCGCTGGAGCAACAAGAGGAACAACAGGAGGAGCTATAGGAAGAGCTACAGGAGCAGTAGCACCCTGTACATAAGGAGGTGGTGATTTCATCAAGTATGATAACAAGGAATCCTCCTTCAAATCTTCTTCTTTCTTTTCTAGATTATTCGGTAAGACTGGGTAACATTTATCTATTTTCATGTGATGCAATCTAGTAGCGATTTCCATATCTTTTTCTTCTTTGTCTTGTCTACATTCTTTTATAGCTTGCATTATCGGAACAAACTCTTGCTTTTTATCCTTTTTAAGTTGTTTGATTTCTTTCTGTTTGGCCTCTTTACGCCATATCCGAAAGGAATCAAACATAGCTGGCCTAGCTTTCTTTAAAAATAATTTAGCCTCAAGATTATCTAAAATCGAAAGTTCAAAAGTTCCGTGTGGTGGCCATCTAAGGTCACCGTCTTTCTTTGTATAGCGGACCCAGTAATCATTATAGATTATAGGACCCACCCCATGTCGACTATATAGATCATGTATCGGAGTTCCAACTGGAGGTATCGGACACGAGTCCTCCAACCGGGAATCCATTGCGCAACATTTGAAAATACGAAACAAATCACTATGGCTAGGCATCGTGCACACTAACCTAGTATCAAACTTCAAGGATTACCGAAGCAATGAAACCTCGTGTAAGTCAAAACCCTCGGTTTTTGGCAATTGCAACTGTCAAATAATACTAAGAACCAATACTAAGAACCACAAATGCAATGGAACCATGCAATACAACAAAGCCTTAAGGCTATCACAAAGCTCGGAGAGCTAACCACAAAGCCTGAGAAGGCTATTACAAAGCTCAGTGAGCTATTACCACAAAGCCTTAAAGGCTAACCACAAAGCTTTCAAAAGCTAGAACCACTACTAAGGACTGGGAGCGACCCACAAATACTTAACTCAGAACTTCAATGGCGTCACCAGGAAGGCCCGTCTATCGTCTCGCTTGTACATAAGGTCTACGCCGGGCGTCGAAGACAGGTCGACAGTCAGGGCATCGGTCCGTCGCAGCCGTCAGGAGGCGGGAATCTTCGCAGGGAAAAACTTCGGGCCACTTATTTCGATAACAGGATCAATGAAGCGGGGTGCACCTTCCCTCGGAGATTTCACACGAAGTTCCTCACGATCATCAGGCTTTGGACCGGACCGGTACCGCTGAAGTCGCCCCACGTTGGGCGCCAACTGAAGGACTGGACTTTTAACAGTACCAGCGGTGCCAGGGAACAACACCTATAACCTTCATGGGATACCTGTTTCGGCGCACAAACTACAGAGACACGGGACACTTCCTTCGGCGTCAAAGATTCAAGGTTTATTACTGCAGGGAACACAGAAGTCACGACAAGTACAACACGTGCAACTTGGGGAGACTGCTTCAAATTGGTTCTGTGGATCGCTCCTTTTATACAAAATTAACTCATAGGACAACATGGTACACAAAAGTTTACAACCTGGTTCCCATAATTATCCCCCAGAGGGGTCGCTTTGGTCACTTTGGTACACATAAGGTCCGGAATATAAGTGCGGAAACATTTGGCGGTTCCCAACTGTAAAAACCCATCTTCCCAACATTAGTGAATTCTAATCGGCAGTAAAACAGATCGAAATAGGGACAAGGACAGGTGCAGAGGAAGATGGAGACAGTGGGGGATTGAAAAGAGTGTAAAAAGGGGAGGTATCAGGAAACACGAGATACAGGCATCAAAGGGACGTGCCTAATGAGATGCACGGCTGAGACAATAAACCGGACGGCAAGATGAGCCTCGAGCGGGGCCATCTGCCTTACAGTATCATCCCCCTCATCGTAAAAGATATTTACAAAGTACATGTGTCTTCCACAAATATCCTGAGAGTCCCAGGGTGACGAAGCGGACAGTGTCCGTTCGCTGGCTACTTGAGGGCAAGAGACAAAATGGATGCCGTATCTAAGATGGAACCCGTGGGTACAGATGAAAAACCCACATATCAAACGAACGGTTTAAGTTAGCACAGCGAAACTGCGCACACTTACTAAACTCGTCATTTGCGGTTCTTAGATACCAGACTCGACCATATTCGTGCGAGTCGAAAACATCACTTAAAATTGTCACGGAACCTCAGGGGTCAGAGGTGGGCTCTCCCACCCTCTGCACCCCTTCCAGAGGTCTGCCCTCTCCCAACTGGAGAGGTTCCTCTGGAAGAAGAACCAGTCAGGACACTGGTTACAGTCGTCCTACCCTTCAGGTCAGGCTGATCCTGAACCTGGCCTCCCAACCTCTGGTCTAAAACCTTTGGTGGAACACTTGCCTGGCACTCCAGGACTTCTGGGGATTCACACACCATCCCCCTGAGGCTAACAAATGACACATATGTTGCGTGACTGTCTGTCTGGCGCAGATTTCCCGTCCCCTGTCCACCTGACAGGGCGTGAAGATCCCCTAGACCAGAAGTGGCGCCACCCGGGTCCCCCCAAAAAGATCTAGTCCCTGGTCCACTGGTGCATCCACTGGGAACCTCATCCCCCAATCACTCCTCACTTCGGACTTCTGTGCACTCCCTCCTGGAGTAGCACTGCCGGACACTGGAACCCCTGGAGTTCTAGTTACGGATGCTCCCGGTTCCCTAGACACTAGGAGATCTTCCTCAAATGGACTAACAGGACAGCCTAGGTCCCCAACCTAGTGTTCCTTCAAGAAACCATCCAAGTCCTGAGGCAGGGCTTCGGGCGTCTGGGGACCCTCGGTCTCCCTCTCACTCCTGCTCCACTGAGCCAGGAAGTGAGCCCCTACACCCTCCTCGCTATCCTGAGACCTAGCTGGGCTACACTGAGCCTCTTCCACCATGCTGGGCTGGAAGATACCTGAACCACTACTTTTGGAGTCACTCCCTAATGACTCTAGAGAACCTCTACCATTCTCCCAGCGGTCTGCTTCATCTGCAAGTTCACATGCGTCAGACAATCCACACCCCAACAGGTGTTGGCACAACCCTGGTGAACAACAACTGAGCACCTGCTCTTTGAGAACCATATTAAGCAGTGTGTCAAAATCAGAGTCAGTGTGAACCTCTACCCAAGCCCACAGTGCTCCACAACATTCATCCTCAAACTCCTCCCACGACTGGTGAGACAGCTTCCTACTGCCCCTGAATTTCAACCTATACTCCTCTTCCTGGGAAACAGGTACCATACTGGGGGAACTGGGACTGGGATTTTCTACACTGAAATCTATATAGCTGCCACCACTGGACTCAACCCTCCCTGGGGAATCCAGACATTTAAAACTGCGCGCAGCGGATAGTCTACCCTCCAGAGCTACTTTGCCTCTGGTGGAGGCCCTCTCAGCCTCCTCTATCCTTTCTTGCGCTAAGACCCTCTCAGTCTCTAGCTATTGCTTCCTAACGCCCAGCTGTGCCATAGCCTGGGCATGCTCTAACCTGAGCTTCTCTAAAGCCAGCTGGTGCTCCCTTTCTCTCCTCCTATCTTCCTACTCCTCTGGGGACAGGGAAAGGGATGAGGTGCTGCCTCCTATGCTGGACCCAGCAAGGGACTCCCTACCTATGGGGTCTTCACTCTCTACTGGCATCCAGGTACTGACATCTTCTTCCTCCTCTTCTGAGTCTTCAGGGCTCCCCACAGACTCACGACCCTCCTGGTGTGAGGCCCGGGCCCTTTCCTCACTGCGCTCAAGATCCCATTGATCCTCTTGCCATCTTATCAGGCGGTCCCCAAGTCCGTAATAGTCTGTCTCACCCCACCCTATGTTTCTCTCTTCACAGAACCTTAACAGCTCCCCTTTACTGTAGTTACCTAGTTCACTGAAAACAAAAGTAGACTCCATTTGGCAGGACGTTACAGAGACAAGATTACACAGGGAACCTAGGCGTCTGAGCTTAACACAGGAGTACACAATTCACAAAGGATTCAGCAAGCTCTCTATCCCAGAAAACTCACCTTCACTTGCCTAGTGCCACACACCATTCATCCACACATAACCCTCCCCTCGGACTGGTAAGGCACTTTCTACCACCCCTGATTCCTCAACCTGACCACACGTGACACAGGTACCGACTCTGGGCGCAGGGCGGGGGACAAATGTACTGGACACAATTACACAATGATACCTTCAGGAGAAGAAAATAATGGAACTTCAAAAACAATAATCCCCTAAAATGTGGTCATCTAAAATGCAGAGTTTTGTAGTGCGGCCAGTTGCCACTGTGGTACAACGCAAACACAAATCCGGATCCGCACCGCTTGCCGCCAATGTTAGAAATGGGATCCCTGGCTGGCCAGGGCTTGCGCCAAAGTCAGTCGGGGACTCGGAAATATCAAACTGGCCCTCGAGCCTTTCTGGAGTGGAGAAGTGACCCCGGGGGCACCCGCATTCACGGCTGTCTGGGGAGGCGGCGGCTCCTCGCAGCGTCAGCTCCTCTCTGCAGGGCTTCTTCTTGGTCTCCTGGCAGCACTCTGGGGCTCTCCCACAGTCCCGGGAGCCCCGTGAAGGCCGGCGCCGCTCTCCTTCTGTCCCAAGGCCCCGCCTACATCCAGGCGAGCCGCGGGCACTTCCGGGTCGCGCTGCTGAGGGCAGCCAATAGCAGCGCGGCCCTGGGGGCGTGGAGGCGGCACTTCCGGGCCGCACTAGGCAGCGGCCCGGCAACGGTTTCAATGCCCCTGGGCTGCGGCGGTGATTTTCGAGGGGCAATGCCGGGTGGGCACTGGCTGGTTTAAAATACACGATGAATCGAGGTGGGCACTCGATTGGGGCAGCAACACAGCACGCAGGCAAAAGATGCCGGGTGGGCACCGGCCAAAGCACCCAGAGCGCTCCCAAGCGCTAAATGAAATTTAAAGCGCTCCCTGTGCTAAAAGGATAATAAAGCGCTCTCTCAGTGCTAGATGCAAATAAAGCGCTCCCTCAGCGCTACAGGGGAAATCAAGTGCTTCCAGGTGCTGGGAGCACAAGCACAGAGCTCCCAGGTGCTCTCAGCAGGGCAGAGTTCCAGCAAAGTCCTTAGGTAGGCAGGGGGGCAAGGCTGGGCCCAGAGCCAGCTCACTGGGCCTCCAGGCAGAGAGGCAGTCCAAGTGGCGGTCCTCTGGCCCAGCAACAGCAGCAGCCCCCTCAGGCAGGATCCTGGAAGAGAACAACTTCTGTGGGGACACAGCCCCATTTTTATACACCACATTCCTTTGTCTTTGTGCAGAGTGGGGAGAAACCAGTCGCAGCTGGTTTTGGAGCACCCTTGAGATGCTCAATCGCCCTTTTCATTCACTGGCAGGACTAGGGTCAACAGTCGCACCACAGGGGGCGGAGCCAGCATTGTGTGGGGAAAAGCCCAGCCCCATTCAGGATACAGGTGCACTCCTCCCCAGCCATCAGCATGCTAATCTCCACACTCACCACCGGGCAGACCCATCATGACTCATGGAGCCTGGCATCCCAGCCAGCTCCAGCCAATCACACGCCAGCAGCTTCACAGCACACACATAGCAATGTCTAGAAGTGGCACTTCCACACTAGACACATACATGCCGCATACATCATCTCGCAGCATTTAATCACACGAGCCCGCACATACAAGACTCGAGCCTGTGCACCCCACGCATCAGGAACTACCAGGGACACATACATTCCCCATGCATTCCTATGGGAGGGCAGGCCTATCTCACCACATGCACTCAAAGTGCGCACGCACTTTCCACTGGGACACAGGGAAAGTGCGCAGAAACCAAAAATCACCATCACCAGGTCACCATTAAAAGCAAAAAGTCTAGGGGTGAACCTGCCAGAAGGGCCAAGTCCAACAAGTGCCATGTTGCAGACATACATGCCCTAAGGGCATGTATGTCTGCAAAATGTGCACCCATGCACAATTGAGGGGTGCAACAGGGTGTCAAAGTGACACCCTGCCACCCTTCAATGTTTCCCCCAATTACCGAATCGGTATTTACCAATTCGGTAATTGACATTGATTCCTATGGGCCTCCAGGCCCGTAGGAATGAATGGCAATTACCAAATCGGTAAATACCGATTCAGTAATTACTGAATCATACCGATTCGGTAATTAAATCGGTAAAATTACCTACATCCCGATTGCCAGTTCTTAAATACCAAATCGGTATGATTCGGTATTTAAGAATCGGTAATCTGGGATTACCTACATCTGACCCTTAGTCTCTCACTCTTCCTCTTGCAAGTGGCACTTGCTCTTCTTCCTCTGTAATCTTACATGAAGTCCCACATTCTTCACTCTCTACCGTCTGTTTTATATTACATTGTTCACAATCGCTTCCTCCTTCTCGTCACCTTTCGCACACTCCTGAGCTTGAGATCAAACCCTGTCTTCATTATTACCCTAATATTTTACAAAATTCTACTTTAGTGCGTGCATGTATGATGATTTGTTTCAGGCTGCTTCAGAAAGTTTACGTAGAGTTCTTTACTTTTGTAATACCATAGAATATATTCATTGCATTTTGGACCACCATTAAATGCAATACTGTGTTTGCACTCGAGATCTTCTTTGCAAGAATGCCCATGAACCATAGACACTACAAATGGAGTAGCACGTGCTCAATCAACCCTAGACAATGTCTAGCTCAGAGCCAATCAGCTGGCCTGACTGGCACACGAGTGCTCCTGTCAGACAGCATCTGGTAAGATTTAGGCAATTCCTGCATGTCAGATACTGTGTACTATTCTCTTTCAAGAGAGAAAGATGAGCATCATTGTTTGGTATGCTTCGACAGAAAACAGACACTGGTCTTGAAGCAGTTGATGATGCCAAAGAAGTCAAAGTTGCATCCATAATTTAGGGCAGATGTGCAAATAATATTCCATAAAAAATGCTTTTTTTGCAAAAATAAAATGAAAAATGAAGTCGATCAGCATAAGTTCGAGGAATCGTCGTGCCCAGGCTGTGATGCTTTGCCACGGACAGCACGCACGGTACACAGGGTTCTTCTCGTGTCAGAACCTGTTAAGCAGGAGAAGAGATGAAGGGTGCATAGAGCAGAACAGAAATTAAACAGGCAATGGAAAGGCAGCAACAATTCATCACCATTCTGACGGTTTGTTGCTTTTGCCGCTGTCTACCACCCTCTGCTTATGTTGTCTCCTGTTCACCATCCAATGCATAATTTGTAAAACATATTGGGCCCGATTCACAAAGGTAAAGTGAGACGAAAGCCTAACTTTATGAATTTCGGTATTCACAAAGGGCATTTACTACACGTAAATGCCCTTTGTGAATACCGAAAATTGAACTTTACGACTTTCGTTATTCACAAAGGGCATTTACAAATAGTAAATGCGCTTAGTGAATAACAAAAGTCGTACAGTTAGACTTTTGTCTCACTTTACCTTTGTGAACGGGGCACAATAAGTGCAGGGGTCCAAATTATTTCACCAGCGTCCACTGCAGCTGGGGCCAGCCACAGCTGTTGCACTGGTGTGGAATGACAGTTCCAACATTAACTACTAACAATGTAATTACACTCTAGCATTTGTGATTTTCTAGTCGATTCCAGGTGACCTCAAACTATCGGTATGGCCTGAAAGTGGGACTTTTAATTTTTGTAAGCATATTACATATTTAAATGTGGACATGCTCAGCCAAAAAATAGACACATAGTGCCACCATGTGATAGACTCTTTTAAATATGTGCCAGTGTTTAGAAATAAGTGCTGGTGATGAGCAATGGCACTGTTCACATCCTCTTATTATCAAGATGCTATTATATCACGATGACTGAACCAGCACAAGCGGCGTCCCCATCTTTTAATGCTGCAAGTGCTGGAATCAAATAGTTGCCCACACAACCTGCACTTAAACCCAACCCCTGGTGATAAGGGTGTAACGCAGTAAAGTGGGTTTCAATTGGCCACAGACAAACTTCCTTTACTCCCAAAACTGGTCTAGGCCACCAGGAATTCACTAGCAAGCTAGGTTGTGTTCAAGGTTGGAGTGTCCACCTATGAAGCCCTGAAAGCAACCCTTTGGAAATGGGCACTCCCTCAGCCTAGGAGCTTAAAGGCCACACCTCCTTTAACTGCCGGCCCTTGACAGCTTACAGTCTTCACACAACATCGAAGTCCAGCCAGAAAAGAAGGTGTCTGGTAAAGCTGGAGACCCCGAAGGCCCATTACAAGGGAGGGCCAGGTGTGCAGTTATTCCCCATGTTCAGCCCTTTGAGGTAGCGAAAACAGACGAATAACTAGATGACACCACATGCTGGCAAAAAGTGTGTTTTCTCTTTCCCTAGAGGACATTTCTCATTAATGTTGAATGTTTTTTTAATGCTTAAAATCGGACGTCGGTGCCTCCTGCCGTAATCGAAAACCGTCCAGTAGTGTCTTGCTTGATGTTTTTGTCCCAGGCCCTGGACAATTTATGACTCCGGTTGTCCAACCTAATAGAGTGGCGGAAAGGAATAAGCAAAAGAAGCAAGAAGTATTCACAGGGAGTCCTGTGAAATACATAGAGATTGACACTGAAAAAAGGTGCGAGTGGTGAGGATAAGAGGAGATGGTGAAATGGAGATGAACAGAGAAGAAAAAGAGAGGAACAAAGGAAAAGAGAGGGCAAGGGGGAAAAGGAGAGCAAAAGCAAGAGTTATGGAAAGATTTTGGGAAAGGAGTAATAGAATGACAGTGAGAGAGAAAGAAGGGGTGAAATAATAGTGAGAGAGAAAGAAGGGGTGAAATAGACAGAAAGCAAGAAAGAGCACGAGTAAAGTGGCAGAGAACTAGAAAGAGGAGGATATAAGCAAAGGTTTATGGGAGAGGAAGAACGTTCAGAAAATAGGAAGTGGCATGGAATAAAAAACAGGAGGAAGATAAAGGAAGAGAAGCCCTGAAGAGGAAGAGTGAAAGAAAGAGGAGAATCAGATGTAGAGAAAAACAGTGAATAGAGAAAGGAGAATCTATTGAAGAGTGAAAATTAGAGTATGGGCATAAATAGAAGGGGTGAAACATGTTGCATGCTGCACATTAACAGAAAATACTGAGGGGCGAATGAGTACAACCGTGGAAGTCGAAGGTCAACACTCACAGGTGTGTGTACAGAAAAAATGTTTGTGGATGCTCGCCTGTGAAAAGTGCATTACATGCTAGGGCATTGTAGATATTGGCCTGGCACTATTTATTTACATACTTGTCTGACCATGTTATCAGTGTGGCGTTTAATCAATCTTTTCTCTTCCATAGGACATATTAAAGTAATATTCAACTCATACTTGTTGGAGTTTTTTGTTTTACTTTATCCTATTTAAATGTAATTACATATCAAGTATCCTTGTGACTGTTAATATTGCTACGGGAATAGTGAAGGGTCCTAGCTTGCATGAAGACAGAAGACACAGAGCTAGTTCTCTAGCTACTCTATTGGTATTACCCTTGCTATCACAGATGTTGCTCTACTTTTAGGGGAGCTTGCTTCCACCCATGATGTCCCTAAGTTATCCTGCCTTGGAGTGTTCTTTGTTTTCCTTGTTTCCTGTCTTTTTTGATCCCCACAAAGGAAGTGGATTTTCAGTGCCCTGGCTGTGGATGTGGCAGGACTATGTTCTGTGGAGTCCTAATTTCCGTATGCTGTGACAAATAGTACTCACTGAAGCACAGTAGATAATGGCTTATGGGAGTTGGTCTTGGCTAGTGCTGGGGCATTCGGCTTAGGGATGGAAGTTTAGAATTTGTGGAGAATGACTTGATAAAGATGCTCTATGTTCTTGCCCATAGTGAAAACGGGGTAAACTTTGGCGTTTTACGTACTAACCTAAGACTGTTTTGGTTGATGTGCTTAACTTTTTGGAAAATTCCAGCAATGGGCCTACCTGTGGTACTTTCCTAACAGCAGGAATATCAGCAAGGTTGCTGTGCTTTTATGCACAACCAAAACAGTAATAAAGTCAAAACACAAAAATCTCAAAACTTAGAAATGTACATTTCAATCAATAAAATGACACCAAAAAATTTGAAAAAATTAATGAAGCGAACTGGAGATATACATTTTAAAAGTTTGAAATAGAAATTGGACCAAAATCAGAAAGCACCAACTGCGAAACACTGGCGGTGGTAGACAGGGATCTAGGCACTATTTGAGGTCAACCGTGATGGAGCACAGATCAGGTACAGAAACCAAGTTCTACCCAGACGTCTGACCTTCCGACTTAGGGGCCGATTAGGATGGCGGACGGACCTGCGTCCGTCCGCCACCCCAGAGGTGGAGGGACCGTCCGCAGGGGCAGCGGCGGTCCCTCCGTGCAAATTAGGATGTGACCGCCACCCTGGCGGTCACATCCTGTATGTTTAACATTGCGGCGGGTGCTGCTTCAAGCAGCACCCGCCGCAATGTTAAAAATGCATGTGGTACATTTACATGCACAAAGCGGCAGGCACCGCACGGTGCCTGCCGCTTTGTGCATGTAAATGTTGTACCCCCCATGTGCACCCCCACCCCCTACACCCTGGGGGCCCGCAACGGGCCCCCAAATGCCAAAGTCCACATGCTTTTCCACGGCGGAAAACCAGCTGTGGAAAAGCATATTTCCCCATGCATCCTAATATGACTGGCGGTGTCTGATAGGCACCGCCACCATATTAGAGCTTTTCCGCCACAGGACCGCGGCGGAAAAGCGGTGGACGGTATCCCCGTCCGCAGATGACCCCCCCTGCCATCCTAATCTGGCGGGGGGTCATTTCTCACACCGCTGCGGTGAATCTGAATCCTCCGGGCTGGCGGTGGCTTCCGCCGGCCCGGAGGATGCGGATTCACCGCAATCCTAATCGGGCTCTAAGTCTATGAAATGGAAGTCCCACATCTTAAGTGTGGCAAGCAGCAGGCTGAGCCGATGATGGCTCCATGAGGTCAGTTAGTTGTCGGATGAGGGCCTGGTGAGGTACCGGTTGTTGCTGAGGTTGTTGATTTTTGAGGGGCAAGCTCCAAATGGAAGAAATTGAAATTTTGCCCAAGGAAGATCCTTCACTGGCCAGATTCTTTTTGCCCAAGGAAGGTCCTTTGCCGGCCAGATACTTTTGTGGTTTTGCATGGTGAAGATTATCTACATTCACACTTTTTTGGGGCTCAGATTCCTGCAGCTGGTCAAGGCTCTGCTGAGTTGGATTTGCTATTGCGGAAAGCTCTGAGCATGGGAAACCTGAATCTTTAGCCCAACAACAAGTCACCCTCATTGGATCAGCTTGGTGGGTGGGTCCTAGTCCTTCAGAGGTGTTTGAAGACAAAAAGTTTCTAGGTCCCAGGTTTCTCAAGATATTAGGGGGAGCATGCCTTGACACAGCCAAGGGTTCTAGGACATCAGGAACAGCACCTGGATGATCAAAACTAACTCCAGCAGAGGTCAACAGCAGGGTCCAGGGCAGGTCCAATGGGAACTGGTTAGTTGGACTTTTGCAGGTAAGGCCTTTTGTAGCATGTTGTGTTCTTGTAGCTTGAACAGGGTGTTAGCCTTATGACCTTTGGAGTCCACTTCTTTGTCCTCATCAGAAGAAGGAGCTCAGGTCCAGTATTTCAGGGCTCTTATTGGGTCGCAAACTCGGAACCAGCAAGGGGAGCCCTCTTCTGATATTCTACACATCTAGTAATGCTCTGAGGAGGGTACTGTAGATACCACATGTATGCCTGGCAGCAGCCTGTGCGTGGGGGTGACTCCTGGTCGCTCCCTACTCAATAGGGTAAATGTTCCCATATGTTTGCAGCATTTTCTGTGTGCCCTTCTGCAAACAATCCCACAGTGCTGCTCGCTATCTAAATCTGAAATGGTAAAACCCTTCTCCACTTGTGCAGAACCTATGTGCCCAACCCAGAGACGTTGCGAGTTCTAGAGTTAGATACATCCCCACTGTGATGGGAGCCTGGTTAATTGGGGAACAAAGAAGGAGTCTGTGCAAGTGTCATCTGACATCTGCCTAAGACAGTTGAGGCCAATTTGAAGTAAAGTACATTTTCAGGTATTGCCATAATCCAGAGAAACAGAAACACCTCTCCACACACAAGCCTTTTTTCTCTACTCTGTGAGCAGTTTTTCACAGCTCATTCACGGTTCAACATTTAGAGAGGTGCAGCTGGAGGCTAATAGAAATTAGCCTCCAGAGTGTTTAGCAGCGAAAAGGTAACTCTTTCAAAAAGTACTTTCCCTTAATATGTATTAAAAGTCTAATTTTACCAGTAAATTGGGTTTTAAATAGGTATACAACATTTGTAGTGGTTTCCTAGCCAGCGGTAGCATTATTACTTATAACATTTTACCTCATTGTTTTCATATGGAAAAGCTAGACTTGCTACAGTGAAAATAGATTTTGGGACAAGGACATGTGTAACATTATAATTCTTAAATGTCCTACTTTTAAATAGCATGCCCTTATGGGCAATAAGGCCTACTTGTGAATGGTATATTAATATTTAAAATTAAGGTTTAGACCTGTAAAAAGTGTCAAATTGCAGTTTAAAAGTTGCTTTAGTCAGGCTGCAGTGGTAGGCCTGAAGCCATGTTTTACCCTGTCACTGTATTGGATGGCTAAACAGGTGCTGGAGTCCTTAAAGATTCTTGTAATGGCAGTTCTGTTATGCTTAGAAGTCGTCCATCTTCTCTCTCCAAAGATTTCATGAATATTAGCTTAATCTGTTCTGGATTACGTCGATTCCCTCTTGTCACAGTAGTCTGTTGTCCATATCTACACATTAGAATACTTGAATTTCATATTCAGTATTCAACAGTAATTAATTATGCAAGGTTTAGGCCAATGCAGATATAAGTAAAAAGTGCCTATTATACCTTGTTTGTTTCACCGGTCTTCATGACGTCTTAAACCCAAGATAGAGTTTTTTGGTTTGTGTTCTCCAAACATGACACTTTAATTATCTTTTTTCATTAAGAGCAACAAACTATCATACAAAAATGCATTAAGTCCAAATATGATCAAAACTAATACAAGGTGATAAAGAAAAAACTTCCAATGGTTCAAGAAACAACAAAAAACTATATTGTGACCTACATAAATTACTGAGGGGCACTTTTGCCTGGTGGTAGTGAGAGAATCCGAGGAGGCAGTCATGGGGTGTGGGGGCGCCAAAAATGATTGTCGCACAGGGCGCCACCAGTGCTAAAGCCGGACCTGAAATCAGGATGCCCAGTAAAGGATAACTTGTTGGTTGATTTGTGCCTTAACTGTTGGCTTGGGTATAATGTAAGTTATGGCTGCATAATTTGCATAGATTTGGGAAATTTGTGTTATACTTGTTAAGCGAACTTCCTTATTTTGCTTTTGTTGCAATTTTTTTTTTAAAGTTGCCCCATCACAAATTGAAGCGAGGCTGCTTTTCGCTCTAAAAAATAGCACTAAATGACAGATTTGCATTTTATGTTATTACACGTAATTTCACATAATTTAGCTGAAATTTTGTGGATTAGCCCGAAACTAAATGAAGTAAATTCTTCCCATCCCTGGTCTCAAGTAACTAAAGGCATAATATATGTAATCATTTTATTTATTGAGGATTTTATTTAGAGTATTAGGTCCTAGAGCATGAGTACTTGCAAACATTTACCCATGGGCCAAAAGGTTTTGTCTGTGGTGTTACCAAGGGCCGCATTGATGCCAGTAGGGTGGCCTTCTTTAGAGGAGAAGGGAGTTAAGGTGGGTGTAGGGAAAGCAAAGCATGTACATCAAGTTACTGAATTGCACAATGTGAAACCATAAAACCTGGGATCAACCCAGGCATTTCCCCTTGAACATATTGTGTGATCCTAGGCAATAGTAGCCCTGGACTTAACTCGTGGAGTAAAAAAAGAACTCAACAAAATTCCACGCAATTCTCCAAATGGGCCGAAATAGGCACGTCAAGCAGCACACGCTGGTATTTAGCGCCGGAAGCTCCATTTGTGCTCAAAATCAGCACGAACAGCAGCATGTGTTGTGCCAGAGGGTGCAGTTTCTCGAGTTGAATTTGCTGCCACTCGAGAAGATTTTCTACTCAAGCGGCAGCTTTCTGACTGCAAATGGTCATGGCCTTCTGCAACTTCCCTAATTCAAGAAATCTCACCGGGTGTCCTCTTAGTGACTGAAAATCACATTAGGGATGTCAAACCTGGTTCTTACTCCCCAATTTACCATTGAGAAGTCGCACGCGAGAACAATCTCCACCATGCAGGTGTTGGCGGAATTTGGCCAGAACAAAGCGTTACAAGCATAACGCGGAGTGGCCAAAACTCCAGCAACTTCTCCAGCAGAGCTGAATATATCGCCCTGCCCTAGGCAATAGTGTTATTTCACTTTCATTCCTTTTTCATCTTTATAATATATAAGAGAACCTCGAAATGCATGATCAAGATGTGTGCCTTATAAAGCATTCTCTTGTGCTAAACTGAAATGTTGTTCATGCATAATAGAATCCCAAGCATCATGAAGGGTGTACATTGCAACTGACTTGTCTCTTAGTTCACTATTGGCATTATTGTCAGGATGGTGGAAGCTGAAGGTTTCTAAATTCACATTAGAAAAATAACACTAAAAATACTTCTCAATCCACTGATATATTCTGATGTACTTCAGTGAAACAGTTCTGCATGTTAATGAAATACACTTTTTGAATTTTAAAGACACACTTACTACACAGTTGATGATACATTTCTGCCAGTTTGTTTGGCATCTTGTTAATATTAGTGCTGGTTTGAGTAAACACCAGCTCAGTTGCTTGGCTCTTTCGTTTTAACTGATGCTAGAGAAGTCTGGTGTCCTGCTAATAATTTCAGAATTAATCTTCATCTTCAATCAAGAGGGGCAAAATTGCCAAGGAGATTTGTATCCATTTTGGTGTTTATCCTCCTACTTGGGACACAATTAGGGAGACACTTGCTACCTTTTACATATAATATTTAGCGCTGGGAGGGGCCGATCTAATGGGTTGAGACACCCCTTCCATGGGCAAACAAGAAGGGAACTCCAAAGATCTGCTCCGCTTCCAGTCCTTCCAAAGTATATTTCCTAAATATGGGCTGTCAGTAGTTCTCCATTTTTAACTCTGGGACCATGATCTTGGAGATGATTTTGTGGACTTACTCTGCTTCATCCTATATTGAGAGGATTTATTTAACTTAATTGATGATATGATCTAATTTACCTTTTTCTTTCAATGTAAATGGATGGACCATGTTGTAGGTGCTCTCATGTGCTTTCGGAAATTCTGCGATGGGTTGAAAAGCCTTCTCTTCTGTAGATTTGCTGCCGAAAGATCTTGCTAAAGGGTACCTGAATATCCCTCATACCTGAAGGTGTCCCTCTTCCTTTCAGCTGCTGCGATTTTTTTCCTTCAATTGGTAGTGGTGAACTTTAGTGAAGATGTTGGGGAGAGGAGTTGGCCTAAGGGCTAGGGCGGTCGACCTCGAATCTAGGAAACTGGGTTCGAGTCTCGGCAACTACGCTGAAAATCCTGTGATTCTGGGAAATCACTTAATCTCCTTGTGCCTAACAACAAACCAAAAATAAATGTGTCCTCATGTAACGCAATTGGTGCTATTTAAAGCGCTCTTATACCCAATACCTTTGAGTCAAGTTCGCGCTATATAAAACTCTGTAAAATAATTTTTAAAAAGACAGCTTTCAGAGGGAAAGTCTACTATTCTAGTGGTTCTATCAAGGTTGAACGAAACAGTATCATCCTCCTCAAGGAGGGAGCAAAACATGTTTTGTATGATGAGTACTATGTCCTTCCGTTTGATAAGATGAGGCACTTCTCTGATACACACATTTTTAAGACAGGAATGATTTTTGTGATTCTCAAAATTTCTCCTGATGGGTGATATTTTGCACTTGAAGGTGGATTGCTTCTTTGGTTTCATTACTGTTCCATACTCATTTTTTAACCTAGCTCCTCCAGCTTGAACATCATTTTGCCCAACTGCTTGACATCCCTCTAAACTTCCTGAATGTCCTTCCCGAGGTCCATTCTCAAAATTGAGAGTTCCTCTTTTTGCTCCTGAAATAATTCTTTCATTGAATCTTCAGTGACCTCAATGCCTTCATCTTTAGAAGTAATATGTTTGAGGCAGTCTGTTTATGGAGAGGTATTCCCTGGTTTCTTCTTTTGGGTTGAGCATGACAGTAGTTCCTTTACTGATTTGAGGCCTCTTGACAGCCATGTCTGCTGCTGATGTGCAGCCACCAGCTTGGGGATTTCGAGGAAGGCAATTATGAAACTGGCCAACTCCCCTCGCAGAGGAAACAACCATTCCATGTGGCCTACAGCCAGAAGCAATGCCAAAGGAAAGCGCAAGATTTGCAGGTTCTAATTCCAAGATAAAAGACTGTAGTCAGATTCAAAGAGGTGCTTAGCAATAAGTAAGCCCCTTACACTTCACCCTGTAAATGAGTCCCTTCTACTCATACAGGACTCACCCCACAGGTCTACAGCTGAGCATTCATGTGGGGTGAACTCTCTTTTGCTGGGCTCCATGAACTCGTCTCTATTGCCTGTTAATCAATCAATAAATCAATCAATCAATCAATCAATCAGTGTTGGTTAGGCACAGCTACTCACCCGTGAGGGTTTCAAAGCACAAGGTAAGGTAATGGTAGTGCCATTGTTGAAATTAGTCCTTCCCACCACACTTACGTACATATGTTTACATTTTTACTTCAGGTTTCGAGTTTTCCATCATATCACAATGTTGTGGAGGTCCAAAGTTAAGTGGAGCCTGGTACTTCATAGCCCAGTGCGATGCCTGGATCTCTATTCTTCTGCAAATAAAGGATTATTCCTATATTTCATCCATATGGCAGCCACTCTATCACAGCCACTTATGAAAGATATTTGCAAACAAAGGAGGATCTTTAGGACATGGCACCTTAGAGTGGCGATAAGACACTTGTATGACACTTTTATGGCTTTAAAAAATATTTTTGCTTTGGCAGAAAAATAAAATCCCTTATAGTATTTTAACTATTCAAAAGAAAGCTGACAGATTCAAACAATTGTAAAGAATTATGACTCAGAAAAGGAAGTTATTTTTCAATTTTTTTATATTCCTTTTGAGGAAGCAGTTCCAGAGATGCTTTTTACATGACCCACTGTATTCACCTGAGCCACCTTGGTTGGAAGAGTCCTTGGCACACATGCAGCTGTCAGAAGGAAAGACTTCCTCACATGTGTTTCACGTCAGTCGTTCTGCGGGCATACCTTATCAACATAATGTGTAATTTTGTGTTATCCGTACATAAATCCTTTCCCATGCTTGAATGTCGGGGTATATGAGGGCATGTCCACACTGGCTGGGCGTTTCCCGTCCGTATAGGATGAGATGTCCTCGGAATGCCGTTTTACCTTCCACCCTGTACAAAATTTTAATTGCTGGATGAAGTATGCGGTATGATATCAATTAACTATATTTATAGAGCTTAAGTAAATGGAAAACAAATACATTGGGTCGGCCCCCAGTTTTGATCTGGCTGCACACAATCAGACAGTGCTTCAGAAGCCTCCTGGACGTTCATCTCCTGCCAGAAGGCATCCCAAGAGAGAGTTCAAGCGAACATGGCCTCTGAGTCATGGGTTCCTGGTCCCAGGATGCCTTGCAAACAAACCAACTTGAAGCAGCATTTAAAGATCCACCCCAGACTAGTCCCTGCTTTAGAGCGCTGCTTGCCGCACAAGCAGATATCAGAGGGAAACATTTATTTCTGAAATTCTGTATTAACTACACCTGATGTTTGGCTCACTGGATGCAATAGGATCTAATAATACACACAAAAACAAAAGCAAAGAAAAATGTTTTTGTCATACACTGCTTCCAGCATTGTGAGAGACGAAAAAAATATACAAGTACAAACTTTTCAAATGTGTGACGGATGAGTGATATCATTGGCACATGTAACAAGGAACCCTGGCATTATCAAGCGGCAGCGATAATTATCGCTGGCCGCGCATAGCGTGAGATTTTTTATCGCTGGAAATTATCACCATGCTAGCGCTGTATTACCAACGCATAGAGCAATGGTAATAACTATTCCAACGATAGCGGTGTTTTCCATGGAACATCGCTGGTTTTACAGCGATGTTCCATGGAAAACGGCGATACCCTTGATGATGGGGCCTGTGGTCTCTGCCACACAATCCACCTCCCATGTTAGGTATGCCTTAGTCTGGAATTTAACAGATGTTAAATTCCAGCGTTAAGGCCCAGTTAGAGCGAAAAAAATCTGCGCTAAACCGGAAGGGGCTTTGTTGTAAATACAGCAAAGCACCGTTAGCGATATTTTATAAAGTAGTTGTAAGGGCCATCCTTGCCTCTCATTGGCGATGCAAGGCAAGGTGATAGGAAACCGGGCGCTAAGGCAAGGAAAAACGCGCTAGCGTGTCCTTGTTAATAAAGCGATAAAATTATCGCCGCTTTTCGCCCGAAAACGGATGCTAAAGCGGCAATAATGTTATTGCCAGCCCTTGATAATATGCCTCCCTGTCACTCTGCTATTTGGAGTATGCAGCATGAGCTCCATACTTTGGATCTGGAACGTTTGCCACATAATTCACTGTCTGCTTCATAATCGACGGATTCCAAAAATAATTAATCATTATAGCCTGCTGCCCAGGGCAATAAAGCATAAAAGGGCCTGAATCGTAAGCTACGGCCTATAGTAAAGATAAGCACCCTTAATAACGCTTATAGCCCGAGACAGAAGAGCCATAGAGTCATTGGTACATTCCACCCTCTGGGGTAAAACGTTCTAAATTGAAAAGAGAGAAACAGAAAGACAAGATAAGCACTGGAATTCTGGAGCTATAGGTCTGTATCAGCCATTCTTGACTTTGAATCATGACATTTTCTTCGGTGGACTTCTCACCATTCAAATCTCCTAACACTGTTTCTAATTTCAAAATATTTAAAATTACTCAAAAACTAATGGAAAGTAAAAAAGCATGGAAAGTGAAAGGGAAAAACAAAAAGTGACCTGCATGTATTTCTCCTGGCGATTGTGTCAACCAAGCACTAAATATAAGAGCATGGCTCTACAGATTATTGGGGCACATGCATTAATATTGCTTTTTGCGATTCCTTAATTTCGAAAAATAAGGAATCGCAAAATGCAAATGCATCAAGAAATCGCTAAAAAATTTGCGATTTCTTAATATTCCTTAATTGCAACTCGCAAATTGCGAGTCGCAATTAAGGAATACCTCCCCATTCATTCCTATGGGCCAAGAAGCCCATAGGAATGAATAGGAAGACATTCTCAATTTGCGATTCGCAATTAGCGAATCGCAAATTGAGAATGCGATTTCAAGGCTGAAGAGGTGTCCAAAGGACACCCAGTTGCACCCCTGAAATCAATCTGTGCACATATGTTGTGCACACACATGCCCTAAGGGCATGTGTGTGCACAACATGAAAAAGTGCATTTTTCAAAGTTGCTGCTCCAGATATAGATTGCAAAGGTCTTCGAAGATCCTTATGTTTCCTTGTGGACCTCAGCAAACCTTTGGTGACTGACCTCTTGCCGAGCCATTGGTGGTTGATAGACACCCCAACAGAGCAAATGCTGCTCTAATTCAGAGCAGAGTGGGCCATTTCTTCCGCCACCAGTCATTACATAAAATTGGTTTTCAAAGCCAATAGTGAGAACTTAGTTTATGAGCAAGGCTGGGATCAGCCAAAATGCACTGAGGAGTCACTATGAGCACCGAATAAAATTCAACACTGTGGAATCTTAAGTGAGCGCAGCCTTTACTTCGTGCTTTGGGTACGTTTTTCGGACTATGAGTTAGTGGTTCTGCACCCTACACTGCGTTATACAGCCATGAGGGTCAGGGTTTAATGTACAACATGATTATTATATTGTATATATAGTTAGGACCGAATTTCCATGGTAAATAGTTTTTTTTCTTTTGATAATAACTTTGGCACTGTTTGACAAATCTTCAGGAATTTTAAAAAAGATTCAGCCACTCCCGCTCCTATCTCAAAAGGTTCGGGGTGATCTGTCAAGCAGGGGTAGAGAAAAAGGGTCTCAATACATGTTTCACTCATGCAACTTCCCATCAGAGCTTTAGACAACTCTGCAGCCAAAATGACTGGATGGAACTAAACCACATTTGGAAGAAAGCTAGATCTTTACCCAGAACTAAGTATGCTTATTGTGATTTGGTGAAAATCCTTTCAGCTGTTACAGAAACATTATGCTTCAAAATGTATAGATATCTAGCAAAGCAGTACTACAGAGGGTCCTGGTCCTGGGGGACTGCAACCAGTCTTGCAAACCGAGTGCTGTGATTGGCTGAATGCAACCTGAGCAGAAATATCCCGTCTGCCATTTTAGGGCACTGGGACTTAGTCCACATGTCCTGAACATTAAAATAAAACAACATATAAGTGGGCAGGGTAGGGTTTTCCTGGCCCCGGACCCTTGTTCGGCAGTCTTAGATGGATCCCTCTGGCCCACTGTGGCGGTGTCTTTTAGCGACCCCACCCCAGGTTCACAGTGCAAATAAATGTTGATTGAAAAAACGCAAACAATGCGTTTTTCACTTAAGATGGGAAAAAATTACTCCAGGAGTTAACGGACGGGTAACCTCACTACTAACTACATGTAGCTTTTTAAATCATCGAACTGGTTAAAACAAACTCAGGTCAGTTAGCAGTAGATGGTTTATGTTTTGCTTAACTGTACTCAATTGAATAGGATATTTTTAAAGTATAGTGTGACGTCTAATAAGGTATACTAGTTCTAAAAAATGTATTGCAGTTGCCAACAAGACTTTGGAGGAAAACCTCCGAAGAGAAAACCAGCAATTACTGCTGAATGGAGAGTTACATTTTCAGCTCTTTACAAACGTGTTAGACTTGGCATTTTTTGCCGTGTTTCCCCTGTCTTTTTGCTTTCTGACTTCCGAATTTTGACTCTGTTTTTGCTGGTTTAGTGTCTCTGTGCCCTTTCTCACTGCTGTTCAGTGTTTAAGTGCACATGCTCCTGTTGTGAATTGTTATTCTTGATTGGTGTTTCCATGATTGGCTTATTTGATTTACTGGTAAGCGCCCTAGTAAAGTGCACTCAGTGTGCCCAGGGGCTGTAAATCAAATGCTACTAGTGGACCTGCAGCACTGATTGTGCCACCCACTTGAGTAGCCCTCTAAAGGTATCTCAGACATGCCACTGCAGGGCCTGCACGCAGTTTATAACAGCCATGTCGACCTGGCAAGTCCACCCACTTGCCAGGCCCTAACCGTACCTTTTCTTACATATAAGTCACCCCTAAGGTAGGCCCAAGGTTCCCCTGTGGGCAGGGTGCTTTGTATGCTAAAGGTAGGACATGCACTGGTTTGTGGGACATGTCCTGCTGGTTAATTACAGTGTATCTCAATTTTCACCACTGCAAGGCTATGTGTCCCATAGGGAAGAATGGGAGTTTTTCTTATAATATCTTATAAGCATAACTTCCCATGGGGACAAGATAGGGAAATGGAGTTTAGTATGCCTGGACTCAGAATGTAATAATGCATCTTTTAGTCAAAATGATTTTTTATGTTCCGTGTTTGAAAATACCACTTTTAGAAAGTAGGTATTTTCTTGCTTAGCAATCCTGTGTGCCTCTGCTGGGTTTGTGGATTGACTGTCTGGCTTTGGAGTGACAGGGGCTGGGGATGTGCATTCTCTTCAGGCAGCCACTAGGGGGGTCGAGGTGTGTTCTGCCTTTCCTGGATGAGCCAGGGCTGGGCTGAATAAAACTGGGCTGCATTTAGAGTAGTGGGAGGAGATGTCCTTGCACCTGAATGGGCCTGGTCTGCCTTGAACAATGATGTCTCCACCTCCTGCCAGGAAGCTGGGCCAGAGAGGACAGAACTGGTATGTTAGACACTTCCTGAGAGAACAAAGGAATGCAAGGATAAATATTGGGGCCCAGACCCCAACATTTTAGAACTTAGTGGAATCAAGGAACCTGCCAAGAAGAAGAGCTGGAAGACCTGCCAGGAGGAGTACTGCCCCTTTGCTGTGTTGTTGCTTTGTTGGGTTGGCCTGCAGTTGCTGCTTCTGCTTTGGGCAGTAAAAGGACTGGACTGAACTTTCTTTTATTTGTGCTGAGTATGTCCAAGGGCTTAAACTAGAGCCTTCTTCCTGTTCTCAAGTCTCAGCGACTGCAAAGACTTCACCAACCTCTGGGTAATGCTTCTGGAACCGCTGTTTCAGTTGGAGCAGAGAAAGGAAACGCAGCTGACTCTGTCACCGACTCCATCACTGGCTCTGTGTCCTGATATCACCACAGAAGGCACCGTCAGCATCTCGCGCCGCAACCCTGTTCTCACCAATAAAGATGACTGCTCCCGCCGATCCCCTGCTTGCACCGTGACCTCTGAGCACCGCATTCCGCACCACTTTGCTTCACTTCGCCATTCTGGTCTCACCGACGGCGTCGTTGCTGCTGGCTCCGACACCCGTGACCGCACCGTGGCCGGGTCACCGCTTGTAAGTTTCACGATGCACCGCCTCATCCCACAAATCAGCCTGGCCTGACCGACGCCAGCTCCGCTAACTGGCTCCGTCGCTTGCACCGCAAGCTGCCAGCACCGCATCGAGCACCGCCTCACGCTGCACCGTAAACCTTGGTCTCACCGACGCCATCTGGATGATCGGCACTGAGCTGAAGCCTGCACCACATCGAGAGGGGACCGTACCCTGCACCACTTCCATTTTGCCGCACAACCGTAACGGTTGTCACGACAGGCTTACATCAACGTGCCAGCCGCGGCGAGAAAGGTACTGTTTACGAGTCTGTCAACACTTTCGCAGGCCCATACCTGCACAGTTGGCTGGAACTGTTAGGCTTTGTTGTTTATAGCATTGAGGTAGCCTCAGACGGAGCGACCGATTAGTACAAACTGTGTTTTTGAGGTAGTTCTACAATTTAAAGGATATCTTGTAAAATGTCGCCGCTCCTCAGTTCACTGCTCCTCGCCGCTCTGCTCCTCACTGCCTGTCCGCCGCCGCTCCTCCCCCGCGCCATATCCGCCTCTCCGCTGCTCGCACCGCCGCTGGCCTGTCCGTAGCTCCTCACGTCACTGCTCCTCCCCCACGCCATGTCCGCCGCTCCTAGGACGCCGCTCCTCCCCGTGCTCCTGACGTGAGCACGCACGTCGCGGCCGGCGCTACTTTGGAGGGACTACTTTTTTTTTAATTTAAATTTTTTAAATAACGTTTATTTTTTATATTTATATTGCCTATAACCATCTACACACCCTGACCATTTCAACGGTGTATCGGGAGTGTAGATTGGCGCCGTGGTTCCCGAGTTTACCCGCCTCAAAGCCTGAAAGTTCTTACTTTATTATAGTAGTATAGATTGGATATTTTTCTAAACTGATGTGGTGTCCTTTTGTAGTGTTTTCACTGTATTACTGTTGGTTCTGTGTAAATACTTTACACACTGCCTCTGAGATAAGCCTGACTGCTCGTGCCAAGCTACCAAGGGGGTGAGCAAGGGTTATTTTAGGAGTGTAACTCCCTTACCATGACTAAGAAGAAGGGTCCCTACTTGGACTGCCAACTAGAGACACCGATGTCTAACAAAAAGTAAAGATAATTTGAAATTTTGCCTATAGATGTTGATAAATTGTTCCAGATTTTGGAGGCTTGTTAGAAAAAAGAGTGGGCTCCCATTTTTTGCCCGATGGATTCTAGGAACAAAGGGAAAGTTGGCATCCTTAGAACTCCAAGGAAGAAAAAAGATATAGACATAGGGGCTGATTAAGAGTTTGGCAGTCCATTGGACTGCTAAATTAGTGGTGGCATGGCGGGAACCGCTGCACTAGTGGCCTGACCGCCTTATTACGAGTGCTGTAGTCCCACCGCCACAGGACCGCTGCAACCACCGGGGATCTGTGATCCCACGGCGGTGGTGCTGTGTTCAGAGACTCGCTATGTGAAGCATATTATAAGTTTCCTCACCACCACAGTTTTCATGGCCAGGAAAAGTTTGGCAGTGAGCAAACAAAGTGGGCCCCCATTGCCTCAAGGCCTAGGTGTTGCATGCAGGGGGGCACATGGTGTGCCTTCCTGTGTGCATGCACCTCCTGCTTCTTCACTGCAGGAGCTTTACAGTCCATGCCGTGCGGGAACGGGCTTCGGCACTCTCATGGTGCTGGCTTGCTCCGGCTCACATATGAACATTAACACAGCACCATCGTGGGACCACCAAGGGACCGCCCACCAGACCAGGCGAAAACTCCTAATCTGGCAGGTGATTGACTTTGGCGGTGTGGGAGCGGGCAGGTGGTGTGGCGGTCCTTTCCCACACTGTGAAAGTCATAATTAGGCCCATAGTCTCTTATTTGTGACTAGAGAAAGTGAAAGCCCTTGCTGGCCCAAACCTCATGAAAAATACATTGGACCTTGAAAATGGTATGTTTAATGACTGGTAAGCAATGATGTTCTTGAAGAGGGGCTCAAACATGGACCTCACTGTGAAATCCTAAGACAAACTGAGCAACTGTGAAATTTTAGTTCGTGTATTGAACATCATCTACGCCATCTTGCAGACCCACGTACGAGCATACACGACAGCCATTTTAGGTACCATGGTCCCCCTGTTCATGATCGCTCATCAGCGTACTTCCCTGACCCTGCAAGCGTCCCCCATGCACCCTGACTGCCCCCGCTCTCTCATGCACAAGTCATGAGCCCTCCCCTCCCATGATTCTGTCCCAGAGAATCGCACCCCGCGCCTGACCAACACCTCCTGTCCCTCCATGAATACCCCTCCTTTGATGACCCCTTCCTCTGAGCCTAAACGTCAGCACGGACCGCTGGTCATCCTTTAGCCCAAGGATACAGTTTATTGCCCATTACTGTATGCACTCGCCTCTCCTGAAAGAGGCCACAATTGATCACGACCTCCCCATCCCCGAGATTCGATCAGGCGCACATTCCAAAGGAATCGGCGGAACACTCAGCTGCATGATAGCCCCCTCCCGACCACATGAGGGGGAAAGAGCCTCTACTGTTGTCATGTGTTGGAACGGGCCGGAATTGGGGGGGGGGGGGTGCCGGGGATGTCATTCTCATGCTCTACAATGTCCCTGTTGTAATAAAGGACGTTCACATGTCTAAAACCAGTGTATAAAAGACCAGCTCTCAGAGAAGTTGAGAGAGCACCTCGAGACGATACCTTGCTGTCTGATCTGATGTGTTCTGATCCGTCGGAATAAACTTGTTTCCTGTCTTCCTGTCTCCAGCGCCTGCCTCTTTATTGGATAACTTCGTATGGTATTAGAGGCGTTTACGCCGGGCAAATTTTACTAAGGAAACATCTTCTGAAATAGCCTGACCATTTTAAATTGATCTTTATCAATTGGCGTCCCAAACGCGGGGCCCATCAGCGACACGTGGATCCAGTGGGAGAGGTCCCGACGACAGAGTGAACGACTGCAATGATCGGAAGAGCTCCTGTCCGATAGACCCTCGTCTGACAGCCGATCATCTGAACTTCACTGATTCCGAGCAGACCTCTCCCGAGTGATCTACGGTCCTGACTGGGAACCACCAGGAGTGCCGCGATAGCAACAGAGAGTAGAGGACGATCGGGCGCTGGAAGCGGAAGACGAGAAACTGTCCATGCGGTCCGGGTAAGGTCGTGACACACGACAAAATTGCAAAATTGATTGATTGATTGTTTGAAAATACTAGTATTACTTATTGACCGCTTCTGAGAAATTCTCTATTTGCAAACAAACACAGAATCGCCATACTCTGTTTAGTCTTTGCAGATAGTGGAGGGTAGGCAACGCAAAACTTTAACACGTCGTGCCTATTCTTTTTTTCTCCCCATTGATTGATTGATTGAATCGAGCATTGAATTGTTCGAAGTTGGTTCTCTTAGGGATCTTCTCTGCCTGCAAACGGGGAAGAATAGGAATATTCTCCCTCCCTTTGCAGAGAGTGAAGGGTAGGTAACGCAATCCTTTAACACGTCGTACCTATTATGTTCCTCATTGATTGATTGTTTGACCAAACATTGACTGTTTGGAATTGGGTCTTTCGGGAGGTATTCTCTGTTTGCAAATAGTGTAGAATAGAATATTCTGTCCAGTCTTTGCAAATAGTGAAAAGATAGGTAGTGCAGGCTTTTGCCCCCCCATGGTAATCCGTCATGTCTATCTTCTCCCCATTGGTTCATAGTTGGGTCAACCCGGACCGCTTATTAGAGATGAACCATCCAGCTCCACTGGAGGGCACCCCTAATAAGGACATGTTTACTAAGCAAGGACTAGTCGCTATAGCTTATAGTAAGTTATGGCATAAATACACAAAAAAGGATCCTGAAAACCAGTGGCCACTGATAGGTTCTTTTGATGAAAATAAAATAAAAACACTAGAAGCAGCTGTAAAAATAAATAAGGCGACGCCCACTATGCTCGATAGTATCGGCATGTGGCGCAAAGAAGCAGAGCACCGCAGGAAAAGAGAGGAAGCAAAAACAGTGAAAGAATTACGGAAAGCAGCCCATCTGGCCGCAAAAGAACTAGATGAAGAAATAAGAAGAAGGGAGGAAGTTAAACAAACGCAAGAATCAGGACTGACAGGTCAATGCCCTGTCAGGACCACCCCTACGCTCTACCCGGAGGTGCTCTCTAAACAACGGGCAAATGACGAGTTACTGCTCGGTCCTCCAATGATCTACATGCCTCCTCCTTATGCTCCCTGCCAGCCTCTAGCACAACACTCACCAGTCCAGAGTACAGTCGAGGGTAACCCTAGCGCTAGTGCCCCGACTCTTACGGCCTTCGCACCAGCCACATTGGTAACAACACCAGATGAACTTGAGACTGGCAAACAGTTAACAGCCAGACCAAATAGGTTGAGCAAAGATGAGCGGGATGGAATCGACCAGATAGCAAAAACCCTGGTAGAACGGAAGGAGAGTGAAGAATATACGATGAATATGCACAACTCACATGCCGGTAGTCACAGATGGCATTTTATTTTACGGTTCAGCTACCACACTCTGAACGCATATGAGGATAGGTACCAGACTAAAGGTCCTGCTAAATTGACGACTCCATATAGAAAGATTGATGTCGGAGATGGGGCTGAAAGCGATATGACGGACCTCTTCATGCAAACGCTTGAGGTCTTCCGCCACCTCGCGGAACAGAAACCAGAAGTCAAGCTCACAGTCCATGAGACGATTGAGCCCTCATTAGGAGCAGCCAACACTATGATGCCTATCAGAGAAGCCGCCCCCTATTGGGTTCCCCCAAGAGGTCAGGGAACAAACGATGATATCAACCATGCAGATGCCAAAGGGAGGGTTGTGTACAACTGGGTCTACCAACCATGGGATCGGCAAGATATTTTAACTTTTAGACAAACCCTGCCCGATTTAAGAAAAAACCCTACAGCATTCTATACCAAATTAGGCACAGCCTTGGGCTCAACCATAATGACTCTAGCGGACATGGATTTGTTTTTCGGGTTGTGTCTGCCGGCTGATGTGTGGAAGCAAATTCGGAGAGCCGACCACACAGATCTGTTCGGACACACCTGGACAAAACTCGATGAACTAGATAGGCAGCGAGAGCCCGGAAAGAAACCTGTAAAAGACATACTGGAACTCCCCGACAAAATAGTGCTGAAGCTAAAAACGTTGATCCCAGAAAAGAAGGTAGACTGGTCGATAGTCACGGCCTGCCGCCAGAAACCTCAGGAGGACGTATCAGAATACTTCTCACGATTTGAAACAGTGTTCTCCGACTACAGTGGCCAAGACATGACCACCGCAACCGGACAACACCTATTCGTGCAGAACTATGTAAAGGGGCTATCGCAAGAGGTCTCCCAAAAGTTACAGACTAGCGAAAGTAGTTGGGGAGCCTCTAAACCTGCAGCTATCCTTCAGATGGCTCAGTATTACGAACACCAAAAGAATGAGAACGAAAGGGCAACTGAGAAAAAGAAAAAGGACCTAAAGGAACGAGTAATGATTGCACAACTACAGGGAGTGACCACAGGGAGGGAACGGTATAGGGGGAACTACCAGTCAAATGCCCCTAGGAGTTCAACCCCTAGAGACCGCAACCCCGCCCCTGGCGCTCCATGAACCGACCTTGATGAGAACCAATGTGCATTTTGTAAAGAATTTGGACATTGGAAGTCTCAATGCCCAGCCCTTCGGGAACTGATTAAGAATAAAGAGACAAGGGACATGGCAAATGGCCCCAAAACTGGAGGGCAGGGACGAGGACAGACCCACGACACCACCAATGACCGATCTGGTAGACCAAACACATTTGACCGCCCCCGACAGAATCAGTACCAACAGTCCGATGGCTACAATGATCACGACTCTGCATAGGACTGCCAGGGGCAAGGGAGGGATCCAGTCGAGCTCTGTGTAGACCAGCAAGGTCCTTATGTCACTGCTAAGGTCCTGGGTACAAAGTCTCCATTTTTGGTAGACACCGGAGCGACACGTAGTGTATTTTCAAAACGACTGATTCCAAGGGCACCCTTGTCTGGCTCACACATTACCTCAATAGGTTTCGATGGGACGCCCTCCACTAACCCCCTGTCTGTACCTATCTCCTTTGACCTAGGAAACAATCCCACTGACACGACGTTTCTGCTCTCCTCCAACTCCCCTGACGCCATTATGGGTATTGACTTACTGAAACATTTCCGAGCTACTATTAGGTGTTCCCCAGATGGAGTCCGAGTCATTCTGTACGATAACCCAAGCATGTCCAGACCCTACCCCGCACGGCATATGTGCTCCGTAACAGATGCTGACCTATCCTTGCTCGATACCCTACCCCCGTACCTATGGGCCAGAAACGACTCGGATGCAGGACGAATGATGATCGATCCTGTACACATAACTGTTCGACCAGATGCGATACTCCCGAAACTCCCACAGTACCGAATATCGCCCGAAGGCGAGAAGGCATTGGTAGCGATTATTCAGTCCTTGGTAGATGCAGGAGTGGTAGAGGAAGTGGTTAGCAATGTCTGCAATAGTCCTATCCTACCCATTGTTAAGAAGCAAGGTGAGGGGGATGAGAAAGCGTACCGCTTCATCATCGACCTGCGAGAAGTCAACAAAGTGGTGGTGCCACAGTACCCCGTAGTCTCAGACATCGCCACCATCCTGACTCTCATCCCGTCCACTGCCACCACCTTCACCGTTATTGATCTCAAGAATGCATTTTTCTCTATCCCCATCCATCCAGACAGCCGTTATCTCTTCGGCTTCACTTTAAAAAACCGTTCATACCGATTTTGTAGAGCTCCCCAGGGCTACACTGAAAGTCCCAGCATTTACAGCCAGGCCCTAAAAAGGCAGCTGGACGCCATCCAGCTACCAGATGGAGTGGTGTTGATCCAATATGTCGATGATATCCTTTTGGCGGCCGACACCACTCCACTTGCAATCACAGCCACCATCCAACTCTTGCACTTTCTCGCGGAGAATGGCCACAAAGTCTCCAAAAAGAAACTGCAGTTCTGTCAGCCCCAAGTAACATACCTAGGTCATCTCCTGTCCAAAGAAGGGAGAAAACTTACACCCGACCGAATCCAAACCATCCTAGACACCCCTATTCCAAAAACACAGAAGCAAGTCCGTTCATTAGTAGGCCTCACTTCTTTCTGCCGACAATGGCTACCAAATTTCAGTCTCATTATAAAACCCCTACTTTCCCTGTTGGCCAAAGATGTTCCGTTTCCACTCCCGTGGACTCCCGAATGCCAAGCATCCTTTAAGGAGTTGCGAGATGCCCTTTGCTCGGCACCCGTTCTAGGAACACCAGATTACTCCAAGCCCTTCTCCCTCTACACTCACGAAAGGGAGGGATGCGCATTGTCTGTTCTAACCCAGCCCATCGGCGCCAAGCAGCGCCCTTGTGCCTACTTCTCTGCCACTCTTGATCCAGTCGCCAGAGCTCTACCAGCCTGCCTTCGAGCAGTAGCCGCTGCTGCTGTCTCTATCCGACAGAGTGAGGGAATTGTACTTTCGAACTCTCTCACAGTATTAGTACCCCATGCAGTTGACACACTTTTGAACCAGACCAAGACTCAACACCTGACTAGTGCACGACTGACAGGATACGAATTAACTTTACTTGCGCCCCACATCACCCTGAAGAGATGCACGACATTGAATCCTGCTACACTGTTACCCTTGCCCGAAAATGACCCCGATGTGCCCCCTATACACGACTGTGTGACCCTCACGGACGAGCAGACTAGGAGTAGAATTGACCTCCGAGACATTGCTTTCACAGATCCTGACGGAGAACTATGGGTAGACGGCTCTTGCATCAAACTCCCAGACGGCACCACTTCTGCTGCCTATGCGGTAACGACTGCTCAAACAATAGTTGAAACAGCTTGCATCACACAACGATCTGCACAGGCAGCAGAACTAATTGCCCTCACACGAGCATGTATCATAGCAGAAGGAACCACGGCAAACATTTACACAGACAGCCAGTACGCCTTCGGGGTAGTTCATCATTTTGGGCTCCTGTGGAGGGAAAGGGGATTCCTGACGTCCCATGGTACACCCATCCTTCACGGAGATCTAGTCTCCGCCCTGATTGAAGCAGTTCTCCTCCCCAAACGATTAGCAGTAATTAAATGCCAGGCACACAAGAAGGTGACAGATTTAGTTGGACAGGGAAACGCACTAGCCGACATCACTGCCCGAACCACAGCTGAGAATAGGGCCACGTCACGCATGTATGTGACCAGGTCACAAGCAGAAAAATGGACCAACGCTAGGGAAACGATCAGGGATATCCAATCGACCAGCACATCACACGAACTGACTGAGTGGGCACGGGTGGGTCTAAGGGACGATGAAGGCTGCTCGCGGACAAAGGACACAAACAAATGGTTGCTGCCTGATGCATACTTGATCCCCATACTGACAATGGCACATTCCCCTGCACACATAGGTTCTGCCCCCATGATCGAACTCATTTCCAAAGTCTGGCATAACGGCAAGATCCCCGACTCAGCCAAACGCCTGGTCCAACAGTGCCATATCTGCTTACAACACAACCCCGGGAAAGGAACTGTAGTACCCCGGGGAGGGTTTGGGATCCCCGACCACCCCTTTGAGGTCCTCCAGATGGATTACATCCAGCTAGAGAGGTGCCAAGGCTTGAAGTACGTATTAGTCATTGTATGTGCCTTCAGCAAATGGGTGGAAGCCTATCCGACCCGTGATAACACTGCCATGACTACTGCCAAAGCACTACTGAAAGAGTTTTTCCCTCGCTACGGCCTTTGTCGAATTTTATGGAGCGACAATGGCCCCCACTTCGTAGCTGAAGTTATCCAACTTATCCTGAAGGGGTTGGGGGTCAAACAAAGGTTCCATGCGGTCTTCCACCCCCAATCCGCTGGCCTGGTTGAACGACACAACGCTACACTGAAACTGAAACTGTCAAAAAAAGTGGCCACCACAGGACTTAAGTGGCCAGATGCCCTTCCACTGGCATTGCTATCGATGCGCTCCACCCCCACTAAGCACCACTTGACCCCCTACGAAGTTGTGTTTGGACGGCCTATGAACCTCTGGACTGCCCCCAAACCAACCTCCATTCATGACGTCCCCGACGTCCTGTTGTCAGATTATTTGTACAAGTTAACTAAAACGTTGTCTGTCATTCATCAACAGGTGCAGCAGGCCATCCCCGATGCTTCCAGGGGTCCCGGTCACGATATCCAACCGGGTGACTATATCTTGATACGGAACTTTCAACGAGCAAAGAGTCTGGAACCCCGGTGGACGGGCCCCTGGCAAGTACTGATCACCACTCGGACGGCTCTTCGAGTGGAGGGGAAGAAGCACTGGCTGCACGCCCATCATTGCAAAAAGATTTCCTCGACCCTGGCCACGACAGACAACGTCAGCACCCAAGAAGAGCTCCTGAACAAAGACCGACCATCACTGAACTGTTATCCTAATACTGAGGCACTTGAACTTGCAAAGCACTCTGATCCCACTGTGCCATCTCGAGAAGGGTATTTCCTACGTCGAAAGGAGGGAGCTTCGGCTAAGTAGGCCACTGACTAAGTTGAAAATCTCAGAACGGTGACCCAAAGCAACCAAGGGTTACCTGGAGAGAAGCTAAACTAAGTCTGTGGTTCTGCCCACTACCGAGCACCTTGAAGATGAAGATGATGGAAGCGCCCGATAAGAAGATGATGGAAGCGCCAGATAAGAAGACATCGAAAGCAACAGGAAATACCCACTATAGGAATTCAAAAACTGACAATTTGCACAAATCAAAGACAATGGCTTTCTTCATTATCTCCCTGTTCTGCCTCCTCCTCATGACTTCCTTCTGGATCCTGGAGGAAAGCACGCCCGCTCACCAAATGTTGCCGACCACTGTCCAGCCGACCACCGTGAAAGAGCACCACCTGATCACCCTTTCACCTCAGCTTCGAGAAAGGCGTAGGGAATTCTGGAACAATTCCTTTGTACAACTGTTGCACCAGCACAACCTTGCTGCAAATGCCACAAACTGCTGGATCTGTGGGTTGCTCCCACATGCTACCGGACACTCCATCCCCTTTATTCCTTCACCTTTCTCAGTTCACGGCTCTTGCCTCGCCTGGTTGATCCTCATGCAAGAAAGCCACAAGGACAACGCCGCTTCCGGTCAGACAGTGTCACACTTCTACTACGGGTTCTGGCCGAACAAAACCGGAAAGCCCTTTTGTCCCGCAATTTCAGGTTCAACCTTCCTTACGAACATCGCAGCCAAAGAAAGAGTCGAAATGCAAGTGCTCCACAATCCAGCCAGATCCACCTCCTCCCACCTACGGAAACAAACGGCTGCCACCCTGACTGCGGCCCTGTCCGTCATCAATGTCACAGGACTCGTATGCCTCGAAGGACAGGGAACGCAGCTGGTGGGTCACAGTTCTTGTCGCATCACCAAAACATTGGTCTCAGCTGACCCCCCTTCCTTTGTTGCTTCCCCGAATATGTACTTTGTTTGTGGCACCAAAGCTTACACGTGGCTCCCAAAAGGCTGGAAGGGTAAGTGCTACATTGCCTTCATTCTTCCTCCCACGTATGTGGCTCCAGCCAACCACCACCGGCAAAAGCGCGCTGGAGATGTTGAACAAGCCGACTCCACCGGAGCACAGTTCCTGGATGCAGCAAAGGGACTTGTTCCTCTGTGGGGACCAATGGCCAATAGCCGCGCAATCCGACACCTGACTCAGGCATTGGAAACAACCATTAACATCCCCGCTGGCGTCCTCGCCAACAACACGGCTGAGCTTCAGGCAGTCCGCCTGGTGGCTCTTCAAAACCGTCTTGTTCTAGATGTGGTCCTGGCCGACCGTGGAGTTGCATGCCGTATCATCGGCTCCAGCTGTTGCACCTACGTGCCAGATAACTCACCTTCAGTCTATAAAGCAATCGAACACCTCCACAGACTGTCCTTGGAGGTTCACCAGGAACAGGAAGGATGGTCGCTTGGAGGCTGGTTCTGGGACACTTTGAAGAACTGGGGATGGAGATTGTTCACATTTTTATTGATACCGATCATGATACTGTGTGGGTGTTGCTTAGCTATTCAATGTTTACCACCTTTATGTGCACTCATTTCCAACTGCATGTGCCCAAAGACTTTGAACTTTAAACCTGAGCACATGAGTCCCCTATACGAGGTAGAGGTGCGTGGTCTCATGGGGATCGATCCGAACTGACAAGCTGGCGAGACATGTTAAAGGGAGGACTGTGAAATTTTAGTTCGTGTATTGAACATCATCTACGCCATCTTGCAGACCCACGTACGAGCATACACGACAGCCATTTTAGGTACCATGGTCCCCCTGTTCACGATCGCTCATCAGCGCACTTCCCTGACCCTGCAAGCATCCCCCATGCACCCTGACTGCCCCCGCTCTCTCATGCACAAGTCATGAGCCCTCCCCTCCCATGATTCTGTCCCAGAGAATCGCACCCCGCGCCTGACCAACACCTCCTGTCCCTCCATGAATACCCCTCCTTTGATGACCCCTTCCTCTGAGCCTAAACGTCAGCACGGACCGCTGGTCATCCTTTAGCCCAAGGATACAGTTTATTGCCCATTACTGTATGCACTCGCCTCTCCTGAAAGAGGCCACTATTGATCACGACCTCCCCATCCCCGAGATTCGATCAGGCGCACATTCCAAAGGAATCGGCGGAACACTCAGCTGCATGATAGCCCCCTCCCGACCACATGAGGGGGAAAGAGCCTCTACTGTTGTCATGTGTTGGAACGGGCCGGAATTGGGGGGGGGGGTGCCGGGGATGTCATTCTCATGCTCTACAATGTCCCTGTTGTAATAAAGGACGTTCACATGTCTAAAACCAGTGTATAAAAGACCAGCTCTCAGAGAAGTTGAGAGAGCACCTCGAGACGATACCTTGCTGTCTGATCTGATGTGTTCTGATCCGTCGGAATAAACTTGTTTCCTGTCTTCCTGTCTCCAGCGCCTGCCTCTTTATTGGATAACTTCGTATGGTATTAGAGGCGTTTACGCCGGGCAAATTTTACTAAGGAAACATCTTCTGAAATAGCCTGACCATTTTAAATTGATCTTTATCACAGCTAATTCCTGAATAACTTGCAAGGAGTGTAGCATTTAGGTGGGAAGACCAATGTATTGACTTTTTACATAATCTAGTTTTGAAATTACTAGTGCCATTTACATGTTTCTTTTGAGAGATGTGCAAGAGAAGCATACTTTTTCTCAACAGACAAAGAATAAGATAACAGGAGACTGCAAGTTTAGTTAGGTGGTTTTTCGGAGGATAGTGGGATATCAAAAATGACACCAAGATTTTTTGCATGATTCATAGGTTTGGGTAGTATACCTAATTCTTGAGGACATCAGTCCTCAGCATGAGTTCCATTAGGCTGCTCAAAGAAAGAACATTTGTTTTCTCGGAGTATAATTTTCTGTGACTGACAGACATCCAGAAAGAAATTTTGCTAAGGTAGGTGCTTAATCTCAGTAGCTGTATACAACAGGGGGGAGAGACGGTAGCCGATTTAACCCTCTTAAGTCCAGGGTGCTTGTACTGAAAAAGCAAGAACAATCCGACTTATGAGCGATAAATTAAAAAAATTTGTGTCAACAATAATACCTCCATTTTTATTGAATTGTCACAACTGGGTTGAATCCATCATCCTTCTTTAGCTCACTCAGACAAAGCTATATGCAAATCAGTCTTGACCCAGTGCCTCATGGGAACAGTCCAGCCCGAACTGCCAAGCCATGTCTTCCCTGGACCGGAAACAAGCATCCTGGGACAGGTTTCAAGCTAACAGCCCTCATCAGCCAGGCTAGCTTGAATCCAGTGGCAAAGTGAGCAAGGGACCCACATCTGGGCATACTGTGGAAAAGTAAATTTTGCCATGTTCTGTGTCCCTACGTGTTCCCCATCTTATGTTATGTGTGCATGATTAATATGCATATGTATTCCCCATGTTCGATTAAAGACGCAATTACAGTTGTGTCCATCTCTAGTATGCCAGTTTCCAGTTCTCGTGAAAGCTACGAGTATTAGGCCTATGTAAAGTTACGTTGCCACGTTTCCCAGTGTGCACGTTATTTCATTGAAAAGTCCCCGTTTCTAGGCCTCAAAAGGGCCCGGACACCAGATTCAGCTCCTGTCTCCTGAAACCCTCGCTGAGGAGCGATACAGCCCCCACCTGTGTTCCTGACCCTTCACTTACTTCCTGCCTCACAGTGCCTGGCTCGGCCTGGCTCTGCCTGCTAGTCTGCCAAGAGTATGTTATGATTCTAGTTATCAGTCCAGCCCTCCTTCTCTGCATTCCTAAACTACTGAATCGCATCAATAGTTTCAGTCATCGTCTAGTCTTTACGTCTCCATGTAAGAGAAATACTGTATTAATGGTCATTTAATATTCCTCAGCACGCACTACATGTAGAATAATGCATGCTCCAGTCTTAGAGTCTGTTAGCCTCTCCCCTCCTGACTCTTAGTTTATATCAACACGTTCTCTAAACATTAGATACTAGATAGGGTTTAGGTACATGTCGCCCTGACTCTCCAGACTTCAGTCTCTGCTCCTAGCACAGAGTTCATAGCCCCCAGCTTCTCCTAGTAACACGTCATCGGCAGCTTGCGCGCACCATTAGGTTAAAGGTCCCGGCTCCTTAGGTAGCCCCCTCCATGTTTCCGCCCCATTTATGACATATTCTGTTACGTTTACATCACATGTCTATGTATACGCCTCCTGTTACACCCACTTTCACCCTTATCTTTCGCGACTGCTATTGACCACACCCACTGCTCCGCCTATTGTATGTATTACAATTGCAACTGTTTTAGTATATATGCTTGTGTATTGTTATTAAAGTTAGCGCGCTCATTCCCTGTCCCCCCTGCAGGGCTCTGCCATCCTATTCCTGTGCAGGTTGTCCTGTTCCTGTCCTTTATGCTGTATTAAACCTGCAAACTCCTACTACCTCGAATCTTGACTCTTATTTATTGAGCTATCTGTTATTGCTATGTCCAGTCAAACCTAGATCCGGTATTATTTATTTATATACCACATAATGGTGCCCGAACAGGGACTTGCCCTTTCCCCACGCACCGGTGAAGCCACGTATGCCCCCTGATCCTCTGCAGCCGTGACGGAACCATACCGGCCACGTGCAGATATTTCTGCTTCAAGTATCCCTCAGGCCCACGGAGGAGATGGAGGTTGCGGTCCAGCATCCAGACGAGGCGGTGGAGGAACGCGGCGAGTCCCGACCAGAGCCCAAGCCGAGAGTCCAAGGTCCGAGGTATCCGGAGGCCCACCCGTAACAGAAGTCCGAAGTTCGTCCGTCCGGCGTCGAAGCAGTCCAGTCCAGTCCGAGGCCTTCCGTTCTTGCTGCCCGGTGAGTACCGTTGCTGGGGTAGTATCTAGACAGGGTCAATCTAATTGTCTCTGGTCCGTGGGGTTTGGTGGTACACAGATCCCAAAACGAAGTGTCCACTCCGGTGGATGCGGGTCCTGACGTGTCTCTTTATGAGACCGGTAAGTTTCGTACTGTTTCAGCAGTGCATCTAGTTTCTGTTCTAAGTCAGTTCTGTTCTCGAGAAATTCATGTATTCTGTTTTCCGTATTCCAGGTAGTATTCTGTTCGAACTGTTATTTTAAATGTTCTTCATGTATTTTAATGTCGTGGTATGAGAGTGGTGTAATTATCGTGTTCATTTTGTATTGTATTGTGTCCAGATTACAGTTCAGTCATGCCGTGGTTTTCCAAACTACGTCAGTTAAGAACTAGAAAAGGTCTGTTAGAAGAAGCAGTTCCTGTCCCGCCTAGGGACAGTCCAGGTCATTTTATGTATCAGAAGCATGGCATAAGTGCCATATTATATCTAGATTTATGGGTAGAGTATACCAAACAGTTAGAAGAGAAGTATAGATGGCCCGTATCAGGTACATGGGATGCTGAGTGTATCATGCGAGTAGAAGAAGCATTATGGAAAAAGAAAGCCAGACAGTCACAGAAAGATGCCATCGAGTTATGGCGCAAAGAATCTCATAAAAGAACCGAAAAAGAAATCAGAAAGTCAGAATTAAGTAGAGAATCCTTAGAACGAGCCCAAGAAAGGGAATTAATCGAGATAGGTGAACGAGTTAAAACCGAACAGTCAGACAGACAGAGAAATGCCCTCATTAAGGGTATGTATCCTCTTCTTGCCGAGGGCTTGCCAAAAGCGACCCCGGAGGCATCCAGTAATTTTCCGCCACCATTGGTTCCGACCAAGCTACGTCACAAACCGACCGCAGCTGATATTTTCATCTCGTCCTACTTGGACGACACGGTTCCAGAATATGCAAATCCTGTTCCGCCAGTCCCTGTAAACAATGTAAATCCTGCTCCTCCAGACACCGGAGTACCTGCTACGGTACCCCCGGTCCAGCCTACATTACAACTTCCCGCCACTCTGCCAGCACGAAGAGTATCAGTCGATGATACCGGTTTAGGGGCCGCAGGAGGAGGTCCTCCTGGTACCCCGCCACCACACCAACGTTTAACGTTAGTCGAGTTACATGAATGTGCGTTACAGCGTACGCCCAAATATAAGTCCGTTGCAGATATCCGACGAGCTCTTACTGAATGCCGCTATGATCCAGTCACAGGCGATGATAGTACAGTCATATATTCCATACGTGTAAGACGGGTGACCGGGTATTTGGACACCCTACCAGACATGAAACAAGATCTAGACAGAATATATCGTGTCATCCGTACAGGACAAGATCCAGAAAGTATTGGCGAAGCCATGTCTCAAAGGAAAGCTGAGATCCAGCTCATGCTATTAAAGTTTCTGATTAATTGTTTAATAAGAGAACAAGATTACCCGTCCAAAGATCCGGCCGAAATGAGAATCCTGACAAGGTGGAGTGATAATATAGCCGAGGGTAAACACAGAACTATCAGTAGTATAGAGAGTATGTACAAGAGAATTCGTAAGGAAATAATAAAGTTACACGAACAACGTAAAGCAGCACAAGTAAGCGAGAAAGAGAATTACTCTTCTACTGAAGAGGTAGACGACGAGAATCCCGCCAGAATAGCGTATGTAGGTAAATCTAGATTTCCAGACCGCCACTTACGCCTAGAACACAAGTCAGTTTTTCATCATCCAGCACCAGAACAAGGTTCTCTAGAACAAGTATTTCAAGCTACCGATCATATTCTGAAATCACGAATCGGTTATAGTGAGTTAAGTACTATGCATGAACAAGAACTAGCCCGATCAGCAGTCCGATGGATTACTGATTCTACCACTTTTCCAGACGAAATAGTGGCACAAATGTTTCTGAAACTGCCCCCAGCCGAGCAACGACTGGTGGGTATGTATATGGTCCAGCACCTCATTACTCTGTATGAGGGTCAACATTCTGATCCAGGTCCGTTACACGATGTCCTGAACGAGTTGCTCCAGTATAGATGGAAAGGTTTAGGTACCGATTTAATTAGTGTCATTCTAGAACAGCGCCACAAATATAGAACGTTCCTGAACCCGCATTTTGTTCATGTCTCACCTCCAGAAAGTAAACCGTTTTACATAGATAGACAGAATCCGTTACGAGAAGTACACCCAGTCAGGACAGCAGATGGTGAAATGCAACGAGTATTTGTTTACACCCCGATTACAAAGATGGAACTCTTAGAGATGAAGAAATTAATTCCTTGTCACGACAAAGATCCAGCAGGGTTCCACCGAGAATTAAAAGACATGCTCCGTATGGGAGAATACACGTATCCAGATATTATTAAAATGCTAAAAGTCCTGTTGCCCGCAGGGGTATATGAAAAACTCAAGGAAAAAGATTGGGAGGTGGGAGAGAAAAAGATCGATTGGGCAGTTCTAGAAGCTGAAGATAAGATACGAGTACCAGGTACCGGTCTTGGAGAGAAATGTAAAGAATTACCTGAATTGTTAATACAAGTTTTGCCCAGATTGTTAGCCACTAAAAAGGAAGTCTGGGATGCAATCTCAGCCTGTAAACAGAAACAAGACGAAGACACTAGTGATTTTTATTCTAGATTTGAGAAATGCTTTATTATAAACAGTGGCTTGAAGACGAGTAGCGAGTCATACCCTCATCTTTTTGTTACTAAATTAGTCGAGAATTCAAGTCCACAAGTTAAGAATCGAGTTTTGAAAGTCGAAAGTACATGGCAAGCTAGTACCCCGTCCCAGATGTTACAGATGCTCCAATATCACCAGAATAGAATCAGAGAAGAGCAAGAACACGAGAGAAAACGTATGAAAGACACAAAAATGAAAGTACTAGTTGCACAATCTGTTCCACAAGACAGTCAGAAGAGGGGTCCGAATCAAGCAAGTCATCCTGCAGCTCCCGTTAAAGGGACATGCAATTATTGTAAACAGCCAGGTCATTTCATAAACGAGTGTGCAGTTCTGAAACACAATATAGCTACTGGTAAGACTAAAGAAAGACCACGTCCGCCTAGACAAGAACAAGTTTCACAGACTTCTCAGCCACAGAATGCACAACAGACAGTTCCAGCACCGCAGCCTATTGCTGCAACACAGCATGTTACACAGCAGATGTACCAGTATGCACAGTCAGAGTATCCAGAGTACCAACAGTATTCATGAAACAGCCTAGAGAGGGAGGTAGGCTTGCCTCTCATCGAGATTCCTGTAGATCAAGAAGGTCCCTATGTTCATAGTCAGGTACTAGGGAAAGACAGAAAGTTTCTGATTGATACAGGGGCAAGTAGGACGACCATCAGTCACGCCGAAGTTCCAGGGGCTCCGCTCTCAGGCTCAAGAAATGTTTCCCTTGGATTTTCAGGAAAGCCTATTGTAAACGAGATATCTAGGCCAGTTACTCTAGAAGTAGGTCCATTGTCCCGCACCACTGATCTATTACTTACCAAATCATGTCCAGAAAATTTGTTAGGCATTAAGACACTGAAAGAATTAGGTGCAGTTATTTGCTGTTCCCCAGAGGGAATACGTTTGTTTTTACGTGACTTCAAGGGTCACTATGTATTACGAGATTTTGATCCAAGATTGTCAAATGTTCCGCAGCATCTATGGGCGCAAGGTCCAACTGATGTTGGCTTCATGCAAATCACACCCCATCGTGTGACTCTCAAACCAGGTGTAGTCCTGCCACGAATCAGACAGTACAGATTGCCACCTGAGGCTGTAGCAGCCTTATCCAAAATTATTGACGAGCTCATGGCTCAAGGAGTAGTTGTAGAAACTGACTCCAATGTATGTAATTCTCCGATCATTCCAGTCATGAAACGTACTGATCCAAATACACCCCCAGTATATCGATTAGTGATTGACCTTCGAGAACTCAATAAATGTATTATTCCCCAGTACCCAGTTGTTCCAGATATCTCTTCCCTATTGACAGCCATTGATTCCGAAGCCACATTTTTTACAGTCATAGACCTCAAGAATGCGTTTTTCAGTGTCCCCATTCATCCAGACAGCCAGTTTCTTTTCGGATTTTGTTTAAATGGAAGAAGCTATAAATTCACACGAGCTCCTCAAGGTTTCACAGAAAGTCCTAGTATTTACAGTCAAGCACTTAAGAGACAACTAGACAATATTCACATGCCAACTGACACTGCCCTGCTCCAGTATGTCGATGATCTACTGATCACAGCCCGTTCTGAACGTGCTTGCGAGCGAGCATCACTTACAGTCTTGTATTTCCTTGCCGAGATGGGGCACAAGGTGTCCCCTTCGAAGCTTCAATTCTGTGTCCAGCAAGTGATCTACTTAGGCCACTTACTGTCCAAGTGGGGTAGGCAGTTGACACCAGACCGTATCCAGTTAATAGCGAGTCTTCCTCGGCCCAAGACACAGAAGGAGGTACGTGCTTTTATCGGCCTTACTTCTTATTGCAGACAATGGATTCCTCAGTATGCATTTCTAGCCAAACCACTGACACAGTTAACGACACAGGAGCCAGCCGTATCGACTGTCCTCCCTTGGACATCTGAACATACACTTAGTTTCAATGAGTTAAAGAAAGCTTTATGCCAAGCTCCTGTTCTAGCTACACCGAACTACAGTAAGCCTTTTACACTTTTTGTTACAGAACGTGATGGTACAGCATTATCTGTTCTCACACAAGATCAAGCAGGACAATACAAGCCCTGTGCTTATTTCTCTAGCACATTAGATCCTGTAGCCCAGGCTCTGCCTGCGTGCCTTAAGTCAGTTGCAGCCACAGCACTAGCTATCAGACAAAGTGATTCCATAGTATTAGGACATTCCTTGACAGTACAAGTTCCACACTCTGTGGAAGTTCTTTTAAACCGAACACAGACTCAGCACTTGACAATTGCACGTTTAACAGGTTATGAACTGACACTGTTCCAGCCACACATAGAAATCAGACGCTGCAACGTTCTAAATCCTGCTACACTGTTACCGTCAGTTACTTCAAATCCTGCCACACACGACTGTGTGGAAGTAGTTAACACTATGACTAAGCCAAGACAAGATCTGACAGATATTCCATTACCAGATCCTGACCTGACACTTTACGTGGATGGTTCATGTATGAGAACAAGTACAGGAGAACTAGTAGCCGCGTATGCAGTGACTACTGACACTGAAGTTATAGAAACACACCGTATTGACATCCTGTCTGCCCAAGCAGCAGAGCTAGTTGCTCTGACACAAGCCTGTATACACGCCAAGAACCTGAAAGTTAATGTTTACACAGATTCACGTTACGCATTTGGAGTTGTACACGACTTCGGAGTGCTCTGGCAGGAGAGAGGTTTCATGACTTCTCATGGAACCAAGATTCAGCATGGTCTCCTTATTCAAGCTCTGTTAGATGCAATCCATTTACCGGCATCTATTGCTATCATGAAGTGCAAAGCACATACGAAAATTACTGACATTATTTCCCAAGGTAATGATCTAGCAGATCGCACAGCCAAGCTTACAGCACAGACTCCAGACATGCCAGTTAATCCGACACAGACATATACTCCCGATCCGACTACATGTATGACAGTTAAGGACCCTACTCAAGATGTCATAGATATCCAGTTACATGCTACTCCCGATGAAATCAAGAAATGGTCCGAACAAGGAGGGGTCCAGACAGATCAGGGATGGGTAACGAAGGGTAGAGCCACATGGTTTCTCCCCGACTCTATGGTTCAAGTCATTATCAATACCGCACATAGTCCAGCACATTTAGGAGAAAAAGCTATGTTAGACAGTATCCAGAACATTTGGTTCAATAAGTATTTACGAGCTGCAGCCAAGCAGAAAGTCCGTACCTGTATGATATGTTGCCAGTTTAATCCAGGTAAAAGTGTCCCGGTGGAACAAGGTGGATTCCAGCCCCCTGACCACCCTTTTGAAGTCCTCCAGATAGATTATATTCAGATGGAGCGATGTCGAGGTTTCAAGTATGTCCTTGTAGTTATATGCGCTTTGTCCAGGTGGACAGAAGCATATCCAGTCCCAGATTACACAGCCGCGACCACTGCCAAGCAGTTGGTTCGTGAGTTCTTCCCCCGTTATGGACTCCCTAGGGTCGTATATTCTGATAACGGCCAGCCATTCTCATCTGAATTGATGAAACACGTTTCCCTGTTGTTAGGGTACCAGTGGAAGTTCCATTGTGTACGCCATCCAGAAGCAGCCGGTCTAGTAGAGAGACATAACCAAACCCTGAAAATCCGCATTGCCAAAGTATGTAAAGAGAAAGGTGTGGACTGGTTAGTAGCTCTGCCAGTCGCTTTATTTTATATGCGCATGGTCGCACATTCCAGATCAGGTCTGTCCCCGTATGAGGTCGTATTCGGCCGCCCCCCTAACATGTGGGGTACACCTAGACCTCGAAGTATTACAGATGTTTCAAGTAATATGCTGACAGATTACCTAGCTTCCTTGATGTCTGCCCTACACTCTTGTCGTTCACAGGTTTCTGCCGCATTTCCAGACAATACCGAGGTGGCACCGCATGACATCGTTCCCGGAAGTTTGGTTCTTGTAAGGAACTTTGATCGTTCAAGTCCGCTGGAGCCTCGCTGGAAGGAGCCAAAACAAGTACTCTTGGCCACCCGTACTGCCGTCAAGCTGGAAGGCAGGAAGGGCTGGGTGCATTTGTCGCATGTAAAGAAATTTTATGGACTAAAGACTGTTTCCAAGAACATTCCCGAGGATTTTAAAGACTGCCAAAGTACTATTCTCAAGGACTGTCCCGCAAAAGACAATGATACAAATCCCTCCCTGTTAGAGAAAACTCCGCAACAGGAGTATAAGCTAAAATTAAGGTCTAGTAAAATAAGTCAGCCAGTTTGATTGTCTAAGTCCTCCCCTAGGTGAAACGGTTAGACCGGTTTCTGACATGTATAAAATAGACCCCCATAGTGAGAGAGTTAGTCAAAACTCAATCCGATGTATCGTTTTTCTAAGTTTCATATTGTTCTTCAGCCTTATGACTACCTGCACAAGTTATGCTTTTTATTTGTATTTTCCTATTTCTCATGTAAATAAGTCTTCTAATGCTGCAGTAGAGCACACGTTTAGTGATCTGCCCCCTCATGAACTATCCTACCGTCTTGCTATGCGTAATAATTCCTTTATCCGCATGTTACATTATTCACACCAGACCAGCAATGCCACTAATTGTTGGGTGTGTGGTCGACTCCCCCCTTTCCAGACACCGAAGGGAGTTCTGCCACTCTTTCCTTATCCATTTTCACATAATGGTTCATGTGGAGCATGGTCCATGTTAACGTCATCCTCAACAGATATGTCTTTTCTTAACAGTACATGTTTTCCAGACAAGCAAGGTCTTCCCCACAGAACAGGGTTAGATCTAGAAAATGAAGTTTATAATTTAGGTAATTATTCTTCGAATTTCATGGTCCTGAATGTCCAGTCTGATACTACTCCAGACTTACCTGCTATGTCAGTACTACCAGTAAAAGGTGAATTATGTGTCCGAAAGAATGGTTCCGTACATGTAGGACATAGTGATTGTACTACTATTGTCAAGTATAGTGACAGTAGGAAATCTATTTTTAAAGCTTCACGTCATTCTTATTTTGTTTGTGGTCAGACCGCATATGTTCGTCTGCCCCTCGATTGGGAGGGAACCTGTTACATTGCATTCCTACTGCCACCAGTTTTTCTAGCCCCACCTGACTATCATAGGAATTCCCACCTAGTACATACTAGACACAAGAGAGACCTCCCGATTGTCGATTATACTGAAACTGCTCTAGAACAATATATAGATATCAATAAAGGTGTCTTTCCCTATCTAGGTACTGTCGTAAATAGTAAACTGATACATAGATTAACCAGAACACTTGAAGCAGTAGTGATTGAGACTACTTCTGCTCTAGGTAACTTAACCGAAGAGCAATCCTTTATGAGAATTGTCGTGCTCCAGAATCGTCTCGTCCTTGATGTCATACTGGCCGATAGGGGCGGGGCATGTAGAGTCATCGGATCTAGTTGCTGCATTTTCATTCCAAATAACGCGCCGTCTGTTTATTCAGCTATAACCAGACTCCATAAAATTGCCCATCTGTTACACCAAGATCCAGGCACCTGGACATGGTCCGGTTGGTTCTGGAATATGATTTCCGACTGGGGATGGAAAGTATTGTCCTTTCTAGGTATTGCAGTAGCAATCATATTCAGTTGCTGCCTCTGTATACAATGTGGCCCTGCGATTTGTGGCATTTGTGCTACCTCTTGTATTCCTAGTCCCGAGTCCCGTTCTAAATCCCGTTCCAAGAAAATTCGAGACGAGCAAATGATACTATATGAAATGATAGATGGTATCATGAATATTGATGTTTCCTGATGGAAACGTAGTGACAAGGAGGGAATGTGGAAAAGTAAATTTTGCCATGTTCTGTGTCCCTACGTGTTCCCCATCTTATGTTATGTGTGCATGATTAATATGCATATGTATTCCCCATGTTCGATTAAAGACGCAATTACAGTTGTGTCCATCTCTAGTATGCCAGTTTCCAGTTCTCGTGAAAGCTACGAGTATTAGGCCTATGTAAAGTTACGTTGCCACGTTTCCCAGTGTGCACGTTATTTCATTGAAAAGTCCCCGTTTCTAGGCCTCAAAAGGGCCCGGACACCAGATTCAGCTCCTGTCTCCTGAAACCCTCGCTGAGGAGCGATACAGCCCCCACCTGTGTTCCTGACCCTTCACTTACTTCCTGCCTCACAGTGCCCGGCTCGGCCTGGCTCTGCCTGCTAGTCTGCCAAGAGTATGTTATGATTCTAGTTATCAGTCCAGCCCTCCTTCTCTGCATTCCTAAACTACTGAATCGCATCAATAGTTTCAGTCATCGTCTAGTCTTTACGTCTCCATGTAAGAGAAATACTGTATTAATGGTCATTTAATATTCCTCAGCACGCACTACATGTAGAATAATGCATGCTCCAGTCTTAGAGTCTGTTAGCCTCTCCCCTCCTGACTCTTAGTTTATATCAACATGTTCTCTAAACATTAGATACTAGATAGGGTTTAGGTACATGTCGCCCTGACTCTCCAGACTTCAGTCTCTGCTCCTAGCACAGAGTTCATAGCCCCCAGCTTCTCCTAGTAACACGTCATCGTCAGCTTGCGCGCACCATTAGGTTAGAGGTCCCGGCTCCTTAGGTAGCCCCCTCCATGTTTCCGCCCCATTTATGACATATTCTGTTACGTTTACATCACATGTCTATGTATACGCCTCCTGTTACACCCACTTTCACCCTTATCTTTCGCGACTGCTATTGACCACACCCACTGCTCCGCCTATTGTATGTATTACAATTGCAACTGTTTTAGTATATATGCTTGTGTATTGTTATTAAAGTTAGCGCGCTCATTCCCTGTCCCCCCTGCAGGGCTCTGCCATCCTATTCCTGTGCAGGTTGTCCTGTTCCTGTCCTTTATGCTGTATTAAACCTGCAAACTCCTACTACCTCGAATCTTGACTCTTATTTATTGAGCTATCTGTTATTGCTATGTCCAGTCAAACCTAGATCCGGTATTATTTATTTATATACCACATAATGGCGCCCGAACAGGGACTTGCCCTTTCCCCACGCGCCGGTGAAGCCACGTATGCCCCCTGATCCTCTGCAGCCGTGACGGAACCATACCGGCCACGTGCAGATATTTCTGCTTCAAGTATCCCTCAGGCCCACGGAGGAGACGGAGGTTGCGGTCCAGCATCCAGACGAGGCGGTGGAGGAACGCGGTGAGTCCCGACCAGAGCCCAAGCCGAGAGTCCAAGGTCCGAGGTATCCGGAGGCCCACCCGTAACAGAAGTCCGAAGTTCGTCCGTCCGGCGTCGAAGCAGCCCAGTCCAGTCCGAGGCCTTCCGTTCTTGCTGCCCGGTGAGTACCGTTGCTGGGGTAGTATCTAGACAGGGTCAATCTAATTGTCTCTGGTCCGTGGGGTTTGGTGGTACACAGATCCCAAAACGAAGTGTCCACTCCGGTGGATGCGGGTCCTGACGTGTCTCTTTATGAGACCGGTAAGTTTCGTACTGTTTCAGCAGGATACAGTTTATTGCCCATTACTGTATGCACTCGCCTCTCCTGAAAGAGGCCACTATTGATCACGACCTCCCCATCTCCGAGATTCGATCAGGCGCACATTCCAAAGGAATCGGCGGAACACTCAGCTGCATGATAGCCCCCTCCCGACCACATGAGGGGGAAAGAGCCTCTACTGTTGTCATGTGTTGGAACGGGCCGGAATTGGGGGGGGGGTGCCGGGGATGTCATTCTCATGCTCTACAATGTCCCTGTTGTAATAAAGGACGTTCACATGTCTAAAACCAGTGTATAAAAGACCAGCTCTCAGAGAAGTTGAGAGAGCACCTCGAGACGATACCTTGCTGTCTGATCTGATGTGTTCTGATCCGTCGGAATAAACTTGTTTCCTGTCTTCCTGTCTCCAGCGCCTGCCTCTTTATTGGATAACTTCGTATGGTATTAGAGGCGTTTACGCCGGGCAAATTTTACTAAGGAAACATCTTCTGAAATAGCCTGACCATTTTAAATTGATCTTTATCACAGCTAATTCCTGAATAACTTGCAAGGAGTGTAGCATTTAGGTGGGAAGACCAATGTATTGACTTTTTACATAATCTAGTTTTGAAATTACTAGTGCCATTTACATGTTTCTTTTGAGAGATGTGCAAGAGAAGCATACTTTTTCTCAACAGACAAAGAATAAGATAACAGGAGACTGCAAGTTTAGTTAGGTGGTTTTTCGGAGGATAGTGGGATATCAAAAATGACACCAAGATTTTTTGCATGATTCATAGGTTTGGGTAGTATACCTAATTCTTGAGGACATCAGTCCTCAGCATGAGTTCCATTAGGCTGCTCAAAGAAAGAACATTTGTTTTCTCGGAGTATAATTTTCTGTGACTGACAGACATCCAGAAAGAAATTTTGCTAAGGTAGGTGCTTAATCTCAGTAGCTGTATACAACAGGGGGGAGAGACGGTAGCCGATTTAACCCTCTTAAGTCCAGGGTGCTTGTACTGAAAAAGCAAGAACAATCCGACTTATGAGCGATAAATTAAAAAAATTTGTGTCAACAATAATACCTCCATTTTTATTGAATTGTCACAACTGGGTTGAATCCATCATCCTTCTTTAGCTCACTCAGACAAAGCTATATGCAAATCAGTCTTGACCCAGTGCCTCATGGGAACAGTCCAGCCCGAACTGCCAAGCCATGTCTTCCCTGGACCGGAAACAAGCATCCTGGGACAGGTTTCAAGCTAACAGCCCTCATCAGCCAGGCTAGCTTGAATCCAGTGGCAAAGTGAGCAAGGGACCCACATCTGGGCATACCGTGACAAATTAGGGCAAACAAAGTAAACACAATGAGATGATGGACGGTGCACTGAAACTTTTAAGACACTCACCCCCAGTCACAGATCTGGGTTGAATCCATCATCGTTCTTTAGCTCACTTCGCCACCCTAGTTCAGACACAGCTACATGCAAATCAGTCTTGCCGCTGTGCCTCATGGGAACAGTCCAGCCCGAACTGCCAAGCCATGTCTTCCCTGGACCAGAAACAAGCATCCTGGGACCAGTTTTGGGCTAACAGCCTCATCAGCCAGGCTAGCTTGAATCCAGTGGCAAAGTGAGCAATTTTCTACCTATGGACACTCGTTTTGCTTTTGTCATGATATATTAACATTCCAAGTGGTCATAAGTGAAGTTCGTATCGCACACTTCTACCAATGTAGTCATTGCATTTTTTAAAGAAGTGTTCACCAGAGAGGGTTGTCCGTGAGTGTTGGTGATGGACAGTGGAGTGCAATTGACATATTCTGAAATGGAATCTTTCCTCAGGCACTGTGGCATTGAGCATGTAACTAATGCATTGTATGAACCACATGAAAAGGGTCAGGTAGAAAGGTTTATCTGTGTGTTGAAAGAGTATGTCATAGAGACAAACAAACAAGGAGGTGATTGGAGGAATGCTTTGAGACAAAGGTTGTGGCGGTCCCACATTACTCCCCACACCAAAACAGAAGTTAGTCCCTTTAAATTTTTAAAAAGGCATGATCCTGCTTCCAGATTGTGTCCATGATGGTTTCTGGAGAAGTGCGGAAGACTGGATGAGAAGAATGAAGTCAGAGATGTGGCGGAAAGGGTGAAGAGGAAGCAGGATAAGTCCAAGGAATGGTATAACACCAAGTGGAAGACGAGAGCTCATCAAAACAAATAGCAGATTGGGTGAGGATTCTTAAAACAAGAATTGCACAAAAAGGGCTTTCCAAGTCTGGCATACCCATGAAGGTACTTAAAGTGTTCACGAACTGTGTGTGATTATGCAGGATGGGAAAGTTTGGAATGTGTAAAGCGTTGCCAAGTGTGTTCGAACTGGGGTTGATGATCATGGATGTACTGGGAACAAAATCAAGCCATGGCAAGCAGCTCGACCAGCACAGGGAAGGGAGAGGGTTTAGGGCAGGTGCGAGTGGGAAGCCCCACTGCCGCTTTTGTTACAGGGGGCGACATTGCAGCACTGCTGCAAAACTGGCCTCTTGTAATAAAACCAGCCGCTACAACCCCAAAACCAGCCGCCACCCTTCCGGTTCACTGGGAAAACCCCTGGTGCCTGTGACAGTCAGTCCAGCCCTTTTGATGATGGTGTCATGAGGAAAGATAGTGACAGGGTACACAATGGTAACCAAAATGGTGGAAACACAATTGGCCGTGGGTGTCCTGAATCTGCAGCCTTTAGGGTTAAAGAGACAGTCAGGTTCAGAAAGCCACCTGGGAAATTTTCTGAATTTGTAAAATAGGCCTAAAGTGTTTCTATAGTATTGTTGTGTGCCAAGTTTTTGCTTAATGATATTTGTTGTTCTTCTTTACCTTGTTTTTTTCCCTTTCAAAGGAGATGTGTTAAATTCCTTTTCCTGCATGCCATGTGCACATGCCCATGTTATGTTTTTCCTTGCATTCGGCATCCCATGAGAATGTTGATCATGGAAAGCAGGAGGCAAATCCAGTGGATCTAGAGCTGTTCTGCATGCAGGACGCCTTTCTGTGCCGCTGAAAAAAACATCTTACAAACTTTCCTGGAGTGGATTCCTAATGGATTAGGTATCTAATGAATTGGTTCCATTCAAACTTGATAGAGGTATGCCATGTTGGTTGGTGTCCCTGATGCCCACTTGACTCAACTGTCAAGTGTTATAAATGCAGCAGTCGACCTCATCATATGTCTTTGTAAAAAATTCAACCAACACCTAGATATGCAGACAACTTAACTGGCTCCCACCACCCACTCCCATTACCTTCAAGGTCTACTGTATTATTTACTGCAGAACCCACCACAACTGACAACAAAGATCACTAAATCAGGCATAACAAACACAATATGGTGAAGTAGTTTCCTCAGGCTAGAGATGAGAAAATGCAAAAAGGAAATGGCTAGATGCAAGCATTCGCCTGTTATTCACCCAGGTTTTGGAAGTTCATCCTTTCTCCACTTCTAGGATATACTATAGACCTTAATTCAAGAAAAGCTACCTTCTGCTGAACTGCTCCAGGGCCATCCCAGCCCCCATACCAACAAATTCATCTCCTCACTCTATCTCCTCTCCCCAGGTCCCAGGGTACCATGAATCCCCATGCCTGCTGAAGGCATCCTGGGGTCACACTAGTCTGCATGATGTATGCTTACTGTACAGCACTCCATTACTTTACAGCTATGCCCATGCAGCAGTATGACTCATACACACATTGTCCAAACATATGCAGAACTAATTTGTGGGCATTCACAAACTTTTAAAACAAAGAAAAGTTCCTTGTCTTGTTCTGCCCACTTTGCTAACCTTGTAGCTCACCCACACCTACAAGGCCCTGCACAATCAGGGTCCATCCTACATTAATCACTGTCTGAACTTCCACCAGACCTCCAGACACCTGCACTCTGCCTCTCCCTCCCTCTCAATTGCCCAGCCCCCAGGCACCCGCTGAAGCAAGAGTGGTGGATGCTCTTTCTCCTACCTGGCCGCTGAGTCCAGAAACAGCCTCCCCATTTATCTCAGAACCCCCCCCTTCCCTGCTGGAATTAAGAAAGGATCAGAAGACATGGTTGTGCTCAACAAATACTGATTGATTGCGAGGCGTCTACTACGGTGGCTTTCAACTCACATGTGACTGAGAATTCTGCAATAATAAACCATTTACATCTGTGGGGAATCCTTCTTTGAATTTCTGGCAGGTAAATGTGTATCCATTTGTGGTCGTGGACTTACAATGGAAGTCAAAAATGGCTTTCTGAAATGAGTTCTATCTGTTTTTTAAGCGTTACAGACACTGCAAACTTCCATTTTGGAAGTAAAAAAAAAGCTAAAAAAAATATTGATTTTCCAAGTGACAAAACCAGCACCGATACATTTAGCAAGAGAATAATGCGGGAGGAGGGTGCTGCAAAATTCGATTTTTGGGGAACAGTTTCCAGCAGAAACTTTTCAGGAGAAAAACTTCCCTGGTTATAGCTAAATAAAATAGGTAAATTACACAGTCTTTGCGAGTCTGAGAACTGAAAAAATTGTGAACTTTGTCTAACTTCACAGGTTAAATTACACGCAACAAACAAAAGAAAGCATCCAAGCGAGCAATCACGCAAGGTTTCCCTCACATTAAGATTGAACATGATATATCTGTTTTATTAGCATTCTGTATCTGTTTTGCAATACAAGCACTTATTGTGAAGCTTTTTGACTAGCAGGACCTAGAATTTATAGCACGTAAATAATTTAAAAATGCTTGGCCTCGTAGTTCAAAGAAAATATCATATTTTCGTTTTATTAATGTTAAGATTCATTTATTTAATGTGCAAATAGCTTGGCATTAAATAAAAGAAGCACATCGCACAGCGGCTAGATAGAGACTAATTTAACCCAATATGAATAATGGAGCCAAAGTTATTTGGACCACACTTCATGTGGTGAGCATCTAGTACAAAATCCTACCTGTGAAGAGTCTTTGAAGGGCATGCGCAATAAACATTTTTACTTGTTGCCTGAATTTGTCAAAGTGAATTGAATAATGAGAACCACATCCTTTTCCAAAAGTTTTTTCTTTTAGGAAGCTTCTGTACTTTTCCTACAGTCCTTGTTTGCTGGAAGCACTGACGAAAGATAGTATATAAACCCAGGTGCATTTTTTATTACACCACTGAAACCTCTCCCGATTATTGGAGCAGATATATTTCGCTTCATTTTTACATATCGCTGTTTTTTGCCTAAACATTCATTCGCTCTGAGGAGAAAATGTATTGCAGAAACTATGAGGCTATTACTTGCGACTGCATGGGCTGCACCAGCAGCGCTTACCACACGACAGTTTGGGAAGTATATTGAAAATATATTGTACAGATGTCTCAGGTGACTTTTCTTCATATAATGTTCATGTGGTTATGTCCCAAGCAAAATCTGAGTAAGACTCGTCAGTTTTGGGGAAGAACTTTGTATATCTTGGACGCAATTACATACTTTCACCCACAAATAGTAAACATGAATTGCATAAGCAGATGTAAACTTACATCATTTATAGGCTCTCTAAATTCAGTCATTACTTAAGGATCAATCAAGGCTTTAGTACCATACATGCAAAAGTCTGTTAAATTATTATTATTGTGAGGGTGCATTAGGAACAATATGTAGAGAGAATGCATGAGAGAGATTCTTTCAATTCATTACCAACCGGTTTGTGTCTTATCCATAAGTGAATCTAAACACACTACTTTGGGTGAGAACGTTTTTAGAGCGCATTCCTTCTGGTAGATAAAACCTCTTTCATATAGTGAGGCCATTATTGCCTGTCAATATTTTGTGGGCCAAAATAGGAAAACAGAGGACCTGATTCACAAAAGTAAACTTAGAACAAAGGTCTAAGTTTTAAACCTAAAGTCTAACTTTACTACTACTAAAGTTAGACTTTTGGTCAAAACGTAGACTTCAGGGCTAAAATTAGGTTTTGGTCTACGTTTACTTTTGTGAATCAGTCCCAGAGTGTTCACAACAATGACCAATCACCATGCAACAAGGTCACCTGATGATTGGTTGTAAAGCAGAGCAGTGCTGTCAGTCACTGTATGGCTGTCTGAACCCACACCTGGGAGCTGGAAAAGGAAAACTGAGCAGCCTGGATGCAGGACTGCAGGAGTTGAAAGAGTGAAGGTGTGCGAACTCAACAAGCATACCAATCTAATGACATTGTCTGATCTGTAAGTGTTGTAACTAAAATGTATTATAGAGATTACTGTTTTACTATATAACCATATCAGTCAGTGTTTGTAATGTGTGAGAGCATTTCAGAGACACCAGGAAATGAAAATCACATATCCCCTTAGCTGCAGGTTGTGAATGGTATTTTGGATAATTACTTCTATTCCATGTTAGTCAAATCAGGTAAGGTTGAGGTTTTTGTTGGGTCTGAGAAATCTGGTGATCATCCAAAACTGTCCTCCATGACTGATCCCATGAGTAACCTCTTATCTGGGCCAGGTTCCTCAGGGAATTACTTTAGCACAAAGTACTGGCAGGTAATAGCCCTTCATGTCTGAAGAAACATGTTTAACCCCTTCCACGCTCATGACGAGCTGGGCTCGTCATGAGGTAGCCTCCTCGCACGCTCATGACGAGCCCAGCTCGTCATGGTACATGTGTTTTTGCATTTTCCAGCACACAGCGGGAAAATGCATAGCATTGATGTGGTTAAAGAAATGGACTACCTCCTTCCTCAGTTCCCCTGACTATCCCCCCTCTGAATATCTGTCACAGAGTCAGACTGCTGTCGGCAGATCAGACCTTAGCTCTAACTGTTATGTGGCCTATAGTGGTGAATCATCATTTTGAATCTGTCCCTGATACACCATAGTGTGGCTGAAGTATTATGTCAAGTGTAGTATGTAAAATGCCTACTAAGGCCTAAAATGAGTACTCCCTCATCAAGTCATGCTTCACTGTTGTGTTTATGTTTACTCTTGCCTATATTCTAATGTTGCATATTCTACCGTGCTCCCTGTGTTACATCACTGATGACAGCACTTAGTTCTAAGTGTCATCAGTGATCAGTTGTAGGAGTCTTCGTTTTCAGTGCAGCTGTGCGGAGCTGTTTATGCTGTGCTGGCCTTTTTATCTGGAACTCAATAAATACTTTCCAACTCATTTAGACTCCTGGATTACCTTATACTTAACATTCACCCACCCTCCATATGTTCATGAATTATAGGTAATGATTGGCACATCTAAGCGATCTCACCAAAGAGTTCTCATCCCTATTGGAAGTTGGGTGTGAATACTACCATTCCACATGCAATTGAAATTGCCTGCTCTGATCATATATTGGCTAATCAGATGCAAATGCAGTCCAACTGTCCAACTAATAGCAAGTATCAAACCTCTGGATCAGTATCATAGAGGGGAATTGTCAAAAGAGTACCTGGAGTACTCCAGGTGTAAGGAGCATTTGAGCAGGACGAGTCTGAAGCGTGATAAACCTGACAGTCCAAATGTTAAAAATCTAGAACAGTGTTCTATCATTAGGTGTGTTCCTGAAGAAATACTATTTTCATGGCTGTTTAACGCCTTATCCGTGGCGGTTTTTCCGCTGCGGTGCGGACGTTCTGAAGAGTGGGCGGAGCTGCGTCGGCCGTTGGCCGACGGCAGCACTAGGGAGGTAGTGCTGCTGTCGGCCGACGGCCGGAGGCAGCACGCAAAGGGTTAAGGTATGATGGTACCTTCTGCCTCTTGACATGATAGTTCAGACCTCTGACCTTCCTGGTCTGAAGTTTTGCATCTCTGTTCATAACATTGTGTTCAACACATGTTCATTTATGGCCCCTGCCTAGGTCTTACAGTCGTATATGTAATCGGCACATTGCTTATGCTCACATGCCTATCCACTCACCATTCTATCAAAACTCAAACCATTCATACCCTAAGGACACTGCAATTGATGCCCATAGGTGGTACCAGAAGAAGCTATGTGCTAAGACATTTCTATCCCCATATCCATCCCCATACTACCTTTCAATTCAAACCAACATTCCTATTAACTCTTGCAGGGCATTCAAACTTTATACTCCCCGCAAAGTTACCTAAACAATTAAGCAGCACAAAAACAAAGTGTCATAGCATTCTCTCACTCGGAGCCTATCTCCCCACTCATACTTTGCACCTGACGGACATGCAGCAGTCACTAATGGTAAACATCAGCCAAAGGAGGATTGTGGTACCGGAACCACTACCACATCCAAACAACGCTGGTCTCTTTTGCTTTATCATTAAAACCTACGGTGAGCACCCCTCTACCTACGAACGTTAAAGTGAGGAACTGGGGTCGTGTTAACATTAATTCCTTGTGTGCCTCGCTCCGTTCTTCTGGACTGTTTAAAGGAGCCAGTTCAGAATCTTCTCTTCATGATCAGGCTCTGGCTATCAACACCTGGCTTACCTCATCCTGTGACGAGTTGGTCCCTTGGAGATCAATTCGATGTAAGCGTTCACATGATGCGCAAAGATGGTTTTCTCCCTCCCTACAAGCGAAGAAACTTGAGCTTAGACGGGCAGAGCGCAAGTGGCGTTGATGCTATGATCCATCTGATAAAATTATCTATTCCGCTATTCTTAGGGAATATAAAAATGACATCCTCGCCGCTAAACCACAATATTTTTCGGCACTGATTTTATCATCTTCTAATAAATCTAAAGAGATATTTTCTATTCTTAACAGTCTGTCCAAACTCGATCGAGTGACTGTTAAACCGCTCCCGTCTCAGGACTTGTGTGACTCTCTTCAAGATTATTTTTTTACTAAAATTTCTACAATTAAACTTCACATATCTTCTCCTTCCCTTTTTTTTGCTCCTCCTTTACCTCCCCAAGTACTCATTCTTTCACGCATTTCCCTCCTATCTCGACGGAGCAGTTTCTCAGTTTGGTGAGCGCTATGAAATCTGGCTTGCCCACTGACAGTTGCCCGTCACATATCCTTCGGGAGATCTTCTCAGTTTGCTCTGATCCACCTCTTGCCCTCCTCAATGAATCGTTGACCTTGGGTGTCGTCCCTAATCTCTTCAAGACAGCTAAGATTGTTCCTGTCTTGAAGAAGGCTGGGGCGGACCCTACTATCCTTTCTAATTTCCGTCCCATCTCCCTGCTTCCATTTCTGGGCAAGGTGTTAGAGAGACATGTTACTCATTGTCTGAGTTCTTTCATTGAGGACTCCAATTACCTGGATCCTTATCAGGCTGGTTTTCGCCCTTCCCATTCCACAGAATCAGTCATCCTCTCGGTCTTGGATGACCTGAGAGTGAGTGCTGATCATGGATCCGCCCAGGCCCAGATACTGTTAGATCTATCTGCCGCTTTTGACAAGGTCGACCATCTCCTTCTGGTCGACCGTGTCAGATGTGCTGGTATTTCGAATGTGGCCCTGAGTTGGGTCTCCTCTTTTTTGGAGAACCGCCAACAGGCGGTCCAGCTCTCCTCCTTTTCCTCAAACCCCCAAGCGGTAACCTGTGGTGTCCCCCAAGCGTCTGCCCTTTCTCCCCTTCTAATTCAATCTTTACATCTTTCCTTTACTTTTTGCTTTGCATCTCCGGGAGGTCACAGTGTTTAATTACGCTGATGACCTTCAACTTATATTTTCTCTCTCTTCTTCCCCTGACTCTATCTCCCTTTTTCAGAATACTATGATTTTTATCCAGGATTGGATGAGCATGAACCACCTGAAGTTAAATCCCGACAAGACGGAGTTAGTCCTGATCAGAGGCTCACCAAATCCTTGGTGTTCTACTTTCTGGCCTTCCTCTCTTGGACCAGCCCCCTCTGCGACTAAATCTGTGAAAAGTTTGGGCATTAAAATCACCGACGACCTCTCGATGCACACCCAGATTAGCATGATTGTTTCCTCCTGTTTCTTATGTCTCCGTACCATCCGGAGGGTTTCTCGGTTTTTTACCATCGATGCTCTAAAATCTATTCTCCTTGCCCTTGTTATCTCTCGGGTTGATTATGCCAATTCTTTATATATTGGCATCCCTGATTATGAATTACGCCGACTACAGCTTATTCAAAATCAGGCTGCTAGGCTGATTTATAGTCGGTCCAGATTCCATCACGCTCTTCCGCTTTTGAGGCAACTGCACTGGTTGCCGGTTGCCCCTAGATGCCAATTTAAACTCGGGTGTCTTATTTTTAAATCATTGGCGGGCTTGGCTCCCCAATATGTGGCATCCAGGCTCTTAACCTACACTCCCTCCAGGAATTTACGGTCTTCCTCCAAGAATTTTTGGGTTGTCCCACGTTTTGTCAGGAGAAAACATGGGGGATCGAGTTTTTCTTTTCTGGCCCCTAGGTTTTGGAATGCCCTCCCTGTCAAACTTTGATTCTTGCAATCATACTCTGAGTTCCGCAACCGCTTGAAGACTTGGCTATTCACTAGAGTGTTGGAGGTCTAACTTTTACCTGTTTTGTGCCGACCCATTTCAGCGCCATGAAACCTTTTGGTAAACGCGCGCTATATAAATCCCCCCAACTTCAACTATTAAACATGCTACCTGCCAGTAATAGCCTGCAGCTTTGGCCCAATTGCATGGCCTCCTTTAACAGTAGATTTGCCACCCATGAAGCCTGCTGAGCTGCTGAGCTCTTCCCTTGATGTCCTCAACACTCAGTGCCAGCACTGAGATTGAAATGTTTCTTATAACATCTACATCTAGCTAAAGTAGGACTATCTTTCCAGATGTTTCCCACCAAAATCACCCTGTCAGAAATCTTACATATTTACCCACAGCAAGTGCAGATCCACGCCCACTTCATTAATGCAAAATGCTTGTCTCCAGTGAGATCTGCGTTTCTCTTATTGCTTGTAAACATTGTGCAGGATTTCTTCGGTTAGTGCTACAGAAGCAACAATCTGTGTTTGGTCCTCTAGTGTACAATTTGTGGCTAGCCGATTCTCAGACACTCTTGTATATTTGGCACCCTTGGTATTGTGTCTCTATTGCCCTTGTTTACTTTGGGCCATATTGAACCGCTTTTTCTGGTAAACCTCTGTCATGAATACCTCACCTTTCATACCCCGGTCTACCTCTGCTTTATATTTCCTATTGTCATCATTGTTTTCCAATTGGGCAGGTGCCATGTACTCTGCTATTTATATTATTTTGCATGCTTTGCTGAGTGTTAAATTTAAAAGGGATGCTGTGCAATTTAGTTTTTGTGCTCTGTATACAAATCTGTTAAATAAAGTACAAGTGCCTTGGATTTTTTGTGTAAACAACTTGCACTTCTAAGCAATCAATAAAAGACGTACAGTTCCTGGCAGAGTTTCGGATATTTCGTTTTTGCTTGTACAATGGCTGCTGACTAATTATACACAGGACTCCATTGCCCAACAGACACCAGGGCCCCAGGAGGTAGTCCCTGCAAGATTGGCAGCTGTTCCTGCTTGTCCTACGTTACACTATAAAGCGCAAGGAATTCTACCGGAGCGCGAGATCCAGTAAAAATAACAGGCAGGACTCCATTGTCAAGCAGACATCAGGGCCCCAGGAGGTAGGTCCCTGCAATTGTGGCACTTGTTCCTGCGTGTCCCACGTTGGCGCTAAAAAGTGCAAGGTTTTCTCCCGCAGCGCAGGATCCAGCAACAATAACGGGCAGGACTCCATTGCCCAGCAGACACCAGGGCTCCAGGAGGCAGTCTCTGCAATATTGGCAGGTGTTCCTTCTTGTCCCACGATGGCACTATAAAGCGTGCGGTATTCTCCCTACAGTGCGGGATGTGCACACGCCATGTCAGGCAAAGCCCGGGCCAAGGGCGGGCCTGTCTGCGCCCGTCCCAGGCCGTACAAGGCTGGGCTGGGCCACCCCCTTGGTTTTTCGACAAAGTGGCTCTATATTTTGAGGTACTTTGTTATGTTTATTGCCTGATTTTTCTGTCGTGGTTTGAAAGTCACATTTGTTTCCTGCTGTTGTTTTGGTCTCGGGAGAAGCCAGTTTTTCTTTGTCCGGTCCCCCTTTGATGCACGCCACCAGAAAAGACACTGGTCTGTTAGGTTTAAGCAAATCTGTGGTGCTATAGTGGAACGTTTTGCAAAAACTTTATTGCAACACTACAAATGAAAGCAGGGGAAGGGGCACCTTTATCTTCTAAAGCTAAAGTGAGTGAGTGAAAAAGGCTTTATTTCGATACGTAAATATCTTAAAAGCAATACATTACAAAATGCAATTTCAAGAATTAAAAAAAATGACATACAGATATAATTTCATAAAACAGTCAGATAAAAATACAATAAATAATTAAAATAAGATTAAATTGAGATGGAAAGCCTTTTTGCTCGAATCATCCAAGCCCATTTTAGGAATTTGGAGACAGCGCAGACAATAAAAGGGGAAGTATCAGTTAGTAAAATGCAGAGAGCCACCAAATGTTGTCTAGTGCCAAGGAGCCTGCATAGAGGTACCAGCCAGCGCTTCCTTGGGGCACGGTAGTCGGGACATTCAAAAAGGAAGTGTGCCACTGTCTCAACCCTTGTAAGACACACCGCACAGAAAGCTGAGGGCTGAGCCGTTGGGGATCTCCACCTAGACACCAAGTCAGCCAGAGGTAAGGTGCCCACTCTGAGTTTAAAATACAGGGCCCTATCCAGGGGAATGGAGATTAAGTCCAGGTAGGGCTCAAGTGCTACAACGTCTTTAATTCGTAGAAATGCAGCGGTTGAATTGCAATGGCGGGGATAGCAAATGAGTTTGTCGGTTACCCAGTCCCAATATATCTTTTTTAGGGTGGCTTTTGGAGGGGCAGAGCGGGTAACCCAGCAGTCTTCCAAGCCCAACTCCACCAGGAGGCTCTTGATGTCTCTTAACCATTTTATGCGATGCCATCCTTCCATTGCAATTACTTCAGACAGGCCAGCTGCGTAGGAGGCTAGCTCCGGTACCCTCCATAAACGGGCCCACAAGAGCAGAGGCCGCAATCGCGCCTGGTCCGTGATCGATTTGCAGCCTGTGTCGAGAAGCACTGGGACAGTAGGTGTGCTTGTTGGAAGTAGCAAAAGATCTTTCAAAAATGTGTTTTCTGCTTTACCCAGTGCCTCTAAGTTTGTGGAGCCCCACAACTCCGCCCCATACAAAGCCGCTGGAACCCCTCTGGCTTTGTAAATGTCTATTGCTGGGGAGATACAATGTTTAGAGGAAGAACGATGTTCACTGAGTATGGCACCCGCCACCCTTTTATGGTTAAGTAACATCTTATTAATGTGTGGGGTCCAACTCATAGAGTTACTAAGGCGAATCCCCAAGTAATCAAACTCGAGGACCCTTTCCAGTGCGACAGAATTTAGAAACGGGGGTGGCCCAGGGTTTTTTGGAGGGTTCATGGATAGAAATTTAGTCTTGTCCACATTAATTATGAGGCCCCTGAGGGAGCAAAACTCCTGGAAACGAGTAAGGAGCTTTTGGAGACCCTGCGGTGTTTTGGCGATGAGCAAGGTGTCGTCGGCAAAGAGCAAAGTTGGTATCCGGGTGCCCGCCAGGGACGGGGCGTCTACGGGTTTCTTGAGCAGATATTCAACCACACCATTCACATATAATGAGAATAGTGTGGGGGCCAGCACACAGCCCTGGCGGACACCCCTTTGCACTGGGATTCTGTTGGTTTTCTCCCCGTCCTTGCCCCACCGCACCTGTGCATAATTATCTGAATGGAGTTTGACAAGAAGCGACAGGATATAGGCGGGTAGTCCCAGCCCCTGCTAAAAAGATGTCTGTGGCATTGGCCGCTGGCAACTGTGTGTTGGACTGTGTTGACATTTGACAATCTTATCACATAGTGTGTTCCATTTGTAAATCCTGTCCCACCCCAAAGGGGTAATTCTCTCCAAGCCGTGGCCCCCAATCATATGCCCAAAATGTTTTATAAAGCAAGAGGGGACATGGATTGTCGTCTGAGGTAACACTTTCTGATCTTCTATTCCCATGTGAATCTGAAACTCCTTGGGGAAAAAGATAATGATGCTGCAATTGAATGCCGAAGTCGTTTCTCAATTCTTTGTCCTGATATTGATGTAAATGAAGGGTCCAGTAGTGATGTGTTCAAACCCCTACACAGAAATGTTATTTTGTGCTCTGTTGTTTGATGGGTATCATAGGGGTGTTAAGGGATTAGATTGCGTCTCTGATGGAGGTGGAAGTGAGTTTTGAAGTGAAGGAGAAGAAAAGGAATAGCGCAATTGCCTCTGGGGAATTGGAGTACAAAAGGTTGGATACACATATGATTAATAACCAGGGGTTCCCTCATGATAAGTTGGATTTCAAGCCGTTGCCTAGGGAAACCCTCGCTACATTTCATCAACATATCGCACCTCCAAATTCCAGGTTTAGCTTCAACCATGGGGACGTCCAATATGGGGCCAGGGGAAATGCTTTTTCTAGGAGGGCTATGGGCACTGGTCTATGGGCGAGACCCAGGCCACGATTACTGAGGTGACACCCCTCTGACAATTTCTCGCCGCTCTGTCTTAAGGGAGTGGTGAGAATAGTAGTTACATATCCAACCAACCGGGGAATTCACAGGCACATATCTTTCTTTCATCAGTCCCCAGGTTGCCTGATGGTGGTAAGGAAGATCATGAGTTACTCATAAATAAAGTTATACACTGGTTCCGGGCTGTTTGCCAGTGCCATTCCACCATAAGAAGTGATATTATGAGTGTTGAAAGATTGTTAAGCCCGATGGTGAAAATGACAGTTATGATCCAATTCGTCCACAGGCATATAGTGAATGGTCTTATGGCTATGGATGCTAGCACCATTTCTCAGGCCAAAACTCGAATTGAGATCAAATATAAGAACCAGGAAAAGGGTGCTTGTAGTTCTGCAGGTGGTTCCCCCAGGCCAGTGGGGATGCACGCTCCCCAAAAAATGGGGTATTTTCCTTAACTGGCTTTACCCGCTGCCGCTATTTATGGAATCGCTATAGCAGCCCCCACTGCTCCCTCTTGCCCAAAAAAACCTTTGATCACTTCCAACTAGTGAGCCAGTACTCTGCAGCTAGGCAAAAGTCAACAAATTCTGATGCTGTATGTTTGGGTCAGATGGGGGTCCACTTATTTTTCATGAGCAGATTCTCCCTGTCTCTCCTTCTCCGGATGTAGAGCTAATGGCTGATGATTGCTTTGTATGTGCCCAGCCAAATGTATCCCCATTGAAATTCTTGTCATGGAATGTTGCTGGATTTCAAAACAGCTTCCCGATTTGGAATGGGGAAATTTCATTGACTCTCATGATGTTTGTGTTTTTCAAGAGACTCCCATCCATAGATATGGGTTTACATCTGTAAATGTAAATACAATTCAGAGTGGAAGGGGTAGACCCTCAGGAGGGCTAGGGACCTGGGTCAAAACTTCTCTACAATGCCAAATTTAGAATATTCACTTTGATTCAACAGATGTGATGGCAGTGGCGCCTGTACTACCCCCCAGGTATGGTTCTAAACATTTTTTATGTTTATAATAGAGTGAGCCCATGACCAGCCAAGTAGGTGGTTCTTAACACTCTTGAGGTGGCAATCACAGAATAAATGGGTAGGGGTTTCTTTCTGGTGGCAGGAGATTTTAATTCAACATTTGAACCCCAGATTGATAATTATCCTGAACTGACAGTAGATCCGATACTCAGCTGGGTATCCCTTAGCTGGATCTACCTCAGGTATGCTACTCCCATAACACTGGTCAGCTATTGGCCCTAACACACAACTTTGATTTAAGAGCAGCAAACAGCAGGATGCCATCTGTTCGTTTAGCTAAAATGACATATAATAGACCTGGGTATGAGAGCCAGTTTGACAATTTTCTGGTAGATGTGAAGCTATGGCCGCATCTAATAGGTATGGAAGTGGTGGATAGGCTCAATAGTGACCATTGTGTACTAACCCTAGCCATGACTGACAATTTTAAGATAACATTAGCTCTGAAGGGGTCTCGAGATTTGGGGTATCCCTCTGTATCTAGTACCAGAAAAACATTGTCAACATCATCTCTCAAGGGAGTAGTCTCTACAGTAGGAGCGGAAGTGGAGTTCCTTTCATCCCTTCAGGACTCTACTTGGAGTGAGGTGTTGGGTTGAAGCACACAGACCTTTTTTAACAGATCGGGGAATCACAAGGAACAATATCAAAAGGGGGAGTGAGACTGTCCTAGACAAACCTATGGTAAAATTGTTCCTGTAGTTCAGCAAAAAGTGAGCTTTTAGTTGCAGTGAAATCTAATATATGTCATAGTATAATTAGTAGTAGGGCCAGGCATAGGCAGGCCTTTTCTAGGGCAAAGAAGGAGTGGGAGGATAAACTGTGGCTAACTCTACATGAAGCCATGATCTCAAAGGATAGCCGCACCTTCTGGCGTCTGCCTTCCACATGTACAACTGGTATACAAACCTCGTTGGATCTTTGTGTCCAACCAGATGACTGGGTTAGTCATTTTAGTAAGTTATACTCCAAAAGTGAAGCAATAGACGAGGATGATAAACTGAGTCAATGTGCTTCTGCTCAGGAAGATATCAATACTCTTGTTTTTACCTTAACTGAGACTGTAATGCATCAAGTCATGTATCCCTGCCCATGCCGCGGGTCAGGACAGGATTTCAAAAAAACTATTTAAAGACAACACGGAGGTGTGGGGACTGTATATAAATATTCTATTGAATGCTATTTTGTGGGGTCTCGAGATTCCATCATCGTGGAAGATCACTGAGATCCTGTCGATATATAAGAAGGGGATCGGGCAAACACAGTAAATTATCACCCTATTTGTTTGATTGATTTGCTACAAAAAATATTTTGCAAACAAGTACTGATTCACCTTCAAAATTGGATTGCTGAGAAAGGTATTTTATCTGACATCGAGGCTGGTTTTAGAACAAGTATCAGTACCTTGGGTCAGGTCTTCATGTTCTTGTGTATATATTGGCTTGAGGTGTCACTCCACGGGGGGAAACTGTATGGTGATTTTGTTGATCTGTGCACAGCTTTCGATCATGCCCCCCAGGTGAATATGTTGTATTGGAAAACCTCCGTATTCCCCACTCCCTATCGAATATTCTGGTGAGACTTCATGAGGGTAATAAGGCACAGGATTGATGGGGAATAAATATATAGCTTACAGATCCCTTCAGGGTGGTACAAGGCATCAGACAGAGCTGTGTTTTATCCCGTACCCTTTTATCCCTGTATATAAATGGGGTGATTGACTATCTTAGTAAAGTGGGGTGAGATTCACCGAGCATTGGGGGAAGGAGGGTTCCGTACTTTATCATTTTCTAAGATACCCCAGGGACTACAACTGCTCTTGGACCATTTTTCGTCAGTATGTGCTGAGAGAGATCACAAGCTAAATGGCACCAAAGCAAATTGCATGTATTACTCCAGGGCTAGGCTCTTTCCTTGCGGCAGACAGATACAGGTGGGAAATAAGTGTATCAATTGTGTGTACACCTTTGGTTACTTCCGTTTACACATGACACCTAATATGAGTTGGGCGCAGCATGTCAAAAAGGCCCACTCAATGCCTTTCCAACAGTCTACAAACCTGGGGAAGGTTCACCGCACAACATCCTCCAGGAGAGTGGCTCTTGCTCTGGAGATATATAATTTTAAAGTCATTGGGTCTGTGTTGTATGGTGCTGAGATATGGGGCTCTTCAAACATTAATAGCCTTGCCACAGCAGAGCATAGGTTTTGTAGGTCCATTCTTTTGTTTCCTGTGACGTCGCCTTATGTACCCTTATACTTAGATTTTGCCCATAGGAAGATTCTGCACAAAATTGAATTCAGATTGTAATATTTTGGTATCATTTGTGGTCGACTGTTGAACTAAAATCTTATTGTGAAGGTGTCAGAGACCTTATCACCGACCCAGAGGTAGCTAAAATTCACTGGTTTTGTGCTATTAAAACTCCTATGCAGATTTTGAGCCTAGATACTTATTGGTCCCCCCGAGCAACTGTGCCAGCTATCTAGAGCAAAGATGAAAAACCTTTATTGGGAGGTTGCAGCCATGGACATAGCGATAATGTGTACAGACAGTCTTACTCTGTCTTTTATACAATTTAAACCGTGTATGAGTTATAAGGTAACCATTGAGTGAGTGTGATGATGATAAATGTCCTGCATGTGGAGGGGAATAGAATCAATGGAACACATATTGCTCTTTTTTCCCTAGTACAGTAGTCTTCAGACAAAGTGAATTGTTCCAATAAGCAAAATTCTAGGTACAAGGAGTTACCAGGTTGCTTTTAGAATCTTGAGTACTAGCACAAACAGGCCTCATGTTTTTGGTGTGGCAACATTTCTCATGGCAAGCTGTGTAAGGAGCTCCAAGTTTCAATACAGTGTGGTAGCCTTCCCCTGAGTTAATAAAGTAGGGGAGTGACCAGTGGAATCCCTTGTAAACCGTAAATGTGTTCGGCACCTAAAATGGTCCATTTGGTTTTAACATTTTATCTTGTTTCTTTGACAACAGCTGGACTGTTTCTATCTGCTTTGTATTGTTTTATACTGGTTTATAATATTCTTACTTTCTTGATCTGTGTGATTGAATTAAAGTATTTTGAATGACTGAATTATACATAGGCTGTGGGGTTTTAGGTTTAAACCTATAATAACTGATAAAACCCCACTGAAAGAAAAATAGCCCTCACCGGTGAAAACATATAAACACTGAAAAAACACCTGCACGACCACAAACTAAATGCCATTCAAAGAAAGGAAAAAGAAAGTGAAAAAGCCATTTTGTTTTTACTGAAGGGGTCAATAAAATGTAACTTTGTTATACAAGCTAGCAGTAAGAAAGACTGGCTAACATTATTCTGCTTAAGTTTTGTTCGTTAGGGATGCCACTAAAATATTGTTTCTTCTTACTTTTACTTTTTTCAGTTTTATGGCCTTTGGTCTAAAGATGCAGGGTTTAGTTTCACGTTTTAGGTTTAGTTTAATTAGTTTATAAACTGTAGAGTATCAGGACATATCAAACTCACATTTTATATTTTGGCTGCATTTGATTCTTTCACTGATAGGTAAAATGGCTAGTTTCATAAAAATCTTTCCTAACATGTTTCATCACATTTACCCACAGAGAATGGGTAAAAACCCTTAATACATCAGACCATAGTTTCTAGTGGGTCAGTATTGATAGTAGGTGAATTGCCAACACCTCAGGCTTTAAACATTAAATGCAAGGTATAGTGACAAGTATATATATCACCAAGCATCTGGGATAGTGGTGAAAATGTGACACCAGACTTTTGGAAAACATGGAATGCAGTGTCACTTGTTATGCTCTGAAAAAAAGGTTCTTACAAAGTTCAACAAACATTGGAGTGATATTGTTTGTATTTGTAGTGATTCAGCTTCGTATATAAATCATTTGTGTGATGACCTGTCAAAATTGATTCCCGAGCTGAAGTGATTCCCTGTAGGAGATCCTTGCCACTTGTTAGATGGTATGCTGAAAGCATGTTTACAATCTTCAGAATTAATGAGGGATGCTTTTGAGTTTTTAATCCATTCTGGTGCACTGTTTTCCTATGCTCAGGAACTAAAACGCAAATATTTATCATTTCGTGCTTTATGTGACATCAAAGAAAGAGTCATCCCAACTGTGTCCCATAGCTGACGGTTCTCAGCCCAAGGGGCTATGAATGCTGAGAGGGCCTTTTCACAGAAGTTTACATAGGAAGGAAAGCACGAGCGCACATGACCAAAGACTCACTGAAGTAGTATTGTATGGTGTACTACAATAAGATTAATTTGCAAAAATCTCTTTGGACATCATATCACTATACGTACACTGTCTATATACCATGTTCTTTCAGTGCAGAAAGCAAGCAATGATAAAAGCAAAATGTTCCATAAACACCGAAAAAACACTTTTTCTGTTGTTTTTAGTGGCGTGAAAATGTGTAACCACTGATAACAACTGTTTTTTAAGATATTGAAAACACTGAAAAAACCCCACCAGAATTGACCAAAAATAGAAACAACTGAAAACAGGACAGCCTAATTATACACTAATGAGCAATTAAAGACCTCCATTTCCTGCTGTCCCTGTTTCCTGCCAGAGTGTCTGGTTTGCACAATGACTGCTGACTAATTAAGGGCCTCCCTTTTCTGTCCCTGTTTCCTGTCGGAGACCATCTTCTGATTGGCAAGTTGCACTCTCCACATACAAGATGAGCAATAAATACCACACTCAACCTTTTTTCATAGAGTATCTTGGCTATCAAGAAGGGGTGTGCCTTATCACTAAAACTTGAAGGGCCCTACACAAAAGATCAATATACAGCAATCATTTTTTACACTGGAGATCCAGGTACACCAGAACCATTCTCTCTCTCTCTCTTTCTCTCTGTCTCCTCTATCTATTCCTCTTTCTCTCTCTTGCTCCCTAACCCACCTTTCATCGGGTCAGTCGTTAATATCAGTCGTCTCTTATCATCTTAAGGATTAACCTCGAAGAGAAGTGGTGGGAAAGCTTTGCTTCAGCAGACGTTCTGGGAATTCAGGTGAGTAGCCCTTGGAGTGACACCATCTCACCTTCTTCTCATGCTGGGAGACACATCACAATACCACTGGGAGCATCATAAAAAGTTGAGTATGCCACTAAACATAGGCAGTATTTACAACAAAGGGTGGTGAGGGACAGAGTCTCTGAATTAAGCAGAATACTCTCACCCAGTCAAAAGATCAGGGCTAGATCCAACACCGTTTTTTAGCTCATTGCACCATCCCAGTTTCAGAACCTGGCTGTATGCAAATTAGTCTGTTCCTGTCCCAGTGCATGATGGGAACTGGGCAAACCAAACTACAAAAGCCAATTCTTACACTGGGAAGGAAACAAGCTTCCGGGGACCGGTTTCTGGCATTACAGCCGTATTCGGCCCGGCTTGCTTGAATCCTGATGGTGCAATGAGCAAGGGACTCATGTCTGAGTATACCCTTCCACGCTTAGGGTGGACAAAAATATTTACAACAAGGGGTGGTGAGGGACAGAGTCTCTGAATTAAGCAGAATACTCGCACCCAGTCAAAAGATCAGGGCTAGATCCAACACCGTTTTTTAGCTCATTGCACCATCCCAGTTTCAGAACCTGGCTGTATGCAAATTAGTCTGTTCCTGTCCCAGTGCATGATGGGAACAGGGCAAACCAAACTACAAAAGCCAATTCTTACACTGGGAAGGAAACAAGCTTCCGGGGACCGGTTTCTGGCATTACAGCCGTCTTCGGCCCGGCTTGCTTGAATCCTGATGGTGCAATGAGCAAGGGACTCATGTCTGAGTATACCCTTCCACGCTAAGGGTGGACAAAAATATTTACAACAAGGGGTGGTGAGGGACAGAGTCTCTGAATTAAGCAGAATACTCTCACCCAGTCAAAAGATCAGGGCTAGATCCAACACCGTTTTTTAGCTCATTGCACCATCCCAGTTTCAGAACCTGGCTGTATGCAAATTAGTCTGTTCCTGTCCCAGTGCATGATGGGAACAGGGCAAACCAAACTACAAAAGCCAATTCTTACACTGGGAAGGAAACAAGCTTCCGGGGACCGGTTTCTGGCATTACAGCCATCTTCGGCCCGGCTTGCTTGAATCCTGATGGTGCAATGAGCAAGGGACTCATGTCTGAGTATACCCTTCCACGCTTGGGGTGGACAAAAATATTTACAACAAGGGGTGGTGAGGGACAGAGTCTCTGAATTAAGCAGAATACTCTCACCCAGTCAAAAGATCAGGGCTAGATCCAACACCGTTTTTTAGCTCATTGCACCATCCCAGTTTCAGAACCTGGCTGTATGAAATTTAGTCTGTTCCTGTCCCAGTGCATGATGGGAACAGGGCAAACCAAACTACAAAAGCCAATTCTTACACTGGGAAGGAAACAAGCTTCCAGGGACCGGTTTCTGGCATTACAGCCGTCTTCGGCCCGGCTTGCTTGAATCCTGATGGTGCAATGAGCAAGGGACTCATGTCTGAGTATACCCTTCCACACTGTCGTGTATTTCTATAGGTTCTGAATCGATCCCCCTATTCCTGACCCTATTCTGGTTAAACTACCTAGCTAGTTAACTAACAGTCAGCCCATGAGGCAAGAAATCCCCCATGATGCAGATACCGTTATCTGACGCAGTCACACTACGGCACAGGAACGTGTTATCTGATTAGGTCATAACGCTTGAGATCTAATTAGACAAGCGACATTCCTCCAGCCCCTGATAAGGCATACGACGTTCTCATAACAAATCAAACCTATGACAACCTGGAAAATCCGTGCGGCCATTGTTTTGATTTCACAGAGAACTTTTGCAAAAGAATGTGCTAACGAGCAAGTCGTATGACATCTTTATTGACGTACCTATGTCCATCCTTACGTCAATCTCGGCACCTTTTAAGGTATAAATATTGCCGACCTTGCCCTATGCAAACACACGCGTGGTGACAAGACGGAGCAGCCATACTTGCCGAAGCCGAGAGCAGAAGCAGACCCCGCAGGCAGCAGCCCCGCCTTCCTGACGCGCTGAGAGACGCGCTGCTATCTCAAGCCGAGAGACCCAGCACCGGCGCTTCCGGGTAGCCCTCGCAGGCAGCCTGGAATATCGAGAGCAGAGAAAGAGATACCATTCCTCATTCATCCTAAATTCCAGGTACAGAACTGAATAACCCCTCCTAGAGAATTCTTTAGTTATTCACTTGGCAAAAACAAACTTAACTTAAACTGTAACTTTCTATTCCCGCCCACGCATTAGACTTAGGTCAGGTACACGGGGTAGGCGTATTTAGAAACACCAGTTGAGTACGTTTAGTCAAATGTATATGTGTATGTAAATATATTTTAATCATTTAAAACATCATATGGCTCAGAAACCATATCAATGTTTTTACAGTATTATTTTATACTATTGCTTTTAATGTATGCACTTTACTTAACTATAAGTATTGCAATAATATCGATCCATTTCTCTTGTACGAGAAAAGAGACTGATCAATAAATAACATCTTTTATTGAACACGCCCGTCTCTTCCTTTTCTCTACATTCTGATGAGACTAAGAATGCACGTACTGACTGAGTAAAATAATTGCCTTGTGCTCACACGACTCTTGAGATTGACTCTTGATTAGGGGAGAGCAAAGTTGTCATGTTCTATGGTTGTCAGAAACTAAATCCCTTCTTGTCTAATCAGGGGAGGTAATTCTTTCCTGAACATTCGAGAAAGTTTCTAGCGAACTCTGAGCTTAGCTGGCAAACCCAAAAATTAAGTCTAGTATCGACAGTAGTAGACCTAGTTAACGTCTGGCCTAGGCCTTTACTGCTGTAGGTACTATTCCAATGCGCAGAGCCTATTGGGAAGATAGGAACTACACTACATGGCGCCCAACGCGTTTGGAAAGGGCGATAAAACTAACGTAAGACATTTAGAGTAACTCAGTCGTGCTTTCTCACTCAGACCCCTTTTTCCATTATACTCCAAAGACGTCTGGAGTGGGTGAAAGGTAATATCCTCCAAAACCTCGCAGGAGGGAACTCCTATGTATGGTTCTTGGTCAAGTCAACGTTGAAGGATAAAAACATTCCCAAAATATTGTGCATCTAATCTCTGTTTCCATAAGGAACCTGATCTGCAAACAAACATATTACCATCCTGTCTGTAAAATGGCAGAGAGTGATGATGAAAGAGAGGCAATTAGATTAGCTACTGAAATAGCAGATGCTGATGCTACCATGCAAACAGCAGACCCGGATATAATACTCATCCAGGTCTCCAAAAGGAGATCTATAACCTTAAAACTTATAGAAAATGGACTGACACCTAGAGGTGGCACAGTCATATTCGTAATTGAGGCACACGAATATCGGCAGACAGAGGTATACTATACATGGATACATTTTCCAGCAGCAAATGCTGTAACAAAGTACTTCCACTATTACAAAGTAGAGGAACCTCCTGAAACGTACACTCCTTTCGAGGAGGTGGAAGTACCACTCAAATTCCAAGAGCATTTGCTCTTATTTGATGGCGCCCTAAAACATAACAATCACATTACAAGGCTCGGTCCTTTAGGAAGACCAGGAGCAACGTGGCCGGTCCTAGCCGGATACACACCACATCCAGACATCGAAAGAATGCCTGCAGCAGAGCTGTTAATACAGCTAAAACAACTACTAAAAATTCACAGACAATTAGTTCAGTATGTAATGCGGACTTCAACAATTCAGCCAGCGATTAAACTTCCACAGCTGACCCCTCACCAGGGGAACACAAATAAAATTACACCACAGAACATCCAATCCTGCCTAGGTAAAGTTCCAGCTAAACGGGAACAGATACCATTCTGGTTGGCACAGAAAATTACCCAAATAGAGGCGGTGTTTCCTGACACCACCCCATTAGAAAAACACAGGATTCTGACTATATGTCTCCCAATGGGAATCGCACCACACATTGAGGACTGTGACACTTGGGGTACAGTCTTTGCTTCCATCTATACAAAAACGCACGGTGTTCCATCCATTTCGGTGATACCAGATGTGCTAAAACAAATTCAAGATGAATACGGTCCAGAACCAGCTTTAACTCTTGGTATGAAATTACTAAAAGACTTCAAGCAGGTCTCGGCTATATTATTAGCCAACATAAAAGGTGAAGCAGCAAACGTGGCGATCCGCCAGAGGTTAAAAGAGACAGATATAGCAGACCAACCAACTGAAATTGCCAGAATCATAGAAAAATCCTATGAAGAACTAGGCAGAGATAGTCTAGGTGGAATACCAGTAAAACCGCAACTGACTACAAGTCCAGAAAAAATGTTTTTTAATAATAATAATAATTCACCAAAAAAGAACTGGGATGGGAACAAACAATCCAATCCTAAAGAAAAGAAATTCCAGTCCAGAGGAAGGTCTCCTAGGCGAAGAGAGAAATCTCCAAACCCGAGACAAAGGTCACCCCAGAGTGACCCCCTCTGGGAATAGATATAACCTTAGAAATAGGGATAATATTAAAAAACCTGATAGATATCAAGACATTGATACACGTCCCTCTCAATCTTTTCAGAATTCCTCGCAGAAATCGGAAAGAAGAGGACGATCAGAAGAGCACGCCAAGTCCAAAGACAAGGAACCTGCTCAACTGAAAAAGAAATTACAATTTCCAAAAAAGAAGGTAGCCAGTATCAAGGTAGTTAACAATGCCGAGAATACTGAGGACACAACTGAAAAACGGAGAGTGGGCTCAGACAATGCTAGACAGCGCAGCAGAGGTGAGCATAGCTCGCAAAGTCCTTATGAATCATCTGGAGACAGTGGACACGAATGAATACCTTCAAGTGGAAACTGCAGATACCAGAGTTAGCAAGCCCCACAAAATATACGAGATAACATTACGTATAGAGGGAGATAAGACTAGGAAAATAAGGGGACTATTTTGGGATAACCTCTCCAAGGGCTATGACATCCTTCTAGCTGAAAAAGACTGGCCACCAGAGTTTGTCAGGGAGTGCCCTCATGGCGAAGAAGTAATTATGCCTGCCTTCTCGAATCAAATGCCGATTCATAAAAAATATACACTTGCTAGAAAGTGGGCAGTGGCCTTAGCACCTGCTTTATATAAAAATCATGTAGGATGGGATGAGGATTCTCCTCCTCACAAAATCCAGTTAAAATCACAACCAACTGCACAAAGGCAGTACCCAATTAAGCAAGAAGCAAAAAAACAAGTAAATGAAATACTAGATCAGCTAGAATACCAGGGGGTGATTGAAACTTGCACCTCACAAATGAACAATCCTTTGTTTCCGGTCTCCAAACCAGACAATTCATATCGCCTAGTTTTGGATTACCGACACCTTAACACATGTTGCAAAACTTTTGCAGTGCAAAACTCACACAGTGCTGCACTAATGAATAACATAGTGCGCAAAAAATACAAAACTACCTTGGACATCTCCAACGGATTCTTTTGTCAAAACATAGCACCAGAGAGCAGATATTTAACAGCTTTCTCAGTAAATGGCACTCAAAAACAATTCTGTCGGTTAGCCCAGGGGTACAAGAACAGCCCGGGGGTATTCTCAGCGAGAGTAACAGAATTACTACAACTATATGATGATGAAGCATTATCTTATGTCGATGACATTTACTTAACAGATGATGACTTGGAGACTCACTTGAAAAGAGTGAACACCATAATACTTGGTTTCGCTGCAGAGGGTTACAAATTCAACTTCAAAAAGTCCAGAATTGCCCATCTGACGGTCCTATTCTTAGGATATGAGCTATCAAGTGAAGGTAAAAGCCTGGCAGACAATTTCCTAGAGAAATGTGCCGTTATCCAAGCTCCTAAAACACTAAAAAACCTACAGTCAATTTTAGGCTTCCTAAATTTCGGAAGAACATACATTGCAAATTACGCAGAAAGGGTGAAACCCCTTTACGATCTAATTAAACCAGACTTTAAAAGATCCAGTTGGACTCAAACACACACAGAAATTTTGAGATCCTTACAAACAGACATGCTAATTAAGACAAAATTAGAAACCCGTGATAATACACGCAACCTTGTGATCCGAGTCATCCCAGGGAGATGCGGATTCACATACCTGACCTCTAATGAGGGAGAAAAGGTACCAATTGCATTCAAATCACACTTGTACACAAAAGCTGAACAGAGATTCAGCAACAAAGGAAAAATTGTTCAAGCAGTTCAAACCGCAATAGCTAGAGAAAAAGACATAGCTGACGGTAGACATATCACAGTCAGAACAGCTGAATCAGCTTTTGAGGCATTAACAACACCGTGTAATTTACCATCAACAACATTGGATCCAGAATGGATACAATGGGTGAATTCAATCACAACGGACAAAGTATACTACTACTTTGATCCAGAACTAGAAGAATTAAAAAATCTAAAATATGAAAAGACGTATCCTCTGCCAATCGACATTCTGCCTCTACGACATTACGCCTGTGTAATCTATACAGACGGACATGCTCAACCCTCCGTTTGGGGAAAACATGCATACAACCCCACATGTGAGATTACAAAAGAAGTGTGGCGCGGAGGTAAACTAAAACCTCTATTAACAAAATCACACTCAGTAGAAACTAATTCAGAACTACAAACTGAAATAATAGCTTTGAAAATGGCGCTAGATAATGCGGATCGCGAATTCCCGACACTTATAGTGTCAGATTCATATTTCTGCGTCAAAGCATATAACAAGGATTTGCAGACATGGATTCAGAATGGTTACAAAGATGACACAGATGCACCAATAAAGCAGAGACTGCTCTGGGAACAAGTAGCTCTTTTGAAAAAAGAACTACCAAAGACTCACGTGACACACTCACTGAGTCACCAGCGTGATGGCGTTCACGTTGTAGGGAATTCATTGGCTGAAACAGCCGCAGCGGCAGCCAGTAAACCGGCTCCCGTAGATCGAAAAAAGCGTACATTAAAATACATTGACGGCGAAACATTGCTGGCGGTGAAAACGTCATCAAAAGGCGACTGCTCAGCGTTACCGATCAACTATCCACTCAATTATACATACATAATCGATGCAAACTCCGTCCCTTTTGCTCGAATCCCTGGAGTGGGGGATAGAGTGATTCCAAACATGGACAGGAGAAACTTGTTAATCGCAGACGCACACATGGGCGAGGGTCTCAGACACCTTAAATTAAAAGATTCTCTGGAAGAATTACAATCACGGTACTGGTGGCCAGGCATGAGCCTGCACTACACCATGTTTGTAAAAAACTGCCCAAACTGCAACAGAGATCGCAGTGGGGAGAGAAGCAGTTTAATACCTCGTCGTAGCAAGGCAGATAATATTACCAACAAAAAGAATGGCTTGCGATTAACATACACAGGCTAGTTCCACTTATCATGTAGATCCACAGCACTCGGCTGACGTCCGGACTATTATACAAGATTTGCGAGTCTAAATGGCATATACGCTAAGAGCATGCTACGTTCGACCATTTCTTTCACTCAGGCAATCCAGCCTGGGGGGGAAACATGGCCAAATGAGCACAGCCCAGCGGGAATCTTCTCACTTCCTTCCTGAGGGTATGGGATGGTGTAAAGAAAAAACCAAGGCAGAAAGCAATCTATAATGGAAAGGACATTAGGTTCGGGAGCTGGGTGGGTCAAACATCTAATAAGTGTCCAACGTAGTCTAAATAACTTGCCAAGAAATTCTCTGAAGGGATTCAGTCCGTACGAATTATTATTCGGAACTAGGATGTTGATCTCTGACCTTGATAGTCAGACTTCAGTGGTAATAGAAAAAACCTTTGATGTCAAAGACCGTTTGGCTATTTTGCAGGACTTAAACAAAACAAGAAAAGACCTGAGCAACATACAGTTGAAACAACAGCCAACAACCACTGAAGAATCACCACCTGTCCCAGCAAGACCTGTCTGGATTCCAAAAGTCGGGGATCTAGTCAGGGAAAAGATCGCGGTAAAGAAGGAATTTGGGCCTTCTTACAGAAAAGCAGTTCCTGTCTTGTCTGTCAACGGGACAAGATCAGTTGTACTACCGCCACTTGCTGGAAAAAAGGAGAACCGAGTTGTATCCATCGACCTGGTAAAACCACAACATGTGGCCAATAACAAACAGTAGGCCAAGTGGACTCCCAATAAGTAGCAGAACACCAAGGTTTGCTACCAATACAGAGGTCCTAACGAAGAGGCTCATCACATTCGAAACGCCTACAGAAGAACAACTAGGACTATGCAACAATGCAATAGAACTAAGACCTCTGAAAACCCAAATAAAAACATTTAGCAGAGACACACCAATCTATACTGAAGTACCAAGTGACAATGCAAAAAACAAGAATCCTGAACCAATTGGAACAATTGACAGAACTGCATCTGGTTACTTCATCAACTTCGATGATTCCTCTGAAGGTTTCAGCGAACAAAAGACACAGCCATCATCAAAATCCTTTAAAGACAAAGCTAAGGAACTTTTGAAACAACTGAAAGAAACATATCTGGTTTCTCCATGGATTGAATTTTGGGTGGGTTTTGGTGCATTTATCCTCATACTTTGGCTCATCATGGTATTTACCTTGGGACGCTTCATTGAGGGAAAATATGCTAAAATGGACACAGCAAGTCAGAACATCAACTTGGTCCTCAAACCACACACATCTTCACACGTCGAGAAACGAGAACTTTCTTCAGAACTTTCTTCAGCCAACTTCACAGCAATTCCAATACCTGGTGGGGTAGCCTGGGACAACACTGACTATGAAATTTATGGTCCGGTCGAGATCCTGAAATATCCACACCAAATCAAGATCTCCTTGAGTGACTTTGCAAAACCAAACTCATTTGCTGATGATTGGGACTTTGAAAGTATAAACAATATGATGTCTGACTTAGTAATGTCTGCTAAATTTACAAAACATGATTATTTGCAAGGTTCTACAAATTATGATAGTATGTATTGCTATAACCATTATGGTAACCATTTCTTGCATAAATCTGCACAACCTAGAAATGTTTTAAATTATAATCAATGGGAACATTGTGCTACACCTCCAAAAGGGAGCTCTAGAACCGTTTATGACAAATATTCATATTTTTCAGGTTTTAACATAACTAATGCTGAAACATTTTATTACAAATTGTCAAACAAGACAGGGATGAAAACCATGATAACCAACACGAAATTGATATATTCAGATTCATTCTTTGAAAAAATGAATACTTTTGGATTTGATTATTGGGACAAAAATGTTGATTTGAAAAGTGTTTGGGGTACAAAAGAATGGCAAGTACAGGGTATAGAAGCTTTGTTTAGAGCCTGCATGATCCCAGAACAAATTATATTTTTAAATGACACTGTTCAACAAACCACCTGTCTTGGCTTAGCCAAAATCAAAGATTTAAATAACCTGTCTATTCCAAAGCCAACAATGTTTAGCAATAACTCTGATACAGATGAAGGAATAGACATAAACCATATACTTAACCAAAACAGAACACATCCTGATTGGAAACAATGGTTGATCTGGCCCACAGATACAAATAACTGTCAAGATAGATTCCTGAATAAAACACAGGGTTTCAAAATGACCAGGCCAGACCCTAGATATCCCCAAAGACATCACCCAGGGATAATAACAACCTACAGTGTGGGCAAATTATGCCTTCAATGGCTACAAACTTCCACACTGCCTGAAATTAAGCAACACCTAACTTTACTTACTGATGGTGCTGACTTGCGTGATTTCATACTGGGACCACGCAAACAGCGTCAAAAGCGTTTCATAGCAGCCTCTGTATATGCAGCATACAATGAGGCCTGGAAGGTTACTCAAATTGAAACAGCAGAGAGAATACGTGAAATTGATCGTATTAATTTGGAAAAATCACTTTCTGTAGTGGACAATGGGTTAATGACTCTGTCCTCCAGAATATTTTCATTGGACAGCATTGTGTCTTCAGCAATCGATATATTATCGCAAGACTTACTGTTATTACAACATGGTCAGTCACAATTGCGCTCTATTGTACAGCTTGGCTGGACGTTACAAAATCTGCGTTCAGGCTATGTGCCTTGGCGTTTAATCAACACAACGTCACTATTCCAAATCTTTAACCTTACTGATAGACAAATCGGTATGGCACAGAAGGGTGCTGATTATACAATCTTGAGCATTGAAAAACTAGAAAGATTACCAATGACAATGTCAGAACGACCTGTCAGTGAATGGATAATCCACGGAATCATAAATATTCCAATCTCAACCTTCAGGTTTCAATACTGCCAAAAATATATACAGGCTGGCATGTACGAGAAATTGGGAAAGGGGTACCTTAAAACAACTTGGAACCTGCCCTATTCACATGCATGTGTCAGTAACAAAGGACAGAAAGTGTTTCTTAGTGGCAACAATTGTGCTATGTCACTAAGCGGCACGCTTCTGTGTAACGGTATTAGTTTGCACGGAGCCTGTGAAGGGAATTCATACAACCTTTCATGTCACCAGCAAGGCGCACCTGCAACTGAAATAGAACCATTCTTTCAAAGACTCTATAATGGGAGTTACATTCTTATTGTAGACCGCAGATGTTGTAGTCTTATGCCCGGGACTCCTTATCTCGTCACCACGACGGCGAAGGTCAAGTGCTGTGGACGTTCTTTGTTCCCCAGCTCCTTACCAGACAGGGAGGCAAGGGCATGGCCCGGTTTGAAAATTACTTCTATTCGAATAGACACTTTAAGCAGAATGAAAACAGTGCTTCTTCAGACGCCTACAAGGCTCACGTCATCTAAAGAAACGTATGATCTACAAGTCGCAAGGACGACTGCAGAGATACATACATTATTATCAACTAATTCCCCCGTACATTTCGCGGAAATCCTGAGCGAAATCTTAAATATTTCTGATACCACTGGGGTCTCAAAGGTATTTAAGACAGTATTTTCGATGGCATTAACACCATTCAAAGCCATACTGGGTATTTTTCCAGATTTCGTCCATTCGATTTTTGGCGGACTTCCCCTGATCCTGGGACTAATTGCAGGAATCCTATTCCTAGTCCTTATTTTTCGTTATGGCAACCCATGTCACAGATCAAACTCTCGCGACAATGGAAGATACGATCCTAGCCATTGGATACCGGGACCGGATATCAAAAATCCTGGGACTCTCCCGGCTTAGAGACCTAAACATGACTTGGTTTCTATCATTTCGACCAATGTGGCAAAGGTGTGTTTTACCTGTACTAAGGTGTCTGCTATGCGGAGAAGAATGCGTGTTAGACACCTGTCTGACGCTACAATCGGATGCGCCGGTGGATGCAGATACACTGTTGGTTCCTACCAAGGTTCACGCACTGTGCTGCCCTCAAAGGCTGCCAATTCTGATGACGGCATTCCTGGAATCTTCACCACTACGATTGAAGAGTAGTGAAGTTCAAGATGAAAGCAGCATCGAACAGGTACGACCTTCTGTCAGCAATGCTAATCAGAATGTCAATGGAGACAATCATGCGCACGAATGCATGGTTACCCCTATTTCCGACTTAGTGGAACTTTCCCATGAAGCTGTTGACAGTTTTTTCGAAAGCCTGAATGATATGATGTTCTCTCCGGAACAGAAATAGAGACTTTTGAGTAAACTCGCACACGGCGTTCCCTGAATTCGGCCTTCAACCTTTAAAAATAAAGTCACATGAACAATTACAATCCAGTTCACGGACAGCAACTTTTTTCAGCAAGCCCTTAAAATATTTTTCTATATATTTTTTCCCCGGGACACTGATCTTCTGCTTAAAGTAAGAAACTATTCCTAGAGAACTAAGATTTCTATTTTAGATACTTTATATAGACCTTAGCTGCCCGCTGGTATGTTCACAAATATTTTATTATGTGATGAAATGGTCTCGGACTTCCTTTCTGTATAGCTATATTAAGAGCCATTTCATGTGTATTTCTCATATACCAAAAAGCAATAATGCATAACAATGCGTGTTTTACTTTTGCATTTAATTCATAGCTTAAGTGCATACAATATATATGACTGCAATTTTTCAGTATATTTGAAAATTTCGAAATGCATTTATGTATTTTGGGGTGGTAAGGTATACACTATACTCTATAGTATGTTGTACTATGTTATACAATGCATAGATTAGTAGATATGACCATAGTTAGCGTGGAGTGGGTGTCGTGTATTTCTATAGGTTCTGAATCGATCCCCCTATTCCTGACCCTATTCTGGTTAAACTACCTAGCTAGTTAACTAACAGTCAGCCCATGAGGCAAGAAATCCCCCATGATGCAGATACCGTTATCTGACGCAGTCACACTACGGCACAGGAACGTGTTATCTGATTAGGTCATAACGCTTGAGATCTAATTAGACAAGCGACATTCCTCCAGCCCCTGATAAGGCATACGACGTTCTCATAACAAATCAAACCTATGACAACCTGGAAAATCCGTGCGGCCATTGTTTTGATTTCACAGAGAACTTTTGCAAAAGAATGTGCTAACGAGCAAGTCGTATGACATCTTTATTGACGTACCTATGTCCATCCTTACGTCAATCTCGACACCTTTTAAGGTATAAATATTGCCGACCTTGCCCTATGCAAACACACGCGTGGTGACAAGACGGAGCAGCCATACTTGCCGAAGCCGAGAGCAGAAGCAGACCCCGCAGGCAGCAGCCCCGCCTTCCTGACGCGCTGAGAGACGCGCTGCTATCTCAAGCCGAGAGACCCAGCACCGGCGCTTCCGGGTAGCCCTCGCAGGCAGCCTGGAATATCGAGAGCAGAGAAAGAGATACCATTCCTCATTCATCCTAAATTCCAGGTACAGAACTGAATAACCCCTCCTAGAGAATTCTTTAGTTATTCACTTGGCAAAAACAAACTTAACTTAAACTGTAACTTTCTATTCCCGCCCACGCATTAGACTTAGGTCAGGTACACGGGGTAGGCGTATTTAGAAACACCAGTTGAGTACGTTTAGTCAAATGTATATGTGTATGTAAATATATTTTAATCATTTAAAACATCATATGGCTCAGAAACCATATCAATGTTTTTACAGTATTATTTTATACTATTGCTTTTAATGTATGCACTTTACTTAACTATAAGTATTGCAATAATATCGATCCATTTCTCTTGTACGAGAAAAGAGACTGATCAATAAATAACATCTTTTATTGAACACGCCCGTCTCTTCCTTTTCTCTACATTCTGATGAGACTAAGAATGCACGTACTGACTGAGTAAAATAATTGCCTTGTGCTCACACGACTCTTGAGATTGACTCTTGATTAGGGGAGAGCAAAGTTGTCATGTTCTATGGTTGTCAGAAACTAAATCCCTTCTTGTCTAATCAGGGGAGGTAATTCTTTCCTGAACATTCGTGAAAGTTTCTAGCGAACTCTGAGCTTAGCTGGCAAACCCCAAAATTAAGTCTAGTATCGACAGTAGTAGACCTAGTTAACGTCTGGCCTAGGCCTTTACTGCTGTAGGTACTATTCCAATGCGCAGAGCCTATTGGGAAGATAGGAACTACACTACAACACTTAGGGTGGACAAAAATATTTACAACAAGGGGTGGTGAGGGACAGAGTCTCTGAATTAAGCAGAATACTCTCACCCAGTCAAAAGATCAGGGCTAGATCCAACACCGTTTTTTAGCTCATTGCACCATCCCAGTTTCAGAACCTGGCTGTATGCAAATTAGTCTGTTCCTGTCCCAGTGCATGATGGGAACAGGGCAAACCAAACTACAAAAGCCAATTCTTACACTGGGAAGGAAACAAGCTTCCGGGGACCGGTTTCTGGCATTACAGCCGTCTTCGGCCCGGCTTGCTTGAATCCTGATGGTGCAATGAGCAAGGGACTCATGTCTGAGTATACCCTTCCACAGCCAGGTTCTGAAACTGGGATGGTGCAATGAGCTAAAAAACGGTGTTGGATCTAGCCCTGATCTCTTGACTGGGTGAGAGTACTCTGCTTAATTCAGAGACTCTGTCCATCACCACCCCTTGTTGTAAATACTAAACATAGGCAGGGCACAACCTCAGTCTCAGACCATGACAGCCTCTGCAGAAGAATTACTTTTCTACTGGTTTTTGTAGACACCTCTAGCTCTTACCTATCTTGATATTTGATGTAAGTATACTGTATGACCCAGGGCCAAAAACATTGAAAAAACTCAGAAAGTCTCTGAGTAATGTCTCCTTTGTGCATTGTATTTAGTGACTAGGCTTTTATAGTGCTGTGTATAATGCAAAAACGTAACCTCCCAAAAATATTTCTGAGGTTTGTCTATTTTAATGTGTGGTGATAACTTGAAAATTACAGTGGATGAGAGATTTTCCGAATTGCGTACGGAAGTTTTATGAGTTGTATTTAATTGAAAAGATACATGTGTATATATGAAATGCATACAGCTCTAAAAATTGTCACTTCATTGCTGTCTAGTTTGTGTAATAACAGGGGGCTTTGCTCAGGTATGTTTATTATGTGTGTTTTGGTAATCCGGAAGAATGCAATACAATTACATATGTGTTACAACGAGAACAGGTTAAGAATACCTCACAAAATAGATATTTTCAGCCTGACTTCAAAATAGCAAAAGGAATGTAATTGCTTGCTTAATTCAGAGACTCTGTCCATCACCACCCCTTGTTGTAAATACTAAACATAGGCAGGGCACAACCTCAGTCTCAGACCATGACAGCCTCTGCAGAAGAATTACTTTTCTACTGGTTTTTGTAGACACCTCTAGCTCTTACCTATCTTGATATTTGATGTAAGTATACTGTATGACCCAGGGCCAAAAACATTGAAAAAACTCAGAAAGTCTCTGAGTAATGTCTCCTTTGTGCATTGTATTTAGTGACTAGGCTTTTATAGTGCTGTGTATAATGCAAAAACGTAACCTCCCAAAAATATTTCTGAGGTTTGTCTATTTTAATGTGTGGTGATAACTTGAAAATTACAGTGGATGAGAGATTTTCCGAATTGCGTACGGAAGTTTTATGAGTTGTATTTAATTGAAAAGATACATGTGTATATATGAAATGCATACAGCTCTAAAAATTGTCACTTCATTGCTGTCTAGTTTGTGTAATAACAGGGGGCTTTGCTCAGGTATGTTTATTATGTGTGTTTTGGTAATCCGGAAGAATGCAATACAATTACATATGTGTTACAACGAGAACAGGTTAAGAATACCTCACAAAATAGATATTTTCAGCCTGACTTCAAAATAGCAAAAGGAATGTAATTCTCATGTTATCACCTAGTTACTTCTTCCATGCTAACTGGGTTCCTCCTGTCCCTCAAAAAGCTCATGTCACCTGTTGCTTGGGTGCATAAATGTGGGCTCATGAATCAACTTATGCCATCACTATTTTATCACCATACTTACACTATACACGTATATATAATACAGTAAGCGATTTTTGTACCGTTGTATTTTTTCAGTCCATTCTTTAAAAAAATGCGCTTTCCTGCAATGCTATTTTTTTTTAAAAAGTGCATTCACCATTCATAATAGTAAATATATGCATTGCAATGTGCTTGAAGAGCACTTTGTGGTTTTCCACTTGTCGCTTCATGAGCCTAGATGTGTTTGCCATTTTGAGAGTGCATGTGGATGGAAGGGATCACTGACAGAATATTGAGGAGAGGAATATCGAGCTGCCAGAATATCGAGGTAAAAATATTGAGTGACAGAATATCAACTTCCTATCTACAAACAGGTAAGCACAAAAATATTGAATCCTAAATATCGTTGTCAATAATATAGTTTGCTAAAATATCGACTTTTTTAAATGTCTTAAAAGTAATATAAAATTAATTAAATAATAAATATAATTAGGTAAAACATACTTAAAAATAATTAAGACACGTTAAAATTAAAAAAATAATACATGTAATGTAAAAAAATAAACATGCATTTTTATTGTTTATTATATATATTAGCTTAATAATATTAAAAATAATATTATTTTTAATTATAAAATGTTAAAAACGTAATTATTGGATAGCGGGTGGGTATAAATTACTATTCCCACTCCAGTGAGTGCAACAGTAGGGAAAGTGTTGTATAGCGGGAGGGTAAAAATTAATATTCCCACTCCAGTGAGTGCAACAGTAGGGAAAGTGTTGGATAGCGGGTGGGTAAAAAGTTACTATTCCCATTGCAGTGAGTACAACAGTAGAGAAAGTATTGGATAGCGGGTTGGAATAATTTAATATCCTCACTCCACCAAGTGTAACAGTAGGGAAAGTGTTGGCTAGAGTAGGGAATAATTTAGTATACCCACTCCTGCAATATAATTAACATTATTTAACAAGTAATTATTTTTTCCAAATTAATTTACCTCCCACCATTTTCCCCTGTAAACGTCACCTACAATATTATAAAATATTAATAATAAATTAACATAATTAATTAACAAATAATTAATTACAATCAACAATACAATGAATAACCATCAAATCTAAATAATTCACAAAATTAAAATTATAAAATCACTTTTAATAAATATAAAATAAAAAATTATAAAAATTACATTAAAACTAAAGTACTTCATACCCTACCCTCTATATACCCTCAAACCACTGTTTAAAAAAGTACACAATATACATATTTACACATTAATTAATATCTAACTAATTACAAATTAATAATAAAAAAACAATTAACATAATTACCAATTAAGTATTACTTGTTAATAATCAAGGTATAATTAATTATTAATACATTAATTCATGTAATTAACAATATAAATCATTAAATACTAAATTTTGAATTCATAAAATAATTAATGAATTCCAATTAAATTACTTCCCACCCTAGTCTCCTATAAACCCACAACCCACTACAGAATTTAATTAAGCAAAAACGAATTAACATATAATTAATTCTAAATATTTCTAAAAATATATATTATAATTAAATTACCAAACAATAATTAACATAAAATTCATTACTTTAAAGAAATTCATACATACATTACAAAAATGATACATACTTTTAACACATATTCTAACACTTAAAACACAAAAAAATCGATATTTTTAACAGCTATATTATGACGGTTGATATTAATAACTTCAGTATTATGAAAAACGATATTTCTTATCTGCATTTCGATATACTACACCACTATATTTTTGTATGTCGATATTATGTCCACTCGATAATTAAAACTCGATATTGTGACTGTTTACCGGATGGAAGTCTATGTATTATTCTACGCGATTGAGCAAGATAGTCCCAAGAGACCGATCAGTTGAGCCCATCATTTAGTCAATGACACCGTTTATGAGATGTTGAATATGAATTATATCACAGGGAACATGAAGTGCTTAATATTTCTATATAAATATATAAATGAGCTTTAATTCTCAATAGGCCTCATGCCTGCTGTGCTCGATTTCTAAAAAATATCTTCAGAAGGTTTAGCTCCCACTTACTATTGACAAATAGAAAATGAACCAAAAGACTTATACAACCTGTAAAGTGTTCTTACATTTTTTCTGTGTGCAGAGAGGAGAATGAGTGGTGTGCTCCTCCTTGAGGTGACTATGACATGAAGGACATCCAAAGACCCCTTGGATTGACGAAGGGGGAAACAAAGTCTCCTCTAAACCATTTGGAGTTGTTAAGAAACAGGAAACAGTTGTGTCTGAATTATGTTTAGAGTAGATGGAGCAATGCCTTCAGTGGTAAACATGGGCAAGGACCACACGGTTGCACAATAAAAATGCCAATGTTTGGGCAGACAGCTCATTATTAGCAAACTCTGGTACAACCGACAGACCCTTTCCAAAGCCACCTTTCGCCTCATGGGCTCTGTCTGTCAGGAACAGTGTTATGCCTAAATTGGGAGGCAATTGTCTTGAGAGAAACTCGCCCATGGAGTCAGGACGGCCCTAACACTCCTTTGGAACTCCACCGGGGACAATTATGAACAGACACATTTTAGCATGCTCCTCTCAGATATAAGATTGGTTCTTGGAAGTGAATCAGATACATTTACTTAATCCTCTGCAGAAAGCACTTCAATTTGTTGCATAATCCACCTTCGTCACGGTAATCAGGATCAGAAGTCCTTGCAGCACAGCTGGATGGTAACACTTCCAATGGAAAACATAGGACTCGAGGTTCCTTCAGCGGAAACTAAAGTTTGTACATCACAATACACCCCAGTAACTCCTGCCGTATATACCTTCAAATGATTTGTAAGTCAACAAATATTGAATGTGTGCAACACCCAGTAGAGTTCCACAATAGTGATAAAAAAAGCAAAGGAAGCGAAAACTGTAAAAGATCCTCGAAAAATCAAACATAGACTGTAGAAAACTGTTTTTCCAAAATAATCCTTTTAAAAACAGTAAAATAATTCTGATTTAAACGTTGGCAAGCATTGTCTGTCATTGAAGAGACCTTGATTTGACCGTACCAGGTTACTTACTGACAAACCTTGTAGAATTTTGCACCATTGGCAAAGGTCCCTCATTACGAGTTAACTTATTTCTCCCAGAATGGTAACTTCTAATGCAATAGCGCAATTCACACTTACGAGTGTTTCAGGTCCCAGAATACTTGGATTCAAAATCTCCAGACCAGACAATTCTGGGCCAGAAAGATTGGGCATCCCAGAGAGGCTGTAGGAGCAGGGGCTGAAAGAAGCAGCATTCCACAGTCCTGTCCGCTGCCTGCTGCAGTCCAGTGGAAGGGCCAGAGGATAACAAAGAGCAACAAGGGCAGTGCAGTTTTTATTCGACATCGTGTGGAAGGTGAGAGGTGGCAGATGTTTTATTCGATGAGACGACGATTCATATATGTGTCACGCAGTCATGCACCCAGCATAGAGAGCCTAGACTTTATTCATTTTTATTTTGGCCGTAACCTTCATTTAATTGAGCGAGTGAGGAGCGCTAATCCTGGCATTTTAATTAACGACGGGTACAAATGCACTGTGAGGAGGATATGAACTCTGTTGTCAAGAGCGTCCACGAGCTATGTGTCAGCGCATGCAGTTTTGTTGTTACAGTGCACACACTGCTGCAGTCTCTATCGGCCAGCGACAGTACAATCAGGCAGGATCGCAGGTACAGTCTACAATGGCAGACGGTGAAACTATGAATTACAAAAGCAGCAAAATCTATTAGAAGAAGATTACTCTCAAGGCTGACAGGAGCTGGTATGATGGCCAGTGGAGTTCTCCCAGCAGCCTCATCATCTCACATTCTGTGTTCAAAGTAAACAAAGAAGTAGGATTACAGCATAACACTTAGAAATGGACAATAGAACTAAGACTTAAGACTTGAGGAAAATTACTTGTCAACCAGAGATCTGCACGCTTTCTATAGGATATTATTAATTAAATAGTGATTTGAACACTATTTTATAACCCAAGAGAATGCAAAGCAATTGTGCAGATCAACATTCAGTGATTGCGCAGAACAACATTAAGAGATTTGCATGCTTCCTTAAGGATATTACTCGTCAGTCAGTAATTTGCACACTGTTTAAAAAAACTCCAGTAGAAGCAAATCATTCTTTATTCAGTTATGTTCACGATTTTTTAGGAATCAGAAAATTATTTGTAAATCAACATCATGCAAGTTGCGTGTTCATTGAGACACAGGAGTGAACCATTTGCAGCTAGTAACTCATAGTATTGGCAAGCATAAAGTTGGATGTTCTAACTTCTTTAATTTTCAACTATATTGTCCTTCTTCCTTATATTATTTATATAATTAAGAAAATGTAGAATGTAGCTACTCCTGCTTCTGTGTTACAGGATCCTGGTGATCCATTTATGGAGTGAAATCTATTGTTAAGATCCCATAAAGGTATTTAGGTATGATTGACACACAAAAATTCTGACCTAAAAGGATCTCACAAACTTACAAGCATCTCTTTTTTTCTAAAAGACCTCAACCATACAGAAAGGACACTGTTCTGTGGCAACTTTTCTCCTTCTCATTAATTCAATTTGGGGTTTCCCAGTAAAACTATGCGGTATGGAGCAATATGGCCAAACTAGTTTCTTAACCGCTTTACTCACATCCATATTCCTTCTATATATAGATTTTGGATGTATGACATTACAACGCATGCTTTTACATCGCATGCCTTTACAACGCAAGTATTACAACGCAGTCCATTACAACGCATAGTGCTTTGGGGTGCTGGATAGTGAATAGTTTAATTTACTATTGCAACTCCAGTCCCCGTGGACACTAGGGAAGGTTATTGGATAGTAAATTAACCTATTCCCTATCCTAGAACGCCCCCCCAGAGCAATGCGTTGTAATAGTTTGCGTTGTAATGGTTGCGTTGTAAAGGCTCTGCTATGTAAAAGTTGCGTTGTAAAGGTTGTTTACCATAGATTTTACACATTCTACTGAGATCCTAATGAAGCATTCCACTTTACTTTAGCTTTGGAGGTGGTATAATGGTGTCCTTACATGTTTTAGAGCACACTTATTCAGAAAAGTGGTCATTTTCACTGAGGTAAATTGAACATCATTATCAGTCATGATTTCTCCAGGGATTCCCTCCCTGACAAAAACCTTCTGAAAGCAATCAATTGCCTTTTTAGTCATTGGTTTGCTAACTGGTTTGACTTGAACTCATCTCGAAAGATGATCAATCATGACTGTGAAGTAATTCATATGATTGAGAGAGATAAGGTATGGTCCCAAAAAATCCACGTCCACATGTTGCCAAGCCCTGCTTGGACAGAACTTGGTGGACTCAACTGCACCTTCAGTTATCAGAACTTTGTCACTCATATTACATTTTATACAGTTCTACCAAATCTTCAATTTCACCATCCTTTTTTGGCCACCAGAATAATAAAATATTGTCCAAACAGTCGTTTTCCAAAACCATATTTTAATACTTTCAGGCAGAGAGAGTGAGCATGACCAAGTGTTGACTGATGTGCTAAGAATATTTGAGAACAGAGGAGCTACTTTGCGTAAGGACAAGTGCACTTTTAAGAAAAGAAAAATGGAATATCTTGGCCATGTCTTTTCTGGACATGGAGTAAATCCCAATCCCAGTTTATTCAAAAGCATAGTTGAGGTACTAGCACCAACAAATAGGGAGCAATAGTCATCATTTTTAGGGGTTGTCGAGTTTTTTACTAAATAAATGATGAATTGTGCGCATATAACTGAATGCTTCAGAGCCCTTTTAAAGAAAGGTGTTGATTTTGAGTGGTCTGATGCTGGTGAAATGACTTTCAAAACAGTTATGGAAGAGGTCGTAAACAATTGTCACAGTAGATGCATGTGAATATGGATTGGGAGCAGTCTTGTCCCAAATGCAATGTACACATGAGAACACTGTAGCTTTTTCCTCTAGAACATTAGATCAGGCAGAGTGGAAATAAACTGTCATTGAAAAAGAATTACTGGCATGCGTATGGAGTGTGGAGAAATTTTGGTTGTACCTCTGCGGAAGGCCATTTGTGTTAAGGACTAATCACCATCCTTTAGTGGACATACAGTCAGGTAGGAAACTTAAACGCTTGTCTACAAAAATTGCAAGATTGTCAGCAGCGATGTTGAAATTTACTGTCACAGTAGAGTATATCCTAAGCGGGAAAAACTCTAGGGGTGACTGTCTTTCGACTACATATTGAGGATATGGAAGACTGCAAATGGGAGGCTGAGGTAGAAGAGTGTTTTGTAGCTCATGTTGGAGAAGTTATCATTTATAAAAAAAAGAAGAATGGATCAAAGCTACTGAGGATGATCATATTTTGAAAGAAGTGGTTTCACTTGTAAACTCAGGCTGGCCTAAGAGAAAAATATATCTGATGATTAACAGATGTTTTGAAAGATTGCAGATGCCTTGTCCGTTGAAAGTGGAAAGTTAATACACAGTGACCAGTTGGTTCCGCCCTTATGTTTCAGCCAGAGGATTTTTGAACTGGACATTTAGGGTATTTGGGATCAACTGTAACTAAACGGAAGATTAGAAGTGATTTTGTAAAAAACTGTATAAAATATTATATGAGTGACACAGTTCTGATAACTGAAGGTACAGTTGAGTTCACCACTTTATGTCCAAGCATGGCTTGGAAATGTGTGGGCATGGACTTTTTGGGGACCATAGCATACGTTGCCCAATCATATGAAATACATTATAGTCATGATTGATCATCTTTTAAGATGGGTTGAAGTAGAACCAGTTTGCGAACCAGAGAATAAAAGGAAACTGATTGCTCTTAGAAGGTTTCTGCCAGGGAGGGAATGCCAGGAGAAACCATGATTAATAATGGTGTTTAATTTACTTCAGTAGAGAGGATAATTTTTCTGAATAAGTGTGCTGTAAAACATGTAAGTACTGAAAGGAAGGGGTCTCAGTGAGAGAACAAATATAATTATAACTTTACAAAAAGATTTAAACAATACTAAATGAATTCAACATTGTTTTAATTCACAATGAGGAACAATGTATCGAATACATTAACATTTTGATGCATAGAGTAGGTTGTACGGTGCCCAAAAAAGGGGGGGGAGGGAGGAAGTGACAGTGTGAGGATGGCGTGATAGAAAATTGTGACAATAAAAACAAGAAATATCCAAAAGTCTTTGCTACAATCGTGTTTTCATTTCATTGCACAAAGAATGAGTCACTTTGGCGATATATACATGAACAATGTCATACTCCAATACAGCAATTGCTGGCAAAAATGTGGGGAAGGAGTTGACTATATGGATGATGTCGACGTTTCGACCCTCTGAATGGCGCAGGGTTGGTTGAGCCCTTGCAGTGGGGTCTTCTTCAGGACAGGGAAACGGGCAGGCAACCTGATAAATACGTATATATAGAGGATATTATTAATAAAACATGTAAGAACATCATTATAGCAAAACAATGGTAAATTGGAATGCTTCAATAGGATCTTAGTAGAATGAGTACAATCCATACATAGAACTAATATGGATATGAGTATGGTGGTTAAGGAACTAGTTTGGTCGTATCACACCACGACACATAGTGTTACTGGGAATATTTCAATTTAAAATAATGAGAGGGAAAAAAGCTGCTGCAGACCTGTGTCCTTTCTGTATGACTGAGGTCTTTTAGAAGAAAGATGTTTGTGACTGATGGAAAACTGTTGAGAGAAAGTGTGATCTGGATTATTTAGAAAGCTTGACAAAAAGAAAAAAAGTGTAAATTGAAAATAGTAGACTGGGTAAGTGTTAAAATCCCATTCGAATGGGCAAAGTTTGTTTCAATTTAAAGAACTAGCACAAGTATGCGAGTAATGAAAACATTTCGTAAAATTGTCGGATTGCAATTAGTGGAGAACTGCCGTGATTGCTTGGATTCCTGGGGATCAATTGCTTTTGCAAAAAAGTAAATTATTATTCAAGGCTGGAAAAGAATTACAATTTGGAAAGAAGAAGCACGCACAGTAAGTATATCCTTAAAAAATGGCAACATTTTGACAAATAGAACAAAAGGCAAGTACTTACAGAATTTTTACAATTGAGAAAAATGTGTGTTTTTTTAATTGTATTTCATGTATATAATTTCTTTTCACTTTTTATCATTGTGTTAGCGCGAAAAATCATGGGTGGGGTGGTACTATAACATTTTACGTGTGTTTGGAGTAAGAACTGCCTTCAATATTTTAGGTTGAAAGTTGTTTCTATAAAAAGTGGAGAAATGTGGTGATGTGGTGTTTAGATTGTTGACATGTCATGGAATTCAGCGATGTCATGAGGAGAAGCATTACCTGTATGTCAGTCATCCTAGGGGGCCCTTCTGTATGGACTCATATCTTGTTTGCCAATAAACATATCTTTTGACAACAATCCTTGTGAAGGAAGTACTACAGGTGATTGGTGGATTTTAAAAGTGGTAGGGCTGAAATGTTCTTCCCAAGAATGAATCATGAGCGAGTGCAGCCAATGCACCCAAGCTGTAAACATGTGCAGAGGGGATGTGGGGTGCAGGGTGTTGGGGTGTGTACGGTTGGGGTTATAGTGACAGAGACACTGAAACCCAAATAGGAATTACATGAGAGCAGGTGAGGCAGAAGCACCCACAACACAACAAGGCAACCACAGTGTTTTTTTATCCCTTGAATACATTCAATATTTGATATATGCAAGCCCACTTTCTGCCTTTGAACCCAAATAATCTTGGGTTTCATGTGTCCCACGCAGACACACACTACAACCCATGTGCGTCGAAACACTCTTTTAGCATGCATGTAGCTCATGCACACACACATACACTTCAAACAACACTTTTACTGTGCTGTTTTCTTTCTAGGAGGCATATGCTCATGCCTCTTCCACTTGTGCCATGAAAATTGACTCTTCGCACACACCCGTCCATCAGCTTCACACTTCTGACACTTGATTGCCCTCCACTCTTGCATTCTGTTATGCAAGAGCTATGGAAACATTCTCTTGCCACCCATGTGCTACTCTCAGACTCTTCTACACCACATTTTACTTGTTAGGAGACATCTGCTTCTCATGTCTTCTCTCTGGTAAGAGGCCCGCTTCCCCCTTCAGTTGCGGCCCGTCCTTATGGGAGAAGGGGCCACAGCCCCTCACCTTTTTCTGATGAAGAAGAGTGTCTATCAGGCTATGCAAAGGCCAGCCTGACAGGCACTCTTCTTGTTCAGATCAGTCAACCAGGAGCTAGACATGCACTAAATTTGCAGGGTCCTGACTGCCTGAGCTGAGCTTTGTCAGGCTGAGGATTTCACAGCATGACCTCCTCTGCCTGGCAAAAGTGACTCGAGGTCCTCCCTCTCGTGATGAGGGTGAGAGTTACTGATTGTTTTGGACCTGGGCAATTCAGTTTTAAGCCCTGAAGTTCCCTGGGCTAAGTGTCAATCAGTGACACTTCGTCGAAGAATAGAGTGGTGTCAGAAGGCTCTCTGCCCCATCCCACTCTGTGACGAGTGAGGGACTGCTGCGAGAAGAGGCAGCAGTCCCATACCTCCTGGGATCGTCAAAGTTTGCCTCTCCAGGAACTGCATGGCAGGTAAGTCTTTGGTGTGTGCATGTGTGTATGCATGTATAAATGTATGGCTTTGTTTTGAGTGAGTGTTGTGAATGTGTGTGTGGGGGAGGCATGTGCCACCATCCCTGCTAAAATTACCAGCCACCACTGTCCCCCTGTAGCAGTGGAATGAGGCTGGCAGACGATTCGTGTGTGGAACTGTTTATTAGGGTGTGTGCCTAGGCACCATGTGCAGCACCAGGAGATGGGGAAAAAGTATTCACTCATAGATTAGGAACAATTGGACAAGATGTGCACACTACACAGACACTCATAGAAGGATCATTTGAGAGGAAGATGCTCCCTTACACTTTTCTTCTTCCTGCCCATCCATCTTCAGTATATGCATGGGTGGCTTTTCCTGCATGGCAGGCTCATGTACTCCAATAAGTATGTCAAGTTGGAGTCTATGATCTTGTCTTCCACCAGGATAGGCTCGTCCTGCCTCCTTTAGGAAGCGTATGGGCAAAGCCATTAATCTCACTGCGGCACTGATGTCCTCTGGAGGTTGCAGGGGAAGAGAGCAAGATGACAACAGCGACCCTGGGTGCTGCAGTTTATTTAGACCAGGTGCCCATATATCCAATAACAGCCTGACTGTAGTAGTGCAGCCAGTGTGTCACTGCGCTAGTTAGGAGATGGGTGCCCTGGCTGCTGTTTCAGCTTAAAAATGTAGCAATAATTAGGGTTCAGCACGTCACTCGTGATATTTTCTCCTCCGATTCCTCATGCGGCCAAGGTTACCTGGGTGAGCTTTTCTTCATAATTTACAATCCTCACCATTTTTAATATTTTGCAGACTCACGTCATGGTTTTCTTTTAAACCAATGTTATGGTGCCTCTCTCATTTGGTTTCTTCAAGCCTTCAATCCCAACTAGTCCTATATAGAGATTTTTCAACTATGCGATGACGTAATGAGTTAACTTGCTGGACTTTATTTCATACTATACATACATACTATTGGAGTCAGTGTGCCTGTAGTGTAGGCAGAACATGTGATTTGGAGATGGCTTTTGGTTCCTATATATATATATATATATATATATATATATATATATATATATATATATATATATATATATATATATATATATATATATATGCATAATCCCACTGTCCTCAAATAGCATAAATCGTTTTTCGATCAATTCTATTTCTTCATCTTCCTGTACCTGATTCTGAGGTGTGGTGAATACGATTCCTCATGCTGTGTTGTGCTATTTCAAGCATCATTCTTTACACTTGTTTCCTTGCATGAGTTATTGTTATGGGATTTTTTCATATTATTGCACACCTATTTTGATCTAACACTAATTTATATGGGCAGACTCTCTCCTATTAAAAGGCTTCCTCAACATCAGACATGCATCATTAAAATGTCTAGCGACTCGCTCAACCTTGCCAAGACATCCTCTTTGGGCACTAAGCCTAAAAGAGCCAAAAATGACCCTCAATCTCCGGTTCAGTCGTCTCCAAATCCGGTCCTGGATACAATTTTGGAAGAATTACGTGCACTCAAACCATTCATGAATGCCACCAACGAAAAATTGCAGTTGATTGAAGACCGATGGATAAATATAGAAGGCAAAATAACTGAAAGGAACAACGGGCCCGATTCACAGAACTAACTTAAGACAAAATCCTAAACTTACTACCATTTTCGTATTCACAGAAGGCACTTACTCATTTTGGTATTCACAGAACACACTTACTCATTTCGGTATTCACAGAAGTTAGGAGCCCTAACTTTAGGACTCCGCAATGCCTTCTGTGTTTACCGAAAGTCTTAAAATTAGGATTTTTCTCAGTTTTTACTACTACTAAACTGAGAAAAATCCTAATTTTAAGACTTTTGGTATTCACAGAAGGCATTTAGGAGCCTTAAAGTTAGGACTCCTAACTTCTGTGAATACCGAAATGAGTAAGTGCCTTCTGTGAATACCAAAATGAGTAAGTGCCTTCTGTGAATACAAAAATGGTAGTAAGTTTAGGATTTTGTCTTAAGTTAGTTCTGTGAATCGGGCCCAACGTGTGAGCCATCTTCAAGACACAGCGACTAAAATTCCTCTGTTGGAACAGGAAATCCAAAAGCTTAAGCTCCACACCGAGGATCTTGAAAATCACAACAGAAGGAATAATTTGAGTATTTATGGGTTACCAGAGAATATTCAGGACCCTGATCTTCTCTCATTAAAGAAATGTTTGCCTGACCTTCTCAGTCTTCAGTCTTTTGCGACTCTAAACATCCAATGATCACAACCTCTTGGACATCCTCAGCCTTTATCTCAAAAAATTAAATCTGATTTACTTTGGCTTCCGTTCCCTTCTTTCTTATCTTCACACCCTTCTTTACACTAATCACTATTGTAATACTTCTCTCCCTTCCCTTCCCTTCTCCTCTTCTCTCCTTTTCTTTCTCCCTTTCCTTTCGCAATCTTATTCTAAAAACTTCATAATGTACTATTATTTTATTTGATACATACCTTTTTTCTTTTTACTAATTTTACTGCTTAAGGTTGTTTCTCGGTATGTCTTCCTTCCATCATGACAGTATTATCTTTATTATAGTAACATCTATTGACAATATGTTGTATTACGCTGTTTATCCCCTTATGCTGAATGTAACTTTGGTACTTTCTTTTTATGTCAATAACATTTTTTTTTTAAATCACGGTAAATTGCATTGCTGTTGTACCCTGTCATCTGCCCCCTGATGTTTATATTGCTATAATTTATCAAACAGCGGCACAAACACTAAATGAAAACAAACATCATTGCATTTCAAGGGAACTTTTGGAATCCTATTGGTACTCACCCTTGTCACGTGATTAGGATAATCTGTTCCAAATGGGGCTCAAAGCTACTGGCTGATTTGTTGCGTGAGGAATCAGAATACAAATCTCAGTTTTTGATCCTAAATTCATCACACATCTCATTGTGCGTCAGTGCCCATAACTCGCGGGCTTGAGAACAGGTTTAATTGGTGTTGAACATAATGTCTAAAATGACGCAGGGCTAGAGAAAATGGTGGTGGTAGAAAGAGGCATGAGTTGGAATCAAGACGAGATAGCTTTGGTATTCAGCAACCCAGGCATTTAGAAGCGCCAGGATTCTGAACAGATTATGGGTCCAGCACTTTTTCATTTACAAACTAAGCACTGCCCACAGGTATGAATACTGCTCTAGTAACAATCACCTTGTAAAGTTCCTGTGTCAATGGAAAGGCACTGGGTGCCAATGTAATTTTAATCCTTAATTTTTTCATCTTATTGTGGAATAAAAACCTTCCTTTGTAGCAGGCTTGTAGTGAACTAACAGTGGTGCCAGGTCACTATTTGTGATGCAGTGCAGGAAGTACAGTGATCTGTTCTAACAAAAGCTTACTTAAAACCAGTTCTGTAAATTAAGCATGCCATTCTAAAAAAATCAATTTTGCACTTTTACCATAAACTTTACAAACACCTGTGTTGTTTAGGGTTTGAGCTCTGAAAGTTGCATGTGTCTAACTTTTGTGGTGGAGTAGTGATGTCATTACTACAAGAAGTAATTTTTGAATTTTTCTGGTGACTTTTCAGAACCCTAGAGAATTGAGTCCCTTGTTGGCCGCGTCTTGGGTTAGCTTATTAGCAAATTTTAGGGTGATCTCTGTGTCGTGTTTTAAAGTGCCGTCTCTTTAAGATTTCCATCGCAGATCTGCCCTGGGGACTAATGTTAAAGACTGCTTGAACCAAGTGCCAGTGTTTTAAGGTATGAGAACCGCATAAGGTTGGATTCAGATTTTTGTTTCTTGTAGTGGTTGTTAGTAGTGTGACTCACTCTTAAATTTTTGTAGGCAGCTCAAACATACTCATAGAAAAAGGTTTACGGATCAGGATAAGGGTATAGTCTGACAAATTCAGGGCATATAGCAAGAGAGAGGTATTTGAATATTCTGCTCGAACAGGAATTGCAGGCAAGCATCCACTTCATGGCTGTGTTCCTCAACTAATTAAGTGAATCCAAGGTTGTACATATTATTACATTCTCTTGCACATTTCTCCTTGAAGCATCACAATTTGCCTATGTAGTTCTATAAGAAAAAAATAACTATTTTCGGAACACGTTGGGATCAATATTTCTGGATATTCAGTTTCATTTGACTTCGGAATATCATTGTATAAGAATAGGTGGACGGTGATTGAGATAATATGCCTGTATTGGTTATAATTTGTGCAGAAAAATAATACATCATTCGATTTCCTAGCAAAATGTGACCAGACACTTCCTCAGGAAACCAGGTTTGGTGCACTGACACTCATTACACTCATATCCTCTGTCTTGCTACTTACAGTTTTTAGGTCTCGCCTGACCTTGCAGCGCGCAAGCGCTGCTCGCTCTGCAAGGCTCCTTGTAATCAATATACTTTGAGAAATGGGGTTTCGGCTCCGCCCGTTATTTCGATTGGTTTGAATCATTTTGCGTCATTGGTTATGGTAAACGGTGTCTTTTGATTGTGACTGAGGCTTTTTAGTCCCTGCTGGTTACCGCCCTGTCCTCTTTTTGCCCCGCCCACCCGGACTCGATCTTTTCCTCCGCGGCGTGACACAGTGTCTTCTAATTACTGGGTGAGCACTTTTTTTTTCATTCCCACAAATTGTATTGTGTAATTTTCCCCACACTGCAGCCTCCTCGCTGCTCACCTCATCTGTTAATTAAAGACTAGTGTAAAACCAGCCCTGCACGTTTTATGTTTCACCGCTCAGAAGAAGCAGCATGAGATGCGATGGGCCAGCGTGTATGTAAAAAACAATTCTCCCCAAAGTCGCTACACCGTGCTTTATCTTTAATTCATGCCATTCTGTTATTGTACACGGGGGCACATAGTCAACAATGACGTCGGCAGTTTAAAGACCCTCATCCCCATCCCGCCCCCGGGTGCTGCACTTTAACTTTTCTGTACCTTTTCATAACAGCCTAGGAGCACTGTTTTCTTTAATTGCTTTTGTCCTGCCCAACGTTCTTCGGCAATGGTTTTTTTTTTAAACCAGCCCCACACACCTTATGTTTCACCACTCAGAAGAAGTGGCATGCAATGCGAGGGGCCATTGTGTATATATATATATATTTTTTTTTTAATAAGGCGCTAACATGGTTCCTTTGTGCCTTTTTCTTACTGTACACTGGCACAAAGTCAACAATGGCGCACGCAGCTTAAAGATCCCCACTCCACCCCCGGGGGGCACTTTAACTTTAACATGAGCCCAGCACTTAATATATTAGCAGGCACCCATTTTTATTACTGGATCACCCACGCCCAACATGCCTGACCCGTCTCCTACTGCGGAAGCTGAGGGTGGCGGCTAGGTAGGGCTCAGCCACCTCCCGGCGGGCGGCGCACGCAGTAGCAGCTGCAGCTCCTCAGAGTCCCAAACCTCGGCTGCAGGCAGCACCATGGCGGAGAGTGCCAGCTTCGAGAATCACCGCATCGAAAGTTTCAAGAGTAAGGGCGCGATGTGGACACCATGAAGTTACCGTAGAACTGCAAATTCGCCCAATGACAACCTGATAAAATCTGGGATTCTGCCCATCCGGGTAAAGTGTCTAAAAGTAGATAAGTATGTTTTTGTTCTGCTATCGACGTGCTTTTAAATGCTGCTGACTTTGATCCTAATATTTGTACGTGAAGAAGAATTAAATGACAGTGTTTCGTTTGAATTATTTTATTCTGCATGCCATGTGAGAACCTAATGAGAATGCATAATTCGGCACATCCTTCTGAACAATCGCCAAAATGGTCATATCCGCAGTTGAGAAGGGGCTGGATGGAGGGATACCATCTCCCAAGTGCTGGAGGGGAGGAGGCACAGTGCTGTGGCAGCATGTAGACGTGTGTGACTGCTTTGGTGGTACAGGAATCTGCTGGGCATGTGCTGGGGATAACTGCACCAGTCCCTTCACCTTTTCAATAGTTATCTATGGGTGTCTATCAAATCTTTGTTTCAGTTCAGTTCTCCTCATTGAATCTAAGCCTTAAATATCAATGCTCAGAATCTAGAAAAGGTTCACTTAGTTGCAGTCACTTCATGCATGTATTTTCCTATTCATTCTCATCACCAACCAACCAATGTACCTTTCTTTTGGGTTTCGTTATTCTCTTTCCCACTCATCAGAATAATTTGCCATTTGATGATACTATTGGACCCTGTTTCACGCAGGGGTATTAGAGTGTTAAGATATCCAGTATCCAGCATATGCCAACCCACAACACCATACATCGGTGTGTCACTTGTTTGCCTTATTTTGTCATTTCTATTGACAAGAAAGGATAAAAATCTGCTTTATCGTCTTTAATAGCATGTTAACCCGTTAAATCTTCATTAGGTTAGTTGTTTGGTTCTTCTACAAAAACTATTTAAAATGTTATGCTACATCACTTTCTGATAACTTGAAAGGTGGACCTAAACTGATTCCCCTAATTGTGTGGCCTAGACACTTGCAGAACACACGTTCGATGGTATTCTCCATTCTCTTGCATTCATGTGGCAGTGCTTTTTTTCTGAAGAGATATCCAGTTATGCATTCACCCTCCATCATTGCTGCCAACCTTTTAGGAAATCAGTGCCCATTAGGGCACCACATATATTCAAATCACAACATATAATTCATCATCATATCACATAATTCTACAGCACACCACATAATTAATCTCCACTACATAACACACCATAACACGAAATACCATTCCACGTAATTACACATCATTACACACAATACCACAACACATAATTCCACTACACCCAATACCACATAATTAGTATCAACATATTCCACATCACACTATGCCACAATTTCAGTACATAAATCCACTCCACACAATTCCTCCAATCCAACCCACCTAACACCACTATACACCACATACATAGAGTGCATAGCACACAAACAAGAGACATTGCCATTTATAATGCCAATAACTGTAACTCAAACAAAAGCGAGACCTATTGCGTTTCCAATGCTTGTTTTCTTACTTTTTGCTCCACCCTCCTGTCTGCGACGTTTCCCTGGCTCTGCACTTTAGTGCTTATTGAGAATATGCAGGTATGCACACCATGCTCAAATGTAGAAGATCCAGTAGCTACACATTATTATCATAGTAGAACAAACTTCTGAGTTTTGCTCAAAATATAGGCACACAAAGTGTGTCTGTTTTTATGTAGCAAGAGAACGTTTTACGCACTTTACCATGAATGTGCATATTTTTCAAATATGTTTTCACATTTTTTAAGAGCATGAACCATGTCCTAGGGGAGTAGCTTCACAAGCAAGTCAGGAGAATAAGCAGAGCTCTTCCACAACAGATTCGTATTGATTTGTTGCTGACTCAAGTAGAGAGGCCAGGAAATGTGAGGTGCGGGCTTTGTGCAGTTATTGATTGTTAATGGTATCAAATAGGGAGCAAGGTTATAAAGGGGAGGAAGGCATTAGTTACGACCAAAAGATAAGGAGCATAGGTGTTTAATTTATCATTGATTGATTACTAATACAGGTTTAAATGGCCAAATTATTGTGTTTTTTAATTTATTCCCGACTGCTGTTTGTGCAAGCATCCAGTAGGCGTTGTGCTCTTGCCAAAACCATCTCTTGAGTCAAAGGCTGTAAGATGCCTTAGTTGTTTGTTCTGTTGTTCGAATGCCAAAGCGCCTCACTTTTAATTGAAGTAAAAGCGTGTGCCAATGCACAAATATTTCTAAGGAGTATAGTTTAATGTTCATTCTTTTGATGTTTCTTGGAGACAAGAAGCAGAAACACAAAATGAATGAACTTCACAGTAAAACTAATTGCTCCAATATGCTTGTTTATACATTGAGATGCAACTTAACAACTTGGTTGAAACAGGTTTTGCGGTGCTAAATCCATTTTTTCCGACGCCTAAGCCTATGCCAAAAATGAAACAATAATTCTGACATTGCACAACCTGGTAGGGTTTGGCGTGGAACCTTTAAAAATGTGTGCTTTTGTGGTTTGGACTTATTGTGTTAAAGGCAGTGATTTGTGTGCAGTATGATCGCTGTCTTGCTCACCTACAACTCCTCCAAAGGAAGAACGCATTATACATACTATTAAAATAGCAAGACGGCTCCAGAGGCAAATGCTGCCAATTCTTGGGAAAGTAAGAATATTTCAGGTTTCTTAACATAATTATAAATACGTGAAGATTTGAAAACCAGCACGAACTACAGGTGAGGGTCAGAAGGCCTTAAATACTTGAGGTTGGGGGGTCAACTCACAGACTTTCTTGCATACCTTAGCTCTCTTCCAAAAAATATCTCTGGGCCTAATTAAAGAGCTGCTAAATTTTACATTCTCGATCTGCAAAAATTACGGATTATGCATGCAACCAGATCCCCTGTTTCAGGAGAGCCTGTTGGAATGTGTTGTAGTTGGACGTTTAGGGTAAAATGAGAGAAAAAAGTGTCTGCAAAGGTAAGGGGCCATCTCCCACAAAGAAGCATATTTGTGGATACTCACAAATATTTTCAATGGACTTTCCCACCCACAAACAACTTAATATATATGCATAATAAAAAACTTTTTTTCACTCTAGGTATTTCGAATCTTAAACAATTAAATTCACATTTAATTTAATTTAAACTATTTACACTAAAGATTAAGTTAATAGTGCTGTGTTCTTTTTTCTTTAGTTCTACATATAATAAATATATAAAATACTTAACATACATAATCACCATAAAATTATTTTAACAAAGTTTTTCGAAGTTTAATAAACATTTTTTTTCTACAATTTACCAGGTGGGGATGTCCACCCCAATTGTAAAGTCTCCCCATGGTAAAGTATAGGGAACATTTGAAAAATGTGTAAAAATATTTTATGTTAAATAATAATGCATTTGTTTTTAATTAATTGCATTTGTTATTCTGAAGTTTAAATTAAAAATACATCCCCACATAAAGTAAAAAAGTGTTTTTAATATGCAATAATAACGATTAAAAGTGCAGTGTAGAATGAATTAAAACTAATTACATTTTATTTTGATAATTCCTTGTTACATTTATTTTTTAATTTAAAAAAGGGTTAGTAAAATGTTATATAATGAAATTATGAATATGCATTATTTTTATATACACTTTTATAACATTAAATCACAATTATATATATTTTTAACTGTTTTAAATAGTTTTATTTCATTTAACATTATTTCATATGGGTTTTAAATTTAAGTCACTTAATCCATTAATTCTATTGAGAGGTTGTTGCAGTACCAGTGGCTTACCACATGCATTACTGGACTTACTTCAGCTCTGAGATGGTGTACTTTACTACTACTTGAGTCCCCTTTTGGCTGCAGTCACTTTAGAAGTGCAGTACATGAAAATGCAAGTGGGCTTGGCTCTGAGTTTGGAATTATTTATCTTTTGAACTTTGATAAATCACTCTTTTGGAACTATAAACCAAGCTGGAGTAAGAGTATTTCTATGCAGTAAGTTAAACATTGGATTTTTTGAACATTTGAGAAACTCCAGGTATACATTTGTAGATTTTAATATTTGTATTTCTCTCTTGTCAAGTTTAGTTAATATTCAAATACGCAGTGAATTACTTCAGCTAATAGTCACAGAGTGAAGAAACTCCCTTTATGAAGTATCAGCACATTTGTGAGAGGTATTAATTTACAGCAAAACAGAATGTTCATTACAAAGAAAGTTGACTTGGAACAAATTTTTTTTATTGTTTGTTTGATCATTTGTTTATGTAAATTTTTGTAGACAAAGGACGCACAACATTATTCTCCGGTACCAGTCATTGCTAAAGGTTGAACGCACAACATTATTTTCCGATACCAGTCATTTCTAAAGGTTGAACTTTCCAAGATATCAAAAGTACATCAGCCTGAAGAACGCAGTGTGTATTTTCTCTCTCTCTCATTTTTCTTCACATTTCCCCTTTTCCCCTAGGAGTCTTCTCACGCTTAGTGTGTTTTTCTTACCACTGTAGCCGGAGTAGAGTCTTGGGGGTGTTGGGATATAGCGTCGTGTCTTCCCAATGGAACAGCCTGGTTTTCATGTGAGTGGCATCCTAACAGTCAAGTAAACAAACATAAACAACACACACAGTTGTAATGATTGAAGAGAAAAATGGTACTGTATTCCCAAATTGGGAGTTGCATCTCTGCATTTCTCATGGACTTTCTGTATGAGCTGTTTTTCCAGTATGGTGCAGGGTAATGGGCCTGTAGATGGAAAACAATGATATTGAAGAATCAAGGAGAACAGTTAAACAGCATAAGGATGAGTGCAACAAGAAGACTCACAGAGGCAACATGGCTAAATTTCTGTTTCCCACAGTTACCTCCAAGAACAAACAGGCCCCTCCCAACCTTCACTTTGCTTTGATTTTGAGCCAGACAGCACTGAGTACTTACAAACACACAGCAATATAGCATTTCCCAAATCAAGTAAAGTCAATGCACCGCCGTCTGTCACACAACACTCGTCATCACCACCATCACTATACAGACATGTAGGTCTAGTCTGGTGTTGTTGTTTACCTATAGCAAAACCAACAGTTGATGGACTATCAGCCATCTTCAGCCAGGATAGCTTTACTCTAGTGGTGTGGAGAGAATGGGACTCACGTCTGAGCATACCCATCCCACTCGGGGTGACAAATGCAAAACCAACAGTTGATGGACAGAATGCAGAACAATGTCATACAGTCACCCCACTACAGAGATCTGGGCCTAAATCCGTCGTTTTTTTGCACTCCACACCACCCCAGTTCAGACATGGCCATATGCAAATCAGCCTTGACCCTGTGCCTCATGGGAACAGTCCAGCTCGAACTGCCAAGCCATGTCTTTCCTGGGCCGGAATCAAGCATCCTAGGACCAGTTTCTGGCTATCAGCCGTCTTCAGCCAGGATAGCTTTACTCCAGTGGTGTGGAGAGAGTGGGACTCACGTCTGAGCATACCCATCCCACTCTGGGTGACACATGCAAAACCAACAGTTGATGGACAGAATGCAGAACAATGTCATACATTCACCCCAGTACAGAGATCTGGGCCTAAATCCATCGTTTTTTTGCACTCCACACACCCCAGTTCAGACATGGCCATACGCAAATCAGCCTTGACCCTGTGCCTCATGGGAACAGTCCAGCCCGAACTGCCAAACCATGTCTTTCCTGGACCGGAATCAAGCATCCTAGGACCGGTTTCTGGCTATCACCCATCTTCAGCCAGGATAGCTTTAATCCAGTGGTGTGGAGAGAATGGGACTCACGTCTGAGCATACCCATCCCACTCGGGGTGACAAATGCAAAACCAACAGTTGATGGACAGAATGCAGAACAATGTCATACATTCACCCCAGTACAGAGATCTGTCCCTAAATCCATCGTTTGTTGCACTCCACACCACCCCAGTTCAGACATGGCCATATGCAAATCAGCCTTGACCCTGTGCCTCATGGGAACAGTCCAATCCGAACTGCCAAGCCATGTCTTTCCTGGACCGGAATCATGCATCCTAGGACCGGTTTCTGGCTATCAGCCGTCTTTAGCCAAGATATCTTTACTCCAGTGGTGTGGAGAGAATGGGACTAACGTCTGAGCATACCCATCCCACTCAGGGTGACAAATGCAAAACCAACAGTTGATGGACAGAATGCAGAACAATGTCATACATTCACCCCAGTACAGAGATCTGGGCCTAAATCCATCGTTTTTTTGCACTCCACACACCCCAGTTCAGACATGGCCATATGCAAATCAGCCTTGACCCTGTGCCTCATGGGAACAGTCTTGTGTTTTTTGCTTTTCACCCTATGTGGGAAGGGTATGCCTAGACGTAGGTCCCATGCTCACTAAGCCACTGGAGTCAATCTATCCTGGCTGAAGATGGCTGATAGCCAGAAACCAGTCCTAGGATGCTTGATTCCAGTCCAGGGAAGACATGACTTGGCAGTTCGGGCTGGACTGTTCCCATAAGGCACAGGGTCAAGACTGGTTTGCATATGGCCATGTTTGAACTGGGGTGGCTTGGTGATCAAAATAATGATGAATTAAACCCAGATCTGTGACTGGGGGTGAATGTTTTGTCATTGTGCAACATTCCGTCCTTCATCTTGTGTTTTTTGCTTTTCACGCTATGTGGGAAGGGTATGCCCAGACGTGGGTCCCGTGCTCACTAAGCCACTGAAGTCAAGCTATCCTGGCTGAAGACGGCTGATAGCCAGAAACCGGTCCTAGGATGCTTGATTCCGGTCCAGGGAAGACATGGCTTGGCAGTTCGGGCTGGACTGTTCCCATGAGGCACAGGGTCAAGACTGATTTGCATATGGCCATGTTTGAACTGGGGTGGCTTGGTGAGCAAAATAACGATGGATTAAACCCAGATTTGTGACTGGGGGTGAATGTTTTGCCATTGCGCAACAATCCGTCCATCATCTTGTGTTTTTTGCTTTTCACCCTATGTGGGAAGGGTATGCCCAGACGTGGGTCCCGTGCTCACTAAGCCACTGGAGTCAAGCTATCCTGGCTGAAGACGGCTGATAGCCAGAAACCGGTCCTAAGATGCTTGATTCCGGTCCAGGGAAGACATGGCTTGGCAGTTCGGGCTGGACTGTTCCCATGAGGCACAGGGTCAAGACTGATTTGCATATGGCCATGTTTGAACTGGGATGGCTTGGTGAGCAAAATAACGATGGATTAAACCCAGATCTGTGACTGGGGGTGAATGTGTTGCCATTGTGCAACATTCCGTCCATCATCTTGTGTTTTTTGCTTTTCACCCTATGTGGGAAGGGTATGCCCAGACGTGGGTCCCGTGCTCATTAAGCCACTGGAGTCAAGCTATCCTGGCTGAAGACGGCTGATAGCCAGAAACTGGTCCTATGATGCTTGATTCCGGTCCAGGGAAGACATGGCTTTGCAGTTCGGGCTGGACTGTTCCCATGAGGCACAGGGTCAAGACTGATTTGCATATGGCCATGTTTGAACTGGGGTGGCTTGGTGAGCAAAATAACGATGGATTAAACCCAGATCTGCGACTGGAGGTGAATATTTTGCCATTGTGCAACATTCCGTCCATCATCTTATGTTTTTTGCTTTTCACCCTATGTGGGAAGGGTATGCCCAGACGTGGGTCCCGTGCTCACTAAGCCACTGGAGTCAAGCTATCCTGGCTGAAGACGGCTGAAAGCCAGAAACCGGTTCTAGGATGCTTGATTCCGGTCCAGGGAAGACATGGCTTGGCAGTTCGGGCTGGACTGTTCCCATGAGGCACAGAGTCAAGACTGATTTGCATATGGCCATGTTTGAACTGGGGTGGCTTGGTGAGCAAAATAATGATGGATTAAACCCAGATCTGTGACTGGGGGTGAATGTTTTGCCATTGTGCAACATTCCGTCCATCATCTTGTGTTTTTTGCTTTTCACCCTATGTGGGAAGGGTATGCCCAGACGTGGGTCCCGTGCTCACTAAGCCACTGGAGTCAAGCTATCCTGGCTAAAGACGGCTGATAGCCAGAAACCAGTCCTAGGAGGCTTGATTCCGGTCCAGGGAAGACATGGCTTGGCAGTTCGGGCTGGACTGTTCCCATGAGGCACTGGGTCAAGACTGATTTGCATATGGCCATGTTTGAACTGGGGTGGCTTGGTGAGCAAAATAACGATGTATTAAACCCAGATCTGTGACTGGGGGTGAATGTTTTGCCATTGTGCAACATTCTGTCCATCATCTTGTGTTTTTTTGTTTACCTTTAGGCCACTTCAAAGTCTTTATCATCCAAATCGGTTGGTTTCAGTGAATTTGAGAACTTCCATCTTCTTCTGGTGGCATTTCTCGAAGTAGTCACACTCACGCCCACACCCTGAGTCATTCCATAAATCTTCTCTAATCCTCCTGACTCTGACTCCGAGTTTGGTGTTCAACTTCGTACCAACAGTGTCCCGAGTGGGTCCAGACTCAGCTCGACTCAAAATGCAATGGATCGGCCTGTAGTAGTACAATATTGTTATTTAACAACAAGAAGGGAAAGATTGACTCAAGTCACTTTTTTGTGTGTAGAATAGAAAACATCATCAATCATTCACAACAATCACTCAGCGTGCAATGCATGCCATCATTTGCCTGTTCTTCCGGGAATGTCCCTCTAAGCTAGCAAAGTATCGATAGATAGATAGTCAGGGCCCAGGTTTGGAGGCAGGCACACATTTCTTTGTATTCTCCATTCAATGTTTGGCTTGAGGGAAATGGCTTTAGGGTGAGTAAGGAATCGGGACTCACTTCTTCACTGACTACACACAGTTGCAACTCCAATACGGCAATAAAAGAACAGTAATACCGTGGGGATGGATTTGTGAACCAGAGACAGACACACACATATAATAAAGTAAATAATATTTCTTAGCTATATCTTTTTGGGGTGTTTTTTTGGGCGCCAAAGAAAGTAACTAGAGAAGCTAAAGCCTAGTTATCAGGGAAGTAGAGCTTGTCCACAAATTCTGGTGGTTCGCCCAGAAGTAGGTCACCTAACACACTACTTCAATGACCTGAGTGGCCGTCATCATTTTCCTGCTGTAGTACTTCAGGTATGGTGTAATCCGGTGGTATAAAGTGCTGATTCATTTTTATCATGGTTAACCTCTCCAGTTTTGAGGCGAGAGACTGTTTCTTCTCACTGTCAGAAGGGTACCAGCAGCACTAAAAACATGCTCTGCAGAGGTACGTGCTACAGGGCAAGCCAGATTGTTTTTCACAGGCCTTCTGAGCAATGGCCATTGGCGCCTTTTTCATACCAATTCCGCAATGGGGTTTGAACAAAGTAAACCTCTGTTGGGTCATCCAGATAGGCCTGGACCATCTGCTCAATGTTCATGTGCCTTTGCCTCAGCACTGGACTTAAGCAAGGATCAACTCTGACTCATCAACGACTGCAGGGAGCATCACATCAAATCCATTCTCGACGCATCGTCACCATTGCGCGGTTCAGAACCAACGCTCGCCTTTCTTTGTAGACCATTGACAACGCATCGCCTTGCCTGCTCTCCGCATCTTCGACATTGATGCAATCAAGGTACTTTTAATGTGGTCAAAAGCTGGTCCCTGTATTTTACCTGCACTCCATCATGGTCAGCCTGAAATTTCAGATTTAACTAAGTATGGGCGAAATTTGCGAATTCGTGGTCCGCAAATTCGCGCAAAATGGCAAAACAAATCAGTGAGTTCGCGAATTTTCCCGCAAACTCGCTGATTTTTTTGCCATTTGCACAAATATGTGACCACGTTTGCCTGTAACTTTGCCAGCGCACCAAAAGGCGCTGAGGTCCCTTGAGTGAGCTGGCCATTATAGTGGGGACGGGCGGGAAGACGTTTCATACCGCTAGTGTGTGGTGGACAGGGCCAAACGGGCGGGGCTTCTATGCGAGTTCACATGCATCTTGTTTATAAAGGGTCAGAGACCGAGCAGAGCAGCAGATGATGATAAAGCAGCCTCCTGGTCACAGGAGCTACACGGGGATGGCACTCGGGAAACTCATGGATGCAAAAATACGTTTGGCAAAGGACCCCGGAATCATTCAGATGTCCAAGGTAGCTCTGCTGCGCGTGTTGGTACAAAGCCATTCTGATCCTGCTCAGTGGGTTCAGGTGCATGCAGCTGCTGCTGCTGAACAATGTCCCATCTCATACTAAACTGCCCCGTACAGGCATATGCTGGCGCTGGGCAGTAGGGTGCAGTGGCATGCAGAGGCTGCCTTCCTGGTACATGCGCATACTGGTGCAAGGGGGACCAGTGTTTATTGGTGCTGTGTAGCAAGTTATGACTTTACATTTTGACTGCACCAGACAGTGGTACCACCTACAGGGATCAGGAGCATCCAGGCACCAGACTTCATGGTGCAACAGCATAATGGTGCTGTGCGGTACGGGTATATATGTACTAGGGGCAGGGGGGCACTTAGCACAATGTGTGCTCACACCCAGAGGGCTCCCAGGCAATTGAGAACGAATGATTTCACACTGAGAGGGCTCCGGGGCAGTTCAGCAGCACGGAGGCTCACACCCACTGGGCCCCGGGGCAGTTCAGTAGAGCGGGGGCTCACAACCCCTGGGCAGCTCAGCAGCGTGGGGGCTCACACCCACAGGGCTCCCGGGCAGTTTAGCAGCGCCACCCTCTGGTACATCACTGCCACCCTCTGGTTCACCACTGCCACCCTCTGGTTCACCACTGCCACCCTCTGGTTCATCACTGCCACCCTCTGTTCACCACTGCAACCCTCTGGTTCATCACAGCACCCTCTGGTTCATAACTGTCACCCTCTGGTTCATCACTACCACCCTCTGGTTCATCACAGCACCCTCTGGTTCACCTCTGCCACCCTCTGGTTCATCACTGTCACCCTCTGGTTCATCACTGCCACCCTCTGGTTCATCACATCACCCTCTGGTTCATCAATGTCACCCTCAGGTTCATCACAGCACCCTCTGGTTCACCACTGCTACCCTCTGGTTCATCAATGTCACCCTCTGGTTCATCACTGCCACCCTCTGGTTCATCACAGCACACTCTGGTTCACCACTGCTTCACCACTGCCACCCTCTGGTTCATCACTGTCACCCTCTGGTTCATCACTGCCATCCTCTGGTTCATCACAGCACCCTCTGGTTCACCACTGCCACCCTCTGGTTCATCACTACCACACTCTGGTTCATCACTGCCACCCTCTGGTTCATCACTACCATCCTCTGGTTCATCACAGCACCCTCTGGTTCACCACTGCCACCCTCTGTTTCACCACTGCCACCCTCTGGTTCACCACTGCCACCCTCTGGTTCACCACAGCCATCCTCTGGCTCACCACTGCCACCCTCTGGTTCACCACTGCCACCCTCTGGTTCACCACTGCCACCCTCTGGTTCATCACTGCCACCCTCTGGTTCATCACTGCCACCCTCTGGTTCATCACTGCCACCCTCTGGTTCATCACAGTCACACTCTGGCTCACCACTGTCACCCTCTGGTTCACCACTGTCACCCTCTGGTTCACCACTGCCACCCTCTAGTTCATCACTGCCACCCTCTGGTTCATCACAGCACCCTCTGGTTCACCACTGCCACCCTCTGGCTTATCACTGCCACCCTCTGGTTCATCACTGCCACCCTCTGGTTCACCACTGCCACCCTCTGGTTCATCACTGTCACCCTCTGGTTCATCACTGCCACCCTCTGGTTGATCACAGCACCCACTGGTTCACCACTGCCACCCTCTGGCTCATCACTGCCACCCTCTGGTTCATCACTGCCACCCTCTGGTTCACCACTGCCACCCTCTGGTTCATCACTGTCACCTTCTGGTTCATCACTGTCACCCTCTGGTTCACCACTGCCACCCTCTGGTTCATCACTGTCACCCTCTGGTTAATCACTGCCACCCTCTGGTTTATCATAGCACCCTCTGGTTCACCACTGCCACCTTCTGGTTCATCACAGCACCCTCTGGTTCACCACTGTAGATTATGGGGAGAAAGCCCACTTGCCCAGCCAGCCTCAACCGAGACAAATTAATTTGGGGCTGGTTAATGTGTTACTGAATTTGAGCTTCAAGTCCGGCACCTGCTTCCTTATCTGTAAGTGCTTCCTGTTGTGGTTTAATTTGTGTGACTGGAGCATTGTGCCATACTTGTAACTATTCTCTGACCCTGCTTTGAGGGTCAGAGCAGGGTCAGAGAATAGCTGCAAGTAGGAAAAGAGGCGCCGCTCAGGAAGCACTTACAGGGTTACAGTGGGTGCCCAAGTTGAAGTTAATTTCTTTGTAACCATTTTGTAAATGGTTACAAAGAAATTAGCTTCTACTTGGGTACCTGCTGTAACCCTGTAAGTGCTTCCTGGAAAAAATGTGTCCCGCTCGATGATTCTTTTCCCGCAATTTCGAGAGATTCGCGGATCGCGAAATTGCGGAAAATCGGCAAATTCTGCGAGCGGAATGAATTTTCGGCCCATACTTAGATTTAACATGGTCTAGCGCGACCAGATAACCCCTGTTTGTGCTTTTTACTTTTAAGTATAAGTAATAGATTTCTGTTTATTCTGTATAAATTCATAACTCCAGTTCCATTACAGAACATACAACACCTAGCAGAGGCAGGCTTCGATAGTTAGACAAGAAAATACCTACTTTCTAAAAGTGGTATTTTCAAACACAGAATGTTAAAACCAACTTCACTAAAAGATGTATTTTATCATTCTGAGTTCAGGCATACTAAACTCGAATTTCTACCTAGTTTCCTGAGTCAGTTAGGATTGTAAGGTGTAATAATCTAACTGCCAATTCTGGCCTATGGGGAATTGGTAGCCTTGCAATAGTGAACAACGAAAATGGCTGTAATTCACTATTAGGACATGCCACACACATCAGGGCTTGTTCTGCCTTATAATACAATGCACCCTGCCCTTGGGCCTACCATAGGGATGTCTGATATGAAGAAAAGGGAAGGTCTAGGGACTGGCAATTGGGTGTACTTGCTCAGTCAGCATGGCAGTACTAGACTGCACACAGGCTCTGCAATTGCAGACCTGAGACACTTTTACAGGCTGCTTCTGTGGGTGGCACAACCAGTGCTGCAAGCCCACTAGCAGTATTTGGTTTACAAGCCCTGGGCACACTCAGTGCAATGTACTAGGGTCTGACCAGTAAACCAAATCAGACAATCATGGAATCACTAATCCATACATTAATTTACAATAGGTAGCATGTGCACTTTAGCACTGATCGGCAGTGGGAAAGTGCCCAGTCAACAACAGGTCAGAAAAAATATAGGAGGAAGGCAAAAAGTTCAGGGATGACCCTGCAGAAAGGGCCAAGTCCAACAATGACAATGCCTTTTATTTATGTGTTTTGAAAACCTGCAAGCAGTGTGTAGACACACACTTTGTACTTATAGTCGTTGCTTATGAGAAGAAAGGCTGGCAGTAATAGTGCCTCTTTTACTGCCAGCTTTGCTTCTCGTAAGCAAGAACTATAAGTACAAAGTGTGTGTTTAAGCACCGCTTGCAGGTTTTCAAAACACATAAATAAAAGGCATTGATATTTACAACTCCATCTCTCACAAATGTGAGACCTATTGCATTGAAAAAAAAATGATTTTTCTTTCACTGTCAAGGGCCATGATCCTCTTCTGGAAGTCATGAGAGTGGCATAAGCAAAGGCGCTGTGAATTAAAGAGGGACTATACAGATTTTGTAATGGAAAAAGGAAATATGTGTGTTAATAAAACCATAAGCTTAAACGTGACTCGTGCTTTGAAACACTTTGTTCTGATGATGGCCAAAGCCTGTAGGCATGGCTTTTATGTAGCGGGTGTTGTTTTCTGTCAGTGCGTGTAGGTGTCCATTTAGGTTAAAGTGACGAGAAGGAAAAGAGGCAGGCGAAAAGGGTGACTGTGGACAACTGTGACATAATGTTAGAGCAGCACAATTCGAATATATGACGTTACAACGAATTCCGTTGCAACGCATGCCTTTACCACGCATGCGTTACAACGGAATTCGTTTACCACGCATTACATTTACCACAATTACTAGCATGGTGACGTCATACGTCGTTAAGAGAAAGCGGAAGTTTATTTTCCGTTTTCTCTTAAACGACGCTGATACCCGACGTGACTTCAGGTGAGTTTCCTTTTTGGGGGGGAGACCCCCCCAAGCCCCCCTTTTTTTACTTTTTACCTTTACCACATATACCTTTACTACAAACCTCGTAGTAAAGGTATGCGTGGTAAAGGCTTTCGTGTTAACCACGCATGCGTTGTACTGCATGCGTGGTTAACGATTTCGTTGTAAAGGCTTTGTTGTAATGGCCGTTTCCCCACAATTCAGGTGGGGGGGAAGGCCTCGAGGGGAGACTGAGTGGAGGAGAGGGCAGTGTATCTTTGGCTAGAAGACTCTAAATGTGTCAGCAGCAGGGCACATTTCATTTGAGCTGAAAGAGAAACTTGTGTGCCATCACACTAGGGTTTCTGAAGTGGATACAGCTCTACATCCTTCAGAGAGAGATAAAATAAATTAATACTTAAAGCGCCTTAAAACCCACGCCTCAATACCAAGCGTTCTGTACACAGATGGACTAACAGAACAAGGTAATAACCATCCTATTAACAGCTCTATTTCCTCTTCCACAAGACTTGGGAAGCAAATGGAAGCTGATCTGCATTCCTGTTTACTTTGAACGTGGGAGTGTAGAACAGTAAAACACAGTGTGACTTTGAAACTTGCAGACTTGATTGCAGCTTTGGCACATGAACAGATTCCTGTTACTTTTAGCTGATCACTTAAGCTCCCTCTGGATACAAGTATTAAAATATATGAAGTGTACGTGTGCAGTGAAAAAGTGTCACTCAAACAGGTGAACAAGCACAACTTAATGTTACAATCTTGATTTCTTTCCTAAATGCCACTAATGCACCGCACTTCAGTCTCTCACACGTAATCACCCACCCCACTGATGTTCTGTATTACACATATGCAAATACAAATTCATAGTTGAGCAAGTTAGTCGCTTGACACTTTCGTCGTGTTTCTCGAGGAAGCCGCGAGTTCCAGTCTATGAATACCCAGTCTAGCCTTTCATCCTTCCGAAGCTGATTACTTGAGTACCGTTAAGAGAGTAATACTAACACTTGGCATTTACCGCACTGTGAAGTGGCAATATTGTATCAACAATAACTATAACAAGGACTCATAGCACAGTTATGGGATGAGGAGCAGTGAACCAAGAGCACCATTGTTGATTGTGTGCACCCAAGTTGTTAAAGTAAAAGCGGGAGCCGTGCTGAAGCATTAAGCGCAGCCCCCGGAGGCAGGATTAGGATGACGGCTGCAAAACACAGGTGCCATTGTTGTTTGTGTACGCCTGTGTTAATGTAAAGCGGGCGCCGTATTGAAGATCAAACGCAGTGAGCTTTAAGAACAAAATGCTTTACCCACACGATAGTCTCCCGCAAAATAAGCAATGTGTATTCTGGAACAAAAAAAGGCTTTATTTACACGATGGCCCTTTGTGTCGCATGCCGCTTCTTCTGAGCTTTGGAAGCGGTGAAACATAAAGCGTACTGCTGGTAAATAAAATTGGTCTAAAAACACTTGTTGAAAATATTTGCAGTGCTATAGGTCTCGCATTTAAATGCAAGACCTATAGCATTGCAAACAAGCGTCTGCCATTGTCCCGGCTGCTTTGAAAGTGAAAGCAGGCGTGGCCCGCTGAATGTAAGCAAAGCACGTCGTTGTGTCTAATGTAGGAGAAACTCAATTAAAAAAACAGTATGCATACCTTGTAACAACCAAGTAAAGGGGCCAGCAGCCATGGGAGGTTACAAATGAAGACATGGCCCTACTAAGGAGGGACTAACAAGCCTATTTAGGAATCAGAAGATGGCATTTATGAAGAGCAGAGACACAAGCCAATGAAAAATGTGGGAAGGGGTGTGGGCGGGGCTTCTCTCCCGTATTCTACTACAACAGATCACCAGAGCAGCGCTTGCGCGCAGGCTCGACATAATGATCATCGAAGAATTGACTCCATTGAACTCTGCTACTTGCAAATGTCTTTGCGTATCCTATAGACTGCTAGAAGAACACATCAATCACTGATTGACCAGATCAAGCTGTAACTTTCACTAGAAACATATATGATAAAACTTAAGCTTAAAATAAAAGAGGAAGACCAAGGTAACGATCGTTAGAAACAGTCAAGGATGATACAAACAAAAATCTCCAAGACTTAGAGAATTCTGTTATTGACCGTAACAACTGGAGGAATTGCATTGATCAAATCCCTAAGAGTCGGACACCACTAAATGGGTAAAGCAATAACAACAATGGTGAACCTGGTTATAGGGTTATACAGAATTTAAGGATCTTGTTATGAATGCCCAAAAGTGGGGATGTTAATTCTGTATCCCCAAAGATAACACTATTGGGGGCCCCTTTAACTTGAAGAGTGCAAATTTAATGATGATTATGAGTTGAACCATGATAATCTACAGGGTTGAACGTTATGGATCTACAGAGTAATTTGGAATAACTGAGGAATCAGAAATTCTGGGACTGATTACCCCAGGACAACCTCATTCTCCACTACATTTTCACCCAGATATTTCGCTGCATTCAGCAGCCAAACATTCTTGGGCAAACATGAATGGTTCACAGTAAATTCAGAAACCTCATAATGTCAGATAAGAGGGGTAACATGATTCTTCACAACCAGGTAAATGATGTCACATTATATGCAAATTGGTAAATCACAGAGCATACTATCTTATTAGAGTCCATAAAAGGGGTGAGCAGAAGACTGCATTTTGCATGCATTATGGTTCTATGAGTACCAAGTAACACCTTTAGCGGTCTGTAGTGTTCTCACTGCATCACAGTTCTTCATAAACAAGGTTCATCATTAGTTATTTAACAATTAGGTCCTTCAGGACTTACTTAAAAATGTGGTCCCTCAAGATTATTGTGCTAAAGTATATAATGATGCTAGTAACATTGAGCCCACTCAGGTTTTTCAGGATTCATGTTATTAAATTCCCACACACTGCTTTGGGGTCGCACTATCAATCCTGTTTGCTACAGAACACTCCTTTACAGACTGTAATGCCTACTCTATTTGCTACTTCAGCCCTGGTTTTCACACTGCCATAGTGATCCATCTGAGTTGAGGTATTGTTTTGTTTTTTAGCATTTATATACAGCTTCATATCCATACCAGGGGTTCAAAGTCATCTAATTTAAATTGACCTCCTGGGTGATCTTTTAAAGTCATGGTTGGACAAGTTGTTGGTTGCAAATAGATCTCCATAGAGGATGTTGAGTGAGGTGTCTTGGGTTTGGAGACATACTCTAAATAAGGCAGAGTGGCATCACTTCATTCAAGAGTGAGTTGTTGGGGAATAGTCTAAGGAGAGATGCATTCAAGCACACAGCAATCAACTATCACAGTTATGAAAGTAGGAAAAGACAGATTTTTAGACCTCTTCAGGATTTAAGATGGGTGAAATTATGTGTGAGTTTTATATCATACCTGGGAACTGGGAAGGAGGTTCCACTGGTGTGAAATCTGTTTAAAGGAAGATACTGTACAAGGTTGAATCAACATAGACTGAAGATCCTTGGTTTAGTATTAGGTCCATATTTTGTTATGAAGGAAGAGAGGTCAGGTGGCGTGAATGGTGCAATAAACAATGCACATTGTTGTGTAGGTATTGCATCAAGTCAGTTATTCAGAGCAGAGATTACATGCCAAGTACAATTTGAGACTTCATATTAGTGTCTCATCATGCATTCCTCCTACTCTGTAGCTTCTGAATCAAATGCAGGAATGGTTGGAGCAATATTTAACTTGAGCATTAATTCATTACACGTTTTTGTACAGTGCTACAGCGTTACTCATAAATGAGTATTATTGAACTTTACAGAGAAAATAAGTGCCGATAAATTGATTCCTCCTTACAATTAAAGTTAAGCTACATTAAATGGTAGATAATGCAGGGAAAGCAGGAGCATGTTTAAGAGATAAAATGGAGGGGAGAGGAGTAGAACTATAAATCATTATTTACCTACATTTATTAGGACAGACGGGAAAAGAACTTTACATATGAAACATAGGTGTGGATATTTGTAATTAGTTTCAAGGTACTGATTAAATAGGAGTTTTCAGTTTCCTCATCAACTGAAGCAGTTTTTCTTGGCATCTAGTTTCTGTGTAGGGGTGTCGCGTGAGAAATCGTGCAATTTGCTTTCGTGTAATTACATGAAATTTTTAGAAACGTACGTGACAGTACATGTAATTAAGTGAAAAGCAAAAAATGTCATCTATATTTTATTGCAAATTTTTTATGCGAGGATGGATTGTGCTTTACAAAAATAGTGAGAAAAAGCGATGCGAACAACATTGTTGCCATTTTAGTTATTTCTGAGTACTGGCAGTAAACTTTAACTGTGAATGACACGTAATTGCAGAGTAAGTGTGTGGAGTAATAGCTTTCTTACTTTCAGTGATATTCAACAATTAAGCAATGTTTAGTGAATGCTTAAGATGAATTGTCTTTTTCATGATGCTTGGCAATTTGAACTTAGTGCTAGCTTTGGTCAGAAGTCATTGGAAGTTGTTCTTCACAGAAGTGATGCGAAGAAACTTTTTATTTCTGCCATTCAGTGTTGCATTTCCAGAGTCACTGATTTAGATGTGAGAGTGCATTTTTGGTGGCTTGTACCCTTTGATCAAAAATTAGAAAGAGAACAACGCAATGAAGTCATCTCATCCTGTACGAGGATCTACTTATAAGTTGATTCAATCAGAGAAATGTTTGCATGAGGCCTGGATTTCTTACCTAGACTGATATATTAGGAGATAGGCCAGAATAGGTGGTAGATGGTCAACTTTCCACTGGTTTGTATCTCAGTATTTATGTTTGTAGTAAATTGGGTTATTGGTTGTGTGGCCTGTACAAGTAAAGGTCCACAAAAGTCCTCATTGGGAACCAAGCAGCCCATTGTAGCACTTGGCTCTCTCGGGAAAGGGAGGCTGTGCTGTCCCTGGCCTACTCAGGTGGTGTGGGTTAGTAATCACCATTCACTGGCAAGCACTAATAACACCCATTAAATGATTGTCCAGCCAGTATTTTTTATTTAAAAAAAGGAGAATTACGTTTATTACACACACTACTAAATACTACGCAATAATTCACAAATATGTACATTGGCAGATGGAACATATCACAGATAACATTGCATATTCACCAGTGGACCCCTAAAGGGGTCAAACAAACATATCAAGAAAGTCTACTGGCTTGGTTAAGTTTCAAGAGCAACAAACCATCATTTCTTTGCTTAAGTGCAATCATCAAAATAATATTCTTGTTAAAATGTACTTATTAATGCTATTAAAACATGTGCACTGTGAGCAATATCATTGTTGACAATTAGTAAAACCAATGAAGCATTTAAAATAAGCAACAACCTGTGTTTGTGTATTTTTTATACATCTTCCAGCCAAAAAACACCAATTATAAAAGCAGTCCTTAGAGAGCATCTCATTATAATGATATTACACTGCAAGCATAAACTTGGCCCCTCGAGGGTGCTTTCCATTAACAACCTTCAGTCCTTTCAGATCATAACAATCTCTACTATAGACAAGAAAGCATAAACTTGGCCCTCAGGGGATGCTTTCTCTAAACAACCTTCAGGCCTTTCAGATCATAATCACTACCATAGACTCAACCCTTAGCGGACACAGCACTCCCAATAAGTAAATCTTAGGAGGTTAGTGTTTTCAAGTCCCACCCAGCTGAGGGTGGTGACACCTCAAGTGCTTTTTTGGGGGGATTCTGTGCACTTGCCGACATTGTTGGTGGTAACCCCATCGTTCTGGGAGCACACAAAAGGAAGAAACAATAAACATGAGGGCCATAACAGTGCACAATGATTCAGCCCTGCAGTGTATTATGGGGCGCTCCTTTGGGAGCAGGGAATATTTTATTAGTGGCTCTCCCACTGTGCCAGGGAGAGCTGCTGCCTTCAGTTTGTTTTTTGCCGCACGGAGCAGCCTTTTAGTTCTCCAGGGGTCCCCGGTTCCACCTGGGCACCCCACACTCTGTCATAGTTGAGCAGCCCAGGGAGTCCACCCTTGGCCGCCCCCAACGGCTTCCCATCCCACACTTCCAAACTGCCAGGGGAACCGGCAAGGTCTCTATGCCTGCCCACTCCTGCTGGTAGCTCCGCAGTCTGTGGCAGCCTCCCGCTCCCCCAGACATAGGCATAAGGAGGCATGAGGAGCAGGGTGGTGGACCATGCTGAGGAGAGCGTGGTGGCACTCCCCCTGCCAATTTTGGCATGCAGGGGTCGGGGATGGGGACCCGGTCCCGTTGAAAATGAGCATATCCAGGGGATGGTGTCCCCAGGTGAATAGAAGAGCTACGGGAGAGGGTCCCATGCATGTCCCCTCTCTGGAGATAAAAGCAAAACAGCCCTTGCTTTGACACCCTGGCCATGGCCAACCCTAAGGGTATTTACCTGACTGGGCAGCGAAGCTCCACACGCAATGTTCTGAGGAAAGATCAAAGGTTTCCAAATTTAAAAATGCCATCTCTGTGCTCTGTTGGGCTCCTTTTTACAATTGTGGGCTCATTTCACTCCTGGTGGCGATCTCTAGCTGGCAGGGGCAGTTGCAACAAGCTCTTCACCTCCAAAGCAGTGCAGTCCTCAAGGAACTGGTTCTCCTGGCTCCCCACGCCAGCTCTCATCCTGCTCTTGGTTTCAGCTCACAAATGTTTGGGACTCCTCAACGGGTGTAAGTGGGCAGCCCGACTGCCCCTTGGGGAGACCCACCGGTCCTGGGCAGAGTCCTTAGTCCTTATGGCTGTCAGGGGGTTCCTTCTTCCAGTTCTACATGCTAGTCCCTCGGTCCTGCAGCAAAGTGCAGCAAGCTCCACAGGCAAGAGAGAGTCTCCCCCTTGCGCAAGAGTTTTTAAAGCAGAGAGGAAGGTTCCTGAAGTTAGGCACTACTGGTCGATCCTAAGGTGCCATGTCACCACTCCACCCCTTGAAAGATGCAGATCTTTCTGCCCCACCCCTTTACTCCTCAGAAGCTGTGTGAAGTAATGTTAATTGATCCCTTTGTGTGGGGAGGCCTTCTTTCCTGCTGCTGAAGAGAAATGTAATTAACTGGGCACAGCAGGGTGACAAAAGACTGGGTTCTCACCCTAAAATTAGCCAGGGAATATGACAATTCTGGATGACCCATAAAGTTTATAGATATCATTTTGGGAATTACAGAATTGATTTTCCCGCACAGGTTACACCCCAATTCAAGACATCAATGATCGCTTTAGGTGAAAGGGAAGCAAAACTGCACTCTGAGGCAGTTCTCTCCCTATGCATATAATAATGTGTCACTACAGACAAAACAGTAAATCACACTGACTTTCCCTAGTAGTCTATACTAACATTATATGGCTCTCCCAGGTCAATACCTAATCCTGCAGTGTCCCCATTGTGCCAGGCTACCTGTGCACAGTTACCGGACTGCAAACGGCAGTAGTCTCCCGTGCTCAGCCCGTAAACGTGTGCACATGTGTGTGCACACTGATGTGCTCATGTGTTCACATGTAAGCAGCCAAGTACCCCTTACCCATGCTGAGTTGCAGCAGCCTTATCTTAAAAGGCAGACACAGTTGTTACACATATACAGTCTGTTTGCCGCATGATTACCGTGGATGAGACACATGTAGTGAGACAAAGCCACTGTAAAAAGTCCAAAACTGGGTGATCCAAAAGGCAAGCAATCTGAGCGTACTGAATGGGCAGAACCCAATAGAAATTATATTGTTATACCCTTGGTCTAAGGTGAATTATTACCATCCTTGCCAATGCTCAATATCTGTGTGTCATTGGCCAGTGGCACAGAAACTGAGATTACAGGTTTCTCAGGTTTTCATATAATCTGTACCAAGTGCATAGTTGTAGCAGTTGAGTTTCAAGGAGGAAGGGAACTCTTGCAATTGGTAAAATAGACAGTAAGGAGAAGGTGACAAGGGTGGATTGTTGATGATCTCAGGCCATTGATTGTTGATTACTGTCTGAACACTTTTTGTTTATTTTATGTTTAAGTCTGTGTATCTTTCGCAGCGTTGTATGCCCTAACATAATGGATTTCTGTTACTTCTGATATGAACATTAAGTGCCAGAAGTACGGCCATTCCTTTTTGCAAGTCGCAAATTGCGACGTTTTGCGACTCGCAATTTGCCAGTTACAAAAATGGAATTTACAAAAGTTTCTCAGACACTGTTTGTGATTCCTAATGGGATTGCTAAAGACCAACCTCATTAATAATAATAAGGTAGGTCGCAATTTGCGACTCCTTAGGAATCTCTCATATCATAGGGATGGTGGCCTGCTGGGAACATCAGACCATCATGTTTATGTTTGCTTTTTAAATAAAGCAGCATTTTTTGTGGGACCACTGCCTGCTCGTAAAAAATATTTTCACATGTATTAACAAAGGGAAAGGTGTCCCCTGGGGACGCCTTCCAATTTGCGACTGACTTACCACCTACTTGAAGTAGGTGGTTAACTGTGATTGTGTTACAACCACATTTGCAGTTGCAAAACAATCGTACATGCCAGTTTGACTAAGTATTATGAAGGGACGCCCTTGGCATTCCCCTTCCTAATAGCGACTCGCAAACCCTAATTTGTGAGTCGGTAAAAGGTTGCCAACTCGCAAAATAGGGTTTGTAATCAATCAGTCAATCATGGGTTTGTTGCGCGTGACTACTCACCCGTAAGGGTCTCAAGGTGCTGGGGGGGGGGAGCTGCAGAGTCCTGTCCATCAAAGGAGGAGGTCTCTCGAAAAGCCATCTTTTGAGGTCCCTGGTGAAGGTGGGGAGTGATGTTGTCTGTCTGAGGTGGAGCGAGAGGGCTTTCCAGGCTTGGCTGTGACGAAGGAGGACTTCCAGGTGTGAGGGATCACGATGTGGGAGAGCTGGGCTGATTGTATGGTCCTTTGGGATGCGTGGCATGTGAGTCAGCTATTCAGGTATGTTGGTCCAGTGTTGTGGAGGGCTTTGCATGCGTGGGTGAGAATCTTGAAGGTGATACTTTTCTCGATGGGGAGCCAGTGGAGTGTGCACAGGTGCTGGGTGATGTGGCAGTATCATGGCAGGTTGAGGATTAGTCTGGCGGTGGCATTCTGGATGTTTTTAAGTTTGCAGATGAGGTTTTTGTTGATTCCGGTGTGGAGTGCGTTGCCGTAGTCAAGTCTGCTGGTGATGAGGTTGTGTGTGATGGTCTTTCTGTGTTCAAGGGGGATCTATTTGAAGGTCTTACATAGGAGGCGGAGGGTATGGAAGCAGGAGGATGCGATGTAGTTGATCTGGTGGTCCATTTTGAGTTTGGAGTCCAGGATGATTCCAAGGTTGCGTGCGTGGTCCGTTGGGGTGGGCGGGCTTCCGAGGGCAGGGGGCCACCATGTGTCGTTCCAGGCATCGGGGTGTGGGTCCATGATGAGTACTTCTGTTTTGTCTGTGTTGAGTTGTAGACAGCTGCTCTTTATCCATTTGTCGACTGCTTCCATGCATTCTTCAAAGTTGTGTTTGGCTGCGTTGGGTTTTTTGGATAGGGAGAGGATGAGTTGGGTGTTGTCTATGTATGAAACAATGTTGAGTCCGTGGGTTCTGATGATGGGGGCGAGTGGAGCCATGTAGATGTTGAACAATGTGAGGCCGAGGGAGGATCCTTGGGGGACTCCACAGTTGGTCGGTGTGGGGTCTGAGAGGAAGGGCGGGATTTCTGACACGCTGTGCTCTGCCAGAGAGGAATGAGCGGATCCAGTCGAGGGCCTTGTCCTGTATCCTTCGTCATGAAGTCTGCTTCTTAGGTTGTAGTGAGAGACTGTGTCGAAGACTGCTGAAAGGTTGAGGAGGATGAGGGTTACAGTCTCTCCTCTGTCCAGGTGGGAGCAGATGTCGTCTGTTGCGGCAAGGAGGGCGGTTTCCATGCTGTGATTCTTTCTTAAGCCGGATTGGGAGGGGTCAAGGATGTTGTGCTCTTCGATGAAGGTGGTGAGTTGGCTGTTGATGGCTTTTGCGATGACTTTCGCTGGGAATGGGAGCAGGGAGATGGGTCTGTAGTTCTGGAGGTCCGCCGAGGGTTTCTTCAGGAGGGGGTTGATCTCAGCGTGCTTCCATTTGTAGGGGAAGGAGGCTTTCGCAAGGGAGCAGTTGATGCTGTGGGGAAGTATGGGGGTGATGGTGTCAGCAGTTCCGTGGGCGGCCCCAGAGTGGATTGACTTCATTGTCTTCATTTTTCTTGTACATACCACAAACCTTTTTAACAGTCGCAAACGGGCCAATTTCCCATTTGCAACAGCTAAAAAGCATTGTACATCTGGCCCTAGGTATGTAAATTGTTCATTTGTTTAATGACTCGCTGAATCAATTTTTTACTGACCCATGTTTCACTTGGAATAGGGTTGCCCCATCTTTTTTATGCCTCTCCCTGAGGGCGCTTCCTGATGACTGTCTCTACATATGGAATTCAATATTTCAATTGCTAAATATATCATCCTATCCTCTGCATCAACAGATCTTTTTAGCAATACAAGGCATTCTTGTTCAAACTATTACAGTCAAGCCTAAGGTGTAAAGTGTTGTTTACCCTATTTCCACAAGACCTGCCTGGATTGAGCAGGAGTAGTTATTGGTGCTTGACCGTTTTGTGTTCCTCTACCTTTCAAGCTGTGGGTCAACATACTTGCATATCACAGTGAAAACCTCTGTCTTCCGTGAATGGACGATACCTAATTTCTAAAACTGTTCCTTGAGGACACATCAAAATCACATGCAGTTAGCTAAGACAATGTTGCCTTGGTTCCTGGACCTCAAAATACAGCACATCACTAACATGTCCTGCAAATCCCTGTTCTTACACACAGCCTGAAGCGCCATCAATGCAACTTGTCTGTTTTTTTAACACACCTGAAGAAAGCCATGCCTATGATATATGCAAAATGTATGGATACACCGACTTTTCTATTGTTGCGCCACTACGAAGTCCAAATACTTCTAATTTCAGTGTTTGACTATTGGTTGATAAACCCTGACTAAGGTCGTGGGGTTTACTGACATGATGCAACAGAGTGTCCGTATATGTCTGTATAGTAAAATGTAAAAAATAATACCTTAACTATAATTAAATAAGTAAAATACCAACTGCATTAGCTGTCATTTGTAACACCTGACTACTAATAAATTGATGCCAGTGTACATCTGCATCTTAAATGCAGTTGTAACAATAACAAACACTGCAAGATGCCCTCGAGGATTAATCATAACGAGCATAATTCCCCAAAGCAACCACTTAATTTAACTTTGAAAATGACAGATCTCTTACACTGGAGGGCCTGTCCCAGAAGTATAGAAACACGTATTTAAATCCCTGATTGAGCAGCTCCATAGAATTGATGGGCGAGGCAGCACACCTTTCCCCCTCAGTGGCCAAAAATGTCAGGATTCGATTGCCTGCATCATCTCCTGGTTAATTTGTCTTTCAACTCACTTGTTATCCTGCATGGTGTGGGGAGGTGAATGAAAAGCAAGTGAGTGATTTTAATCGAAACTTTTCCATCAAATTTGAAGGATATTTGAGGTAATGTAGACTTGCCTAACACACTTAAAGATATTTCAGGATTGCAAAATATGTGTATGAACACGTGCAACTAAAAACTTCCATGAGTTTCATACAGCAATGCCCAACAATAGCAAGCAGCATAAATGCAGGTGTAGATCGCAGTGCAGAAAAAACACTGTGTCAGATTATGCAGACCACAGTGTGCTGCATACCAGGCTGAGTGTCGCCGGTGCTTTGGTGCTTGCTTTTAGAGTTCAAAAACTGAGGATGCCCAAATATGACGAGTGTGGATGCAGGCTGATGTCTTTTACGAACAAAATAACTTCTGCATAGTCTCTCACTTCCAATGTAGGGATCTTACCGACCGCGCTGCTGTCCCAAATATATATTCTTTTATATTTAAGCAGGACCGCTCTCCCCTGAGCTCCCCCTGCCCTCCTCCCCACTCTGTCTCTGCTGGGAGCAGGCAGCCACCGTCCTCCTGTGCTCCTTGATAGAAACAGATAAACAACTTAAAACATTTCAGTCTTCAGAGGCACCGGTGAATGGAGCAGATATCTGCTTTACAGAATGACCTAAACTTTGTCACAAAAACCAGGAGATGTACCTAAAATTAAGAAAAGTGTGGGAACACCGGAACATTTCTCTTAAAACAGAGACTGTCCAGGGAAATTCGGGACATCTGGTCACTCTAGTTTCTTGTCAAAGCCTTCAGAAAAGCTGCGCCTCCCTCTGGGGCAGATTTACAAGCCCCTTGCGTCACCATTGCGCCGCCATTGTGTCACTTTTGTCATGCAGCGGCGGCGTAAAAGTTGCGGTCCGTTTACTGCGTGGCGCATCTAGGGAGATGCGTCACATTGTAAAGCCCTGTGTCACATTATACCTTCGCCAGGTATAATGTATGCAGGGTAGGTGTTCCCATGCACAAAGCCACTTAGAACTGGCGCAGGGAAATTTACATGATTTCACTGCGTCACTCTACGCCTTCACTGCGTCAAACTCCATATACCTGCTCACACCAGGGGTAAGAATTGACGCATGGAATTTTACATAGGACCTACCTATGTTTTCTGGCGCAGTGCTGGAGTTGCGTCACTTTTGTGTCAAACTCCAACAATGCATCGCTTCTCCTCCGACAGATGCGTCAGACGCATCTGTAATTCCTTGTGCCATGGTGCACTGTTCTGTAAATATAGCGCATCCATGGTGGTGCATGGACATTTGGAGGTGACAAAAGGAAACTGACGCATCTATGCAGATGCGTCCGTTCCTTGTAAATCTGCCCCTGTGTCTTTTAGGTAGCAGGCGTTGTTTCTGAACGAGGACTCTGTTCTGACTCTGCCTTTGTGCACATAGTATAAGCCAGGCGGGCAACTAGACACACATTTTAGGGGGGGCTGAAAAAGATTTCAGAGGGTGGAGCTAATTCCTCCAGCCATAGGCAGAGTGGCTCTAAGAAGGGGTGCAAACACATCAAAAGCCTCATTAACAAGTAAATAGTCTGTTAAAGACCTGTGAAGTACTCGGGCGCGGCTGCAATTAGAGGGTCGCCAGCCCGCAAAGCTGTCTCAGCCCCGGGCTGGGGGGGGGGCTGAAGCCCGATGAACCCAATGGGTGTTGCGCACCTGGTATAAGCCAAGGCACAAGAAATCACACACCTATGCCCCTCAAACATAGACAGGGCATACTTGCTTTTATACCACGCCAGACACCCTGTTCTGGGATCACATGCAGCATATCCTCATTTCAGAGGCGCACAAATGTCCGTGCAAGGAGATGCTGCTCAGGAGTCTCTGCCATGTGACTGCCTACAATTGATGATGTCTTGCTTCAGATGTCTGACAGACATCATCCACCATGCTTAATTTGTAAAAGAAGAAGTGCCGGAGCCTTAATCTTTTCAGAAGCCCCTTGCTTCTGAATACTGCTGAATACCAAGGCTATCTCGTCTTGATTCCACCTCATGCCTCTCTCTACCACCACTGTCCTCTCTAGCCCTGCTTGTATTAGACATTATGTTCAGTAGTTAAATCTATTCTCAAGCCTGTGGGTTATGGGCACTGACGCACAATGAGATGTGTGATGTGTTTAAGATCAAAAGCCAAGATTCGGCTTCTGATTGCTTTTGAAACAGATCACCCTAATCCCACGCCAAGGCCCAATAAGATTCTGAAAGTTCCGTTGAAATGCAATAATGTGTGTTTTCATTTAGTGTTTGCGCCGCTGTTTGATAAATTATAGCAATATAAACATCAAGGGGTAGACGACAGGGGGCAACAGCAGAGCAATTCACCATGATAACCGCCACCAGTGCAGAAACGGAACTGCACTGATATTATAAACGGATGTATGACGTTATAACGCATACTTTTACTCCGCAGACCATTACAACGCGACTTTTACTCCGCATACCGTTACAACGCATAGCGCCTTGGGGCGCTGGATAGTGGTAAGTATAATTTACTATTCTAACTCCAGTCCCCGTGGACCCTAGGGAAGGTGTTGGATAGTAAATTATACTTATTCCCTATCCTAGAGCACCCCCCAGCGCAATGCGTTGTAATGGTATGCGGAGTAATGGTCGCGTTGTAATGGTAGTGCGGAGTAAAAGATCCGTTGTAACGGGTGTATACCATTATAAACCAGTAACAAAGATGCAACGCTTGCACCACCCAACCAGTGGAAATGTTTGCACCGGTCTGGTCGTTGTATGCACTCAGTCCGAGAGGAGTGACACTTACAGTGTCTGCTGCCGCCTCATGTGCGTCGAGAGTCGTTTACAGCTGGACTGGTGTTTGGCATCAAATACAAAGTCAATATTTCTGCTTGTTTAAATTACTGCAAATAAATACAAAATTCACTCTGATCTTTCTTGACCTGCCATAAGGTAGCCCCCAGCTACACTTATCCAATGGGAGGCTCCAACTCCGGATTCGTAGAGTTCGGGCTGGTGGCCGCTCTTTTCCCTATAGAGCTGCCACGCTATGGAACACACTTCCTGTGCAGATTCGGGGTCTAGATAACTCCCTGGAATTTAGGAAGGCCATCAAGACTGTTCTCTTCCCCACTAATTAGCTGGTGTTACTCTGCGATTTGTCAGTCTTTTTTTCAGCGCCGGGACGCCCTTTTGCTTGGGCAGCTGTCGCGCTTTATAAGACACCCGAACATAACATAACATAACAAAGGCAGGGATAGGGTGCACCAGAGTGAGATGAGGACAGGGCTTTTGTGGTTCACCGTGACAGGCGTGATTACATCATCATAGACATTGCCCAGTTCCTGGATCATATATCAAGCAGTTCCTCCTGCAAGGTACATTATTCATTTCATTTTGGATTCATGACCACCACCACTAACTGAAGAAACAGAGGGGCATATTATCAAGAAAAGGCGTTTAAATGATCGCTGCTTTAGCGGCAGGAAACGGCTGCTAAAGTGGCGATAATGGGCTTGATAATATGCCCTCGTGAATTCCCATAGAAATCCCTGTTCTGGTATGAACCTGGGCTTCTATTGGAATTCTCAAGGGCATATTATCAAGCCCATTATCGCAGCTTTAGCGGCAGTTTCCTGCCGCTAAAGCAGCGTTAATTTTAACGCCGTTCTTGATAATATGCCCCAAAATCTGTAGATCCGGATCCGTAAAATAAATGCCAGTGCTGAGCACCGGAAACCACCGGCTCAATATAAGCACTGTCAACAACAGAGCCAAGTAAGTTCAGTTTCTGCACTGGGGTGGCTTCTTGGACCCAGTGCACGGCAAAGGCTGTGACTTGGACTCTCTTGTGCCAGATGTGTAAAAAGCGGTTCGACAAACAGTAACTCAAGATCGGCTGGTGTTCTGTGTTGCCAGCATTGACAGGGGCTGCACACCAGGCTTTGCCAAGCTGTGTCTGGTTTTCTGTGAGTTATGCGTGCCATTGCTTAGTCCCCCTTTTGCCTTGTGTCTGGCAGGGGCTGTGAACAGTTCTCATTGAATTCCTTTGTCCAACAGGCGCTGTGCTGCACTTTACTTGCGTGCAGTGCCGTGTTCCAACCAGATATGACTAGCTGTCCTCATGTTTCATGTCTGACAGTGGTTGTGAATTGAGCTCTCTCCTGGTCAGCGCTTGACGAAGGCTGCGCTTAACTTTCTCATATGGCATCTGTCTGCAAGGTTCTCTCTATGACGCTAACACGTGCCAGGTGACTGGCAGAAGCTGTGCACAACTCTCCCATGCATGCTCGATATCTGACAGCGAGCGGCCAGAGCCGCCGACTTTGGAACTCGCGGAACCATCCCCCACATGCATCAACCTATTTAGGAAGTGCAAACGGTGCGAATCGGTAAATTCGGCCGTTTGCACTTCCTAAATACGTTTTTGGGATGCATCAAACAGAGTGCCATTTCGCTATTTTTTGCATTTCTTAAAAATGCAAATGCAATTAAGGAATCGCATTTGTGCGATTCCTTAATTGCAATGCATCATTTTTTTAAAAATTGCGATTTTTGAAATTGGAAGTGCAAATTAACACGAGGTTGACTCTCGTGTTAATTTGCGAAAATGTATAAAAAAAGCAAAAAAATTTATTTTTTAAACTTGCATGTTACAGACACACATGTCCTTAGGACATGTGTGTGTGAAACATGCACTTGAAAATAAATTTCAGGGGTGCATGGGGGGGTCCTTTGGACCCCCCTCTGCACCCTTGCAATGCATCAACAAATTGCGAGTGCAAAAAAAAACAAATGCAAAACGGCATTGATTCCTATGGGCCTCTAGGCCCATAGGAATAAATGTAATGCCATTCCTTAATTGCGATTCGCAATTAAGGAATCGCAATTTCCGAAAATTAAGAAATCCTAAAAACTTTTAGGATTTCTTGATGCATAGGATTTTGCATTTCCTAATTAGCGATTCCTTAATTTTCGCTATTTAAGAAATGCAAAATCCTAGATTGATGCATGTGGGGGCAAGTGTGTGTCTCAGCGATGGTCTCAACATCCTGTGACTGCGAAAATCACTTAAATTTCCAGTGTCAACAAGAAAATGAACGTGACCTTGTGTTATGTAACTGGCGCTCACCTAATCACTCCAATACCTCCGTGTAGAGTTGGCGCTATGTAAAAACAGCAAAAACTAAAAGTCAGGGGCTTTCATGAAGCATGAGGGGACAAAGGCAAGTGGCCTCCTCGCTCATCTATTGTGCCTCTCTGTTTGTTAGGTTACCATCGCTCCCCCACGGAGCATACTTGCAAAGGCTATTAATTAAATATACGAGTGCTTTCATTGTGTGGCAACCAAGCATATGCCTTCCCATAAGCTTACTCTGTTGTCTTTAAAATTTACCATGGATTCACTGCATATGCCAGGACTTATGTCCAGAAATGTGTCATGGATGTTCCCCACGGCGCAAGAAATAGCTCCAATATGCTAGTGCTAGCATTTGCCATTGGAAGCCCCATATACCATGGGTGTCCACATATGTAAAAAAGATAACTCCTTTATACAAGGGACAGCATTTTGTTGTGGATGCCCCATACCACAGGTGTCCCATATTAGGCCAAGAATTACCATTAATTTGTCAGCAACATCACTTTGCCATGGCACTTCCCATTTGCCAAGAATAATCTCAATATATCAAGGCCAGCATTGTATTTGCAAGCATAGCACACACACACACACACACACGCACGCACATACACGCACACACATATACCCGGAGGTGTCAAGGCACTATTTGCACACACACAAACTCACAAAAACATTCACTCACATATACACTCACAGACAGGGCCAGACTGGGGAACCAAAAGCAGCCCTAGCAAAAATGATCAAGCCTGCCCTGCTTCCTTTGACTCTTTGCACAACCTCTCTCTTTCCATCCATCCATTCTCTCTCTCCCCTCTCCTCTCTCTTCTCTCCCTCTCTGATCACTTTCCTTTTAGCTTACCACTTTCTCCCTCTCCTTCTCTCTCTTAAAGCCTCTCTTTGTCTGCTGCAATTAGCTTTTGGGAGCTAGGGAAGTAGGATAGGTACCAGGGGCGGTCCTGGGCTTTCCAAGCCAGCCTTTAATGGCACCAGACTATTGGGGAAATGTCTGGTGGAATAAAAGGCCTGTTCAAACCTGCACACACACTAATGTACACACTCACGCACAGTCACACACAAACACCCGCGCACACCCACCCACACATACACACAGTGTTAATCACTCTTACTCATTCAATGCTAGTTGTTCCCTGCAGTACAAGCCAGAAAGAAGCTGCTGTTCTGAAGGCTGTCTTAATGGACTGCCATTCTTTTCATTTTTTGTTCAAATTTTAGGACTTGAAAAAGTAAAAGTAATGAAGCAGAGAGAACATAAGCGAACAGATCTAAGGGCTAATTCAAGTAGCATGTAAAGAACATGTTTAGCTTTTTGCAGAATTGAATTAAGGTCTCCGAGCATCTCAAGTCTACTTGAAGACAGTTCCAAAGGGACAGGATGCAGCACAAAACAATTGTGTGATCAATTTATGAGTTATGAGGCTGAGGATTTTGTTAGCACCATTGCAGATGTAGAATAGGTGTAGGTGTAGTGTTATAAAAGTGATGTTTGCCAGCTTAAAATGGTTCTATCTTTGAAGGGGAGCCACTAGCAATCTCCTAGAGCTTTAACTTTATGGTCAAATGTCCTTGCTCCAGAGATTAACTTGGCTGTCGAATGAAGGATGGCATTGATTGAGGTTAAACAGGAAATTGAGGCACTGGCCAAATTACCATTTCTATCATAATTTCTAGATAAAATCATGGCTTGTAGTACGTCGCTTGGATACTAGGTTGCAGAAAAAACCCATAGAAATATGTAGATGAATCCACAAACTAAGGGGCATATTATCAAAACAGGCAATAAAATCAACACTGTTTTAGCGGCAGAAAACTGCCGCTAAAACGGCGATAATGGGCTTGATAATATGCTCTATGAAATTCCAATTGAAGCCCATGTTAGATGTCCTCAGGCACGGCCCGTGCAGGGCGTTATACCGGGGTGGTGACGTCAGGCGGGGGAGGGTCAGGGTAGGGGGATATGGACCATTACAGGTAAGTACCGAAAAGAAAAAAAAACGAATTTTGTTGCCCGGGCTGCATCACCAAATGTGATGCAGCGCAGGTAACGAAATTCGTTTTTTTTTTTTTCCGGTACTTACCTGTAATGGTCCATATCCCGCATTTTACAACCCTCTGCCTGACGTCACCGCCCCGGTATAACACCCTGCACAGGCCGTGCCTGGATGTCCTTCACATTTAACATGGGCTTCAATTGGAATACCATAGAGCATATTATCAAGCCCATTATCGCCGTTTTAGCGGCAGTTTTCTGCCGCTAAAACTGCCATAATTTTATTTCCAGTCTTGATAATATGCCCTAAGTGATTTGACTTTGTTAACTAATACAAGCGAGAAACCATCACTATGAATATTTTCTAGTCACTCTTTATTGTATTTTTATCCTATGGTCTGTGAATAAGAAATAATTTTGCTTTCACCAGATTAAACTTGAGAAAAATTCAAAACATTAGTTCATACAAATTAATTTTGTAGATCTTTAGTGTCTTGCAACGAGGAGGTTTTTGAATAAACCTATGTATTGGCTGCATATCAGTTTAAGGCCACCCATGCCTCCCCACCATTTTCAAAGAATCCATATACACCTTCAGCAACATGGATGTTAGAAGATCACATGTAACACAGGATGGTTCAGAGATGAAGGTTCCTAATTTAACAAGCTGTTTGCAATTAAGCAGAAAGGAGGGGAACTATCTCAGGTTTTGACAAACATGGAGGTTTCAAGCACTTAATTGAGAGTATTGTGATGAACAGTATTGAAGTCCGCTTTTGAATCAAGAAGGAAGAGAACAACAAATGTCAACATTATCTAACATTCAGTGAATATGTTCCAGAATTTTAAGTGTTTCCACTGTACCCCCTGGAACACCTACCTGATATGGTGCTCTTAACTTTTTTACTCAATTGTTTTTTTCCGTATACTTTGCCTAGCCATGGAGATTGGTCACCAGCACTACATTTAATTTAGCCTTACCTTGAGGTCTTTAGGTAAGATATCTTCTTTTCTAGAGGTATTATTTTTATTATTTGCAACCTCTTAATGCTATTGATGTTGTAGAAACCTGGTATCCTGACGTGCAATACACGTAAAATTGCCAAAGGTTGTGACAGCCACCCACAAAAAATGAAATTATGAAAAATGTAGGAGTCCATTGTCACAGTGTCATATTTAGTGCAGTCTTATGACCTTTCTAAAGGTGAATGTAAACATTGACAGTGCGACTTAAAGGAATATCAAATGGCCAATTAAAAGAGTATGAGAAGTGTGTTGTTTCTCAACACTGATGCAAAAAAAAGAAACATCCTTGAATTTATGCCAGATACAGCACAGATGGTACTGGCTTAAAGAAACACGAATCACTTTCTAGATTGCCGGACACTATTGCAGTGTTATTGCACCAATTCCCTCAAACATTCCCTGTTGCTTCAAAGCCTCTAGTTCCTGCACCACAGCACCACGCCCTAACAGCACATGCCTCTAGTAACTAATTATTAGTCTTAAAGGCTTTGACATCTGTGGTTTCTAATCTAAGATCTTATATTTATCATATCAAATTGGGGCTTAGATGCAGGCAGCTATCACAACCCCCTTAGAAGATGCTAGGAACAAGGTCACTCAATATTAATGCAGCTTTTAATTATTGATATTTCAGTTACTCAACAATGCCTCAACACAATCCCTCTGAGACAGGCCTGTTCCCATGTTTTTATGTTTTTGCACTTTATCTAGAGTGTGATGGTGTCTTGTCTCTGGAAGAGCCGAGAGTCACTGGAGATGGTGAACTTGTCAGCTGGTCGTGATGGCTTTGAAGATTATCCTGTTGATTTTATACTTCTTGGGAGGAGGTAAGGGGAGCCAGTGGAGTTCCTGCAGGGTGGTGGTGTGCTCATATTTCATCAGACCCTAGATGAGGCCGGCTGCACTGTACAGATGTCATTAAGGCGGGCCAGTTTGCAGGGCTGGCTACCGTGCGTTTTGGTGTGCTGCTGAGCTGGGGGCTGATTTCACTACAGTTGATTTAGTTGATGGGGACATGCGTGTGTTTCTAAATAAACAAAGCAATACGAATGTTGTTCAGCAAACGCAGGCCCCATCAACAAAATCAGCCCCCATCTTGGGAGCACACCAAAACGCCCAGTATCCAGTCCGGCCCTGCCAGTGTGGAGTCTAGGAGGTTGTGGAGCAGATTTTTGCCAGAAGTGAAAGTGTGTCGAATTTAATGGCAGTTCTCATGTTGCTGGTATGTATGCCCTTCGGTCTTTGAAGCTGCTGTTGAAGCATATCCAGATTTACTATGTACCTTGAAGAACATGACCAATTGTTACAAATGAATGAGATACGTGCTGGGTGTCGTAACAGTACAAATGGTAAACCAGGAACCTAATTTAAGAGCCAATAAAAATGGCATGACCTGTTTCTCTAAAAATATATAAAAAACACAAATGGACAAATTAACAGGGGAAAGAGTTCTCTCCTACGTCGTGGTCAAGACCTGGACCGAGCTCCCAATTGACATCAGACGCACCAATGCCCTAAACACCTCAGGAAGACTCTCGAGATCTGGCTCTTCGACTGACCAGGACTGCGGACCCCCCTGTGCCTGGAGACCCTCACGGATGAGTAGCGCGCTTACAACTCCCTGATTGATTGAATTAAGGACCTCGTCTACAAGAAAATGTCAAAACACAGCACCGCAAGCCATTTAGCACAGGGATGGGTCATATTAACAAAACAACATTAGAACGCATCCTTGTGCTATCCCCTAAGCTGCTGCACAATTGGCTGTCATGCGCCAGCGCAGGGACCCTTGCGTGACTGTGCAAGGGTAATTGCTCTGCGGGGTTGATTGCTTTTGTGCAGGAAGGGACACGTTCCTACACAAAAACAATCATTAATGCAATTTTCTCTATCTATGCATGCTGCAGAATGCAGCAGGCACAGAAAGGAAAAAACAAAAAGAATTAAAAGTAATTCTCCTCGTTGCACCATTCCTAAGCCTTCCCTGGGGAGGTAAAGGATTTTGATGCATTCCCAATTTAACAATATGTTGTAAATCTGGGAATTTGTAAAGTTTCATAGATGTTGCATGCGAACATCCACAGCAACGCTAATGGCACGCCCCTTTCACGCAGAGTAATGTGTGCAATGGGTCCATATTTACAAGGCCATGAAAAGTCACTCAGGGTGACTTTATGTGGCCTTGTGAATATGGGCAAGCCTATTGCTCCATGGGTGTGTCAAAAACAGTGACGCACCTGCAGCACTTCGGGCTTGTAAATAAGCCCCTTAGCATTTTACCACACAATACCGCTTAGTAACCAAAGTTTCTACACAGCAGTATCTGAATAATAAAAAACAAAACAGCCCAGTATCTAATAATATATAGCATTGCTACTGTAATCTCTGTACTGGAGCACTTCCTTGATTACTAGTCCAATGCGCATACCTTAATGGCACGTATTGTGCTGGCAGAATTCTCTTCCAGTACAAACTACTATGCTCAGACAGAGTTTAAAACTTGTCTCACCTTGCACTGAACAGTAAATCCCAAATCAACACTTTGCTACAGTGTGCATCTCATTCTGTGACTTTTCACCAGCTCAAAATGCTGATAACTGTGGCTCACAAACCGCTGATCTGATTGATTGATTGAAAAAGCTTTATTTCAATCTCTAGGATCATAAAAGTGACATACATTGTAGAAAACAAATGTCATATAAATACAAATGCACCGCTTACATAAAAACGTAAAAGGTAACCCCCACCGCCCCCCAATACAGGCACTTTCTTGAAGCAGCCCCACTGACAGACTTGTATTGTTAACATATTTTGACCAGTTATTTGAAAGTGCAAGTGCGTATACAAATATAATACTACTTTTAGAAAAAAACAAGTAAATTAAAAAACATATAAAACAGGTTATGACTATTTAAAAAAAATATACAAGGTTTTTAGCAAGCTATTTTTGTGAAATATAAAATGCTAACTCTAGCTATATCAATTAAAGTATGGTATCCAACTACCTCTTTAAAAAAAGGTAGTACAGTACCTCTAGACAATAGAGCTGATAGACTATATAAAAAATGCACGGAATAAAAATACAATTAGAAATCCTAAATACATAATAAAAATCATCACACGCCAAAAGATTCAATTGTGTGTTCGGAGTCAAAGAGGCAAAAAAGTATCACACCCCATATATAAAAGGGAGATACGTAACTATTTGCTCCTAGGCACTTAGAGCGCCAGATCCAAATGGACCATAACAATTTTGAAATATCAAACACTACAGCTTGCGTTGTATCTGTGCTTGCCATTCTAAAAGCCTCAAAGTGCCTTCTGGTTCCCAATGATTTACAGATGGGCACCATCCATTTGTTTATTTGGACAGTGTAAGCTGGGCAGAAGAAAAATATATAAGTTAGTTACTCTGAAGTTCCTGAGCAAACTGGACAAGTCATCCTTACATGCTATCTGACCTCTTACTGCAAGAAACTTTAGTTGTTCAAGATATATATCTAAACTGAATACACAAATTACGTGCTGTCATCAGCATTATTTCATCTATGGTAGACTTGTAGCATGGAAGAGGTTTATGGTCCAGAAATTTCCCAGTTAGATTACCTATACATCTAGTGACCCTTAAAACTGCCATGGTTTCCCATTAGATGCTCTTTAAACTTGCTTTGGAGACTAGAGTAAAATCTTCCAGCCCCAGAAAAATCTCTCCAAGTCCAATCTACCCAACAGATCTTTCAAGCATTTGAGCCAAGAAAATGTGATAGCCTTCCATTGGACCATTAGCTCTCTCAGGGCTACACAATCAGATTCTAATGCTGGGGAGGTCCGGAACCTATACCAGTAAGTCAGGTTTCTCCACTCAGTTTCGTCTCTTAATTGCTTCTGTGCCAGATCAAGATACACTGGAACCAATGGAGTAATTGATGGTGGGGCCAACAGAGATCTTAAGAGCTTGTGTTCAGCTGTTTCCAATAATTTGGTGTTCGCACAACCCCCAGTTTCTGAGTCTGCTGATCTAGAAATTTTTGAACATTCATACTGCAGTATCATTTTTCCTTTGATTTGTGTAGGTTTACTTCATTAAGTAGTAAGGGAAAGTCCTTATATGACTGCATTGGTGATTTAAATGTGGCCGCATCACTTTCTGTAATAGCAAAGTATGGTACAAGCAGTGTAGAATGTAAGAGTCAGTATATGATGCTGATGAATAATATGTGAATATGTGTATGACATAGTTTAACCCCTTAGCTGCGGCAGCTACTCCGCCGCAGCGCTAAGGGGGAGGCGGGGCCGCGCGGCGGTCCCGTGCTCGTGTCGGAACCGCTCCGTCACGGCCCTCGGGTGAGCTGTGCTTGTGACGGAACGGTTCCGTCCCGGACCTGCCCGCCCACTAGAACCTCAGCGCAGGCGCGGCGAGTGGGCCGTGACGGAACCGTTCCATCACCAGCACAGCCCACCCGAGGCTCCGTCACGAGCATGGGAGGGGTTAAATAGAAATTTCTGCCGCTGATGAATAATACGTGAATATGTGTACGACATGGTTTACATAGATATTTCTGCCATATTTGCAAATATTTCAAAGAATTGTAAAGGCTTATAAACTATACTTATACATAAAAAACACAACCACCAGCCATGACTATTTAATGAATGGAGCAGTTAGTCGATTTACAGTTATGTAGTATTGAGAAAGGAGTTGCCTGAAAGGGACCAGGAAAGAAGCTGAAGGGAAAGAGTCAAAAGTGTAGGACAGTTATTCACCAAGGTCTTAGTTTACCTTTAGGCAGTATCAGTCTATAGAGTGCTCACAGCTTCAGTAGTTCAATAATCGTAGTTCAGTGCAGTTAAAAGATAACAAAAAGAACCAAGAGTGACCTAAAGATATCAGCCCTCATTATGATGACAGGCGATTGGTGGTGGTGCGCACGACATTCAGTGCAACGGTCCGACCACCGGATTTAAGCACCAGTGGTTGGAGTACAGCTAGCAGAGGAGAAAACCACCATGTCTCACAGGCTCAAGGAGCTCGTCGGGGCAGCAGTTGGACAGTAATCCTTACAATGAAGGCAATGCCTGACAGGCACCTCTGTAGGGATTACGATGTCCATTTCCCACAGCCTTTTTATAGCAGGCCAACTGCCATGGAAAGGCTATCAGAAAGGGACTTTGGGGGCCCCTAGAAGGACCCCTGTCACTTGTGGACCTCCGCTAAGTGGGTGGCCACGGGGGCATATATGGTGTCCCTCAAACATCCATACACTGTGTGCCAGGCACCACATGATGCCTGGCCCATGGTGCATGAATGTTTGCAAACATGCCTTTTACTATTGCGGGTTGTGCTGCAACCCTCTTCTGGGCCGCAGCAGAAGCCGCAATACTAAAAGGCTTGTTTCCCACCACCTACATGGTGGTCTAATCGTAATATGGCGGGTGGAACCTCCGACTACATGTTGACCGGTCTCATTCCCTCAGGGATGTTGGTCAGGCGCTCGTCCGACCGCCATTGTATTGAGGCCTAATTCATTTTAGCTGAATAGTACTCAAAAGTTTGAAATAAAACATTGACTTATAAAACTAAAAACAGGCTTAGATATGCTATAGTAAAACCCCATGAACTTTTGTTATGGTGGCTGTCAAAGGGAGCTAGGAAAGTACGTTGACAGAAAAACATTCAGAAAATGTTCCCAGTGTTTGTACATGGCATGGTACTGAGCAGTTGGGAGAGAAAGACCTACAAGTAGATGTTTGGGACTCAGGGGATTTCTTGAAGCGTATTTATCCCAGTAGGAGTTTATCTTAGACAGCGTCCAAATAGTTTCCATGAACTTATGATGTCATTAGAATCTCTCCGACTAAGAGCTGTGAGAAAATGCATGAGCCCAAGGCTGGAACTTTTTGCAGCTAATATAGAATGGGAAACATCCTTTTTAGGTCTCGCCTGAGCCAGCGCACATGCGCTGCTCTGCAAGACTTTTTGTAAGGGGGCTTCAAAATCTGACCACACGCTCGTGCGTGTGGTTTGTTTTAGGTCTATGCATGCGTCTTTTTTTTTATTTTTATTTTTTAATATTTTTATTAACAGCAAGACAGGTGGAAAAGAATAAACATATACAAAACAAATCATGTTGTATGAGGAAAAAGTAATCTTAAACATAGTATAGCAGAATACGGATATTAGGAATTCTTTCGGTATCACATTACATTCATAAGAAATAAAAGAAAAAAGAAAAAGAAGAAAAAAAAAAGAAAAAAAAGGGAATGTTGATTTATAACTCTGAAGAATTAGCAATGTTTTAACAATCTAAATGAAATTACCCCAAATGTTTTCAAATTTGCATAAAGATCGAACCCCTCTAAGCCTAGCCAAGGCCGCCTCCATGTTATAAATTTCATTGACCAAGGCCCACCATTCCAATATATGTGGAGGTTGAGGGGAGATTCAAGCACGAGCAATGGTCAATTTTGCACAAGATAATAAGATAGTTATTAAGGACTGTTGAGGAAGAAAATCATTGTGTATATCTAATAAGATTAGAGGAGGTGATAGAAAAGGTGGTCTAACCAATTTAAGTTTCAGAACTTGATTAAAGGCAAACCAAAATTCGTCTAGAACAGAGCAAGAAAACAACATGTGCTCTAAATTAGCCCCTACCAGATCACATTTAGGGCATTTGGTACGGTCACTAGTTGGGGTATTTGCCGACCATTTAAGAATCGTTTCAGGGGTATAATATAGCATACATGTTGTTTTAAATTGTTGCAATCTTAGATTTGATGACTGGACCAATTTATTTAGATTTGAAAGAGAGTGGGTGATCTGATTGGAGTTAATCGGGAGGCTCAGTTTCAAGCTCCATTTCTCCGCCAATTTAGAGCAGTCATCAATCTTATATGAAACAAAGCATCTGTACCCTTCACAGATCAAGGATTTTGTTTTGGATGAGTGTAAGTAATTCCATATATCCGAATCTACAACCTCCAAGATTTTCATCTTGCGTATCAGATAGTCATAGATCTGCATATATTTAAACCTCATTCCCTCAGTTAATTTATATAAGTTTTTAAGTGCTGCGAAATCTAGAAAGCCCCGAGCTCCATAGAGATCCCCTAATGTAGCAATCCCAAAAGTAGACCATAATTTTGCTTGACCATCGTTTAAAATCCCTGGAAGACCCGGGTTTCCCCAGAGCGCTAATTTATGGGTTAAAAAAGGAGGTTTTACAGAAGGACAAAATGTTAAACCATATTTTTGCGATATCCCTTGCAGTCTTGAATCTAACCCTCTTAAAATAATTAGGGTCATTCAATCTTAGCAAAAACATTCTGGCGTCTGATTTCAACAAAATAGTATGAAAAAAAAGTTGCATTTCTGGATTAAGCAAAGAACGTAAACGACCAATAAAAGTGGCCCAAAAATATAACTTAAAGTCTGGAAAGTTAAGTCCTCCTGAGTCTTAAGAGCCTTTAAGTAGCAGTAGAGATCTGCATGCTTTCCTATAGCCCCAGATGAAGCTACAGAACATTCCATCAAGCTTCTTAAAAAAAGAATTATTTAAAGCCAGCGGTATAGATCGAAAAAGATTAAAAAACTTTGGTAATACTTTCATTTTTATCAGATTGATTCTGCTTATAATATTTAAGGGTAATTTGTGCCATTTTTTAAATAACAGAGCTGTAGATTTTACTAGAGCATCGTAGTTTACAGTAATAATATCGCTGGTTTTAGCAGATATTTTAACCCCTAGGTAATTGGCGGCATTACAGATTCCAGAAATCGAGGCCGGTAATTTGTAGTTGACAACTATTTGTGTTTTGTTTATGTTAAGCTTATAGCCTGAAACAGCGCTAAATCTGTCAGCCTCGATGGTTATACCCGCCAGTGCTTCTGTGACATTAGTTGAGTATATGGCTATATCATCCGCGTAAGCAGTAATTTTTAATATATGTGGTCCAGATTTATATGGGATTATTCGAGCCTGAGACTGAAGAGCAGACAAAAAAGGTTCCATTGAGAGGGTGAACAGTAGGGGTGATAACGGACACCCTGGTGCCGCGAGAGATAAAGAAAATAGATGAAGACAGACCGGCGTAACTTATGCTGGCAGTGGGTCTATCGTATAACGATCTAATCCAGCTAATCAATTGACCCTTAAATCCCAAAAAGGACATTACCGACCAGAGATAGTCCCACCCCACTCGGTCAAAGGCTTTTTCAGCGTCTAATAAAATCATGCCGAGTGGGGTGGATTCTATCTCAGCCATGTCAAAAACGGTAATAGCTGTGTTAATGTGGGTAGTTGTGTCCTTACCCGATACAAATCCATGCTGTTGTGAATTAACAATCTTTGGGATAAACGGAGCCAATCTACTTGCCAAGATCTTAGCAAAGACATTGGCATCGGTGTTAATAAGTGAGATGGGTCTATAAGACCCACATTCATCTGCTGGTTTATCTTTTTTTTTTTTAAACCATTTTTGCTATATTCCATGATTGGGGGGCCTGCCCAGTAGCCCCAATATATTGAACTGCCTGGGAAAAAAGGGGAGTTAGTTCCTCAATGCATATTTTGTACAGTTCGATTGGGAGAGTATCTTCCCCCGCTGCTTTACCTGATGGCAGAGATAATATAGCTTGTCTAATCTCGAGGAGAGTGATCTCTTCTGATAGTTGGTCCAATCCTTGAATGTTGTGTTTATCCTTAATGTTATTATGTAAATATTCTAAAATATCCAGTGAGCTAGGTTTATGCTCAGGAGTGTATAAGATTTTATAGAATTCAACAAATTGAGCCAGAATCTGAGCTGGCTGATTATATTTAGTATTGTTAGGACCCCTGAGGCTCTTTATTAGGGTCTGAGCTCTGTCATCTGCCACTTTATAGGCGAGTATTTTCCCAATTTTATCCCCCCTTCATAATGAGAGATTTTTAATTTGTGTAATTTGGCACTACTTTTTTCAAAAAATATTCTTTTTAGGTTTGATCTATAAGTTCTGAGTGTCAATCCCAATTCAACTAGATTAGAGGAGCCAGTCGTACAGCATCAGCCAGAAGTAATTCTTGAGCTAAAATATTAGAAATCAATTTGGCATTAGTGTTTCGTCGTTCCGAATTCTGTTTAAAAATATATTGCTGGGTGAAGCCCTTAATGCTAGCCTTCAGAGCGTCCCACACAATTATATAGGATGCAGAATGAAGATTGATTTCGATAAATTCCCTAAAATGTAATTTAAGCTGTAAAATGTAATCTGGGTCAGAAAATAGATAACGGGGGCAAGAGAAACTTCTTGGAGCCATTTGAGCTTGGGGGTTATTAAATATCAATAGGATTGGATTATGGTCCGAGGAAATCCGGGGGCCAATCTGCATAGAGCTAGATTGTATTATGTTATCCGTGGCCCAGGCCATATCAATGTGAGAACAAAGTTTATGGGGTGCCGAGTAATACGTATAGCCAGGTATGTTTGGATAAATAGTACGCCATATATCTTTAACATTATGTATCTGACTAATATCCAGAATTGCGGCACAAACTTTATGCATACGCTGAGAGGCGCCCTGTCTCGTGGTGTCTAAATGATGACTCATAATACAAATAAAATCCCCCATAATAATGAGCTCCCCTTCCCACCCTAAAAGCTCTACATTCAGTTGGTCAAAAACAGAGTCATCATCAAAATTTGATCCGTAAATAACACAAAGCAAATATTTTCTATTCCCAAAAGATAATTGTGCGATGGCCCACCGGCCATTTTTATCTGTAGCAGTTTTATGTATTTCAATTCTGAATCTTTTATCCTTAAGGATAGCAACTTCTCTAGTTAGTGTTTGTTGGGTGGAACAAACTATAGTATCATAACCCAAATGGTTTAGTAGCTTCCTATCTTTATAACCAATATGAGTCTCTGATAAAAAAGACTAGCTGCGGGTCATAAAGTCTAAGTTCTTCAGAAACCAAGCGTCTTTTGTTCTTACTATTAAGACCCGAGACATTCCAGACTAAACATTTTAATTTATACATTTATGCACATAAATTAAGCCAATTTTACCATTCTGCACAAAAAAGAAGACCCAAAACAACTCTTTCCCTTCATCTTGGTCCGTTAACCTGAGTGCCCCACTCGTGCTGTTACTTTTATCATTTAATTCCCCCCCACACCTACCCAGCTTCGGAGAGGCTCCTCCCACCCTCCACCCCCCTCTCCCTCGCTCCCAAGCGAAGGAAAAAAACCCCGCATCTGCTGCCGTTGTAAAGGCAGTGCTGAGAGGAGCAGCCCTAGGACCACCTAACCACCCCATGTCTTCCCTGAAGGGAAGAGTAGAAAAAAAAGAGAGAAGTGAGAGAAAAAAAAAAAAAAGAAAAACAAAGCCTGAACTGTTGCCTCACGGATTATGGACATAGCCCTTAACCAAGTTTAGACAATGCACTTTCTGCTTCCTTCTCATCAGACAAGAAATAAGTGTGACCTCCTTTAATAATTTTAAGGCGGGCAGGTTCTTGTAAGAACACTTGCGCTCCAGCGGATTTAAAAGGATCGATACATTTCTTTAATTTCCATCTCCTGTCCATAGTAGCTTTGCTCAAATCAGAGCGTGTAAATAAAGACATATTCTCAAAAGCGACAGGGGAGTTAGGGCGTGTTTTCAGAGAGACAGCCTGTCTTAAAAGAAAATTACCGAAACAAAGTAAGAAAGGTCTAGGAAATGTACTCTCCCTGTTTCTCTGTACTAGGGGGAGACGATGCGCTCTTTGAACCTGAGAATCCCAGTCCCAGTCAGCTAGGTGAGGGAAAGCTCTCTGTAATAGTTTAACTATGAACACCCTAGCATCTGAGCCTTCTGAACCCTCAGGAATACCAAAGAGTCTTAGATTGGATCGCCTTTGGCGATTCTCCAAATCCTCCACCTTAAGTTGCAGGGCAATTATCTGTTCATCATGCTGAGATAAAGAGGATTCCATCCGTACAGTTCCCTTTTCAACGTTGACAACCCTATGTTGGAGGTCTTCGATGTCCTGGGAGATCCCTCCAAGTTTGGAGGCCATCTCCGCTAATGAGCTTTGTATTTGGTGTTGTCCTCTCGAAGTTGTTGAAAGTGCTCTTGCGCTTTATCTCTTTGACTGGTTAGGGTTTGCAAAATAATATCTAAAGGGGAAGAGAAAGAATTTTGCTCTCCACAGATGTCAAGTTGGGGTGGAATCAGATCAGTTGATGTTGTTAAGTCCGGGGATACCAGTGCCGATGAACCAGCTGGATGATCCGATAAATCCGAGGAGGAAACAGAGGCCGTGACAATTTTTGGAGTTGGATCTGGAGGTACTGCTGGAGGTACTGCTGGTGGCTTTGGCAGAGCCAGGTTGAAGCCTTCAGAAGGAAGCACTGGATCAACCACCAACACTAGTGGGAGCAAGCTAGAATCGGAGCAACTTTTCTTTCTAAGAAAGACAGCACGCAATGGGGCAAAGGCGGGTGCATGTCCCGTCTTTGCTCCGTCCACAGCCTATTGCTTGTGGTAACTCGCACGGGCACGATCTGTTTTGAATTATCGTGCCCAGACGCGTGCGCAATAATTCAAAACACATGGCTCGCTGTGGCGCGTGCACACCACTTGCGTGCTTGTTTTTGTTGGTGACCTCTTTCCCTTTCACTCCGCTTATTCTCTCCTCGCTTCACCTTCTGCCCATTTCTCCCCCTGATCTCCCTGCGTCTGGCTTTCCCTTTCCTCTCCACCATGCAAGCAAAAAGACAACTGCATCTAAAAGTTCATGGCACTGTGTGCTGTGCAGCGGAACTGTGCAGCGGAACTGAAAGCAACCCTTGCGTCCCGAGGTACACACATGGAGCAGCTGCGTGCAGGCATGTCTGGTGGTGCACACACATACAAAGGACATGCACTTACCCAAGGCACATTGGCGTATGCACGTACAACCCAATACAGGCACAAGCACACAGTACCAGCCAATATAGACACTCGCGCACACACATACGTCTACGCACGTACTCACTGATATAGACACATGCCTGCATATACACGCCCACACAATCAAACATGCATGCACCACATACACAATGGCTAGATTTCCCTCTCTCTCACACCCCACCCGCACACTTCTTTCTTATCATGGTACCACTTTCTCAATACTCGGTCATCAGTCGCTGCTTGATAATATGGGCCTAGTATTCGACCCCGTTGTGCAGTAGCCTCCTGAGATTGGTTCACACAGTCTTATGACACCTCGTCAGTCTGACGCAGTCACTGTGCGTACGAATCACCAGTGTGCCTATGGGTGCACGCACCCAGTGGATACTACCTTCTTGCTGCCCTCTGCATTTCCTGGGCTCATTTCTCTGACTAAAAAGGCCTGTTTATTCAGTTTACACACTCACACTGGATTCATATCTCATAATTCCAATTCACACGATATTGAACTTAGACTCACACAGTCCTTGCCTACAAGTACACATCAATGTGAGATCAAAACACGCGCCTCTTCTTTCACTGTGTATTACATGGAGTGTCTAGGTTCTTGTCAATAGCTGTCTGTATGTTCCATGCGTATTAAGTGTACATACTCTCAGTTACTTCATGGTAGGTCCTTCACATTGCTCTGTATATTACATGGAGTGATGAGGTGCATGCCTAGGAGTGCTTATATGTTTCATGTGCATGCTCACAGCGAGTTGATAACATGGTTCAATATATACGTCCCTCCGTATTACACTGTATATTCCGCCCATTGTGCAGCGACTTCCTGCTATGGTTGCACTGAGTCTTATAAAACTTGAACAAGGGTACTCCCAGAATTAATTTTTAGGTCTAGAGGGGGGAGTGAGGACAAAAACCAGAAAAGTAGAACCTCTGTACTGACCTATAACTTTTTAACAACTATGAATAAATCTAATACACTTCTCTAGAGATGCAACATGGGTGTAAATATTCACATACACATCCATCAAGTACTTTAGTTTGTTATTTAACAGTTAAGATCAACAAGACATTTCATCATTTTTTTCATATTTTATACATATTTAAGTGCAAAGAACATATTACACATGTGAAAATAAATTAATTCGGACCCCACAATGAAAAAGTACTATCAAACAACCTCAGGCATTCTTCATCATTCATTCCTAGTCTGACTTACTCTCAATTGTGACATGATGCAAAAAGAAATACATACAAAAGACAACAGAACAGCTGAGATCCCAAAAGGGTTATTTACAAAATTACGAGACCAAGTTTTTCATCTCTGACAGTTTCCAAGTTCATAAATCATTTGTTCTTAGGTTTCTCTCTCCTTATAATCTTGTTATATACGGGTCTCAGATGTATTAGGCCAACGTACGTTTCGGTGAACTCAGTAATATCACCTTCATCAGGGCCAACATTGAACATAAACCAATACAAACATAATTAAAATCAGGGGGTCCTTTATATCTATTTGGTATACAATGAAGTCGCATTAATGAGTCCAAATAGTAGGTGTGCGTTATCCAAGGAAAAACTGAGTTGTTCCGCTATGTACTGATCTATTCTTGATTAGTAAGGGCTCTCCAGACGTCAGCTTACAGAATAAACGGGGTGCGGTCAGTACTTGTCATATGGTGTACTATTAGATTCGACAGTGTCTAAAGGTAACTGCTGTATGCGCCTGCCAGTGTGGCGGGCGCATCCTAATGTGCATGGCGGGACCGCCGCGACATGGACGGTCGGTCCCGTGACCCGATGCGGTCGCCATCGTAAAAGGCCCCAATATTACAAAACAGTTTAAATAAGATAAAAACATATTTATTAATACAATTAAAATATTTTCTTTATGGTTTTCCATTGACTTCAATGGAACAAATTGTCCTTTTTTCAATTTTACTATTTCAGCTTTATGTAAATGAATCAACATCTGTTTCTACAGTCGGTTGAGAGTCGCACTCAAGATCAAAAGAAAGCAGAAGCTGCGTTCAGGTAAGAACAGTTCATTTGACTTTTTTAACATATTGGAAAGGAAGTTCATTTAAAGAAGAGATAGCCGGAGTGAGACAAATGTTTTGTAATTAAAAATGTACATACTTTGTGTTTGAACCAGTTTTACATCCTCATATGGGGTCGTATGTTTTTGTATTAGTATGTTAGGACATTTGTTTTTTTCACCATAGGCCTAAAAAAAAGAAAAAAATCACGTTGACATTTTTAAACCTGTTTTAAATAGAACCAACATTATAATTTTTCTGCATTATGATTTTTATTTATTTTATTTAGTGTATTTTGATATAGCGCACAGATACCCCAACGGGGTGTCCCGGCGCTCCTGTGTGATCTTATGCTGGCAAGATGTTATTTAAAAGGAGATGGTCAACAGAAAAGGTGTGTTTTTAAAGCTTTCCGGAAAGGTTGTTCTTCCTGGATCAGCCGGATGGAAATTGGTAACTTGTTCCAGAGGGCAGAGTTAAGTACTTGGAAAGTTTTTCCGCCTGAGCGAGTTTTCTTAAATCTGGGAGTAGTGAGGAAATTTTTTGAGGAAGAACGAAGAGTCCTGGTGTTATTGTAAGGGGTGAGACAGGTGGAAAGGAAAGCAGAGCCCTTGCCTCTCAATGCACGGTGAGCCAGTACCAGTGCTTTGTATTCTGCCCTTTTTTGTATAGGGAGCCAATGAAGTCTGCGACAGTGGGGTGAGATGTGCTCGCGTAAGGGAATACCACCAACCAGTCGTACTGCAGCATTCTGGACTGTCTGAAGTCGATGACAAAGACCTACAGACAGACCAATATACAAGCCATTGGCGTAATCCAGGTGCGAACTGATCAACGCCTGGACTACAATCTTCCTAGTGTTGTTGGGTAAGAAATTGATAAACTTTTTCACCATTCTGATCTTGGCGAAGCATGCTGCAGAGACTGTGTGAACTTGATGATGTAGTGTGAGGTTAGAGTCCCATCTAACCCCTAGATTTTTCACCAAGTCTTTGGGCAGGGGTGGTGCACTCAGATCCAGATGTTGGGGTCTAGTGGGGACGACTGGTGAAAGAAAAGTACCTCCGTTTTTCCTGCGTTTAGCCATAGGAAATTACTGTCCATCCACTGGGCGATTGTGCGAAGGCAGTTTTTTAGAGGGTCAAAGGTTGTTTGGGTAATGCTATTGAATGAAAATAAAAGTTGAATATCATCGGCGTAGGAGGTGACCTTTATTCCAGTTTGGGCGATGATGTCAAAAAGGGGAGAAAAGTAAACATTAAATAGGAGGGGACTCAGTGAGGAGCCCTGGGGGACTCCCCACCGAAGTGGGCGACTATCTGAGGTGTATGGGGGAGTGAACACAGCCTGTGTGCGGTTGGACAAAAAGGATGCAATCCATTTTAAGGCCGTACCCTGGATACCTTTAGATTGTAGGCGGTCTAGGAGGAGGGGGTGGGAGATGGTGTCGAATGCTGCTGACAAGTCAAGCAGCACCAACACCGCTCTTGATCCCTCGTCCATCCTCCAGCGTACTGCATCTGCCATCTCGATTAGTGCTGACTCTGTGCTATACCCTGGTCTAAAGCAGTGCTGAGAGTCATTGTAAGCACCTGAAGTTTCTAAAAAAACCCGCTAGTTGTTGCTGTAAGAGTTTTTCGAGCACTTTGGCGGGGGCTGGTAAGAGAGAGATTGGCTTATAGTTAGAAGGTTCACTCGAGTCGGCGTTGGCTTTCTTAATTATGGGAACTAACCTAAAGATTTTTATCGTTGTTTGGAAGAAGAAGACAGTGTTTTAAAAATAAACAGGATTGGCGAAGTGTTTTTCAGGTTTTTCATTACTTTCTTTTGGGGACTGGATTTGGATTATATTTTAAAAAGGTATATACTTTTTTCAGGTATTGCGGTTATTGGATTGTATAATTTCCGGAATGTTGAATCCTTGAATTTAAATGTTAGGATACATTTTAATAATTTATTATTTATTTGTAATTGGAAATCAGCAATGAGTTTCCTAGTACTTTTAGTTACTGGTTTAGATTTTCCAACTGTTAAAAATTCAGTATAAGTTAAGGATTATTTGTCAGCTAGGGGATTTATGGAAGAGCTATATCAGGAGAATATAAATCGGGGAGCAGAGGGCTTGGAGAAGTGGTGGAGCCAGAGGGCCCTGCCTCAATTGATAAAAGCTCTCTATCGAGTGAGATCACCGAAGGGGAGATTAGGGCGCAGTTAAAAAAGATGAGTAGAAGCAAGTCCCCAGGCCCCGACGGTCTACCAACAGAGGTATACAAGGATAACCTAGAGGAGATTCTTCCCCACTTGCTGTCTCTTTTCAACAACATATATCAGCAAGGGGGAGGTATTCCACCCTCATGGTCAGAGGCTACTATCACCTTAATAGCTAAACCCAATAACGGATCTTATGATAATAGAGTCCTATAGACCCATTTCCCTTCTGAATTCCGACCTAAAAATATTTTCTGGAATTTTGGCTAGGAGATTAGCGAAAGTTATCAAATCCATCATTCACCCTGACCAGAGGGGCTTTGTGCCAGGGCGGCAGTTAAACGAGTTGACATTCCAGGCTATTGGAGCAATAGACTTCGCAGAAGAAAGGGGATTGCCGTTGGCCATCGTGGCGATTGATGCCGCGAAGGCCTTTGATCAGGTTAATTGGCTGTTTCTTTGGGACACTTTGACTAGGTTTGGCTTTCCACTCCCCTTTATTCAAGGTGTTAAAACATTGTATGGGGACCCACGGGCGAAAGTCTTGATTAATGGTAGCCTGACTGATTGGGTTATGATTTCAAGGGGGACGAGACAGGGTTGTCCCCTGTCTCCTCTCCTTTTTGACCTCTATATCGAGCCCTTTGTTTCTTTGCTGAGATTGGATCCAACAATCATTCCTTTTAAAATGGGAGATCTGGAGCTTAAGACCGCATTATACGCAGATGATTTATTGCTATATACCATCAATCCACTAGAGGCCATTTCAAAGTTATTTCAATTAGCGGAGGAATTCGGTGCAGTTTCAGGATATAGTATTAATAAGAGCAAAACGGACATAATGAGCTGGAATAGTCCTGTCCCTATACCAGGGGCCAAAAGCAAGATCAGGCACTTGGGTATTTACCTTACGCAAAAGCTAATTGATGTCCCCAGAATAAGCTGGCTAACAGTGGTTAAAGAAATAAGTAAACTCTTACTCAGATGGGCCGGTCTACCTCTTAGCATATATGGCAGAGTTAACCTAATTAAAATGGTGGTACTGCCTAAAGTAACCTTTTTATTTAACAGTATCCCATTGACTTTTCACAATAAAGATATCTCCAGCCTCCAGGGCAAGATAGGTTCCTTTATTTGGGCCACCAAATCACCAAGAATTGCTTGAAGGAAGTTGAGAAGGGGTTTAAAAATAGGCGGCTTGGCCCTCCCTGACTTGCTCTTGTACTGCTACGCATTTCAGTTAAAGTACTTTAGACTCCTGGCCAACAAGTTGGACTCATCCTCGCACGGCCGTTTGTTTCAGGCAATGGTATCTGACCTACCCCAGTGCCTTGAATTTTTCTTGTTCAAATTTGGTGCCCAGAAGTTTTACAAGAAAATTTGTTTAAAAATCCTATTAACTGCACTTAAGTTGTGGCAAGTAGTCTGTAAAACATGGGGAATTCCCTATTATAATCCTCTAGCCCCAATCTGGGACTCCCCGGGAACACCTGTATGCCTATTAGATCGTTTGTCGCTCCCTCTGAGGGATGCAGGTTTTGTAAGATGGGGAGACCTGAGCAACAATCTAGGACTACTTGATTGGACATCCCTATTTAACATAACAGGAGGGTCCCTTACAAGGTTTAAATATTATCAATGATCATCTTGGTGGGGAAGCCAACATTGGGAGCTGGAGGAAGAGGGAAATGGCTTTCTGGAACTAGCCAGTAGACAGGAAGGCTGGAAGGGGGAAGTCTCTGCTTGGTACATTTTACTAGTGGGGGCAAAGGATTGGCAGGAGGCAGAGATTTCTCAACTCTGGGGTGACCTCCTTGCAGATAGTCCAGTAGGGAAGTTGGAGGTTTGGACAGATACATTTATAATATCTCAAAAGACAATAAAACCTGCCTACCTCAGAAGGAACCATCTCTACACAGCACACAGGGTTTATTGGACTCCTTCAAAATTGACAAAAATCTCCGGAGCACCTTATTACTGTCCAAGATGTAAGCTTTTAGCAGCAGACGACTTACATATTTTTGTGGACTGCCCAGAAATTAAAAACTACTGGCAGCAGGTTTGCAGTTTTTTAGAGGACGTACTGTTGAGATCAGTAATCTGCAGCCCAAGATTGATTCTTTTTGGTCTGCCACATGGATATGATATCAGGGACAGGATTTTTCAGTTCATATTTTATGTTATTGTCATCGCAAGGACGGATGTGTGCAGAGAATGGAAATCATTAGCCCCCCCCCAGGTTTGCTGACTGTCTTAGGAACATCATGGCTATAAGTAAATCAGATTTGTTGTGCAGTGGAGAGGGCGCTGCTAAGATATGGGCTCCGTTGGTAAAATGGTCGGACAGATAAACGATGAAAAGTCCAATGATTATGCCAGGGGTTTGTGGTCTGGTCCTCCCAAGGGGCAAGGTTTACCCATATCGAGAACGGGAGTTGGACTAGTAGACAGCCTACCTCTGGGTGATCTTTGACCGCTATGCATAAAATCCCAGGGCGCATAGTAATTATTTGTGCTAGCGGCTCTGAGAGATCCTATCTAGAGTCATAACATCTGGTGGCATATATGAGGACAATAAAAGTTTTTTAAAAAAAGGATTATTTGTCAGGCATTAAATCGTAAACATATCTCACTTCAATAGATAGACGGAAGTATTTAAAAGTGTCTCTCATAAATAATCCTCCCTATTTTGGTGTTTTTGGTCACGTCAGAAGGCAATGTACTACAAAATGGTGGAATTAAAGATACTGCTTTTAGCGTCAGCCTTTGGTGTATTTCATTATGTTGAGTTGATTGGATTAGTTGAGTTGCTTTGTCTTGTTTGATTTGTTTCTAGGCATAAAACACATGTATATCACATTTTTAAGCTTTTTTAATTCATGATTGTATTTATTTGTGCTTTCTATATGTAATAATTTCTTAATAAACTTGTTTTTGGTGACTTTGCTTAGGTTTGTTGAGGTGTTTTGATGTCCTCTTTTTGTAATTTGAAGGTTTTCAAACTATTTGAAATTGATTTTGTTGTTGTGAAAAGAGATAAAACATGTCCCCAGCCACTGTCCAGCACCTACCCTGAGGTAACACTTGGCGGAGTTAGAATAGTAAATCAGGTCCCCGGGCCGCTGTCCTGCACCTACCCTGAGTTAGCAGTTGGCGGAATTAGAGTCATAAATCTGCCACCCATTCACTGTCCAGCATCTTCCCTGAGGTAACACTTGGTGGAGGTGTTAGCGAAGAAATCTCTCAAAAATGTCCACAAATAACAACACTTGAAACTTACTTAGAGAAATTAGATGTTCTGTGCCTTTCTCGGCCAATGAATCTTTTCCACCATTTTCAAACAAGCATTACACAACTAGCCGTCAATAAGTTCATTTGATGATCAGTCAATAGAGAGAGGGTTGGTGAAGTTTTTAAATTTCTTTTTTTCAGCATAGTAGATTATTCAGTATTTTTGTTCTTTTATTCAAATAGTGGCAAATGGATTAGAGTAATAATACAAAATAAGACTGGTTAAAACAAGCATAGAGAAATAAAAACAGCATGTTCCATTCAGAGTATGGTCCCTATTCTAAACGAAAGGACCTAACCCATCCTAACGAAGAACGCATAAAGGGTTCCTTCTGGAAAAGAGAAAGTAGATTTTGGAGCAAGTCAAATAACCAAATTCCCCATAAAGGGTTGTTCAGGACACTCAGTCGAGTTCTCTGGCTAATTGCAGTAGCAACTGTCTAAAATGGGTCAGAAGGAAGAATCGCTGCAGTAGCTATGATCAGCATAAAAAAGAAAAGTCTCCTCACTAAGAGCAAGGAAAACAAAAAAAATCACATTAAGCAGTAGCTTTTTTTAAGTCGGGCTAGCACAGCAAAGTGCCAAAGGGCATGACAGGGTAGGGATGTATGGAACAAGCCAAAAAGAACGTCTCTCTAGCTAGGAACATGTACTATTTCGAAAGCAGCTAAAACGTGTTGCAAACACAGATGAGTGTCATCATCATCTAATGGTAAGAGATCTTTCGATGATCCATCGTCTTCTCCCTGGGTTCCCACGGTAAACATCTATGCCAGCATGAAATCAGGTAGAAATGCCTACAATGTATTACAAAAAGGTACATCTACGAAGGTTCTCATGAGAACCTTTTACACGCTTATTCTGTTAGCTTCCTGGTGTCTCATAGTATAACAATCAGCTACTCACATTCACATTTTAGTATGCCCTGGTTAATCACAAAAGGTAAGCTGCAGCAAGCATTTTCATTTCATTAATACACTTGTTTATTGTGTATTTGTGGCAAAGAAAACAATGGGCCCGATTCACAGAACTAACTTAAGACAAAATCCTAAACTTACTACCATTTTGGTATTCACAGAAGGCACTTACTCATTTTGGTATTCACAGAAGGCACTTACTCATTTCCGTATTCACAGAAGTTAGGAGTCCTAACTTTAGGACTCCTAAATGCCTTCTGTAAATACCAAAAGTCTTAAAGTTAGGATTTTTCTCAATTTAGAAGTAGTAAAGTTAGGATTACTAACTTTAGGACTCCTAAATGCCTTCTGTGAATACCGAAAGTCTGAAAGTTAGGGTTTTTCTCAGTTTAGGAGTCCTAAAGTTTTGAAAAATCCTAACTTTAAGACTTTCGGTATACACAGAAGGTATTTAAGAGTCCTAAAGTTAGGAGTCCTAACTTTACTACTCCTAAACTGAGAAAAATTCTAACTTTAAGACTTTCGGTATTCACAGAAGGCTTTTAGGAGCCCTAAAGTTAGGAGTCCTAACTTTACTACTCCTAAACTGAGAAAAATCCTAACTTTAAGACTTTCAGTATTCACAGAAGGCATTTAGTAGTCCTAAAGTTAGGACTCCTAACTTCTGTAAATACCGAAATGAGTAAGTGCCTTCTGTGAATACCAAAATGAGTAAGTGCCTTCTGTGAATACCAAAATGGTAGTAAGTTTAGGATTTTGTCTCAAGTTAGTTGTGTGAATCGGGCCCATAGTAAGTACAGTGTAGTCATATGGTGTGAGGAATGAAGGAAGAAATTTTTTCAGGAAACAGCACATTTCACAAAAAGTCAAGCCCTAGAGTTTGATTATAATGTTAAATCACTATTTTATTTAAAAAAATATTTTCTAAAGGGACAACATTGAATTAATGAATAGTGCAGCCTAGCAAGTGGAAAACAATCAAAATGAAAGCTTTCTGCAAAAAATAAACAGCAATTGCCATGTTTGCATGTTAAATAAAGACACATTTCCCAACATTTGGTTATGCATTTTTCATGTTAATATTTCAATCATTTATATATCATTATGTGGTGAAATTTTCATAAACATTTTCAGCTTTCTCAGAGGTATAATAGTAAAACTACCCTGCAGTTACTGTCCAGCATCTTCTCTAAGGTAACACTTGATGGAGTAAGACTAGCAAATCTTCCCCCCAGTTAGGTAACATTTGGCAGAGTTTGAATAGTAAATCTGCCCCAGCCATGTGCAGCACCTACCTGAGTAAACACTTGACAGAGTTAGAATAGAAAATCTGACAACTAGTCATAGTCCAGCACCTTCCCTGAGGTAACACTTGGTGGAGTATTGAGTATAGTAAATCTGTCCCAAGCCACTGTCCATCACCTTCCTGAGGATGTACTTGGTGGAATTAGAATAGTAAATCTGCCCACCAGTCCCTCTCCAGCACCTTCCTTGAGGTAAATCTTGGTGGAGTTAAAATAGTAAATCTGCTCTCAAGCACTGTCCATCACCTACCCTGAGTAGACTGCAATTTAAATTTGTATTTGAACATGGTCAGTGCAGAGGAAATATTATCATTAAATAAAAGAAATACATGTAATGTGAAATACATGAAATACATGCCTCTGTTAAAACTTACATTATTGTCTAATATGAAGTGCTCCACATTTGGTGTGCGATTATAAAAATCCACTGAATAAATGTCAGAAAATTCAATAAAAATACTTACATTCCTGTTACCTTTAATATACCTTGAGAATTCTATATATATAACACTTGTAAGCTATACTTACTTTGATAGATAGATGGCAGTATTTCCAAGTATATCTTGTAAATAATCCTCTTCACTCAGGTGCGTGTGGTCCCATCAGAAGGCAGTGGACTACTCACTACAAAATGGTGGATGCCTGTTTTTCTATGATTTATTAGAGTTACCCATAAATTACAATACAATCAGTGTTGTAAACTATATTTTTTCCTGGAGACAAACATGGCTACACTATAATAATTTTTTGGTTGAAATGTACCAGGTTGTTGACCTTCCTCACAGGGTTTGTCTTCCAGCAGACTTTATGCTGTTTTTTTTTAAACTTTAAAACTGCTCTTTTTAGGTACCTGTGACCGTCTAATTTTATCTCTTGGTTTCTGCGCAGTTCGTATTTTTTAAAACTGCTGTTTTCTCCTACCTAATTTATTTCCTGGATTTCCCATATGTTGTGCTGAAGCCCCTAGAAGGCAATGCAACCCTCCCACCTATATTTTAAAAGCTAAAAAGGCAAATACACCACAGAAGCCTAACCACTGTGTTTAAAAGGTTGCCTAATCTGCTTTGTGGTTTCAGTTGTGTTTGGAAAGTGTATGTAGTACTTGTTTTGGCTAGAAAAGTGATTTAAGTGTGCGAAATGCATGATTTTTAGTTGCTTTAGATTTATGCCTTACATGCAGGATTGAACAGGAACTACAAAGTGTTGATTGAGCCTGCCTGTATCCAAGGAGATTCTGACTACAAGAGCACTTAATTGCCCCCTGCACACCAGCGTATGCTTTATCTCACATGCCCCTTATATAAGTTTCTTATTGGTTGTTCCAGGTGACTGGATCCTAGGGCTTCTATTGGACCTTAGCATAGGGTTTGGGTTTTGAGTGGCTAATAGTGCTTGGCCTGTAATTGGTTGTTAGAGCCTGGTCTATCATTGCCCACAAGCCAAATCTATACACCTTTCTACCCCTACTGCCAACAAATGGCACGTCAGTCTTACCCAAAATACGACTCTATCCTATGCACCCATCAAATCTACACATCAGCAACACAACACAAACCCACATTATTTATAACAATATTGCCTTCAAACACACACTTCCTGTTGATACAAAACACCAGCTCTACCCTCTACTTACTTTTAACAGACCCTATTGCATCACCACCAACCCTATGCTCAACCTTCCCATATATCATCCACCAAAACATCCTCCTCCTCTTTCAAAAACACACAACCAAACAATCCTTACACTCCACTGCACCACACATATTACCTCTTCTTGCTACCAGATCTAGCGCAAACACTCATAACCTCTACACATCCCCTCTCACTCACTACAGACGCTCTACATTAATGAACATCAACACCCCCTTTACAACTGAACTTCCCGTCACCAACAGGACTTTACATTCAAATCATTTATAGGAATTCACTACATCAATATCTTATCTCACTACTCCACAACAACAAAACATAACACATGCCAGAACATCAAAGGTTCACACATACACACATAACATCATACTATATTCCATCATAAAATAGAAACAAACACTCACTCTCACCCTCATGACTACACAAGAAATATAGATCCTTAATCATCTCTACTGCCAAATCATCTATCTTCAGGAACACCTATCACAAACACCCTAGACAGTAACACTCATTCCCTTGCCTCTCATCCACTGCACAATTCAGAGCCTTAAAACAGGATTCACAGGTTCTATAAGTACCCATAATCCATACACACACCACCCTAAAAAACAAAATAAACAACATGGCAGTCGTCACAACTTCACATCTCCATGTCTATTAGACAAGAAGACTACTCTACAAAAACAACAAGGCTCACCAACTCACTTTCAACCACCAACTCCAACACCTACACACGCAGACCCAAACAAATGCCTTCTAAACCTACTGGACAAAGATTACAATATAGACAAACTACATAATGGCTATCTTCATGCAGTTAATACCAACACTACAGTATACATGCTACAAGTTCAAAAAGTACAACTCACTCTTCTACCAAATAGTCACACCACCACACAGTCACACCACCACCACCAAAACAAATCTAGACTGCCTACTAATAATACTCAATTTCTCTCTAAAAAGCAAACACTGAATCTACAACCTACTCACTGACACACAAGCTGACTTAGGGCCATATGTATGAAACAAAATTTTGTTCGCAAATGTTGAAATTCTCAGAATTTCGGCGTTTGCGATCGCAATTCAGGTAAGTGGGATGTAACAGCCTCGCAAAATAAGGAATTGCAAAATAGCAATTCCTTATTTTGTGATTGCATTTAAGGAATCGCAAATTGCGATTGCAATGTAAGAGGCACAGAAAATGTGCAATTTGGCCATAAGGAATCGCAAATTACCACCAACTTCAAGTTGGTGGTAATTTGCGATTTCTTTGAAAAATGCACTTTTTTGCATTTTTCAAAGTGCCATGTTAGGGCATGTATGTGTGCCACATGCGCACACATGTACATTTCAGGGGTGCAACAGGGTGTCCTTTTGGCACCCTGCCCCCCTTGATTTTGCATTCGCAATTTGCGATTCTCTAATTAAGAATTGCAAATAGCAAATATCTCCCCATTCATTCCTATGGGCCACTAGGGCCATAGGAATGAATGGGGAGGTATTCCTTAATTGCAAATATCTATTTGCGATTCGCAATTAACGAATATGTAGGATTCGCAAAATTATTTGCTAATCCTAAATACATAGCATTTTGCGATTCTCAAATAGTGATTCGCAAAAAAATCGCTATTTGAGAATCGCAAAATGACTTTTTGATACATTTGGCCCTTACTCTTCAAAATTGAATCAGGGGGAGGGGCGTGGCTAGCAGCCGATCGTAAAGGCGGCCTCATTATGTCAATCTGGTCATTGATCCGATAAATTTCTACCTCCGACGGCGGATTCCGAGGGGGGAGACTGAGAGGCACCGTCCGCCGCAACTCCGTTGCGGATCCGACGTTGCGAGCCGACCACAGAGCGGCGTGATCGGTGTGGGCCTTTCTCTGCCTTGGCGGCGCCGGGCTGGCGTTGCGGACTGCCTGGGCGGAAGTGCCCGTGAGCCGGGAGTGCCCGCCGGAAGTACCCGCTGCGAGGAGTGCCCACAGAGATCTATGGCCAGCGGCAGAGCGAAGTGAAGGAAGCAAGCGTCCCTCAACCCCGGGTGTGGAAAACCCTCTGTTCACCCCTGCAGGCATCAGACTTACCGGAGCGGTTAGGAGAAGCCCCGTCGCCGGAGTGGTTGTGGCACTGTTTCCGGGCATGGGATAAGGCGGCGGACGAACCACTTCTGCCTCAACATCACTGCCAGTGCTCGTGTCCGCCCCCCCCCCCCCCCCAGCCCCCTGGAGCGCATATGATCAGCGGAGATCGGCGAAGTGCGGCTCACACAAAAAAGACCCAGGGAGGTATTATACTGACGTAAAGGGCCAGGAACACACGCCAGGCGGCCGGATCTTGGCGAATCAAACCGCCTATAGTAACGGAGGCATGGAATGACACTTGCCAGGAACACCGGCACACAGAGGGTCGAAACGGAAGACATTGAGGACATCCGGGTGAGCAGGTGGCACAGTGGGACAACCTAGGGCGGGCGCAGGAGTGAGGAAGGCCTAACACACCCAGAACACGTGGGCCACCGTGTGCGTGCCATGTTTGGAGGAGCAGGAGAGGTCCTACAAAACGCATGCCAACGGAGAGCCAGGATTGACGCTCCACCAAGGTGTTGCCGTCCATAGAATCGCCGGAGCCCCGAGGCACATCGCCATCTTGATTCACGTGTCGAGACAGGCCTCCTGCGGCGCGACGCCATTGCCGGTGACCCAGGCCCGGAGGCACCTGACCAATATCAAGTACCGGCACAGGATTGACCAAGCTCAGCGACGCAGAGGGGGTGCAAGCCATGACGGGCAGGGGCGCTAGAGGTGGCGCGGCGCAGTCAAAGCTGGACAAATATGCGTACGACAAGGCCACCACGCAGCAGTCGGACGGACGCCCCTCCACAGGAAAGAGCCCAGAGGGCGATGGCGCCAAGAAGGTGACATTGGAAGATCTGATGAAAACACTGTCCAATGTGCAGACAACAGTGGGATCCATCTCGACAGACGTTGGCCTTTTGAGAGCGGACTTGCACAAAATGACGGAGCGGGTGGCCCAGGTTGAAGTGGTTACAAAGTCCCTCATCGTGGACACCTCGGAATTACAGCTAGCAATGGAACGTATGGAGACAGTCACCAAGAGGCTCCAGGACAAGCTGGGTGATCAGGAAGGGCGTTCACGAAGAAACAACGTACGAATCCAGGGAATACCAGAATCGGAAGGCAAGCGAGCAATGGACCTTTATAGTGAGGATTTAATTAAGGCTAAGTTGCAGCCGAAGGTACTTTCACACTTCTTCTCCGTCGAAAGGGCACATAGGGTCCCCGGTGGAGTACCGAAACAGGGGGCCCCAACAAGACCGGTGCTGGCTGGACTCTTTAACTTCCAGTACCGGGACGCCATACTCCAGACAGCACGGACCTCACCTCCTAATAAATTGCATAACTCCACCATTGCCTTCTTTCCGGACTACACGGCTGAGGTGGCACGACGTCGTAAAACCTTTACGGACGTTAAAAAGGCCCTGAGAGCGAAAGAACTGTCTTACTCAATGCTATTCCCGGGGCGAAACTGAGAGTAGTGGATAATCACAAAACGTGGTTCTTCGACACACCTGAGGCGGCACGAGATTGGCTGGACGGATGGCGGAGGGTGGAGCCACCCCGTCGCACGGGCAGAGGCCAGCGACACCAGCGAACCGAGATCCATACGAACTCGCAGACGTCGACAGGGCACGATTCAGACAATGTCTTGGACACGGGACAGGTGGATGTCGAACAACAGCCGGAATCCTGAAGAATTGGCTGGGGCGGCTCTGGCGACAATAGTCTAACAAGGTGGACGTGTTGCCCTTGGGCTCCAAACGGGATGAAGCCGAAGAGGGAAGATGGGGCCGCTGTCACCACGGAACTTCTTACCCCCACAAGCAAGTAAAATGGGTTGGGTTGGGAATAAGCACTCTGCTAAGTTGGGGAGGCGGGCGGTTCTATGTCCGTGCAGCAGGGGGGCAGGGAGGAGGGTGGGTAGAGGGACTTTGTTAGTTCTCGTTCAAGTTTTACACATAGCAACACGACACGACGAGGAGACCACACATACCACGCACAAGGCCTTTCGATTCGCGGTACCCTTGGGGACGTCACAGAGGTTCCCTCTTACACTGCCTCCCAATGTCACAACACTCACAAGATACCACGTATAACGGCGTACTACAACATACAAGAGTCTCACCTCTAAAGGTGATGACCTGGAATGTACGGGGTCTGGGAGACAAGATCAAGAGAGGTCTGGTAATACAGGCACTCAAGCGCCAGAGCCCACATTTGGTTTTGCTGCAGGAGACGCACCTCACAGGTAAAGCATGTCAGGCATGGACCGCAGAGGCTATAAGATGGTGGCGCATTCAGAATTTTCCTCTGGATCCAGGGGAACGGGTATACTGTTGAAGAAGACCTCCCCCTTCATTTTCTTACACCACAAAGTAGACGATCAGGGCAGATTTGCATCGATACACGGACAGTGGAAGGGTCGTCCGCTGAACATTGTCTCAGTTTATATTCTGCCGGCGCTTCAAACAGTGGCACTTCCGGCATTAGGAGAATTTTTTACTTAACCTCCCGGCGGGAGACACCTTCATAGGGGGTGTTTTTAACGCAGTGGTTGATCCGACGCTAGATACATTTCCAGTGAGGGTGCATACACTCAGCCCGACCAGCTTCCACGGCTTCCTGGAGGCCATGGGCCTGATAGATATCTGGCGACACAGGCACCCAACCGCAAGGCAATACACCTATTATTCAGCAGTACACAACAGCCTTTCCCGTATAGATTACCTCCTAGGGTTGGGAGACGGTATACAAGACGTGGAAACCATAGAAATACAGCCCAGGGGCATATCAGATCATTCTCCGGTAGTCTTGACATTACACAGTCAGGCAACGAATCGTAAAAGGATATACCCAATATATCCTAACTTTTTAAAAATCCCGGGTATCAGGAAGGCTCTAACGACAGCGACCAAGTTTTACTTTACTAAAAACATAGCATCCGTGCGCTCCCCCTCAACCCTATGGGAGGCGTAAAAGACAGTCCTCCGTGGACAAGCGATGGCCTCCATTACGGGGCACAAAAAAACACAGAGACAAGAACTCTCGGAGTTGGAACGGTCCGTCCAAGCTGCCAATGAGTCCCATGCGGCAGATCCCACAATAGACACAGCCCACACTTAACAGCTCTGCCAACAGAGACATAGGGAACATCTCCGACTGCAAGTACTTAACAACATGTCAGCTACGGCCCATAAAATTTACGAGGTAGGAGACAAAGCGGGAAAAATGTTAGCCTGGCTAGAAAAGAAAGGAGGGAGTCATAGAGGCATTCAGCAGTTATACACTAGTGCAGGCCGTCTGCAGACACACCCAGAAGAGATTGTAGGCACACCAGCGGACCATTTCGAGAAGGTATACACCACGGATCGGGAAATCACGGAAAACGTAGCCTTAGACTCTCTGACCCACATAGAGATTCAAAATCTTTCACAAGAAGCGGTCCAGGATATGGAATCCAACCTCTCTTGACGAAATCCAGCTCGCAATCCAAGCAATACAATCGGGGAAAGCAGTAGGCCCGAACGGGATCCCTATAGAATGGTATAAAATAATGTCAGATACACTCGGCCCGCCTTTATTGGCCATGTGCACGGAGAGTCGGGATAAGATGGAACTCCCACTAGATCAGCGGACAGCCACAATAGTGGCGATCCCAAAATCTGGCAAGCCGCCGTCGGCCTGCACATCGTATCGCCCAATCTCTCTCCTTAATGCTGAAGATAAAATTCTTGCGAAGTTATTAGCCACAAGGTTGATGGCTCACCTCCCATTACTGATACACCCCGATCAGTCTGGCTTCATGCCGCACAGGAGCACGGCACTCAATCTCCGGCGGGTACATGGTGTGATAGCACGGGCCACGTCATTAACAGAACCAGCGGTGATCCTTTCATTAGATGCCAGTATGGCGTTCGACATGGTAGAATGGGGTCACCTCACGTATGGGTTTTGGCCCCAAATTCATAGCTTTGGTGCGGCTTTTGTATGCAAACACGGTGGCACATGTAACAGCCAACGGTCACATTTCACGTACGTTCCAACTGATGAGAGGGACCCGACAAGGATGCCCCCTCTCCCCCCTATTGTATGCCATGGTCTTGGAACCACTAGCGACACTGCTTCGAACTACTCCGTTGCTAAAGGGCATTGGTTGGAAAGAGGGATGGGAGGACCGAGTGTCCCTATATGCCGACGATATGTTGGTATACTTGACGGACCCGGACAGAAGTGTACCAGCCCTGTTGGCACTGTGCGACGGCTACGGGACAACATCAGGGTATACTCTCAATTGGTCAAAGTCAGTCCTTTATGTCCCAAAAGGACCTCCGCCCCAGCTCGACGTAAATTGTCCACTGCAGCTGACCACATCCTCATTCAAATACCTTGGTATTCATATAACTGACAACCAATCGGAACTCCTTGATGAAAACCTGACTCCACCCCTGGCCCGACTCCGTACTGACGTCAAACATTGGGCTTCGTTGCCGTTGACGCTCCTCGGAAGGGCAGCGCTTTACAAAATGATGGCTCTCCCAAGATTCCTCTATGCCTTGGAAAACTCACCCTACCCGGTCCCGCCGAGATATTTCCGACAAGTAACAACGCTGGTGTCCAACCTACTATGGAGTAACAAGCCAGCGCGCATTGCACATGTCAAGCTGAATAAAAGTTGGTTTAAGGGAGTGATTGCGTTGCCAAACCTGCAATTATATTACTGGGCTGCCCAACTTAAAATCATCAACTACTGGATACACGCACCCCGAGATGACCCAGCATATAGAGCAGATAGAACTCAACTAGGCACAGACAGCATGCTTTCGGTGTTCTTCAACAGAGGTGAGGCGGCACGATTGTTAGGCCCCGCGAAACACATGGCACTGTTGTGGCACGCGGCACAGGCAAAACTGGGGTGGAAGGGTGTAATTACTAAGCTCACCCCACTCTGGGACACTAAGGCGCTAGGACAACTGAGAAGAAGTAAAGGGTTTACACAGTGGGACAACATAGGCATATCTACGATGGGAGACCTATGGGACAAGGGAACTGTACTGCCGTTCTCAAGTCTTCGGCAACAGTATGACTTAGGGCCCAACGAAACCTATAGATATGTGCAGATACAGCACGCACTGCTGCAGGCGATACCTCCAGACACTGAAGTCCCGGAATCCTCACCGCTAGCTAGGATAGACTAGTCACGGACTACATGCAGCATAGTGCCACTTCCCTTACCTACAAAAAACTATTGAACAATCAAGCAGACCCTACACTGAAACTGCGCGAAAGATGGGTGGAGGAACTGGGAGACATGGATGAGACTGAATGGAGCGAGGCGCTGGCATCACTGAGGGAAGTGGGCATTTCAACAAAGCTCAGGTTAGTACAATTGAAAATCCTGCACCGTATGTACTATACGAGAACCACACTACATAAATTACAGAGAGGTCCGCATCCCTACTGTCTTCGAGGCTGTGGGGAGGAGGGTATGTTATTCCACACCCTCTGGCACTGCCCCCTGATTGCCGCACTAAAAATATCTCTGACTCCTGAACCGCGTAAATGTCTACTGAACATTTGGGATCCAAATGACCTATCTAGGTATGGTCAGATATGGGGTACGTTGGCAATTATGGTGGCAAAACGAGTTATAGCACAAAAATGGGGTGCACCTGATCTACCCACGTTAGCACAGTGGTGCAGGAACCTGGACCTGATAATGTTTACAGAGCGAGCAGTGTACGTAAATAGAGCCTGCCCGCTTAAATGGAATAAGGTCTGGTCGCCATGGAATAAGTATAGGGGAGACCTGTGTGATCCATTGCCGGAGGATGACGATGCCAGCTCTGAGGAGGAGCTAGAAGGGGACTGGGACTGAAAGTGTTACCCTGTTGCCTGAAATAGAATTTATGGGGGAACTTCACACTGAAAGCAGTAATTGTGATTAATGATCATGGAACATGATGTATTTATACACCTTGTGGAACTATTGTCGTGTAATATGGTAACGTGTATGTTGGTTTACAGGTTTAAGGAAACTAAGGAAAACACAATAAAATTGAAAAACTCATGGGCCTTAGGGTTTTCCGATACAGGGTCTGTTTGCACTGCGTACACCTTAGTTTGACGCGCCGCCGGACCCCAGGGTTGTCGGCTAAACGGCTGTGTTAATTCGAGCAACGCTGATCATATTACGAAAACAACGCGGCCGGCCCGTGGGGTTGTAGGCCATACGCTGTGTTATTATAGAAGTGTACAATAAAGGTCTTTAAAAAAAAAAAAACTGAATCAGGGTGGGAGATGACATGGCTCAAGTGTTGCATGAAGCTGTTCCTCCCGGCTATCAACCTGCCATGCAAAATCGCATAGCGATACAAAAGGGGATGATGGACGGATCGTTTGAGCAAATCAAACACTCACCCCCAGTAAACTGATCTGGGTTTAATCCATCACCATTCTTCAGCTCACTCTGTCACCCCAGTTCAGACATGGCCATATGCAAATCAGTCTGACCCTGTGCCTCATAGGAACAGTCCAGCCCGAACTGTAAAGCCATGTCGTCCCTGGACCGGAAAAAAGCATCCTGGGATCGGTTTCGGGTTCATAACCCTCATCAGCCAGGCTATCTTGAATCCAGTGGCAACGTGAGCAAGGGACTCACGTCTGAGCATACCCTGCCAACTTAGGGCAAACAAAGCGATACAAAGGGGGATGATGGACGGAGCTTCTGTGAAAATCAAACACTCACCCCCAGTCAACTGATCTGGGTTTAATCCATCACCATTCTTTAGCTCACTCCGCCACCCCAGTTCAGACAAGACCATATGCAAATCAGTCTGACCCTGCGCCTCATGGGTACAGTCCAGCCCGAACTGCCAAGCCATGTCTTCCCTGGACCGGAAACAAGCATCCTGGGACCAGTTTCGAGTTCATAACCCTCATCAGCCAGGCTATCTTGAATCCAGTGGCAAAGTGAGCAAGGCACTCACGTCTGAGCATACCCTGCCAACTTAGGGCGAACAAAGCGATACAAAAGGGGATGATGAACGGAGCGTTTGAGCAAATCAAACACTCGCCCCCAGTCAACTGATCCGGGTTTAATCCATCACCATTCTTTAGCTCACTCCGCCACCCCAGTTCAGACATGGCCATATGCAAATCAGTCTGACCCTGCGCCTCATGGGAACAGTCCAGCCCGAACTGCCAAGCCATGTCTTCCCTGGACCGGAAACAAGCACCCTGGGACCGGTTTTGGGTTCATAACCCTCTTCAGCCAGGCTATCTTGAATCCAGTGGCAAAGTGAGCACGGGACTCACGTCTGAGCATACCCTGCCAACTTAGGGTGAACAAAGTGATACAAAAGGGGATGATGGACGGAGCGTTTGAGCAAATCAAACACTCACCCCCAGTCAGCTGATGTGGGTCTAATCCATCACCATTCTTTAGCTCACTCCGCCAGGGAAGACATGGGAAGACCCAGTTCAGACATGGCCATATGCAAATCAGTCTGACCCTGTGCCTCATGGGAACAGTCCAGCCCTAACTGCCAAGCCATGTCTTCCCTGGACCCGAAACAAGCATCCTGGGACCGGTTTCGGGTTCATAACCCTCATCAGCCTGGCTATCTTGAATCCAGTGGCAAAGTGAGCAAGGGACTCATGTCTGAGCATACCCTGCCAACTTAGGGCGAACAAAGCGATACAAAAGGGGATGATGGACGGAGCGTTTGAGCAAATCAAACCCTCACCCCCAGTCAACTGATCTGTGTTTAATCAATCACCATTCTTTAGCTCACTCCGCCACCCCAGTTCAGACATGGCCATATACAAATCAGTCTGACCCTGTGCCTCATGGGAACAGTCCAGCCCTAACTGCCAAGCCATGTCTTCCCTGGACCCGAAACAAGCATCCTGGGACCGGTTTCGGGTTCATAACCCTCATCAGCCAGGCTATCTTGAATCCAGTGGCAAAGTGAGCAAGGGACTCATGTCTGAGCATACCCTGCCAACTTAGGGCGAACAAAGCGATACAAAAGGGGATGATGGACGGAGCGTTTGAGCAAATCAAACACTCACCCCCAGTCAACTGATCTGTGTTCAATCCATCACCATTCTTTAGCTCACTCCGCCACCCCAGTTCAGACATGGCCATATGCAAATCAGTCTGACCCTGTGCCTCATGGGAACAGTCCAGCCCGAACTGCCAAGCCATGTCTTCCCTGGACCGGAAACAAGCATCCTGGGACCGGTTTCGGGTTCATAACCCTCATCAGCCAGGCTACCTTGAATCCAGAGGCAAAGTGAGCAAGGGACTCACGTCTGAGCCTACCCAAAATCGCATAGGCAAAAGGAGGTGGACTAGCTGTAATATTCAAGGAAACAATAAGTCTCAACAAAGCTGATGACATTTCCATACAAGTCTGTGAGGCCCTCATGACCATACACTAACAACCTCCTGTAACTTCCCCCTTCATTACAGACCACCACCTAGCAATGCAACATTCCCAAACACATTTCTAGACATAGTTTCAAACCTTTTGACACAACACTCCAGCCTATGCATCTTTGGTGACCTAAACATTTGGTTTGACAAACCCAATATGCTCCATCAAAAAACTGCCCTAAAGTAAACACACTGAACCTGCATCATTGCACCAAGCAAATTTTGCGTGCATACTTGTATGCAATAGTGTACTTAGAAAGTGTTTTGCTTACAGATACATTTTTTGTAGGCACATTATCATATTATCGTACATTTTGTCCAAGGACCAAATACACTGCACAAACTGCCCTCACAAATTGTTGTCTGTTCGGAAACAGCTCTAAAGAGGTAGAATAAACAATGACAGCAGGATCTGAGCTCAGACATAGTGCAAATAAGTCTAGTTTTTATTATATAAACTGCCCAAGCCTGTGTCTAGCAAAAAAGAATTTCTATTGATTGTCGAGTTCACCCCTTACCTGAATGTCTGCACAGCTGAATCTCACCATTATCCTGAGGGGGACGATGACCTCTTCTACACCAGACTTTCTTCCTGAGGAAACAAGCACCCAAGTAAATGGGGAGTGAGACCACTCCAAGGTATCTGGCAGAAACCGGATTCACCCTATATTTTCTAGGACAGGTAGTAATAGACAGGAGTACAATTTAAGGTATTTCTACAATCAATCCAACATCTATAAGTGTTGAAAGTGTTCATCTTTTTCACCATTCTTGTGGTAATCATAACAATGCTCTGTTTCCTTCTATTAATTATTGCAGCTCACATATTTTACACAAGAATCCAAATGCTTCAATACATGTTTGATGTGCCGCATTGTGCACTTCTTGTGTCTCCCCTTGGGCATGCCTGCGATAAAGTGAAAGGGTACATCTGTTTCCACAATTTCCTTGGGGGAATTAGGGTTATCACTTTCTGAGATTGTAGACATCATTCAGTAATCTGTGATATTTAGGTGTCCATGTGGCCATGTGAGCTAGCCAGAAATCAGGCCTACATAATCTGAGGTATGAGTTGACTCAGTCCCCATACTTTTGATGCTTATGTTGCCTAAGCGCACAGTCTTACTGAATTACTAGGAGCCAAACCATATGATGCCACCAACATTATAGGTCAGGTACTTATTTAATGGGTCTCCTGAGTAGTGTTCTTAAGTGTGCCCAAAGCTGCCAGCCACCATTTTGATGGAGATGTCTGCAGTGTTAGGGAAAAATCATCCTCAGTCAAATAGAAAATCCCTATTTGTGTCTGTAGGTTGTTTGAGCTTGAACCTTTTAAAGGTTCACCCCAGCATAGTTACCTTCTGTGAATTCTATTCAGCAAAATAGCTAATCCAGTTCCAGTGGTTATTCCACTTAATTGCAAACATGCAGTAGCACTGACTTATCAACAAGGGCTTTCTAAAACATGAGATGCTACCTTCGTGGTAGAGATCCACGAAGCGTATAAAACAGAGGTATTCTATTCCTGGGTAACATTTGAGATTCTAACACATACACTGATGCAGCCATAACAAATAATTACAAGACTTATGAAGATTTAGAAGTAACACTGACAGATAAGGAACTAACAAATTGGTCCCAAGGCACCTATCACATGCATTAGAAATTGTACAACTGTGACCCCCAGTAATAACGGGGCAAAATGGCCAGTCTTAGCCGTCTATACACCATATCAATGAATAGGAGTTCTAACAGCAGCGGAACTTTATACACTTTACACAGGTATAGTTAGAATATACAGATTATTAACACAGTTCGTTATGCAAACAAGTACAGCAACCACAGCGAGGGATGTTCACGCTACACAAATGCATTTGGCAAAGCCAGCAATTAGTTCAGTCACTATTATCGCAATTATGGGTAAGGTTCCCACCAGATGGGAGGACATTCTGTTCTGAATTGCACAAAAACCACATAGGTTTGAAGCAGTGTTTTCCCATACAGGACCCCAAGACAAACACAGAACTCTCACAATGTGCCTACCTGTTCATTCCTATAGAGCATGTGGATCTGGTCCTAGTCATACATTATTAATACAACCATCTGATAAGGAGAACACAGCGGGATTCCGGGCTCGGGGAGAGCTAGTGTGGGCCAGTGTGTATGTATGGGTGCAGATGTCCGGCAGGGGGAACTTTCGACTATTACGTGTGGTGTGCGTGCTGTGCCCTGATTGGCTGAGTGTTCCTAAATACATGTGGTATCTAACTTTGTGGTATTTTGGGAATGTGTGCCAATGGCCAAACGTGTTTTCTTGGAGTCAATTTCCTCAGACCTGTTTGTGGTACAAGTGCCTATCTGTGGGATCGATCAGCAATTTCCCTGTTTGTGTGTTTGTCTTTGGTCCGAGTGTAACTGCACCTGTGACCTATCAATCAGTAGGCCTGGTTTGGGTCACAGGGCCTGTCTAACCATGTATCTCTGACTCAGGGTTGATTGGAAGGTCATCTTGGGTGATTTCAACAGCAACGATGCAAGTTCATTATTGCATGTCCATAGAACATATCGGTAGTTGATATCATTAAAATTTCCGACATTCGCATTATTATGCATACATTTTTCATATCAGACATTGACATTGCTTTTACTCTTACTGACATTGTTATGTGTGTAGTTTATGGCGTACATCGACATTGCATTTATAGGTATTGCCGCTAATGCATGCATTTATCAGGGTGTACATAGACATCGCATTCACTTATATTAACATTCCGCACTCTAGATGAATTATCAACGACATAATTTTCCTTATGTGTTATGACTGTCACATTAATCGAAACAGTATGTGTTGCTGTAGTGTCTGCTATTCTTTCCTTAGCTATTTTCATAGTAACTATATTGAGGACTGCATTCTTATTGCAGGAAACCCCCATTTTTAGGAAACCACAAAGCAGTAGTACAAAAAAGAAAACTGGAAGTAATGACATGAATAGTTTGGACACCCACAGGGGGATCCATGAAGAAATACTATGAAACACGTCCTGCTCAGATTACATAAGCAAATGACATTCACAATTAACAACGCACGGTTAGAAGTGGTTAACAGCTACAAATATCTCAGGATATATCTGGATCAAAGGTTTTCCTTTTCAATGCAGTACGAGGCCATACAAAAAAGGGTAACGCTCTACTTTTTGCATTTTGCAGTTTATCAAAATCCTTAAAAGGGCCACTACTTACCCCATTACTGGCAGTCATTAAAGCAAAATTGCTTCCAACCATCGCATATGGAAGTGTTGTTCACCGTGGAAACAACACAGCAATTCTGGATAACATCCAATTGCGAGTTTATAAATGGATATTCCGCCTGCCACGTGACGCCTCTTCAGCCCAGGTCCGATTAGAGTTTGGCCTGCAGCAACAACTTTCAGTCCTGCTCAAGGGCACCTCCCTCCTTCTTCATGTCAGCTTGTAGATGATGCAGTGCTTGGATGGCAAAAGGGAGAGTTTAGTTTTCAAGATCATTTCCAGGAATAAAAGTATAACAGGAAGCACCAATCGTGGCACTCACACCACCCTCCATCGCGGTCATCAAGTCCAACATGTACCAATGTTGCATCATCAGAAGGCGGATGGATCTCAGTTTTCCTTGACAATGTTTAGGCCAAGTAGTGTCGTTTGTCATCTTCAACATTTCCCGCGTGGTTATTTATAGCCAGCGGGTGCTCGAATTCATTTGCAAGATGAAGAAGAGCATTGGCTCTCCGGCATTTAGTTGAGTTTCAGAAAACAGTCAAAATTATTCTGGATTATCCTTGTACTGAGTTCAGCCAAAATAATTAGCAGTTCTTCCACTTTGAGCCTGATGCAACAGAGTTGTTTTCTTCTGTAGCAGATGTTGGGACAATTCAGAGAGATCTTCACCAGGGATGACTAGTGTTGGAGTGTTTATGGTCATGAGGGTGCCGAGACCCCACTATTTGGGGACACGTTGAGTGTAGGGAAGCTTGCCGCACTGCCAATATATGTCCATCAATGTGGAGGTCCGGTATATGCAGTATTACTTCAGAATTCTCATTGGAACCGAGTGGTATAGTTCCTTTGCCTCTGAGGCACAAAGAATACAGTGTAAGTTTCCATACAATTGGGGGTTGCCCCTTTCCCTCCAACCATGTGCATCTATTAATCGCGGTATCCCAGATTTTCTGGCACGGGGTATCTATATTGGCGTCTGACCCCCTCCCATGGGTCATGTACCCTAGTGTAGTCTAGGTGAGTGGCCCTGCACTGGAATTCCTTATCTGGGGTCCACTTGTCTTTATAAAAGGTGGCCTGCCCTGTTCCCATGATGCACTGGGCCAGGGTCAGACTAATTTGCATGTAGCCAGGTTCTGAACTGGGATGGTGCAGTGAGCTAAAAAACGGTGATGGATCAAGCCCTGATCTTTTGACTGGGTAGGAGTGTTCTGCTTAATTCAGATACTCTGTCCATCACCACCCCCTTTTGAATAGTTTTGGCCACCACAAGTGTGGAAGGGTATGCTCAGATGTGAGTCCCTTGCTCACTGCACCATCAGGATTCAAGCAAGCCGGGCCGAAGACGGCTGTAATGCCAGAAACCGGTCCCCGGAAGCTTGTTTCCTTTCCAGTAAAGAATTGGCTTGGTAGTTTGGTCTGCCCTGTTCCCATGATGCACTGGGCCAGGGTCTGACTAATTTGCATGTAGCCAGGTTCTGAACTGGGATGGTGCAGTGAGCTAAAAAACGGTGATGGATCAAGCCCTGATCTTTTGACTGGGTAGGAGTGTTCTGCTTAATTCAGATACTCTGTCCATCACCACCCCCTTTTGAATCCCAAATATGTTAAGGGCCATTCTGGGACTGTAGACAGAGGCAGGAACCAATGTATTTGTGCAATGATGTGGTGGTCTTGCTACCTCCAAGAACGTCTTTTACCCAAAGTGCCGGGGGGCCAGACAGTGTCCTCCCCTGTAGTGCACCTCCTGCTTATCCTGTCCTATTCCGTTTCAATGTCGATAGGTTCCGTAAAAAGGTACAGTGCTGTGGGGTTGGTCTCATACCGGGTGATGTTTACTACTACTCTATGGCATTCTATTCTATTGAGTTGAATCTTGGCCCTAACCCTACATAGGTACAAGGGGATGAGACATTTTGCTTCCTCAGGGGCTATCTCTTGGGATAAGTAAAGTCTACCTGTGTCTATGGCATGGGCTGTGAGTAAACATATGTAGCACAACCTGTTTGTGGTTGGAGTGCCTATTGTGGTCATGTGCTGATACCAGGCGTTGTGTAGGAGTGCACTTAGTAGTGCATGAGGAATGCTAGCTTTTGGTTCAGCATGGGAGTAGAAGAGGTGGAAGAGGTCTCTGAGCATGCGTTGCAAGAATGACAAAGTAAGTTTCATGAAACTAGGCATATTTCTGGCTCCAGAGGGGTGCGAAAGCACCCATGCTAAATAGACTACACATGAATACAAAGATACATACCTTGGAAAACATTAGTAGCTTTTGGGATGGTTTTCTGGAGTGTTTTCTGCCGTCTGGGAGCCCGGGTGTGTCTTGTCTTGGTCCAGTGCAAAAAAAGAGTCCCTTTTCTTGCCCCAAAAAGTGTTTGTAAAGTCAATTTGTGTTTTTGAGCATTTGGCCTTGTTGATGCCCTTTCGAGAAATTCGATCGAAGGGGCAGTGGGCCCCTGTACCAACGGTACATGTGTGGCCCTATTGCAGATCTGTGGTATATTCAGATTCAGATTCAGATTCTTTATTTCCTGCATAGTTACTTAAAACCATTGCAATATTATTGCATAAAATACAAAAATAAATTAACAATTTCATCAGGGTGTGTATTTAGTTAAAACAAAATGTAAAACCCCTTATTGGGAACAACTTTTCCAGTCAGTCCGAGTTATTTGTACGCATTATGAGGGACTTTGAGTGTCTTGCTGCTATGAATTCTGAAGTAGTCCAGCCATTGTTTTCTTTGCAGGTCAGCGTGGTTGTTTTGGTCCAGTAATCTCCGCTTGTTGTGAGGGTTAACCCTTTACTTCTGGCAGTATGTTTTTAATGTGGTCTAGTTGGGAACATATGCTTTATAGCATTGTGCGGCCCAGGCCTTGTTCAGATTCCACTAACTTGGGCATTTTTTTGTTCAGCCAGCATAAGGAATTTGACCAATCTACAATTTAATTGTGTATTTCCTGGATTAAAGCATGCTAACACCGCTTGTCTCCTGGTCCTAATGCCTTTCTGTCTGAAGGGTTCTTTAAGAAGCAGATTCCGTGCTTGGCACAGGACCTTGCATGAGGAGATTAAGTGTAGTATGTCGCCTCGTTTGGTGTTACACAACCTGCACGACTCGTGTGCTAGTGGCCTTTGCCATGGTGGAAGGTGCTGGGCGCATGGAAGTATTCCCATCCTATGCCTCAAAAAGTTAATTTTTATGGACTTCGAGTAGCCCTGGTTGAAATACAGTTGTGGCGCCAGTGGTTTTTATGGGGTTAAGGGTCATTCAGGCGTGTGATCTATCTGAGAAGGTTGCTTGGTCTTCCACCAGGGAGATTTGTTTTAAGGATTTCCAGACCAGTTTCTTAAAGTTGGAATAGCCAATTTGTGCATTCCAAAGTTCTGTGAGTTGGGTAGATTCTAGGGCTAGTTGTAGGTAGCATCTGGCTTGGGAATGCGCCCTGTGCTGTATGTCCTGCCACAGCAGGTAATTTAACGTATTGGTAGTGGCACTTCTGAGCCTGTGTAGGCAGATAATATACGCACCATGCCTAGCTAGATCTTGCCGTAGGAGACCAAACTCCAGCCTTATTTGAGCAGGTGATGTGTAAGATGGAAGGCTAAACAAGATTCTGTAGGCCTTGACCTGTGTGCTTTCCAACTCTTTTGCATCTCTTCCCCGCATTGCCTCACTGCCATAGGTAATTGAGGGGAGTAATTTGGCCTGGACTACTTTCAAAAGCGGAGTCAGGGTAGGCCCCATCAGTTTGCTTGCAAGAGTTTTCCTTGTTAAGGCAATCAGCAAAGCTTTCCTTCTAGCTTCCTCTTTCTGACGCTTAAACGTCCCATCCTTGTCGAATGTCACTCCAAGGTACTTGTATTCTTGAACTGGGACAAGTTTTGTGCTGCCAAGGAACCAGCTTTTTTGGAGGTTCTTTTTATAGTTTATTGACTTTGTCCGTGTTTGGCTCAAGTTTATTTGTAGGTTGTTTTCTGGGGCGTAGTTCTGCATTGCCGTCAGTAGACGCTGGAGACCGACATATGTATGACTGAGCAAAACTACGTCATCGGCATACCTGAGATTTGACAGTGTTTGCCCTCCAATCCTTGGTGAGTGGGAATTACAGGCGGTGACCTCCTTTGGAAGGTCGGCCATAAACAGATTAAACAGGGGCGGGCTAGCACACAGCCCTGTTTCAGACCCTTTGTTGTGGGAACCTTTGCGGAGATGTGTGTGCCACCACCTAATTTCACCTGCACCCAGGTATCCGTATGCAGAAGTTTTAGCATGTTTAAAGTGTTCTGAGGTATGCCCCATTGAGCCAGTTTTCCCCACAATCTGCCCCTATCAACTTAATCAAAAGGCAGCGCTGAAGTCAATATAACATAAATGTAGAGGTATTTTTGAGGCTTTGGCTGCGTTGATTGTTAGCGAGATAGTGAGGATGTTTGTGGATGTACTTGCCATTTTGCGGAATCCGGTCTGATTCAGCGGTATTAAGGAATTCATCTCTGCCCAGTTTGTCAGCTCCTCTAATACAGTGCCCGAGAAGTATTTTGCTTCATTGTCTATTAAAGCTATTAGGCGATAGTTGTTGGCCTCTGCTTTATCACCTTTTTTGTAGATTGGCACTATAGTTCAGCCTTTCCATGATTCCGGAATTCTATTTAACTGCCTAACTTCCAAAAATAAAAGGTGCAGGGTGTCCGCCCAGTCCTCGCACTTCGCTTTAAACAGGGCTGGTGGGATTCCGTTCAGACCCGGGGCTCCTTCCTTCCTCCCTTTGGCTATCAGCTTCTTGATTAAGATGGGCTCAGCGCAGTTGTCTGGAGTGGGTGCGCTGTTTTCTTTGAGCGGCGGCTCCTGGTCCCTCATACCCGATTCACTTGCTCCATCTTGATCTCCGGGATTCCTGCTTTCAGCCATTAGCGTTCCAGCACTATCAGTCTGATTGTTGAAGTGGGTGGTAAGGAAATTTACCCAGTTTGCTTCCGAGATGTATGACCCAATACCCTTATGGCATGGGTGAATAATCCCGTTTATCGTCTTCCAGAAGCAGGCGCCATTATTACTGTTTGTGTTGTAAAACAGTTTTGCCCAAAACGCATTCTCAAGGTTGCTGTTAATGTTCCATTTCAGACTTTTTAATTTTGCCCTTTGCTTATTCAAGGAGGCTCGTGCAGTGGCGTTCTCTGGGGATCTTCCCAGTCAGCGTAATGTTGCATTTATTGATTTTTTGGCATATTTCAGCTGCTGTCTCTGGTCCCTCGAGATTTTATTTTTCTCCTATGCTTTCTGAGAGGTGTTTTTTGTTTGTGCGTATTGATCTAGAAGCTTGTCCGTGAACTGATCCCAGTGGTCAATTTTGTCTTCCGTGCTAGAAGTTAGTGAATTAAAGAGTCGAATTGCTGCTTCGGCCTTGGAGTTTGTGTTATTTATAGTGCAATTTATCCTTCTTATGTTGGACATGGAGATGCGCCCCAGAATTGCATCTGAGCTAATAGGTCTTGCTACGGTCGCTGTTATTTGAAATTCTTGTGAGCGATGGTCCCTATCGCCCTTATCCCCTATTCTGTACCCTAGTATATATGGGAAGAGAGCAAGGCTTACTAAGGTATAGTCCAGTATGGAACTTGTTGTAATAGAATAGTAAGAGTCGACTGGTGGAGTGTCGTCCGAGAATCTTCCATTTAAGGCTCGCAGATTTAGATGTTCTAGTTCTGCAAGTAGGCAACTATTGCAGTGCTTCCTCTTTCTATTCGGTGGATGACTTTGTATATTGATATTATGAATTCCGTTTTGTATAGCAACTTCCTCTCCTTGTGATGAACCTATAACATACTGGTTTAGGTCCCCAGTCAAAATGAAGTTCAGATTTTCCATCACTGTTGCAAACTTTGCTACTTGATTTACAAGTTCGGTAGAGTCTTTGACTTTCCATTTGGGGTGAACATATGAGTTATTCAGGCACACTTCCAATTCTTCATCCTCTGTAAGGATTGATATTGTGATTGCCAATATAGCGTTTGACATTGAATCCATAAGAGTTGGTGAGGGTATGCTTGTTGAGGCGACATAAGTTGCTAACCCACCAGAGCAGTGGCCGAATCTGCCCATCCTTTTTGCTGGACTCGCAAAGCAAATGTAGCCCTCAATGTGCTGGGGAACTGAGAGCCAGGTTTCCTGTAAGAAAATTATGTCAAAATTTGAGACGTATTTCAGGAAGTCTGGGTCCTCAATTTTTGTTGCTAAGCCGTTTATATTCCATGAGCATAATCTAAGAAGGGGTTCCTTTGTTCTGCGGTGTCTTTTAACTTGTTCATCGCGTCAGTGCTCCTCTGGGCGTAGAATGATGGTTTGCGGTATTGATTCCTTTTTCAAGCCTTGAGTTGTTATAGCAGCTGCCCATTGTGCCGTTTTTTGTTGATTCCAATCCGTGTTGGCGCTCTGTTGGTGGGATCTGCCCCGTGCTCCTCTGAGTACACAGTTTGAGTGTGGTTGGCGAGTTTTTGGTGCTGGGCTTCCGTCACTTAGTAATGGTGATGGATGAGCTGGTTGTTGGAAGGGAACAATTTATATGCCCCAGCTTTGAAATGTGCACAGTTCGGCTAAGATTGCCTCTGCAGTTTCGCTTTTGGTCCACGTTGTTTTTGTGGCCTCTAGACACTGTGGGTTGGTAAGTGTATGAATTCTATAGAAAGTAGGTCTGTTGATCTTATGCCAGTAAGATTGGGTATTGAGCCTGTTAATCTTAGGATGTTGCCTCGGTTCAATATGTCTTGAGGTCCCTTGGAGGTAAAAAGAGGGTAAAATAGCAGAACCTCTGCAGGCTGGAGTTTTCTTGAATTTGCTGGTGGCAATAGATTTGCTGTGTGTGGCGCTTCTAGTCGGAGTATGCTGGCAGTTAATTCTTTGGACTGAATTTCCGGTTTGATGCTAGGTGGTTCGGCCATGGGATTTCTAAGGATAGGTTTATCTTCGCTTGGCTTGGGGGAGAATTGTTTTGTGACTTGCCCTTCATGCTGTGCCTCTCTGACCGGGATCCTCTGGCTGGTTCTTCCATTAGGCTGTATAATAGGCCCTTTATGTTCTTCAGACAAGGGCTCCAGGTTTGACCTGGCTGACCTAACTGTTGTCCCCCAAGTTTCTCGACTAGGCCCGTTGTTAGAAGTCAAATCGGCGTAAGGGTTATTGTGATTTGTGTTAGATATCTTTTGGACTATCGCAATGCACACTTCTTCCCTTGGTTCCTGTGAGGGTATTGAGTTAATGTGTAGAACCCTTGTTTCTCCGATCAAGTCTTGGCATTGTTATTGCTGATTGTTATGGCCACTATCCAGGATTGTTAGATGAGGAGTGATAGTAAAAACTTGTTTTCCCTCTTCTTTATAATCCTTGCAAGCCCTATGTGTGGAACTTTGACCTTTTTCTTCTCCCATTTCTCCATGTGCCCTGGTTACACATGTCTGGTGTGCGGCATCTTCTTGATTCATAGAGTAATTGGGGATATTTGTAGCCAGCTGTGTTTATTTTGTGATACTTACATCAGCTGAGTTGCTCTCAAGTTTGTTGACTTGATCTGAGAATATGGGGAAATAAGCTGTTGCACTTGGAGGGGCCTTTGGTTACGCCCCTTCCTATTCTGATGGCGGAGTTGCTTTGCATTCAGTTTTGGAGATCCGTCATATCCGGCACTGCCCTTTTGCCTCAGTAACGGCCTTGCCATTTCCTCTATGCATACTGCCGGTTTCTTAGACATTGGATGGTCCCTCTGGGGTGCTAGAATCGCCCTGGTGTATTGTTGTTTTCCCTGCTGTTACACTTTTGATGTCCTTGACCAGGCTGCTTAGAATTGAGGGCAGGGTCGATAATTTATCGATGACCTGATCGCAATTGCATCTGAGTTGAGAATTAGATTGTGTTCTTGTTATTAATCCGTTCAAGTTTCCCAATTTTTCGTCGATACCGGCAGTAAAAACTGCCAGAGTGTTTAGTAATGTTAGTTGGATTTCCATTTTCTCAGATTGAAATTGCAGTGTGTTTACAGGCAATTGTATTGTATTTAACAGTGACGCCCAAACCCCGGCATTTTGATTGTTTGTTTGCGCAAGCTTTTCTGCACCCTTTTTAAGTTGGTCTGTGGGGTGTTTATTCTCAGAGGGTTCTGTGGTGGTGACCTCACTTTGTTCCTGTTCCTTGTCTTTTTCGTGCTTTGGTGAATAGGTTGCGAGCAATTCTTCCCATTCTTGTGTGGTCAGATAGGACGTTGACGCCCTCCCATCTTCTATCTGATTTAGATCCTGTGTCCATGCTCCCACTTCTATTCCTCCAATTTGTTCAAGTGAGCATCCTTGGTCAGGGGGTGGCATAGTTAAGATTGTTTTTTTGCTTGAAGAGTCCATTCTTTTGGTGGGTGTGCTGTGATTGCTGGACAAGATGATATTTCTGAGACTATCGTTGGTAGCATTGCCTTGCTCAAAATCCATTCTCCTCGCAGTTCCTTTAGTGTCACTCTCAGCCATTGATTTGTTAATACCCCTGTCCTCGACCCTAGCTTCTAATTTTGGTAGAGATGTGGGGGTCTCGTGAGGCTTATGGTCCGCATTTGGAAGCTCTTGGGTACTACACTGTTGATTTATTTTTGTTGGGGATGGTCCTAAGTCCCCTGGCGCGCCTGCCGGAGATGCAATTACTGGCACTTGTGTCCATTGAGGCTGTGGCGTGGTTCAGATTTAGTGTAATCGTTGGTCTAGTGCCCTTTCTGCTTCGCTGTATTCTTTGAGCGCTGAACTTTGAATGGAGGCTTGGGACTGCAAAGGAAGCAGCAGAGATTGCAGAACTTTTAGGGTTGCGGTGTTTGAGAAGAGGGCTGACCCTGGGTCCCTTAGAAAATTGAATTTCGTGTAGATATTGGGTTGTCTGGAGTCTGTGGCCCTGCTGTGTTCTGGCCGTGCTGCAGTCTCACACTGTCGATGATCCAGCGTAACTAATGATGGTTCTGCACTTTGCACAACTCCGTGATTTTTTTTCTTGCCTTTTCTGCCCTTAGATTTGGGTGGCAGAGCCTCTCTTGTTCTGCCGGACCTCATTTGGCCTGTGTGCCTGTGTGCAGCAGATCAATAATTTGCTGAGGGTTCCACAGTAAACAGTACCTTGGTTTCTTCACAAATTCCCGGTCAATAGCTCTCGGAAGCCGGATGTTAGAGAGCTTGCCCAGCCTCTTCTGGACTCGGAGGGGCGAAGACGGGCCCACCCTTGCACAGCGGGAGCCCCTCGATCTTCTTAACCCCTTCGATGCTCATGACGAGCTCAGCTCGTCATGAGGTATACCTCTTGTGTGCTCATGACGAGCTGAGCTCGTCATGACCACACGCATTTCCATTATGGCCCAGCACCTCAGAGGATCTTCTCAAGCAGCCAAGGTGTTAAGTGCCTCCCGGCTTGGGGCATGCATGGCCGGCGTGTGCGCCGCTGGGAATGCAGGGGCTTGTAGTCACGTCCTGGGTCTCCCACTTGTGGCCGAACCAGGACTATAGAATGCCCGAGTGACTCTCCTGGTGGTGGCGACAAGAGTGGAACAGTGAAGCAACACGCACCAAGCAAGATTAGCTTAATTTGTTTTTATAGCATAGGAGAGAGTCACACAGTTTGACAAATTATTTTAGGCTATGGCACAAGGTGCAAGGCAAAAATCTGCTGCTCTGACTATGCAGCCTCCATGGAGTGGCTTTTTCCCCCCAAAGTTTAGGTACCACACCAGTGGCAATATGGTGAGATCTCTAGACCCTCAAGTAACACTTGCCCAAGTTGTGTGGGGCACAGCCTTTCAGCGTTTTCAATTGCTCAGTTAGCAGGCTTTTTAAGCCAGGCCTTCACTGTGGATATAGTCTCCTATAGTACCACCAGTATAACCTGTCTGGACCGGCAATCCAAACGGCGTTCAGTTACTTGGTCCGTTCAGTTCCACTTCTCCTCTTGATTTTACTAATTAATTTTCCTAATTGTCCCGCAACAAAACAGGGAGCATACCCAGCTATGATTCAAAAGGTTTATACTACTCACACCAAGCGCGCGTACCGATAGCCAGGAGAAATGACCGCAAACAATTCTAGCTCCTGCAGTACGCTACAGCCCCATCCAGCTCTCAACCGCCAGCAATCTGTCCCGCAGTTCAAACCTGCAACCTGCAGCTCTGGTGCAGAGCAAATGGGCCACCGTTACCATTGTCCGTCCCTGACACGCCGCCTCGCTCTCCGTAGCTATTCTCCTCTTCCGACGGAGCACAGCTTGCCTTGCACGACGCTATCCCTCGATTCTGATAGCGGCGGCCGCCTTGTTCGGCTGCCGCGCGCTCCGGTCGTGAGTGCTGTAAATCGGTCCTCCAGCTTACACAGGATTCCACCACCAACCTGCAGGCTGCACAATGCGCTCCAGCGCCCGAAATTTGACGGCAGGCTCAGAGCGAAAAGCACAACGCCATGGCTCCCGTACTGCTCCCTGGAAGCTTCAATCCTCCTGACTGCTGCGGGCTTGGGGGCGTGGCTTCAAATCCACAATGGCTTCACAATCCAATGGCCATTCAGTAGTACAACCCCAAGAAACATTGCAGACCTGTGTGATAAGAGCTGTGCATTGTAGGTTAGTTTGGAAACAACACATCGCTAGACAGTTTTCAGAAAGTTCCTTAGTTTTTCCTCTTAGGTAATACACTTCTGGGCTCGATTCACAAAGGTAAACATAGATGTTTGGTCTAACCTTAGATCAAACGCTTACGTTTATGACTTTGGGAATTCGCTTGGGGCATTTATAAATATTATTTCTGCACCAAGTGCGGACATCAAGATAGTACTCGTAAATGCCTTTTGTGAATTCCCAAAGTTGTAAACTTAGGCGTTTGGTCTAAGCTTAGACCAAACGTCGGAATTTACCTTTGTGAATCGGGCCCAATATCTTTCACTGTGTGGAAAACCTTCTAGTGACGTCCTGGAAACAGGTGGTGGCTCTTTTAGGGAAAGGTCAATTTGAGTTGGGTAATGTTATTTTGTCAGCTCTTTGGTCCCCCCTCTCCTTGCTGCACCATGGTGGGCTGCTTCTATTAAATATACGTGTGTGTGTGGGTGTGTGTGTGTGTCTGTGTGTGGTTTTACCGGTGCAAGGGTGTCCTTTTGACCTGTGTGCGATTGTGAGGGGAAGTTTGAGGGGAAGTTATTTTTAATGGTTTTTGTGGGTAATGTTGAGGTTTGTCCTAATACTGTGTCACTAGTCTCTATTGTTTTCTGAAGTGGGTATGAAGTGGATGTGTCATATTGAGGGTTTGTATTTACTGCATATTTGGATTGTGCAATAGCGTAAAGATATTACCTCTCCAGACAGTTGCCAATATCTGCTGAGGCTGTGGCCCCGATGCTTGGGGGGCTGGTTACCCTGCCTGCCATAGTTGCCTCATGTGTGGCCACCCACCCAGCCCCTGTTGCTTGGGTTGACTGTAGCCTGAATTTCTAGAGGCTGATTGTCCGATTCATTTGCATTGCTAAGGGCTTGGTTTTAGGGATGGATATTTTGTGGGGGCTGTCCTGGTACTATTCCTTTCTTCTCGTGGTATGATTTTAGGCAGGATTGGTTGGCCATGTGGTCCATTCTGTGACAATAGTGTCACTCTATGAGGCCAGGCTGTAGTCAGCTTCCCTGGCCTCGGTCGCTGGGACTTGGTGTATATCCACTAGGGTCTTGAGGTGGAGGTCCTTTAAAGACTAGTGCCTTTGTACGTTTATGCGGCCCCATTAAGGGTGGTCTTTTTCAATTTCTGTTGGACCAATTTGACGGTGTCTCTCTGGGCCTGCACTTGATTTTCCATCTCATGTCTTTTCTGGTAGTAATGTAATATGTGGGCCTGCATTTCCCACCAAGGTTTGGTGTCTAGCCCTGCTACACCATTTAGTCTGGTCTGTATCACAGCAGGGATTCCCTTTTTGAGGATGTTATGGAAGAATTCAACCTGGGGACTGGTGTCGGTCCAGGGCTGTCCTGTCTCTTGTCTTGTCCCCATAGTTCCATTGTTCTGTCTAGGAAGTCAGCCACAGTCTCCCCAGGCTTATTGCTTTCGGCCATCAATCCTCCTACAACTTGGTTGTTGGGGAATTTCTCCCTCTGGGGCGTCCATATCTGGTGTCTGAATGAGCTGAATGTGGCCCGTCATGTTTGGTGTTGATCAATGTGACTGCGCGGGACCTGGTCTTGAGAAAACATTGTGTCGGTCTGCTCATTGATGAAGCTGCTGCGCAGACTTTTGATGTCACCTATAGCTAACTTGATTCTTGCAGGGTTTTTCTAAAAAAAATAGATCCACTTTCCTCCCCTGTCCTCAATGGGGGCAGTTTGTTCCTGAAACCTTGTTTGTCCATCTGTGCTCATAGCCCCTGACACACCCTTCTGTAGCAGGGGTCATATTTTGGTGTGGATCGGCTCCATCGGTTTCTCTTCAATGTAGTGCTCCCATCCTCTCAGGCATTCTTGCATGTAGGGGTAGAATCATTGTATATCTACCCCTCCATACCAGATTCGGTCTTTGTGATGGCCATCCCTTCTCCTGCCAAGGTCTGTCATACTGCCCCTTGCTTTCGGTCCAGTAGGCCAGTAGATGGCAAAATGGTCATGTGAAGGCCTTTCCTTTTTCTCTGGACTATATCTCTCTAGGGGTCAGTTTACTTGATTGACGTATTCGGGGGAAGTGGCAGACGTACTCGTCATTGCTCTCCTAACGTGCGCTTAATGGTGCCATTCTACCCCTCCTATGTCATAATTGTGTTTTTGTTAGGCTCTCCTGATTTCTTATGTCTTGGTCAGCCCCTCTTGTACTTCAACAGCCGGGTGGAGTGTGGGTTTCTGCTAGGGGCCTCTCTTCTGATTCTTCCCTAGGCTCATCCTAAGAGGGAGGCCAGACCTTGCTCTTGCTTTTTCAGCAAAGGGTGAATTGTTCTCCCTTCCCATTGGGCTTCTCGGACTAGAGCTATTTCTCTTTCTAACCTCTGCTTGCACTTTTCTTCTAACTCCCACCAGAGCTGCCTTCTTCTTGGTGCTGCCTGCTGTTCTTCTGGGTAGCATTTTTACCTCAAGCTCACTGCCGGATGCTTCCTCCGTAGCCTGAGCATACCCTGCAGCTCCCCCCTCAGCATCAAACATTTGGAGGGCTAGGACCCCTATATTCCCCCCACTGGTGGTATCCTGCTCCAGAACTGCTATGAACCTCCCTCTGACACTAGGGGATATGGAGGGGTGGTTAGGAGCATGTGCTCCTCGTCCCACTAGGCCTTGATGGGCCACGACCGATGGGTGGGGGTCTAACTTTGAGGGAGCCTGGCACCAGTCTTGGAGGGGACAGACATCACCTGGGCTGATTGGTCTGGTGGGCTTCCTTCCCTAGGTCTGGTGGCTTGCTGCCCAGTGGGAGGCTAACCGGCCCCTTCGTCCGGTGGATCAGTGTAACCCAGCAAAGGGCCGCCTAAGATGGCAGGCATCAACGAGAAGAGAGCACTTCCCTGCCAGTGTATGGTGCGGGAAGTGCCAATGCAGCATGTGGGTGCTCGAGGATATTCTTGCAGGACCACCTCAAAGATAGCCCATAGCTCTAGTAGGGCCTCTCGTTTAGCCCATTTCTGATCTGCATACTTGGTCTGTTTGTATGTCCTTGTGTACTCTATGATGTTGGTATCAAGTGTTTGTCACAAAAATGGATTTTCGGGTGCACTCCATTTTAAATCATTCAAATTCCAGTGAGCTGGTTTAAATTAGATTCTTGCGTGCATCCTGGATTTGTGGTACGCCCTTCCACCACATGTAGTAAATATACAACACTGAGTACTGGGAGCATAGTTCAGCTCCCTGTCCAGAAGCACAGCGTGAGTTATGCCGGTTGCAATAGAGTATACCACACTTAAACTGCGTTGGGTTTCTTTTATTCACATTCTAATCAAGTATTTTCTCACTTCTTCTTCGCTTTCTTTTGTCACATGAAACCACCATATTATGTATTTGTAATTCTAATGCGGTAGACGTGTCCATCAGGACTTTCATTTTCTAAAGCAGGAATATATACATAGTTTATCCTCAATAGTGTTACATCTCCAATGCATTTCGGGCCTGTTTTGTTGCCCTTCGTCAGGGATTCACTATAAATGTAAACAGGAGCATTAGACTCAATATGGATACAACCCACAAGTTAAACAATTTACAAAAACATTCACTTATACAATGGCATTTTTAAAGAACGACGTTTTCCCTCTAACTAATCATGGTTATAGTGTGACCAAGTAACGTGACTGTCCCTCCTTCTCATCAAGCATTGATTAACAAAGCAATCTTTAAACTTTTGTTCCCTTGTTTTAAGTTTGTAAATTATAAGGTGTCCCAACATCGTATACACTCCCCTCTTACCTATCTCGCAAGTATTCACCTCTTTCATGGGTCTACAGAGCGTCTAATCACTTTCAATCACCTGTTAACCTTATAGCTTCATGGAACGTAACTCCTCCTCCATTCGTTCAAAGTCAGTCATTATACTACAAACCCCATGATTCAACATAACGATATGCATTTGTAAAGTCATTCCAAAACGTATGAGCTTGGTACACATGTTCAACGGATTTGGAGTCATGTCAATATTTCCGCGATGTTCGTTAGCGTCGGAACAGTTCGAATGGCTCCCTTCAACGAGGAGAACTGGTTAAACATGTGACATGACTCCAAATCCGTTGAACATTTGTACCAAGCTCATACGTTTTGGAATGACTTTACAAATGCATATCGTTTTAAAATAATGGCGCGGATGTTTACACCTTAAGGGCGGGCGGGGTAATCTAACTAATTAATGTTTTTACGTTTATGCACAACTATTATGTTGAATCATGGGGTTTGTAGTATAATGACTGACTTTGAACGAATGGAGGAGGAGTTACGTTCCATGAAGCTATAAGGTTAACAGGTGATTGTTTTTGTAAATTGTTTAACTTGTGGGTTGTATCCATATTGAGTCTAATGCTCCTGTTTACATTTATAGTGAATCCCTGACGAAGGGCAACAAAACAGGCCCGAAATGCATTGGAGATGTAACACTATTGAGGATAAACTATGTGTATATTCCTGCTTTAGAAAATGAAAGTCCTGATGGACACGTCTACCGCATTAGAATTACAAATACATAATATGGTGGTTTCATGTGACAAAAGAAAGCGAAGAAGAAGTGAGAAAATACTTGATTAGACTGTGAATAAAAGAAACCCAACGCAGTTTAAGTGTGGTATACTTTATTGCAACCGGCATAACTCACGCTGTGCTTCTGGACAGGGAGCTGAACTATGCTCCCAGTACTCAGTGTGGTATCAAGTTTTTCCCACTCAGGCAAGGGAAATGTGTGTGCCTTGGTATGGGCATGCCATTAATGGTAGTGTTTATCTAATTTCCAAGCCTGTGTCGGAAACCTAGCTTGCATGTCGTATAGTGAGGTTTCCATGGTGGATTAGGAAACTTCTTAGGGAGTATAGAAAATGTTGAATGTTTTAAATAATTACAAATTCTACTGTGATTGTGGGGAAACTATGTAAACTGAGCTGAACTGCAAAAACGAACTTGATTCGAGCTCTATAAAGATGATGCATCACAAAAGCGTCTGACAATTGACAAAGATAAATGCAGTGAAAAAGAAACAACCTGTAACAAAGCGCAAAGGTTAGTTCAGAAGAGTATGAGTTGATTTTTTAGCTGTGCAGTGAAACAGTAAATGTAGAATTCTGATTTGTGGGAAAAAATAGTTATTATTTCATAAACGCTTTACTCAGTCAATCAAAGCTTTATTTCGACAACTCATGTTATAAAAGCAAGGATCATGCAAGAATATAATAGATTTTTTTCCCTCATGCTCCCAATCCTGCGCTCCCCCATCCCACCTCCCCACCCTTGGAAAATCCTAACCAACTTCCCATGGCAAAAGCCCCATGGGAGAACCTCAAGGCGTGCAAATGGAAGTTAACCAAATAAATGCACAATATAGCAACTAAAAGGGACCTTATGACTAAACCTCCGATTGGAGCTCTTCAAAAAATGTTTCTACCTTCTCCACAAATCGGAAAGAGTGCATTTTGTTGTTACACATCACTTTAAGTAGCGCTGGGAATTTCAATTGAATCGAAGCTCACATCTTTCTCAAAGGCTCCATTCTTTTCCCCAGCTCCGATTGTCTGTTAGATGTTACTACTGAGAGTTCCGATCTTATTTCAATTTTTGCTCCGTCCAGATCTAACGCTTTATTCTTTAGGACCTTGGCCAGAATCTTTTCTTTCAAAGAATACGAGAGAAAATTAACTAAAATTCTCCTAGGTTTAGATCTATCTACATCTAGCCTGAACGGGTCTCTATGGATCCTTTGAATGTCTCTGACAATTTGATCTTCCGATTCCTCCAACTGAAGCTCCTTTTTGAGCAGTTTAACCCCAAACAATTAATGTCACTGCCGTCCTTGCCCTCCGGAAGTTTTAAAAATGTTAAATTGTTTCTCCGCTGGAAATTGTCCAAACGCTCTACTTGTTCATCTTGATCTCTCCCCTTGCCTTCAAGTCTTCTATCTCTTTTCTGTTTACTTGCACCACTTCTTTAAGGTCTCCTACTTCTGCTTCTAAAGCTAGAGTCCTTCCACTTAAATCATCTATCTTCTTCTCCAAAACATCACATGCAGAATTTATTTCTCTCTGATTCAACTCTGAGGTTTCAAATTTATTACAAATCTCAAGCGTGAGAGAGGCAAACAGATAGGGGCTCCCTATTCTCAGGGTTTATACCAACATTACCCTCCTCCTTCAGCACAACCCTGAGATGATCTCCAGACAATTGCTCAAACTGGCTTGCTTTATTATTTTGGTATCGCCCCTGTAAGTCAGGGGGGGGGCCTGATCTAAAAATCCTGTACTGGTGTTTGAAGAAACTTCCCACTCCGGAGACTTCTCCACTCCCCCTATATCTAAGGCCAACACCTGAAAATGATTCAGGCTCAAATGCTCTGTCCATTCTGCCAAATTTGGACCTCCACTTATAATCCCATCTCCTAATGATTGTTGTTGTTGAGTGGGGTGAGACTCAGTTGCCGCCATAGCAGGATTACTCCTTAACACCAGCGTTTTTGGTATTACTGTAAAGTCCTTAGAGAGGGGGTCACTTTGATCTTATGTTCCGTACTGCCTTTTTTAGATTTTTTTTCCGAACTGTAGCTTCATTACTTAGTACTCCTCCCCTGGGTTTTGCTCCCTATACTTCTTTCCTGCTCACCCCCTGCTTTTTAACACATTTCGCGGTATTTTCCTGCAGCTTGGGGATTTCCAACCTGCTCCCCTTACCCAAGCTCCTCAACGCGTATCTGGAAATTCCCTTTGCATTAGATTTCAAGTCAGTACCATTGCCACTTTCCCCACTTTCTGTACTTGGCTTGTTAAATATGGCTAGTTTTTCATTTCCATTAGTCCTCAAGTCTGGGGCCTCTGCAGATGAAGACTGCTTGTGCGTGTATTTTTTATAGCTCTGTTATGCCGGAAACAGAGTGATAGAGCAATAACTTGCTGTCTGTCTGTTTGTCCGTCTGCTGTCTGTCTACTCACTGAGGGCCTGATTGCGGATTGGTGGACAGGGTTACTCCAGCACAAACATGACAGATATCACGTACACCAAATTATAATTCCATCATATTCTATGGAACTTGCAATACGATGGATGGAATACCCATCACGTTTGTCACCGGGTATCACATCTGCCAAGAACATAATTAGGCCCTTAGGGTCTTATTCACAGACTTCATTTTTAAGTACTTTTAGTAGTACTACAGAAAAGTACTGCTAAATGTGCTACAAAATGCTACTTACAAACCTATAGGTGGAGGTTCTTCCTCTCTTTCCCTCGGTTTTTTATAGCATAATCTCTGCATATACAAGTATACATTTTATTCCAAATGTGGGAGAGGCATAGTGGGGTGGCTCAAAAATAGGAAATACTTGCTACAACATGGGAGGACTCAGTGGAAGTGGAAGGAGGGATTTATGGAGGGACACATCCACCCATACCCACAAAAGAGTAAGCCCATTTGTATACACAAACTGCACTTCTAAAGTAACTGCAGTCAAAAAGGACCCACAGTTGTAAATGTACCCCAGCTCAGAGCTCAGGTAAGCCCAGCAAAACAAATGGCCCTTCAGTGACACTGTAACAATCTCCCATAGAAAATAATGGAGGAAGGGACGTAAAAGACACACAAAAAAACAGTTTGAAACAAATATTATATATGCTAGTTAAAAATATGAAAAATGTAATTTATTGATAAAAAAATATAATAAAAATAAAACATATTTTTATGTCAATTTCACAAGTAAAACTAAATGTAACATTAATTTTTATGAAATTATGAATACATTGTTTTAATTATACTATAGATTGCTTTAAATAATTTTTTATCTGTAATAAAAAATAAATATTTGCTTTTACTTTAAGTGGGATTTTTTTCTAGAATTTAAACTATAAAGTATTAGAATTTTATTTACATTTTTCAAGATAAATACATTTTAAATTGAAATTAATGTATTAAAACTGTTGCATTTGTTTATGTTATAAATATCCAAACTTTAACATTAACATTTAAATATGGTTCTCTTTAAAGGACAATAAACTTTTACACTTTTCCGTATACCTTACCGTAAAGAGATCTCTACCCAGGCTGTGAAGTCATCCTCCGACATGTGAAGAGTTACTAGTAGCGGTTCAGTGACTTAATATCGAGGGACAGCATATCGACTGTCCAGAATATCGATTCAAAAATATTGAGGGACAGAATATAGAATCCCTATCTACAAACAGTTAAGTACTAAACTATTGAGTACAAAATATCAATAGTTAAAATATAGTTAACTAAAATATTGAATTTTTTAAATGTATTAAAAATAATATAAAAGTAAGTAAATAATAAACGCACTTAAATAAAACATTGTTATGTAAAAAAGCTTAAAATGTAAAAATAATAAATGTAATGTGAAACAAAAACATATTTTCAACATATATATTTGCTTAATAATATTATAAAATGATTATTAATCTTAATTATAAAATATTTAATATATTATTTAAAATAAATGTACAAAAATATATAAATAAACCTATTATATAAATATAAAAATAAATAATATATAATAATTTAAATGAATAAAATAATACTTTTTATGTTCATTAATAATTTACATTACTTTAAATATAACAAAATTAAATACATTACATAGGTAAGGGAATAAAATTAGTATTCACACTCCAAGTGCAAAAGTAGAGAATTTGTTTGATAGTGGGAAGGTAAAAATTACTATTCCCACTCCAGTGAGTGCAACAGTAGGGAAAGCATTGGATAGCGTAGGGGTAAAAATTACTATTCCCACTCCAATGAGTGCAACAGTCGGGAAAGTGTTGGATAGCGTAGGGGTAAAAATAACTATTCCCACTCCAGTGAGTGCAACAGTAGGGAAAGTGTTGGATAGCGGGTAGGTAAAAATTACTATTCCAGCTCCAGTGAGTGGAATGGTGGGGAAAGCGTTGGATAGCGGGAGCGTAAAAATTACCATTCCCACTCCATTAGTGCAACAGTAGGGAGAGCATTGGTTAGGGTAGGGGTAAAAATTACTATTCCCACTCCAAGGAGTGCAACAGTAAGGAAAGTGATGGATAGCGTAGAGTAAAAATTACTATTCCCACTCCAGAGAGTGCAAAAGTAGGGAAAGTGTTGGATAGCCTAGAGGAATAATTTAGTAGACCCAGTCCTATTATTAAATAATTATTAAATTTAATTTACTTTCCACTATTTTCTACAATTAACGTCACCTCCAATAATCTAAAATATTAGTAAATTAACCTAATTAATTAACATTTAAATAATTAGCTAATCACAATTAAGAAAAATATAAAAACAATGATATATAAATTAATTAGCAATTAACAGTATAAAATAACTGATTAGATTTTATATAAATATTAATACAAATGTATTTTCGAATATTTTAATGAACACCATACTCCCCTATAAGCACTCAACACACTCCTCCAAAAACTAAACGTAATTAACATATTAATACATTAATTATTAATAATTAATATTTAATTAATTACTAATTAACAACAATTTACACAATTTACACAATTTACATATCTATCAATTAAATAAAAACTTGAATTAATACATTTTTAAACATGTAATAATAAATATATTAACATAATTAGCAATATTAATTATTAACCATAACATTATTAATTAATTTAAAAAAACAATACTTCCCACCCTATTCCCCTATAAACCCACAACACGCTATGGAACTAATATATACAAAAATGAATTACCAATATTAATGATTACAATAAAATTATTCAATAATCTTTTTTTTCTTTTTAATTTTAATTAAATTACTTTCCACCCTTTTCCCCTATAAAGCCACAACCTGCTACGGAACTAATATACTCAAAAATTAATTAACATATAATTCATTATCTAAAAAAAACATGTAACATACATTAAAAAATATATACTTTTAACACATATATTAACATATAATACAATATAAAAAAATCTATATTATGTCCATTCTATATTCTGTCCTCTCAATATTTTTCATTCAATATTATGTCCTCTCAATATTTTTTATTTTATATTTTGGGTGTTTACCACTAGTAGTACCTTAAAACATTTAGGTGCCGATTCCGATTCAGTAAAATTCCCTACGATTCGCCATACGGAGCGTTTTTCCTGACCGATTCGTACAGCTTCAACGTCCCCGTATGTACGATCAAGTATCATCCAAACCCAAAGCAGATCTCCGTACGAATCGTATCAAACACCGTCCGATCAAAAAATACATACGTTTTGTATCCGTTTCACGCAGTACGCGACGTCCGTACGTAAACAAACAGCAGTTTCCATCCCAGCAAGTATGATTCGTCTCTGCGACACTCCGTATGACACTTTTTGTACCGGAGCTGAAAACAGCCGTAAAAGCAGAGTCCGGCTCGAACCGCACCCCGGTATGCGACATGAACCCCATCGTCCGTGTCATCCCAGTCCTGTACGCCTACGACCTTTTGCATTGAAACTGACGACGGCGCAGATGGTGAGTACAACGTACCGCAACAACAGAAGTCTACTTGTACGATGCGTCTTACACGTTCGCCTATACCACCATTGCAATAGGGATACGAGCCGCACATACGCCATCAATGTTGGGGTACGGTGCGTTTGAAGCACGTGTATGGCACCATTGTAATAGTGATATGACCCGCTTTCATGCCATGAATGTTGGGGGTACGGTGCGTTTCACGATCGTGTATGGCACCACTCTAATAGTGATACGACTCGCACACACGCCATGAATTTTGGGGGTACGGTGCGTTTCACGATCGCGTATGGCACCAGTCTAATAGTCATACGACTCGCACACACGCCATGAATGTTGGGGTACCGTGCCTGACATCTGAAGGGTGGGTGCTGAGGACACCCAGCAGTGTCCAGACAGATGAGGGGAGGGTGGATGTGACTCCCAGCAGTGTCCACACAGATGAGGGGTGGGTGGATATGACTCCCAGCAGTGTCCAGACAGATGAGGGGTGGGTGCAGAGGACTCCCAGCATAGGCCAACAGTATTGGGGTGGGTGGATATGACTCCCAGCAGTGTCCAGACAGATGAGGGGTGGGTGGATATGACGCCCAGCAGTGTCCAGACAGATGAGGGGTGGGTGCAGAGGACTCCCAGCATAGGCCAACAGTATGGGGGTGGGTGGATATGACTTCCAGCTGTGTCCAGACAGATGAGGGGTGGGTGCAGAGAACGACCAGCATAGGCCAACAGTATGGGGGTGGGTGGATATGACTCCCAGCAGAGTCAACACAGATGAGGGGTGGGTGGATATCACTCCCATCAGTGTCCAGACAGATGAAGGGTTGGCTGCAGAGGAATCCCAGCATAGGCCAACAGTATGAGAGTGGGTGGATATGACTCCCAGCAGTGTCCAGACAGATGAGGGGTGGGTGCAGAGGACTCCCAGCATAGGCCAACAGTATGGGGGTGGGTGGATATGACTCCCAGCAGTGTCCACACAGATAAGGGGTGGGTGGATATGACTCCCAGCAGTGTCCAGACAGATAAGGGGTGGGTGCACAGGACTCCCAGCATAGGCCAACAGTATGGGGGCGGGTGGATATGACTCCCAGCAGTGTCCAGACAGATGAGGGGTGGGTGGATATGACTCCCAGCAGTGTCCAGACACATGAGGGGTGGGTGCAGAGGACTCCGAGCATAGGCCAACAGTATGGGGGTGGGTGGATATCAATCAATCAATCAATCACGGCATTTGTATTGCGCGCTACTCACCCGGAAGGGTCTCAAGGCGCTGGGGGGAGAGGGGTACATTACTGCTCGAACAGCCAGGTCTTGAGCTGCTTCCTGAAGGAGAGATGGTCTTGGGTCAGCCGAAGGTGGATGGGGTGGGAGTTCCAAGTCTTGGCTGCCAGGTAGGAGAATGATCTTCCTCCGGCGGTGGCTCTGCGGATGCGTGGTACAGTGGCGAGGGCGTGGCTGGTCGATCGTAGCTGGCGGGTGGGCGTGTAGAAGGTCAGGCGGTCGTTGAGGTACTTGGGGCCCAGGTCATGGAGAGCCTTTTGTGCGTGGGTGAGGAGTCTGAACGTGATTCTCTTGCTGACGGGGAGCCAGTGCAGGTCTCTCAGGTGTCCGGTGATGTGGCTGTGTCGGGGGATGTCCAGGATGAGTCGTGCGGAGGCGTTCTGGATGCGTTGGAGTCTTTTTTGTAGTTTGGCTGTGGTTCCGGCGTAGAGGGTGTTCCCGTAGTCCAGTCGGCTGGTGACGAGTGCCTGGGTCACGGTCTTCCTGGTTTCGGTGGGGATCCATCTGAAGATCTTGCGGAGCATGCGCAGGGTGTTGAAGCATGATGAGGAGACGGCGTTGACTTGTCTGGTCATTGAGAGGGAGGAGTCCAGGATGAAGCCCGGGTTGCGTGCGTGGTCCGTTGGTATGGGAGTGGTGCCCAGGGCAGGGGGCCACCAGGAATTGTCCCAGGCGGACGGGGATGATCCCAGGATGAGGACTTCTGTCTTGTCTGAGTTCAGTTTCAGGCGGCTGTTCTTCATCCACTCGGCGACGTCTTTCATCCCTTCGTGTAGGCTGGCTCTGGCGGTGGCGGGGTCGTTGGTGAGGGAGTGGATCAGTTGGGTGTCGTCGGCGTAGGAGATGATGTTGAGGTTGTGTTGGCGTGCGATGGCTGCGAGGGGGCTCATGTAGACGTTGAAGAGGGTTGGGCTGAGTGATGATCCTTGTGGTACGCCGCAGATGACTTTGGTGGCCTCGGATCTGAACGGGGGGGAGGCAGACTCTCTGGGTTCTTCCGGCGAGGAACGAGATGATCCACTCCAGTGCCTTCTCTTGGATTCCGATGTTGCTGAGGCGCTGCACTAGGGTGCGGTGGCAGACAGTGTTGAATGCAGCAGAGAGGTCCAGGAGGATGAGGGCCGCTGTTTCCCCGTTGTCGATCAAGGATCTGATGTCGTCGGTGGCTGCGATCAGGGCGGTCTCGGTGCTGTGGTTGGCCCGAAACCCGGACTGCGAGGGGTCGAGGGATCCGTTCGTCTCGAGGAAGGCGGCGAACTGTCTGTTGACGGTCTTCTCATTGACTTTGGCAAGAAAAGGGAGGAGCGAGATGGGGCGGAAGTTCCTGAGGTCGGTGGGGTCTGCTGTTGGTTTCTTCAAGGGGGCGCTGAGCTCGGCGTGCTTCCAGCTCTCCGGGAAGGTGGCGGTGTGGAAGGAGGTGTTGATGACGTCCCGGAGATGGGGTGCGATGATGGCGTCGGCTTTGTTGAAGACGTGGTGGGGGCAGGGGTCGGTGGGGGATCCGGAGTGGATGGTATTCATCGTGCGGGTGGTGACTTCGGTGCTGATCGGGGTCCAGTTGCAGAGGGTGGTGGTGGCGGGCATTGGTTCGGTGGTAGGGTGCGTGGTCTGCACGTCGAAGCTGTTATGTATGTCGGCGATCTTGCGGTGGAAGAACGAGGCGAGTGAGTTGCAGAGGTCTTGCGAGGAAGTGATGTCATTGCTTCCGGCGCTGGGGTTGGAGAACTCTTTGACAATGCTGAAGAGTTCCTTGCTGTCGCGGGCGTTGTTGTCCAGTCGTTCTTTGAGTGCTGTCTTCTTAGTGGCGCGGATCAGCTGGTGGTGTTTGCGGGTGGCGTGCTTGAGGGCGGTCCTGTTGTCTGTGGTCTGGTCGTGCCGCCAGGCTTTCTCGAGGGTACGGCAGTTCTTCTTCGAGTCCTTGAGTTCGTCGGTGAACCAGGGGTTTTTCTTGCTGCCGGGTCTGCTCCCAGCAGTGTCCAGACAGATGAGGGGTGGGTGCAGAGGACTCCCAGCAGTGTCCAGACAGATGAGGGGTGGGTGCAGAGGACTCCCAGCATAGGCCAAAAGTATGGGGGCGGGTGCATATGACTCCCAGCAGTGTCTACAGAGATGAGGGGTGGGTGGATATGACTCCCAGCAGTGTCCACACTGATGAGGTGTGGGTGGATATGACTCGCAGCAGTGTCCAGACAGATGAAGGGTGGGTGGATATGACTCCCAGCAGTGTCCAGACAGATGAGGGGTGGGTGGATATGACTCCCAGCAGTGTCCACACAGATGAGGGGTGGGTGCAGAGGACTCCCAGCATAGGCCAACAGTATGGGGGTGGGTGGATATGACTCCCAACAGTGTCCACACAGATGAGGGGTGGGTGCAGAGGACTCCCAGCACAGGCCAGCAGTATGGGGGTGGATAGATATGACTCCTAGCAGTGTCCACACAGATGAGGGGTTGGTGGATATGAATCTCAGCAATGTCCAGACAGATGAGGGGTGGGTGCAGAGGACTCCCAGTATAGGCCAACAGTATGGGGGTGGGTGGATATGACTCCCAGCAGTGTCCAGACAGATGAGGGGTGGGTGGATATGACGCCCAACAGTGTCCAGACAGATGAGGGGTGGGTACAGAGGACTCCCAGCAAAGGCCAACAGTATGGGGGTGGGTGAATATGACTCCCAGCAGTGTCCTGACAGATGACGGGTGGGTGCATAGGCCAACAGTAGGCCAACAGTATGGGGGTGGGTGGATATGACTCCCAGCAGTGTTCACACAGATGAGGGGTGGGTTGATATGACTCCCAGGAGTGTCCACACAGATGAGGGGTGGGTGGATATGACTCCCAGCAGTGTCCAGACAGATGAAGGGTGGGTGGATATGACCCCCAGCAGTGTCCAGACAGATGAGGGGTGGGTGCAGAGGACTCCCAGTATAGGCCAACAGTATGGGGGTGGGTGGATACGACTCCCAGCAGTGTTCACACAGATGAGGGGTGGGCGCAGAGGACTCCCAGCATAGGCCAACAGTATGGGGGTGGATGGATATGACTCCTAGCAGTGTCCACACAGATGAGGGGTGGGTCGATATGACTCCCAGCAATGTCTAGACAGATGAGGGGTGGGTGCAGAGGACTCCCAGCATAGGCCAACAGTATGGGGGTGCGTGGATATTACTCCCAGCAGTGTCCAGAGAGATGAGGGGTGGATGAATATGACTCCCAGCAGTGTCCAGACAGACGAGGGGTCGGTGCAGAGGACTCCCAGCATAGGCCAACAGTATGAAGGTTAGGTGAATATTACTCCCAGCAGTGTCCAGACAGATGAGGGGTGGGTGCAGAGGACTCCCAGCAGTGTCCAGACAGATGAGGGGTGGGTGCAGAGGACTCCCAGCATAGGCCAACAGTATGGGGGTGGGTGGGTATGACTCCCAGCAGTGTCCAGACAGATGAGGGGTGGGTGCAGAGGACTCCCAGCATAGGCCAACAGTATGGGGTTTGGTGGGTATGACTCCCAGCAGTGTCCACACAGATGAGGGGTGGGTGGATATGACTCCCAGCAGTGTCCACACAGATGAGGGGTGGGTGGATATGACTCCCAGCAGTGTCCAGACAGATGATGGGTGGGTGCAGAGGACTCCCAGCATAGGCCATCAGTATGGGGGTGGGTGGATATGACTCCCAGCAGTGTCCAGACAGATGAGGGGTGGGTGAATATGACTCGCAGCAGTGTCCAGACAGATGAAGGGTGGGTGGGTATGACTCCCAGCAGTGTCCACACAGATGAGGGGTGGGTGGATATGACTCCCAGCAGTGTCCACACAGATGAGGGGTGGGTGGATATGACTCCCAGCAGTGTCCAGACAGATGAGGGGTGGGTGCAGAGGACTCCCAGCATAGGCCATCAGTATGGGGGTGGGTGGATATGACTCCCAGCAGTGTCCAGACAGATGAGGGGTGGGTGGATATGACTCCCCGCAGTGTCCAGACAGATGAGGGGTGGGTGGGTATGACTCCCAGCAGTGTCCACACAGATGAGGGGTGGGTGCAGAGGACTCCCAGCATAGGCCAACAGTATGGGGGTGGGTGAATATTACTCCCAGCTGTGTCCAGACAGATGAGGGGTGGGTGCAGAGGACTCCCAGCAGTGGCCAGACAGATGAGGGGTGGGTGCAGAGGACTCCCAGCATAGGCCAACAGTATGGGGGTGGGCTGATATGACTCCCAGCAGTGTCCACACAGATGAGGGGTGGGTGGATATGACTCCCAGCAGTGTCCACACAGATGAGGGGTGGGTGAATATGACTTGCAGCAGTGTCCAGACAGATGAAGGGCGGGTGGATATGACTCCCAGGAGTGTCCAGACAGATGAGGGGTGGGTGGATAGGACTCCCAGCAGTGTCCACACAGATGAGGGGTGGGTGCAGAGGATTCCCAGCATAGGCCAACAGTATGGGGGTGGATGGATATGACTCCTAGCAGTGTCCACAAAGATGAGGGGTGGGTGGATATGACTCCCAGCAGTGTCTAGACAGATGCGAGGTCGGTAGATATGACTCCCAGCAGTGTCAACACAGATGAGGGGTGGGTGGATATGACTCCCATAAGTGTCCAGACAGATGAGGGGTGGGTGCAGAGGACTCCCAGCATGGGCCAACAGTATGGGGGTGGGTGGATATGACTCCCAGCAGTGTCCAGACAGATGAGGGGTGGGTGAATATTACTCCCAGCAGTGTCCAGACAGATGAGGGGTGGGTGCAGAGGACTCCCAGCAGTGTCCAGACAGATGAGGGGTGGGTGCAGAGGACTCCCAGCATAGGCCAACAGTATGGGGGTGGGTGGATATGACTCCCAGCAGTGTCCACACAGATGAGGGGTGGGTGGATATGACTCCCAGCAGTGTCCAGACAGATGAAGGGTGGGTGGATATGACTCCCAGCAGTGTCCAGACAGATGAGGGGTGGGTGGATATGACTCCCAGCAGTGTCCAGACAGATGAGGGGTGGATGCAGAGGACTTCCAGCATGGGCCAACAGTATGGGGGTGGGTGGATATGACTCCCAGCAGTGTCCAGACAGATGAGGGGTGGGTGAATATTACTCCCAGCAGTGTCCAGACAGATGAGGGGTGGGTGCAGAGGACTCCCAGCAGTGTCCAGACAGATGAGGGGTGGGTGCAGAGGACTCCCAGCATAGGCCAACAGTATGGGGGTGGGTGGATATGACTCCCAGCAGTGTCCACACAGATGAGGGGTGGGTGGATATGACTCCCAGCAGTGTCCAGACAGATGAAGGGTGGGTGGATATGACTCCCAGCAGTGTCCAGACAGATGAGGGGTGGGTGGATATGACTCCCAGCAGTGTCCAGACAGATGAGGGGTGGATGCAGAGGACTTCCAGCATAGGTCAACAGTATGGGGGTGGGTGGATATGACTCCCAGCAGTGTCCCGACAGATGAGGGGTTGGTGGATATGACTCCCAGCAGTGTCCAGACAGATGAGGGGTGGGTGCAGAGGACTCCCAGCATAGGCCAACAGTATGGGGTGGGTTGATATGACTCCCAGCAGTGTCCAGACAGACAAGGGGTGGGTGCAGAGGACTCCCAGCAGTATCCAGACAGATGAGGGGTGGGTGCAGAGGACTCCCAGCATAGGCCAACAGTATGGGGGTGGGTGGATATGACTCCCAGCAGTGTCCACACAGATGAGGGGTGGGTGGATATGACTCCCAGCAGTGTCCACACAGATGATGGTTGGGTGGATATAACTTGCAGCATTGTCCAGACAGATGAGAGGTCAGTGGATATGACTCCCAGCAGTGTCCAGACAGATGAGGGGTGGGTGGATATGACTCCCAGCAGTGTCCGGACAGATGAGGGGTGGGTGCAGAGAACTCCCAGCATAGGCCAACAGTATGGGGGTGGGTGAATATGACTCTCAGCAGTGTCCAGACAGATGAGGGGTGGGTGCAGAGGACTCCCAGCAGTGTCCAGATAGATGAGGGGTGGGCGCAGAGGACTCCCATTATAGGCCAAGAGTATGGGGGTGTGTGGATATGACTCCCAGCAGTGTCCCGACAGATGCGGGGTGGGTGCAGAGGACTCCCAGCATAGGCCAACAGTATGGGGGTGGGTGGATATGACTCCCAGCAGTGTCCACACAGATGAGGGGTGGGTGGATATGACTCCCAGCAGTGTCCACACAGAAGAAGCGTGGGTGGATATGACTCCCAGCAGTGTCTAGACAGATGAGGGGTGGGTGGATATGACTACCAGCAGTGTCCAAACAGATGAGGGGTGGGTGCAGAGGACTCCCAGCATAGGCCAACTATATGTGGGTGGGTGGATATGACTCCCAGCAGTGTCCACACAGATGAGGGGTGGGTGCAGAGGACTCCCAGCATAGGCCAACAGTATGGGGGTGGATGGATATGACTCCTGGCAGTGTCCACACAGATGAGGGGTGGGTGGATATGACTCCCAGCAGTGTCTAGACAGATGAGGGGTGGGTGCAGCGGACTCCCAGCATAGGCCAACTGTATGGGGGTGGGTGGATATGACTCCCAGCAGTGTCCACACAGATGAGGGGTGGGTGGATATGACACCCAGCAGTGTCCAGACCGATGAGGGGTGGATGCAGAGGACTCCCAGCATAGGCCAAAAGTATGGGGGTGGGTGGATATGACTCCCAGCAGTGTCCACACAGATGAGGGGTGGGTGGATATGACTCCCAGCAGTGTCCAGACAGATGAGGGGTCGGTTGATATGACTCCCAGCAGTGTCCACACAGATGAGGGGTGGGTGCAGAGGACTCCCAGCATAGGCCAACTGTATGTGGGTGGGTGGATATGACTCCCAGCAGTGTCCACACAGATGAGGGGTGGGTGCAGAGGACTCCCAGCACAGTCCAGCAGTATGTGGGTGGATGGATATGACTCCTAGCAGTGTCCACAAAGATGAGGGGTTGGTGGATATGACTCCCAGCAGTGTCCAGACGGATGAGGGTGGGGGCAGAGGACTCCCAGCATAGGCCAACAGTATGGGGGTCGGTGGATATGACTCCCAGCAGTGTCCACACAGATGAGGGGTGGGTGGATATGACTCCCAGCAGTGTCCAGACAGATGAGGGGTGGATTCAGAGGACTTGCAGCACAGGTCAACAGTATGGGGGTGGGTGGATATGACTCCCAGCAGTGTCCCGACAAATGCGGGGTTGGTGGATATGACTTCCAGCAGTGTACAGACAGATGAGGGGTGGGTGCAGAGGACTCCCAGCATAGGCCAACAGTATGGGGGTGGGTGGATATGACTCCCAGCAGTGTCCAGACAGACAAGGGGTGGGTGCAGAGGACTCCCAGCAGTGTCCAGACAGATGAGGGGTGGGTGCAGAGGACTCCCAGCATAGGCCAACAGTATGGGGGTGGGTGGGTATAACTCCCATCAGTGTCCACACAGATGAGGGGTCGGTGGATATGACTCCCAGCAGTGTCCACACAGATGAGGGTTGGGTGGATATGACTCCCAGCAGTGTCCAGACAGATGAGGGGTGGGTGGATATGACTCCCAGCAGTGTACAGACAGATGAGGGGTGGGTGGATAGGACTCCCAGCAGTGTCCACACAGATGAGGGGTGGGTGCAGAGGATTCCCAGCATAGGCCAACAGTATGGGGGTGGATGGATATGACTCCTAGCAGTGTCCACAAAGATGAGGGGTGGGTGGATATGACTCCCAGCAGTGTCTAGACAGATGCGAGGTCGGTAGATATGACTCCCAGCAGTGTCAACACAGATGAGGGGTGGGTGGATATGACTCCCATAAGTGTCCAGACAGATGAGGGGTGGGTGCAGAGGACTCCCAGCATGGGCCAACAGTATGGGGGTGGGTGGATATGACTCCCAGCAGTGTCCAGACAGATGAGGGGTGGGTGAATATTACTCCCAGCAGTGTCCAGACAGATGAGGGGTGGGTGCAGAGGACTCCCAGCAGTGTCCAGACAGATGAGGGGTGGGTGCAGAGGACTCCCAGCATAGGCCAACAGTATGGGGGTGGGTGGATATGACTCCCAGCAGTGTCCACACAGATGAGGGGTGGGTGGATATGACTCCCAGCAGTGTCCAGACAGATGAAGGGTGGGTGGATATGACTCCCAGCAGTGTCCAGACAGATGAGGGGTGGGTGGATATGACTCCCAGCAGTGTCCAGACAGATGAGGGGTGGATGCAGAGGACTTCCAGCATGGGCCAACAGTATGGGGGTGGGTGGATATGACTCCCAGCAGTGTCCAGACAGATGAGGGGTGGGTGAATATTACTCCCAGCAGTGTCCAGACAGATGAGGGGTGGGTGCAGAGGACTCCCAGCAGTGTCCAGACAGATGAGGGGTGGGTGCAGAGGACTCCCAGCATAGGCCAACAGTATGGGGGTGGGTGGATATGACTCCCAGCAGTGTCCACACAGATGAGGGGTGGGTGGATATGACTCCCAGCAGTGTCCAGACAGATGAAGGGTGGGTGGATATGACTCCCAGCAGTGTCCAGACAGATGAGGGGTGGGTGGATATGACTCCCAGCAGTGTCCAGACAGATGAGGGGTGGATGCAGAGGACTTCCAGCATAGGTCAACAGTATGGGGGTGGGTGGATATGACTCCCAGCAGTGTCCCGACAGATGAGGGGTTGGTGGATATGACTCCCAGCAGTGTCCAGACAGATGAGGGGTGGGTGCAGAGGACTCCCAGCATAGGCCAACAGTATGGGGTGGGTTGATATGACTCCCAGCAGTGTCCAGACAGACAAGGGGTGGGTGCAGAGGACTCCCAGCAGTATCCAGACAGATGAGGGGTGGGTGCAGAGGACTCCCAGCATAGGCCAACAGTATGGGGGTGGGTGGATATGACTCCCAGCAGTGTCCACACAGATGAGGGGTGGGTGGATATGACTCCCAGCAGTGTCCACACAGATGATGGTTGGGTGGATATAACTTGCAGCATTGTCCAGACAGATGAGAGGTCAGTGGATATGACTCCCAGCAGTGTCCAGACAGATGAGGGGTGGGTGGATATGACTCCCAGCAGTGTCCGGACAGATGAGGGGTGGGTGCAGAGAACTCCCAGCATAGGCCAACAGTATGGGGGTGGGTGAATATGACTCTCAGCAGTGTCCAGACAGATGAGGGGTGGGTGCAGAGGACTCCCAGCAGTGTCCAGATAGATGAGGGGTGGGCGCAGAGGACTCCCATTATAGGCCAAGAGTATGGGGGTGTGTGGATATGACTCCCAGCAGTGTCCCGACAGATGCGGGGTGGGTGCAGAGGACTCCCAGCATAGGCCAACAGTATGGGGGTGGGTGGATATGACTCCCAGCAGTGTCCACACAGATGAGGGGTGGGTGGATATGACTCCCAGCAGTGTCCACACAGAAGAAGCGTGGGTGGATATGACTCCCAGCAGTGTCTAGACAGATGAGGGGTGGGTGGATATGACTACCAGCAGTGTCCAAACAGATGAGGGGTGGGTGCAGAGGACTCCCAGCATAGGCCAACTATATGTGGGTGGGTGGATATGACTCCCAGCAGTGTCCACACAGATGAGGGGTGGGTGCAGAGGACTCCCAGCATAGGCCAACAGTATGGGGGTGGATGGATATGACTCCTGGCAGTGTCCACACAGATGAGGGGTGGGTGGATATGACTCCCAGCAGTGTCTAGACAGATGAGGGGTGGGTGCAGCGGACTCCCAGCATAGGCCAACTGTATGGGGGTGGGTGGATATGACTCCCAGCAGTGTCCACACAGATGAGGGGTGGGTGGATATGACACCCAGCAGTGTCCAGACCGATGAGGGGTGGATGCAGAGGACTCCCAGCATAGGCCAAAAGTATGGGGGTGGGTGGATATGACTCCCAGCAGTGTCCACACAGATGAGGGGTGGGTGGATATGACTCCCAGCAGTGTCCAGACAGATGAGGGGTCGGTTGATATGACTCCCAGCAGTGTCCACACAGATGAGGGGTGGGTGCAGAGGACTCCCAGCATAGGCCAACTGTATGTGGGTGGGTGGATATGACTCCCAGCAGTGTCCACACAGATGAGGGGTGGGTGCAGAGGACTCCCAGCACAGTCCAGCAGTATGTGGGTGGATGGATATGACTCCTAGCAGTGTCCACAAAGATGAGGGGTTGGTGGATATGACTCCCAGCAGTGTCCAGACGGATGAGGGTGGGGGCAGAGGACTCCCAGCATAGGCCAACAGTATGGGGGTCGGTGGATATGACTCCCAGCAGTGTCCACACAGATGAGGGGTGGGTGGATATGACTCCCAGCAGTGTCCAGACAGATGAGGGGTGGATTCAGAGGACTTGCAGCACAGGTCAACAGTATGGGGGTGGGTGGATATGACTCCCAGCAGTGTCCCGACAAATGCGGGGTTGGTGGATATGACTTCCAGCAGTGTACAGACAGATGAGGGGTGGGTGCAGAGGACTCCCAGCATAGGCCAACAGTATGGGGGTGGGTGGATATGACTCCCAGCAGTGTCCAGACAGACAAGGGGTGGGTGCAGAGGACTCCCAGCAGTGTCCAGACAGATGAGGGGTGGGTGCAGAGGACTCCCAGCATAGGCCAACAGTATGGGGGTGGGTGGGTATAACTCCCATCAGTGTCCACACAGATGAGGGGTCGGTGGATATGACTCCCAGCAGTGTCCACACAGATGAGGGTTGGGTGGATATGACTCCCAGCAGTGTCCAGACAGATGAGGGGTGGGTGGATATGACTCCCAGCAGTGTACAGACAGATGAGGGGTGGGTGGATATGACTCCCAGCAGTGTCCAGACAGATGAGGGGTGGGTGGATATGACTCCCAGCAGTGTCCACACAGATGAGGGTTGGGGGCAGAGGACTCCCAGCATAGGCCAACAGTATGGGGAGGGTGGATATGACTCCCAGCAGTGTCCACACAGATGAGGGGTGGGTGCGGAGGACTCCCAGCATAGGCCAACAGTATGGGGGTGGGTGGATATGACTCCCAGAAGTATCCAGACAGATGAGAGGTCAGTGGATATGACTCCCAGCAGTTTCCACAACGATGAGGGGTGGGTGGATATGACTCCCAGCAGTGTCCAGACAGATGAGGGGTTGGTGCAGAGGACTTCCAGGATAGGCCAACAGTATGGGGGTGCGTGGATATGACTCCCAGCAGTGTCCAGACAGATGAGGGGTGGATGGATATGACTCCCAGCAGTGTCCACAACGATGAGGGGTGGGTGGATATGACTCCCAGCAGTGTCCAGACAGATGAGGGGTGGGTGCGGAGGACTCCCAGCATAGGCCAACAGTATGGGGGTGGGTGGATATGACTCCCAGAAGTGTCCAGACAGATGAGAGGTCAGTGGATATGACTCCCAGCAGTGTCCACAACGATGAGGGGTGGGTGGATATGACTCCCAGCAGTGTCCAGACAGATGAGGGGTTGGTGCAGAGGACTTCCAGGATAGGCCAACAGTATGGGGGTGCGTGGATATGACTCCCAGCAGTGTCCGGACAGATGAGGGGTGGGTGCAGAGAACTCCCAGCATAGGCCAACAGTATGGGGGTGGGTGAATATGACTCTCAGCAGTGTCTAGACAGATGAGGGGTGGGTGCAGAGGACTCTCAGCAGTGTCCAGACAGATGAGGGGTGGGCGCAGAGGACTCCCATTATAGGCCAAGAGTATGGGGGTGGGTGGACATGACTCCCAGCAGTGTCCCGACAGATGCGGGGTGGGTGCAGAGGACTCCCAGCATAGGGCAACAGTATTGGGGTGGGTGGATATGACTACCAGCAGTGTCCACACAGATGAGGGGTGGTTCGATATGACTCCCAGCAGTGTCCACACAGATGAGGGGTGGGTGGATATGACTCCCAGCAGTGTCCACACAGATGAGGGGTGGGTGGATATGACTCCCAGCAGTGTCCACACAGATGAAGCGTGGGTGGATATGACTCCCAGAAGTGTCCAGACAGATGAGGGGTGGGTGGATATGACTTCCAGCAGTGTCCACACAGATGAGGGGTGGGTGCAGAGGACTCCCAGCATAGGCCAACTGTATGTGGGTGGGTGGATATGACTCCCAGCAGTGTCCACACAGATGAGGGGTGGGTGCAGAGGACTCCCAGCATATGGCAACAGTATTGGGGTGGGTGGATATGACTACCAGCAGTGTCCACACAGATGAGGGGTGGTTCGATATGACTCCCAGCAGTGTCCACACAGATGAGGGGTGGGTGGATATGACTCCCAGCAGTGTCCACACAGATGAGGGGTGGGTGGATATGACTCCCAGCAGTGTCCACACAGATGAAGCGTGGGTGGATATGACTCCCAGCAGTGTCTAGACAGATAAGGGGTGGGTGCAGCAGACTCCCAGCATAGGCCAACAGTATGGGGGTGGGTGGATATGACTCCCAGCAGTGTCCAGACAGATGAGGGGTGGGTGGATATGACTCCCAGAAGTATCCAGACGGAAAAGGGGTGGGTGCAGAGGACTCCCAGCATAGGCCAACGGTATGGGTGTGGGTGAATATGACTCCCAGCAGTGTCCACACGGATGAGGGTGGGTGCAGAGGACTCCCAGCATAGGCCAACAGTATGGGGGTGGGTGGATATGACTCCCAGCAGTGTCCACACAGATGAGGGGTGGGTGGATATGACTCCCAGCAGTGGTCACACAGATGAGGGGTGGGTGGATATGACTCCCAGCAGTGTCCTCACAGATGAGGGGTGGGCGGATATGACTCCCAGCAGTGTCTAGACAGGTGAAGGGTCGGTCGATATGACTCCCAGCAGTGTCCAGACAGATGAGGGGTGGGTGGATATGACTCCCAGCAGTGTCCAGACAGATGAGGGGTGGGTGCAGAGGACTCCCAGCATAGGCCAACAGTATGGGGGTGGGTGGATATGACTCCCAGCAGTGTCCCAACAGATGAGGGGTGGGTGGATATGACTCCCAGCAGTGTCCAGACAGATGAGGGGTCGGTGCAGAGGACTCCCAGCAATGTCCAGACAGATGAGGGGTGGGTGCAGAAGACTCCCAGCATAGGCCAACGGTATCCGGGTGGGTGGATATGACTCCCAGCAGTGTCCACACAGATGAGGGGTGGGTGGATATGACTCCCAGCAGTGTCCACACAGATGAGGTGTGGGTGCAGAGTGTAGGAAGGTGGATATCTGACTATGGTTACCCCCAAACTTTTTGCCTGGTGTTTAGCTGGTTTTTGACATAGTTGGCCTGGGATCCTGCTATTCAGGGCCCCAGGCTAATTGCTCTCTCCTTAAAATGGACTCCATGTACCTTAGGTACATACACCATTGGAACTGGTTCACCTTATTGGCCCCTGTAACAGTGTACCCAGGTACCCAGGGCATAGGTGCTTCCAAGGCCTACCAGGGGCTGCAGCATGTATTGTGCCACCCCTGGCCTGGCCTCCATATTTGACACAACTGGCTTATCACTCAGCTGGGGTAAGTCGGTGTAACCACCCCTTACTTAGGTGTAGTATGCCTATACCTAACCTAAAATGGACACATATGTTCCTATCAGTCACTCCTATGGAAGGCCTCATCAATCCTGGAGGCAGAGTGCTTGGAAATATGTGAGATAGTGCTCTGGCATGAGCTGAGCCTGTCTGCAGCTTTCGGAACCATGTCCTTTAGCTGTTTCATGATATTGCCATACCATATACTCTTAAGTGCATTATGAACCTCGCGGTTAAATGCTATCTTGGGTTTGGCTTTATCAAAACATGTCGAGTAAGGTGTCATACGAATTGGAATACTACCCCCTCGCCAGTTCTGGCGACGGGGGTAGCATTCCACCCTTCTAGAGGGGCACGACATGTACCTAGCCTGAACCCCGGTTAAAGTTAAACAGAGCCCTAGCATCCCAAAATGGATGCTGCCACCACAGACACAAGTCTGACCTCCTGCTGCTGGGAGTCCTTCCAGCGAGGGCAGCTTGGACAAAGGGTTTCCTGCCTGGGGAGGTGCTAGCACCACTCCAGACAGGATTTTGTGTATTGGGTAGGACAGGGCTGAATAGAATCAGACATGCCTGGGGCACACAAGGTGTCCCTGTGCATAGGCCAGTTCAAACCGGTGCTGGGGCTTTCCAGCCCCAGTCCTGGCACGAAACTGGACAAAGGAAAGGGGGTGTAACCACCCCCCTTCCTGGTTCCACCCAGAGGAGGGACCTAGTAGGTGATCCGGCCCCCCAGATTCGAATAGGAGTGGGAGCTGTGTCCTGAGACTTCAGATCATCCTGAATCAACTTGAAATACAGAAGAAGACTGGACTTCGACATTCTGCTGCACAGAAGACGGAAGAGAATCTCAATTGTGGCCAAGGAGTGACCACCCTGTGAATACAGGCACCAACCAGCAACTCGACGTCTGCTTTGCCGCCGTCTCCTGCCGGAGCCCGAGCCCAGAGCCTGACAAGACCCAGACTCCCAGACTTCTCACCGCCCGATCCACAGTCCCTGCAAAGAAGGGACCCGTGGAGGCACCGAGAGACGTGGGACCGGACATCTTGGAAGACCCCTGAAACGCTGACTGCGCAGCATCAGAGGCACCCTCGACGTTGTGCTTTGGGGTTTGAAAAGCCCTAACCTCGAGCAGCCCTTGCACCAAAGATCAGCCCCCCAGCATCTCCACGATCTGCGTGGGGCCCTTTTGCACCTTGCCACTCGACGCGCCATCCCGGCCACTTGCCACGTGGCTAGCGGCCATCTTGGCGATGAAACCTACAACTTTCACTGCGGGTCTGGTTGCTCCATACTTGCCCTTGCTCCTGTAAAAAGGAGTATCTGCTCTGACCTTGCTGGTCCGAGTAACAAGCCTTTTTCGATTCCTGCGTGGCTTGCACTAGCCAAGGCCTGTTTGCTCCAATCAAGTTGCCGACACCGCCAACAGCGAGAAGCCTGCGTGGGACAGCTCGTGACCGACTCCTGGATGTCTTCAACCCCTCGTGTCTACGTGGCTGCAGAAAGAAGCTACACGACATCACCTGTTTGCGCCCGACATTGCCTGGTTCCACTCTGGTTCCACGGTAGTCACTGGCTAGTGACTTTGAACATTGTCCCCTCTGCTTTCAGGTCTTCACCTCTTCAGATCCACCCTTGGATCCACCGGAACTCTTCACATCGAGTCGCCTGCAGCATCTTCAGCTCCAAGCACCATCGACCTGCGTGACGAAACCCGACACTACTTCGACCCTATGCACCTGCTTCCTGTGGGTGAGGTAACTCAGCTCCGCCGGTGTTCCCACACTGGTACACACCTCTAGTGTCTGTGTCTCAAGTTTCATCCTTCTAGGTCACTCGGAAGGTTCCTTTTTAACTAACTTTGTAACTTTTACGCACCATTGACATTGCATTGGTAAAGCGTGCACTTTCCGCACTGCACCCGAGTCCCGCGGGCCTTTCCCGACTTCTTCACTGCTAGTCCCGAACAGCTCCAGCGATTCCCCAGGCCCTAGGCCTCTTCACTTTCCCCATAGTGGTTCTTATACCACTATTTTAGTATATGGTTTAGGTGGCCCCTAGGGCTCATCCATATTGTGCAACTTTTGTGTATTTAAACTGTGTTTTGTTTTAACGCATTTGCTTCTGTGCTCATAAAGAGTATCAGGGATCTTTGTAGTAATAAATCTATATATATTTTCAATATATATCTGTGTGGTGTCCTTTCATTTGGTATTCAAGGGATTGTGTATGGTAAAACAGCTTGCTTCACATGCCTTTACAGAGTTTAGCCTAAGACTGCTTAGTCCATGCTACCCCTAGGATAGCTTGTCTATAAGGTTGACTTTACAACCTGCACCATAAGGGTTGCTTGGCATGGTACAAGGTGATCACTAGACTAGTGAGCATCATATACCAGGCCAACTTCTCACATTGGTGAGCAGCGAATTGGGATTTGAGCTTGCTGTTGTTTTACCATTACAATCTTTGAAAATATCATTTGAAAGATCATACAGGTACCTGATAGGTACACTAAAACAAGACTAGATATACTTAAGTTCTACTGAACTTAGTTGTTGTAGAGGATAGGGAGTAGCACACCCTGACTACAACTACTAGATAGGTTTTGTAGGAAAACACAAGTGTAGGTAGATTGCAACACATCCACCACACTAGAGCAATGTCTGGAGCAGAGGGATCCACTGGAACCACCTCTGTTGAGAGTGACCCTCCAAGGGCACCATCCAAATTTGCTATCTTTCCATTTAAGGAACTGAGGCAGCTGTGTTCCATGAGAGGAATCAAAACAGGTCCTTCTCCTACAGCAGGACACCTCAGAGAGCTATTAGACCAGTCTGAAGCTCTAAAGAACTCCAAGCCAGGCACCTCAGGGACTGGTGAGGAAGTTTCTCCTTCTGAAGATGATACCCCTGATGCCCCTGCCCCTGTCATCCAGATAGATGAGGAAGACCAGACCCCTGGGAATTCTCAGCCTGAGGAAGAAGAGGGAGAGGAGGTAGAAGAAAGTGATTCTGATGATGATCGAGATAGCCAGGTATTAGTCAGCAGGCTTAACCAGGCTAACTTAAGCTTATTTGGGACTGAAGGTGGGTCCAACCCATTCAGACCCCCAAATGGACTTAACCAGGAGCATAGGAGGAGGAGGAATCACTCAGGTGAGTCCAATACTTCCCATGTTTCTAAAGGTTCTCATGGTAACTCCAGAAGGGAGTTCCCTAGCCCTCAGAGAAGGGAACATGAGGCCAAAATGAGAGAGGCTGAACTTAGGATCCAGAGACAAGAATTAGAAGTTGCCCTGGCCAAAGAGAAACTTGCTAGAGCAAGGCCGCCTAGAGAGAGTGGATTAGATTCCACTGGTGGCAGCACTATCCCTAAGGATAAAGACAGGTCCTATGACAATAGAAACCTGAGTAAGATTGTGCCCCCCTACAAAGTTGGGGATGATATTCACAAGTGGATGACTGCACTTGAGAGAGCTTGCAAAGTACAGCAGGTCCCTCAGGAGCAGTGGGCAGTAATCTTGTGGCTCTCCTTTGAAGGTAGAGGCCGAGACAGACTCCTCACAGTTAGTGATGGGGATTCTAGAAACTACCTGGTCCTGAAGAGTGCTCTGATTGATGGGTTAGGCTTAACCACTGAACAGTACAGGTTAATGTTCAGAGACACCCAGAAGACACAGACTCAGGACTGGTCTGAATTTGTTGAATGTGCCACTAAGACTCTGGAGGGCTGGTTGCTGGGAAGTAAGGTTACTGACTATACAGGATTGTATAATTTAATTATGAGAGAGCAAATCTTAAGTAATTGTCAAAATCAGCTTCTACATCAGCACCTGGTTGACTCTGATCTGACCTCCCCACAAGAATTGGGTAGGAGGGCAGACAAATGGGTCAGAACCAGGATCAGGCCTAAGAACCAGGGTGGTGACCAAAAGAAAGAGACTACCAAGCCTCAAGAGAAGGGTGGGGATAAAAGTAAGGAAAAGACTTCCCCAGGGCCCCAAAACTCCAAGGATGGGGGTCGGTCCCAAGACACTTCTTCAACCCAGAAAAAGCCTTATTGTTATGCCTGTAAACAGGTTGGGCATTACAAAACAGACAGCTGTTGTCCCAAGAATGGCAATAAAGAGAATATACCTCCAAAGCCAGCTCCAACACCTCCTGTTACTGTCAGCAGTAATCTCCCAGGAAGTGGGAGCACACCCAGGAATCTGGGTGGGTTTACTTTTGGAGGACAGGTGGAGTCTGGCCTATCCAGGTCCCCTAACTCAGATACTCTTGTCTATGAGACTGGCATGGGGTTTGCCAATTTCACTGCTGGCCCAAACACTTTGAGCAAGTATAGACAGGAGCCCCTCATCAATGGCTTGAAAGTTGAGGCCTTTAGAGACACAGGGGCTAGCATCACCATGGTGGCTGAATGTCTAGTCCCCTCAAGGCAACTTTTACCTGATGCCACATATCAGGTGACAAACATTGATGAAATAGAAACCAAACATCCCATGGCAGTAGTCAATCTTAGCTGGGGAGGTGTCACTGGCCCAAAGAGAGTGGCAGTGTCAGCAAACTTGCCTGTAGATTGCCTACTTGGTAATGATTTGGAAATCTCAGCCTGGGCTGAGGTTGAACAGGAAACCCATTCTAGAATGGTAAATCTCCATGGAAAGGTTAGTGGGGCTGTAATGGCTACAGCCCCAATCCAAGATGTCCTCCCTGAAAATGTTGGGAGGGCTGAGCAAACCTCAGCCCCATCTTTAGCTAACTTCCCTCCTGAAAAGATTAGCAGAGCTGTTATGATAACAGCTCATACCCAAACTGAGTCTCCTCCTGAAAAGGTTGGTGGGGCTGTGATGGCCACAGCCCAAACTCAAACTGATACCTGGGTAGTGAAGCCTGAAATGATGGATCACTCCACCCAAACTGAGAGCATTGAGGAGGAAGAGAAATCTCCCTCCCACCAGACTTTAGGAAAGGATCAGCCTCCTCAGGGAACTGATCTTACCCCTGATGAAGGAACTGTCCCAGAGGTTGTTAGGCCTGGCCTGACAGAGCCTCTGATGGCAGTGGACCCTTCTCAGGTGGGAACCAGTCTGGAGCAGGTATCCTGCCCCTCTCTACCTTGCCTTGCTCAGCCCAGGGCTGCAGAGGACAAGAAGGACAGTGAGCCCCAAAGGGCCCCCTGTCAAATAAAGCAACCCCATCAACAGATTAGGGGCACCGAAACTAGTAGCCCTAGTGAGGTGAAAACTTTAAAAACTCCTGAGGGAGCCCCCTTAAAAGTAGTTAGGGACCTCCCACAGATGGATTCTGTTGGGCACAGCCAACCCTGGGACCCCAAGGCCCCAAACCTGACCTGTTCCTCCAGTAAGCCAACAAGAGGGACCCAGCCTCCAGCTTTAGGTAGCCAGAGGTTGACCCTGAGAGCACAGTGCAACTCAGTCAAAGAAAGAAAGGCACATATGGTGGAGAGTGATTGGAGGAAGCTGAGTCCTACAGAGGGACCTCACTTCAGTACTCCATCCCAACACCAGCCTTTAACTTTGCAAAGACACACCACAGGTAGAGATTCCCTATGGTGGAGACCCTCAGATACCATTAGGGTGAGGGATTGCTTAGTGGACCATGAGACAGGGGGTAACCAAGCCAGAGCTGGTACTTCCTTATATGGCCACTTAGGCAATATAGGCTTACCTGGTCAAGGATAGCCTTATCTCCTTTCGTTTGGGGGGGGGGGTTATGTAGGAAGGTGGATATCTGACTATGGTTACCCCCAAACTTTTTGCCTGGTGTTTAGCTGGTTTTTGACATAGTTGGCCTGGGATCCTGCTATTCAGGGCCCCAGGCTAATTGCTCTCTCCTTAAAATGGACTCCATGTACCTTAGGTACATACACCATTGGAACTGGTTCACCTTATTGGCCCCTGTAACAGTGTACCCAGGTACCCAGGGCATAGGTGCTTCCAAGGCCTACCAGGGGCTGCAGCATGTATTGTGCCACCCCTGGCCTGGCCTCCATATTTGACACAACTGGCTGATCACTCAGCTGGGGTAAGTCGGTGTAACCACCCCTTACTTAGGTGTAGTATGCCTATACCTAACCTAAAATGGACACATATGTTCCTATCAGTCACTCCTATGGAAGGCCTCATCAATCCTGGAGGCAGAGTGCTTGGAAATATGTGAGATAGTGCTCTGGCATGAGCTGAGCCTGTCTGCAGCTTTCGGAACCATGTCCTTTAGCTGTTTCATGATATTGCCATACCATATACTCTTAAGTGCATTATGAACCTCGCGGTTAAATGCTATCTTGGGTTTGACTTTATCAAAACATGTCGAGTAAGGTGTCATACGAATTGGAATACTACCCCCTCGCCAGTTCTGGCGACGGGGGTAGCATTCCACCCTTCTAGAGGGGCACGACATGTACCTAGCCTGAACCCCGGTTAAAGTTTGGGGGTAACCATAGTCAGATATCCACCTTCCTACTAGTGAGCATCATATACCAGGCCAACTTCTCACACAGAGGACTCCCAGCATAGGCTAACAGTATGGGGGTGGGTGGATATGACTCCCAGAGGTGTCCAAACAGATGAGGGTGGTTGCAGAAGACTCCCAGCATAGGCTAACCGTATGGGGGTGTTCGGATATGACTCCCAGCAGTGTCCACACAGATGAGGGGCGGGTGGATATGACTCCCATCAGTGTCCAGACAGATGAGGGGTGGGTGCATTGGACTCCCAGCATGGGCCAACAGTATGGGGGTGGGTGGATATGACTCCCAGCAGTGTCCAGACAGATGAGGGGTGGGTGGATATGACTCCCAGCAGTGTCCAGACAGATGAGGGGTGGGTGCATTGGACTCCGAGCAAGGGCCAACTGTATGAGGGTGGGTGGATATGACTCCCAGCAGTGTCCAGACAGATGAGCGGTGGGTGCAGAGGACTCCCAGCATAGGCCAACAGTATGGGGGTGGGTGGATATGACTCCCAGCAGTGTCCAGACAGATGAGGGGTGGGTGGATATGACTCCCAGAAGTATCCAGACAGATGAGGGGTGGGTGCAGAGTACTCCCAGCATAGGCCAACAGTATGGGTGTGGGTGAATATGACTCCCAGCAGTGTCCAGACGGATGAGGGTGGGTGCAGAGGACTCCCAGCATAGGCCAACAGTATGGGGGTGGGTGGATATGACTCCCAGCAGTGTCCACACAGATGAGGGGTGGGTGGATATGACTCCCAGCAGTGGTCACACAGATGAGGGGTGGGTGGATATGACTCCCAGCAGTGTCCACACAGATGAGGGGTGGGTGGATATGACTCCCAGGAGTGTCCCGACAGATGAGGGGTGGGTGGATATGACTCCCAGCAGTGTCCAGACAGATGAGTGGTCGGTGCAGAGGTCTCCCAGCAATGTCCAGACAGATGAGGGGTGGGTGCAGAGTACTCCCAGCATAGGCCAACAGTATGGGTGTGGGTGAATATGACTCCCAGCAGTGTCCAGACGGATGAGGGTGGGTGCAGAGGACTCCCAGCATAGGCCAACAGTATGGGGGTGGGTGGATATGACTCCCAGCAGTGTCCACACAGATGAGGGGTGGGTGGATATGACTCCCAGCAGTGGTCACACAGATGAGGGGTGGGTGGATATGACTCCCAGCAGTGTCCACACAGATGAGGGGTGGGTGGATATGACTCCCAGGAGTGTCCCGACAGATGAGGGGTGGGTGGATATGACTCCCAGCAGTGTCCAGACAGATGAGTGGTCGGTGCAGAGGTCTCCCAGCAATGTCCAGACAGATGAGGGGTGGGTGCAGAAGACTCCCAGCATAGGCCAACGGTATCGGGGTGGGTGGATATGACTCCCAGCAGTGTCCACACAGATGAGGGGTGGGTGGATATGACTCCCAGCAGTGTCCACACAGATGAGGGTGGGTGCAGAGGACTCCCAGCATAGGCTAACAGTATGGGGGTGGGTGGATATGACTCCCAGAGGTGTCCAAACAGATGAGGGTGGTTGCAGAGGACTCCCAGCATAGGCTAACAATATGGGGGTGGGTGGGTGGATATGACTCCCAGCAGTGTCCACACTGATGAGGGGTGGGTGAAGAGGACTCCCAGCATAGGCCAACAATATGGGGGTGGATGGATATGACTCCTAGCAGTGTCCACGCAAATGAGGGGTGGGTGGATATGACTCCCAGCAGTGTCCAGACAGATGAGGGGTGGGTGCATTGGACTCCCAGCATGGGCCAACAGTATGGGGGTGGGTGGATATGGCGTCAAGCAGTGTCCAGACAGATGAGGGGTGGGTGGATATGACTTCCAGCAGTGTCCAGACAGATGAGGGGTGGGTGGATATGACTCCCAGCAGTGTCCAGACAGATGATGGGTGGGTGCAGAGGACTCCCAGCATATGCCAACAGTATGGGTGTGGGTGAATATGACTCCCAGCAGTGTCCAGACAGTAGAGGGCTGGGTGCAGAGGACTCCCAGCAGTGTCCAGACAGATGAGAGTGGGTGCAGAGGACTCCCAGCATAGGCCAACAGTATGGGTGGGTGGATATGACTCCCAGCAGTGTCCACACAGATGAGGGGTGGGTGTATATGACTCCCAGCAGTGTCCACACAGATGAGGGGTGGGTGGATATGACTCCCAGCAGTGTCCACACAGATGAGGGGTGGGTGGATATGACTCACAGCAGTGTCCAGACAGATGAAGGTGGGTGGATAGGACTCCCAGCAGTGTCCAGCCAGATGAGGGGTGGGTGGATATGACTCCCAGCAGTGTCCAGACAGATGAGGGGTGGGTGCAGAGGTCTCCCAGCATAGGCCAACAGTATGGGGGTGGGTGGATATGACTCCCAGCAGTGTCCAGACAGATGACGGGTGGGTGGATATGACTCCCAGCAGTGCCCAGACAGATGAGGGGTGGGTGGATATGACTCCCAGCAGTGTTCAGACAGATGAGGGGTGGGTGGATATGACTCCCAGCAGTGTCCAGACAGATGAGGAATGGGTGCAGAGGACTCCCAGCACTACTCAGATATAGGGTGTGTACATCATAATGCCACAAGTACATGGGGGTATTTGCACATCCCTAACTTGTGACTTTCATGACAGTGCCATAGCAACACATCACTTACAGCAGTTTCCCACTCCCTGGAGGATGGATTACTGTCACACTCTGCGGGACACACCACATGTGGGCGTGATGTCAAATTCCACAAGCATACCCACCCATAGAGTTTGCTGGCTAAATACACACCCGACCATCATGACACTATAATATCTAGGGATGTAATAGCCCACCAAACAAAGAGAGCTAAATGGAACACACACTGTCACGTACATCCCTGGGCTGATATGAATGTCCAGGTGGTGGCCAGACCACCAAGATGTAGTCTATCATGGAAGGAATAGGGTTCAAAACCCTTAGGTACAATGCTCAGAATTGTGAGTCCTGTGCCCAAATACCCTGCAGAACAGTTTCCAACATAGGGGAAGGCTGTGATAACACACATGCACAGTGCCAAAAAGGGTGAATGTGTCCATGAAGGCATTTGTACCTACTCAAAACACAAGTACAGTGAGTAGCATGGATGGCACAGACAAATGAGCAGCACACATCTATGAGCAGGCATGGCACTTGCTGAAGGGAACCGTCACCAAAACAGGAAATGTGCGCACATGTCAGCACAACAATTGTGCAACTGTCTGCAGTGACGATCTCAGGTGTCACAGAGGAAGGAATACTTTTTGGGACAATGTCTGAAGCCAAACTGATCCTCCACAAACAATGATTAATTGCAGACACATTGTGAAGACACACAGATCCCATGGTCGATCTCATGACCATCATCAAAAAATATAGTTCACAACCCCAAAACATTAGTATGACACCAGCTCCAGGGCCCTCATCAACAACATCAAGTACCTGAAATGCAATAGTGTAGAATGCAAAATAAAAGGCTTTATTCAGCTTCAAAATCAAACAATTAGAAAAATGGGTCCAAGCTCTAAAGAGTCCAATTGTCAGTCCATAACAAAGTCCTTTGGAGGACGTAGGGGAGGTCATCTATCCCAAACTTGCCTGCACAGGAATGGACTAATGGTCTGTTGACCATTGGGGGCATCATCGAGTTCAGGACCAGGCACCAAAGGGACAGTAGTGGGAAGGGTAGGTGTGGTGGGTGCAAGGTGGGACGTATCGTCCTCAGTGGCTTGTGCAGCGCCAAAGGTGGAAATGTACTCAGCGCTGCACACTGCTGCCAGTTCGTCAAGACCACTCCCTGTACCCGGGGACAATATGGGAGTGGAGGTTGAGGGCTGTGCGTGTTGCGGACTGTGAGTTTGGCTGCGTGTGTGTGATCTGACCCCAGTACCTGCAGGTGTGCCTGCCGCCCTCTGAGATTGCGTGCCGGGAGGTGTACGCTTTGACTTTTGTTGGGGTGTGCTGCATGTGTCCATAAGTGTGCATGATCGTGCCTTCCTGCGTGTGCTTTGGACAGGTATGTGAGAGGGGAGTGTGGATGGGTCCGAAGGAGGGGGGGACGGACCGCTGCAGGAGGGCAACTGCTGCCGTCAGTGAGGAGTCCATGGACGTGAGAATCCGACATTGGTCAGACATCATAGCTGACAAGCCCTCCATGAATGACAACAACTGGGTCAGTATTTTAGTCTGGCCATGGAGGACTGTCAGCATTGTTGTCTGACCAACATGAATCTGCCATAGTAGGTCCACAGACTCGGCACTGAGGGCAGCAGGGGAGACAGGGGAAGGGGGTGCAGTGCCTGGGCTGAAGGAGACATGGGAAGCTGCGCGGACAGAAGGGACTGGAACAATCGGGAGGGTGGAGATGGTACTGGAGGAGGCGGGGACAGACACAGTGCTGCCTCAAGTGTTGCGGCGTATTCCCCCTCCTCCAGGGAGTCAGAGGCAGACCCATCTGCATGGCAGGAAGTGTCGCCTTCCAAAAGGTATGCAGGCCGACTCCCCTCACCCTCCGTGCCACTAGCTCCCTCCGACTCCACAGCGATGGTGGCACTGTTGCTGGGTCCCTCCTCTTGGTCCGTGCATGTATCTCCTTCTGTCTCTGTTGATGATGCTGTGGGCAAGTAGAAGAAACAGAAAGGCATCAGTCACCTGTACACATCTGACACATGAGCACAAAAACAGTAGGTCATACTGCAAATCATGGCATGCATCATGAGTAACAGCCAGATAGCCCTGCACATATTTGAGACTTGTACTACCCAGTTGGTATGGACACAATGCTACTTGGACACAAGGATCCAAAGAACACACCAGGCCACAACTTGAATGAGAATTACACATAGAGGCTACTGTTTCTTTACAGGAGAGTTGATCAATACAATGAAGTGATGCCACCTCAAATACACAAAAAAAGTAACAGTAGTGGTGACGCTCAGGGAACAATAACCCACCTCACTCCCCAATGTGATACAACACTCAGAGCCCAGTAAGTACATTGTTTAAAATATCAATTTTAAGAAATGTTAGCATCTTGGGACTCACCACACTTTACATATTCGACATGTATTGAATGTGGTAAATCACCATCTTGTGTAGGCAACACGTATGTGCCTGCATGACAGATGTCTCACAATGAAAAGCACACAAAAAAGATTTACACCTTCTATAAAAACAGCTGGCATCCTTTAAGATAAAACACTGTTAGAAACAAATGTTATTACAGATTTGCCACATACATGGTCCAACGGAGTTCTGGATGTTTGACACTCATTACTTTGTATAATTGACAACAAACAAGTGTCAAGACCTCAAGACCACTGTGGGGACATGTATATGGAGATCAAGACACACCATTAATCACTAAAACTGGACTCTTTGAAAAGCTGCCTGCTTCTTTGACGAAAGTGGAAATGTCGTTTTGTGTGCACTACCTTGTGAGACAACTATCATGCAGGCATATAAGTGTCATTTACACAATTCATCATATTAACAAATCCAAAACATGAACAACTTTTTACAAGTCTTGTGAGTGCCAAGGTACAATCATTTATGTGACACTACTTGAAATATGACAGTCCTCATATGGGCATCCATTCCCTGATGACACAGTTGCTTGCACCTAAGACCTTCTGGTTGTCATGTGAAGTGGCACACATGTCCCAACTCAGGACAATGCTTCAGCTAATGGGCCTGCAATTGTGATGAACAAAATCATTGCTGCATTGTGGACACACCGTTATCCCCAGGCAAAATGTCAACGCAGAAGTGTGCAGAGTAACACAATACACCGTAGCATCTGAACTACATAAATTTGGCAAAATTGTATGAGGCACAATCATGTCTGGAACCAAATGACATTGGCTGCCAAGCCCCAAATGAAATCACTGACTAACATTACAGGGGCATTGCATAGTGAAACATTGATCAGCCAATTCACACCCACAGGTCAGCCCTGGCAAGGCTAAATCAGGCAGGCCCACGTAGTCCTCTCCTGCACAACACCCCCATACCTCAGTCAATGTGACTGCTACAGCTCAAGAAGTGAGACCTCCGAATCAGGCTAACAAAATCTGTGCAGCAACAATCCAAAAAGTAACAGCAGCTCACCTCGTGGGGCTGGCAATACATTTTACTCACAAACAACCAACAACAGATTGTTGTGAATAGGCACACAGGCACTGCCCAGTGTGAGTATGCAGAATCCTAATCTTGTATCCATGTCCAGTGGACACATGTAGCAGACACAGAAAAAATACAAACTATGCCAGGGATCAATACCACTGAGGCAGACCCATGCTGCAGCCACATAGAATGTGCACTGTGTTGGATGACACACATGATTAGGAGGCCAGGGTGTCTCAGGGGACTGTAGTGGGCACACTGGTCCGTGGGTCTGGAATGAGCTGACTGTACCACGAGTAACCGTCATGGCACTATGCATATCTCACACTGATGTACATCATGTCTGAGAACCCAACACGGGTCTTGCATGCTGCAAGGGTGTGCAGTAGAAACCTCACACTCCTATGTTGAGACTCATCATCAGTGCAAACAAATATGAAGGCAAAACAAAGTGCACAGGTCATGGCACAGGCAAAGTCCCAACCCATGTCACAGACCATCCTCCCACATGATGCATATATCAATGTGCAGTCTTATTTCCTTGCACTATAGATGAGCATGATGCAAATGTGATTACACACAGACCAGGGGACACATGTGAAGGAGGGTAAGGGATGAAAATGAGTACCAGGTGACTATGGTGAACTGAAAAGACACTGTACATATAACCTCTCTGACCAGACACCACAACTGTGGGAGTGTAGCCAGGCTTCAGAGCACTTCAAAAAGCATGTGACACACTACACAACAAACAGCCATGTACCTACCCCCTCCTTGCTGCTATCTCTCATGCAACTGCCTATCGAGGTCTGGGAAGACGACTGCCAGGACCCGGAGCATGTGGGGGGTGAGGTGACAGCTTTCACCATGCCGGCATGGGGGCTCCAGGTCAAGCTGGACCCGGGCGATACGCCAGGTCCAGCACCGGATGTCCTGCCACTGCTTCTGAATGTTGTGCAGCTGCCGGCGATGGCCCTCCGCAGACCTGATGGCACTGACTATCTCCAACCATATTTCCCCCTCTCGTAGGCAGTTACCTGTCAGGAAGACAAAGTGAAACAACATCACTACACCTGCTCCATGTCCCCGACACACACATTTGCACACCATTGCTAATGTGAACAGGGCATAGGATGGTGGCAGGACTTGCAACATTGTCCATGTGAATTAGGCCTGTGTGCAAGCCACAATGCACTACATGGCATTGAAAGCCTACAGATGGCGTAACACGTGCAATAGACTCACAGATCATGGCACACACTGGGCAACACATGCAACTGCAGGGTGTGGGATGGCACGTGACAAGCACTCACATATCCCACTCCACTTGAGAACCCTCAGCAGACCAGACAGACACACCCTGGCACAGATCACTCGCCTGTCACTGACAACAGCGGAAACAACCCTCACTTTGCACATGTGCCCATTGACAATGGGGTGTCACAGGTGTTGTGCTACCTTAGCAATTCAGACACACAGCACTGCTTACATGTCACATCAGATGGCAGAGCAGCTGCATACGCCATGCAGCAGTAGTGCAAGACATCACATTCACACTCAGCCAGATGACAAGGAACATTCACACATATCAATGTTCATGAGGTCTAAGACATCATTTGGACAATCTCACCACTGGTCCCCTCAAGTCATAAACATCTGTGAGCACAGTCACCTGTCACTCCTGGGGGAACACTGTTCCACCTCAGGACATTTGAGAATGAAGCCACCAAGGTCTGGCATGGCTGAAAGTGTCATTCACTATGCAGTAAAGGTCACAGTAAGCACAATGCAAGTGAGGAGTGAACACACATGAACTACATCATGCTCTGCATGAGGCACACCACCATGTACACCCCGGGACTCACTCACAACCACATTGAATGTCTGTCCCACCAATACACAATGCCTGTTGTGACACTCACACAACAGGTGCACACTCAAAGGTTGTGCAGTCAGCACTCACCTGCTCCTCTGGTCTCCCATACATCTTGCTGTACTGTGGTAGAAGTGCATCCAGCAGGGCCTTGTTTTCCTCCTCACTGAAGGCTGGGGCTATGTCCACAGTACGGGCCATCATGATATGCCAGAGGATGCAGAGACAGCAGCAGTGGGGTCCACTCCAATGTTGTGCAGGCAAGTGCTCTCTCAGGGCTACATGCAGGCTTAAATAAGTGCTGCTGAGGGGCTCTCAGTTTCAGGAGTACAGTGTGATAGGCCAGATTAGTTTGCATCCTACATTTCATCCAATCCCTTCACACATAAGGCCCTGTCACACATTTGCATGGTTTAAAATTTGAGCTTCAGCTCCACAATCATTTTGCAACATTGTATATTTATGACCAACTAAATTTTGCAGGGCACCAGTAGCACACTTTCAAATCTCAGTATCCATGTCAACCAGAATGTATTCACGGTCTACTACTCGTTCCCTAGGTGTCCCCTAACTCTTTTTTGACATACACACACTTGTACGGTACGTTTCACGCGCTCACGTATTGCACGATTACAATAGTGATACGATGCGCACACACGCACGGAAAGTAGGGGTACAGTTCGCTCGCGTATGGCACGATTACATAGTGATACGATGCGCACACACGCATGGAAAGTAGGGGTACGGTTCGCTCGCGTATCGCACGATTAAAATAGTGATACAATGCGCACACGTGCACGGAAAGTAGGGGTACGGTTCGCTCGCGTATGGCACTATTATAAAAGTGATACGATGCGCACACACGCACGGAAAGTAGGGGTATGGTTCGCTCGCGTATGGCACCATTACAATAGTGATACAATGCGCACACACGCACAGAAAGTAGGGGTATGGTTTTCTCGCTTATGGCACGATTACAATAGTGATACGATGCGCACACACGCACGGACATTAGGGGTACGGTTCGCTTGCGTATGGCACGATTACAATAGTGAGACGATGCGCACACACGCATGGACAGTAGGGGTACGGTTTGCTTGCGTATGGCACGATTACAATAGTGATACAATGCGCACACACGCACGGAAAGTAGGGGTAAGGTTCGCTCGCGCGTGGCACGATTACAATAGTGATATGATGCGCACACACGCACGGAAAGTAGGGGTACGGTTCGCTCACGTATGGCACGATTACAATAGTGATACGATGCGCACACACGCACGGAAAGTAGGGGTACGGTGCGTTTCAGACGGTACGGTTCACACGCTGTAGTGAATGCAGGGGTAGGGTGCGTTTCAGACGGTACGGTTCAAACGCTGTAGTGAATGCAGGGGTACGGTGCGTTTCAGATGGTACGGTTCACACGCTGTAGTGAATGCAGGGGTACGGTGCGTTTCAGACAGTACGGTTCACACGCTGTAGTGAATGCAGGGGTACGGTGGTGCTCAGACGGTACGGTTCACAGTCTCACGTATGGCACCATTACAATAGTGATACGAGGCGCACACATGGCAGGTATGTAGGGGTACGTTTCAAACAAGGATGTCTATCAAGTTCTTGTCATAGCATACTTACATGAGCAGGCCCTAGGTGTGGCAGGCAGTGATATAGCACAGGGCATGTGATCTTGTTGCACAATCGCTGTGTGATTACCTGTTGACACATGTCATGTGTGATGGGGCACTATGTGGTACACATCACCTTTACACTTGTCCCATATGTATCATTATGCAGATGTTTTCATGTACATCAACACCGGGATGGCACATTCATCACTACGGGCACCTGTCTCATTATGCCAGGGACAGGGGCACTTTGTCACTTGACATTTCACGCTCAGCATGACCCTATAAGACTATGTCCGGTGTGTGTAATGTGAAAGATTGAGCTTGCTTTTTGTGTTCCGTAAACTGCATCTGCTGTTGGTGCATCTAACATGGGTCTGTGTTGAGATGGGAATGGTTTCACATGTACGCACACCATGCCGCATGTGCATTCTCACGGCTTTTGGCTCTGATGGCATCAGACATAATTTTTCCCCAGGCATACATATCTGCATCGTGACAATGGCTGTGTTGTTTTGTTGTCACATGCACACCTTAATCGCAATGTGTTTGATATGTACATTAGACATTCCATGTGACCTGTGAGTGTGCCTTGCAGTCTGTTGTCTAGATGGGATGACAACCTTACACTGCAGGTATCGTGATGTGTGTCACTCCCGTGATATCTTGGGCTGTTCACTCAGACCAGCCCAGCAGTTCATTTGAGGGCATGTCATGTTTATTTTAAAATCAACTGGTGTATCTGGGTTGTTGTAGGAGTGACAGCAAGCTGCCATATATGTCCTGGATGTATTGCACACGCCACACTCCATAGTGACCTGATGTGTACTAGCAGTTTTGCATGTGCTCTGTACATTGCTATCGATGTTGGCTGACAGTTATTCTCCATTCTTCCCAAATATGTCCTGCAGGGCACTGCCTCTACCAAGGCCATTTCCAGACTTGGGAACGTGACTGCATCCGACGTTACAGATTCACTCGACAGTTGATTCTGGACTTGACGAACAGGCTGGAACCACATCTCCAACTGCGACACAGGTATCCAACTGCGCTGAGCCCCAAGCTAAAGGTGATGGCAGCCCTCCATTTCTTTGCAACAGGTACGTTTCAATTTACCATAGGGGATGTCGGGGGAATGTCCCAAACAATGTTCAGCCGTGTCCTGCGTGATGTTTTAGCTGCCATGTTGGAGCACATAGATGAATTCATCAGATTTCCGACTCCGGAAGAGTTGACAGATGTCAAGGGTGAATTCTATGCTCTGGGAGGGATGCCACATGTCATTGGGTCCATTGATGGGACACATGTGGCCTTGGTGCCACCAAAGGCTCAGGAGCAGGCTTACAGCAACAGGAAACATTACCATTCAATAAATGCCCTGGTGGTGTGTCTTGCTAACATGCAATTTCCCATGTTTGTGCATGTTTTCCAGGATCGTGCCATGATGCATTCATCATGAGGCGTAGCAGGGTGCCACAAATGATGCTGCAGCTGTGCAACGATCGGGCATGTCTTGTTGGTGGGTGTACTCTGTTTGTCCTCGGTGTCTTAGTATCTTTTGCTCTGAAGGCATCTCCTTAACCACTTATTTACATGATGTATATTTGTAGGTGACGCTGGATATCCCAACATGCCATGGCTAATGACACCTCTCCGCAACCCAAGAACAGCTGCAGATCAGCGGTACAATAATGCACACGGGCAGACCAGGCGAGTGATTGAGCGGACGTTTGGCCTCCTGAAGAGCCGATTCCGGTGCCTCGATAAGACCGGCGGATCCCTCCCATATGCAAGATCTGTAATATCTTCATCGTGTGCTGCATGTTGCACAACATGGCAGTTGAGAAGGCAGTGCCACTCATCCTGGATCCTGAGGAGCAGGAATATCCACCTATTGAGGATAAAGGGCTTGGTCACGATGCAAGTGATGATGAGGAGGAGGAAGAGGATGATGATATCCGGAGTCAGCTCATACGCAACTTCTTCTCATAATAGTGAGTCACTGGGAATGAGTGTGCAAGCTTGTAGCATTGAGTGGCATGTGTTGCAATGTGTGTGTCTAGCAGACTGTATGCAATGTAACTTTGATGTGTGTGTTCTGATGTGTCACGCAAGTGCTGATGTCATGCCACAATGAAATGCGCAATGACTGAGCTAGAATTTTACATGTGTACTACATTGTTCCAGTTTATTACATGCCCATGTCTTTGTCAATTAATTTAAACGGTGGAATCCACGGCGTGGGCCTTTTCGTCACCACTGACCTGCCGACAGCTGCCTGCAACCTCTGAGCGCTGCTAACCCCCGCCGCCGCAACTCCATCGCGGCCGCTGAGTAGGGTTAGGTGCTGTTGGGACTACATCTCCCAGCACCCCGAGCGCCAGGGGCGACGCCGGCCAGGACCCACTTCCTGCCTCACGGGGCTAAATCTGAGTACTTCCTCCGGTGGAGCGGGACGCGCGCGGGTGTCGCCGGGCGGAGCCCGGGCAGAGGGCGGCCCGTCTGTGGCAGTCCGGGGACGACAGGGGACGGGACGGGCTTCCCCCTTAAGACGTCGATATGGGTAAGCGCAAGAACTTGTGTAATGGGTCCCTGCACTCTCAGAAGGAAAAGATCCCACGTAAGGCTGACACAATCATTTCATATCTGACATCAGCCGTAGGGGTCATCACTAAAGAGATTGCCCATGCGGAAAAAGAACTGGGAATTACAACAACTGCTCTACAGCTGTCTGACCCTGTATTAATAGAGGATACACAAGACAATGGTTTAACACCACCTGATATACAGCATGACAAACTCTCTGTAACTTTGCCTGAAGGAGACCCAGGAGAAACTTCTAATACAGGGGTGACTGGAAGTGGGCTGGGTATTCCATCGGTACAGGTAGTAACACACGCTCCACCTACCAAAACGGTTATTGGGGCCAAACAACCAAAAAAGTGTACCAAAAAGACTAAACACTTAGCTAATATAACTGAGTCGATGGAAGAGGACTTGGTAGCCAGACTCAGCAATAGAATTGAAGGGCTCATAAATCTTCACCTGGAACCAATACTCACTAATATAGCCAAGGATATCGTTGATGTCCTTAATAAATGTGTGTCAGGGCTGTTAAAGAAATGTAACCATATTGAATCTTTTATGCAGGAGCAGCGGGACCTTTTAAAAAGTAAACTAGCAGTGACACTTCAGCCCGAGGGGGGTTCTACTGTAGCCATCGCCAGTGATGCTCCAAGGGAAAATCGCTGTTTATCATCAGGCACAAGGGAGGAAAAAGGGACAGCACGTGATAAGTCCACAAGGGTATGCCCATCAGATAAAAATGCCATTAAAGACGGATCTATACCCAGCGTAGCTAGTAAGATAGATGCTTTAGCACCCAATACAGCTACAGGGACAACACCGTGTAGTATCAAGCAACACCTCCCGCCCCAAGCCGTTCCCCTGGTAGCTGTGTTAGTGGGTGTCCCGCCTTTGCAAATTAACGTGAGTGAGAGCCCAAGGGATCTCTTAGAAAGAACTATAAAAATGGTGCCAACAGTATTGCAGCGGGGATGAGGACATCGCACTAGACATAATCACTGCGAGAAGAGTGGGCTGGGTTGGACCCAGGGAGAAAACCGTAAAAGGGGATTGTGTAGTGATTAATTTCAAAACACGTTTTGTGGCGGATCTGCTTTTTTGGGATGGGTCTGACTTATTACACCCGGGCATCAGACCTCTCCCCCTTGGCTATTTCTACCCACCCCCTCACTACAGATTAAGGAGGCCCCAACTAGTTGTGGCCCGCCCTGTGAGTGGGGTAAAAGCACCTAAAACACAACCCCAATGGATACTCAGCCTGATCCAAGAGAGAGGACACTGCTGGGGGAGGGCACCTCCAGTATGGGGACATCTAACCCCCTGGGTTGCACCCTGACCAATCGTTTTGCACCACTCTCGAACCTCTCTGAGAACGACTGACTAAACAAGCAGTGCCCACCGATAACTGAACCCGTGACACTGCATCCTGTATGCAAAATGATAAGCTGGAATATAGCTGGTTTAAGGGCCAAAATGGGGGATCAGATATGGAGGGAATATATCTCTGAATTTGACATCATGGGCCCGATGTAGGTAAATCCCATTTACCGATTTTGAAATACCGAATCCTACCGATTCGGTATTCAAAAATCGGTAAATGGGATGTAGGTCCCAACATCTGGATTCGTTACCGAATCCTTAACAATTCTTTAATTACCGATTCGGTAAATACCGAATCGGTAATGCCCATTCATTCCTATGGGCTTTGAAGCCCATAGGAATGATTAGGCATTACCGATTCGGTATTTACCGAATCGGTAATTAAAGAATTCACAAGGGTGCAGGGGGTGTCACTTTGACACCCTCTAGCACCCCCAAAACGGGCATGTGTGCAATGTGGCACACAGACATGCCCTAAGGGCACGTCTGTCTGTCACATGGCACATGTGTACATGCACAGATGTGCATGTACACAAGAATCGGTTTTTTACCATGGATTTGTATTCCATGGTAAAATACCGATTCTGTAGGCCATGTGCTGATGGAACATTGGCTACCTACATTGCATTTTCGGTAGTTCTACCGAATCGTCATCATTACCGAATCGGTAAATATTACCGATTGGGTAACCTTATTATTATTATTAAAAAATTTTATAGAGCGCGTAGTCACCCTGGGGTATCCCAGCGCTGAAGAACCCTACACCAGAGGAGGCTTGGGGGAGGAAAGGGGCAAGAGTAATTTTAAACATAATCAGTATAAACAGAGACGATATTGAGCCGGGGTGGTTATGGTTTAAGGGAACAGGTGAGTTTTGAGTCGTTTCCTAAATCTCAGGTAGTTCGGTTCTTTCCGCAGGTCTCGAGGAAGGGCATTCCATAGACGCGCTGTGTGGATCGAGAAACGTCTACCACCCGTGCGGGCTTTCTTGAATCTAGGCACGGTGATAAAGGACTCCTCGTCTGATCGAAGAGATCTGGGGGCTTTGTAAGGTTGTATAAATTTCCTCAAAATGGGGGGGCCCTGATTCTGCAGTAGCCTATGGGCCAGGCTTAGGGCTTTGAATGTTACTCGTTCCCTCACTGGGAGCCAGTGAAGGAGTTTCAGGGCAGGTTTGGCCGAAGCTCTGACGGGAGTGTGCGTGAGAATCCGGGCGGCCGCGTTTTGAATTTTCTGCAATTTGTTTAGGGTTGCTTCGGGGGCGCCCAGGTATATAGCATTGCTATAGTCAAGCCTGGACAGTATGAGGCCTTGGATGAGAAGTCTTTGCGAAGTGGATGGAAGGAGGGGCAGGATCTTTCTCATCGATTTGAGTAGGCCGAAGCATGTGCCTGCTACTTTTTTAGCCTGCGTGGTGAATGTAAGGTCCTTTTCGATCCATACTCCCAGGCTTTTTACTTCCTGTTTAGGGACAGGGGGGGGTCCTAGACAGGGTGGCCAGATGTTCACAGGGAAGGTGGGTCCTTTCTGGCCCAGAAGAAGAATGTCAGTTTTAGAACCATTCAGTTTTAAGGCTGAATAGTTCATCCACCCTTGGATCTCCTTCAAGCAATTGAATAGGTCCACTGGCTGCTGGCTAGGGTGGGAAAGGGAGACAACTAGTTGTGTGTCGTCCGCATAACTGACAATGCTCACTCCGAACGGGGTGACGATCTCCTCCAATGGGGACATATAGATGTTAAACAATGTGGGGCTCAGGGAGGAGCCCTGAGGCACACCACATTGGAGGGGAGTGTCGGAGGAGCAGGTGTTATTTTCCCAGATCTGGAAGGAACGATGGGCCAGAAAGGAGGAAAGCCAGGACAGAGCGGTACCTTCTACTCCTACCTTTTTGAGCCGTTTGACCAGCAATTGATGGTTGACAGTGTCGAAGGCCGCGCTCAGGTCGAGGAGGATCACTGCCACTGATCCTCCTTCGTCTAAGAGCGTTCTGGCCTCCTCCACTGCAGCCAGGAGGGCGATGTCGGTGCCCTGACCTTACCGATTCGGAAATGATAACGATTCGGTAAAATTACCGAAAATGTGCCCCTACATCTCGATAGCCCTTTACCGATCGGAAACGGCCGAAAATCGGTATTTTCGGCCGATTCCGATCGGTAAAGGGCTACCTACATCGGGCCCCATATCCCTACAAGAAACCTGGGACCTCCATAATTCCTTCTCATTGGATGGTTTCTGTCATTTCTATATTCCCGCTAGGCAAAGTATTGCAGGTAGAGCTAAGGGTGGACTATTGTCATTGTTCTCTTTGGAGCTCAAAGGCTCTCCTAAGCAGCTAGACACAGGTAGTCAGAACTGCCTAGCGGTAGAACTCTCTGTGTCTGACACAAACAAGTTATTATTTTTAAACTTTTATAACGCAGTGGAAACAGAAAACAACCTTGATCTATTAGACTAATTTGTCTAAACCTATAGCAGGAAGTCATATTCTTTTGAGATTCTGTTTATGGGGGACCTAAACATCCACCCTTGTGTGAACCAATGTGGGAGCAAAGATTATGAGGGGCCACAGTTCTCTGCGCCATCCCACTTTGAACAGACAAAAGAGGGGGAGAACCTGGAATTATTCCTAGCTAACTGGAACCTCTATGAATCATGTTGTGGGATGGGAGAATTCAGGAACCCCACGTTTAAGGGAAAGGACAGGGGTACAATCATTGATTATGTTTTTGTTACATCTTATTTGTTATGTTCTGTCTTAAAATATTGTGTGGAGGTCTCGACCTTTAGTGACCACAACCCTGTGTTAATGGATTTGGTAACGGGGGGATCTTTGTCTTTTAGATATCCACAACTTAGGGTACAAAGTGATATTGCCTTAAAAGATCAAGGCAGAAGATTGAAGTGGACGAAAGTGGTACCTGACACTTTCATAGCGGACTTGTTGGTATCGACAAGGGCAGAGATAACTATATGCTTAGATAATGAGGCAATTGGTCCCGACATTGTAAATGCTTATAATGTTATCTGCTCATATGTAAATGATAATCTAACCATCAAAGGAAAGCCAAAAACTGGGTATGGAGAGAGGTGGTTTGACAAAAGATGCTCAAACGCGCACGCTGCACTTCTCAAAGCCCTTAAAGTTACCCCCAGGGACAAGGGATTAGTAACCAAGCATAGATTGGCATACAAGCTAGCGATAACTGATAGGAAGCGGGAATTAAGGGACGAAGCTTGGCTCAAACTATTGTCACCCGAAGTTTTGAGAGACAGCTGCAAATTCTGGGCTACAGTAAATCAACCTCTCTTTGCAAATACAGACAATGCGTCTCTGGACTGCAATATTGAAGAGATCTATAGCTTGCCTTCCAAATCCCCAAACGCTGAGGCCCATCTACCTGAAAACACCTTGCCACTATTGAAATTTGAAACCTCAGAGGTTGCAAAAGCCATTGAGGAAATGTCCAAAAACAAGGCGCCAGGTCCGGACGGGGTCCCCGCCGATTTGTTTAAAGTTGCCCTTGGTATGTGGTCAAAAGTTTTAGCAAACCTTTTTAACTCTATTACCCAAGACAGTATTCCTTCATCATGGTTAACCTCAACTATCATCCCGGTCTATAAAAAAGGTTCTAGGCAGGATCCCTCCTGCTATAGACCAATCTCCTTGATTGACTCTTCTGTAAAGGTCTTAGGTCGGGTGGACCTGCACAGACTGAGTGAATGGTTGAGGGAGAAAGGGGTCCTGTCTAATGTGCAATATGGTTTTAGGTCAAACAGAGGTACCATTGACCAATGTTTAAACTTGCATCTTTTAGTTAGCAAGTATACGGTGGCCAAGGAAGGCAACCTATATATGGGTTTCATGGACTTAACCTCGGCGTTTGACCTAGTTAATAGGTCAAAGCTTTGGATAAGGCTCCTTGAGTTAGGTCTTGATCCTCCTTTAGTACATTTCTTGGCAAACCTACACACGAATCTCTCCGCAAAAATTAGAGTGAATACTGAGGGGCGTTGCACTAGGCCATTTAGATCTGAAAGAGGGGTAAGACAGGGTTGCATTTTGGCACCCCTGTTGTTTACCCTCTACATAAACGCACTTGAGACAGAGCTGGGGGAGGTTTCCCTGGATATTCCGCGTATAGGGGAACAGGTTATACCAGTTCTCCTTTACGCGGATGGCGCTGTACTCATGACTCGTACCGGGATGGGCCTCCAAAAACTGTTGAATGCCTTTGGTACCTTCATGGGCAACCTTGACCTCAAGGTAAACGCGAAAAAGTCCCAGGTCTTAATTGCAGGGAGGGGTAAAAATAAGGGGAAATCAAAAAACTTTTATTGTAACAATGAAGTAGTATGTAGGGTCTCCTTGTTTCCCTATCTTGGGGTAGTATTCGACGAAAAGGGCACATGGCGCCCGCAAAACACAAGCCGTAGTGTGGCTTTTAGTAGGAGTGTTTCGGGCCTCATGGGGTTTACCAAAAAACTGGGAGGCAGACCAGTTGAAGCCATTATTAAGGTTTATAAAGCAAAGTGTTTGGCCGTGGCCTCATATGGATCCCAAATATGGGGCCATACCCCGACTAATAAAATCCAACTGGTGGAAAATAAATTCTTAAGAGGGCTCCTCTCAGTCCCCCAGTCAACCCCCACTTTTACCACACACACTGAAGTGGGGATCGGATACGTCTCAGACCAAATTAAAATAGCACCCCTATTATACTGGTTAAAAATCTGGCTTAACGAGGAAATTACCTTAAACCACACTATTATCAAAGATTGTTTACATCTGGAGATGGTTGCTAATATTGCCTGGTTGACCTATATCAAAAAGGGTTTCCAGAAGATAGGCCGTCCAGCCCTGATTTACTCCCCGGACACAATAACCAAAAAAGACATCGCCCTAAAAAAAACGCTCTAATGGATCTCTTAACACTAGAACGGGAGGAGATCGAGTTGAGAAAACCTCTTGTAAGAGCTAATTATGGGCTGGTTAGCTGCTCAGGCCCTGAACCATACTTATCTGTGGTAAATAACCGGTACCATCGATACCTCCTGACAAGATTTCGCCTAAATTTGATTCATTACACCCTGGGCTCTTACCGTACTTGGTGTACTCCGGATAAAGCAGACCCTTGTTCCTGTGATTATTTTTCATCACAAAACACACTACGTTTTGTAATGATCTGTACATATTATGAACAGTGCAGAAGGAAATATTTGTTACCACTCTTGAAGAAGGCGGGCTTTGTCCAGGTTAGACCAGCTTTAGCATACTTAATGCAACTGGGTAGCCCTTACATTATGTTCTCTGTAGCTAGTTTTTTGACGGCAGCCATTCGTGTAAGGAAAAATAATACTAGCTTACCGCAGATTCAAAGTTGCTTTGAGTAATATACTCTGAAAATTATGTAATATACTTGTGTACTAGGGTTTGTAGTCTTAAAGGATTTTAAAGCTACCAATCTTATGGTGTTATAAAATGTTTTAAAATGTACTGTATTTTTAATAATGACAATGAATTGTTTTAACTTCATTTGTTATTTCTGTAAATGTTTTTTTTTGCTATTTAAAATGATTGTACCATGTCTTTTATGATATTAATTTTATCGAATAAAGAATTTTTGACTGAATGACTAAACGGTGAGCCCTTGTGTGTTTGTCATTCCCAGGTTGCTGTGCCTGTTTTCTGTTTGTACAAAAAAGGGGGATTTTTACCTATGACTCTAATGTTAATTCAAACAATTGATGCATGAAAGAGGATAAACCAAACTTTATTAGTCTATCCTGACACTTGATTTATGTTGTTTTTCTTTTTGATGAATTGTAAAACGTATTTCATTTTAAGCCAGAGAAAGAACATCATCAACTTTGCATTTTACCATACAAAAATGTTGAAACACAAATATTAACAGTGAAAAACATGTGGAAATAAACATATTTAAATACAAAAACAAATGTGCTCACAAGTTAATCTAAACAAATCATTATACAGTTGCCAAGAGACAATACAAAAAACTGCAATTGTCAGATCGATTCCCAGGAGGTAATAAGAGCTTTTTGATACCACCCTCGTCCCTGTTGAAGTATTGCTCTATTCTAATTAGTTTTAATCAGGGGATGAACAGATGCCGTTGGTGCAATCTCTTTAATAAATAGATGGATGCCGACGCGTTTCGAGTCTCTCTGTCTGATTCACAGGACTCTCATCAGGGCAGGATGAGTCATATCCATGGGAACTTTTCTGACCAAGGATGCACTGATCTTTAGAATGTCTTCCAAGCCGTGGGTGTCACACTTAATTCTTCTTGGTCTGGCACTGCGTTGGACAACTGTTTCGGTTTGACTCCAAGTGTCGAGTATAGCTTACATATTTGTCCGTAAACGTCAGGGGAGCTGGAATGGATACCGCTATTAGTTGAAATTGCCAGGTTGTGTGTCCGTTAAATGTGAAGCCTTTTGCGTTGTCAATATCTCTCGCCCGCGACTTCTTGCAAACAGCAAGTTTTCTGTTTGTGTCATCTTCATCCTCCTGCTATTCCTCATGATGATGGCAACGTGGACCGAATCAGCGTTCCATGCACGGACATGTGTAAATATCAGTTTGGGTAAGAGATCCAAACAGGCTGTTTATGGTTGGTATGGTTTGAGAATGTGTGGGAACTGTTTCTGTGCATGTTGTAGAACCATACATACATGTCTCATCACCATGGATCACATTTCATGTTGCACCAATCCCATGACAGGACAGTTTCCCTTCTTGACAGTCATCTGTTGTTGAGGTTTTTACTCTGGTGAAGCATCAATGTCTGTAAACCTTCACACTGACACATTGCGGACACCACCAGTTGACATTGTGTGAGACATCCCAATCACAGGCTCTATGGGGAATTGCAACATCACTGTGTGCAGCAGGATGTGTTTGGCTCATCCACTTAATCTTGTATCCCAGTACAATTGGATTTCCAATCAAACACGTTGTGAAGGTGTGGGCCAGCGTATGCCCCACATGTTCTGTCAAATGTCAAGTGAGTATGTTTGTATGGATGCATTGTCCCTTGTGCCAGTATGTCATTCTTCAGAGCCGGTGTAGGACACTGCTTTGAAAGCCTTCTCGGTAAGTTGATGTTAACTTTCTATTCCCATGATGGCAGGAATGTTGGCTGATGACGTCACAACGTTGTACTGTAGCAAGTGTCAATGCTTCCATGGAACCAGTCGTGTGACGTGAATCCCAGGATTGTTTTGTGCAGTGCTGCATATCCTGGTCACGCTAAGGGTGGTTTTGTGCCATTGTGCATCATTACTCTCTGTTGAGTTCTGGACAGGCAGCTTGTTATGTTAGGCATTTAAAAGCCCAATTGGACGAGCCAGTGACTGTCTCTTGCGGGGCTTCCTTGTGTTTACCTAATTTAATCCCTCATTGGATGAGGTTCTTAAGGCTCATGCGGATGATGTGTCATTTCCCTTCTTGAACCCCACTGATTCCCAGGGGTAACCACGGATTGTTGTCTTTCTGTGAGTAGCACTTCAGCGCATTGGAATTTCTGTTTATTGGAACCATATTCATACACTGTGATTCCTTGATATCCGCATGGCAATAATTGCATAGATATCACTATCAAAGGAAAGAGAAAGAGAGGACTAGGTAGCTAGTCCGTATCCCCAGGGTTTATATGTAAAATCAATAAGGACTAGCCTATTTATGAATTTGCATAGACTCAGTTCAGTTTCAGTTTCAAAACTTTATTCGGTTAAAATACAAATAACCATAAAAGGAACAAACAAATACAACAGGCTACAGTGAATGCAACTCTAAAAATAAATGTTCAGTGAGGGAGATCAATAAATTAAAAGTTTAAACCATTACTCTATCCATTTGTTTCCGTAAATGAAACACAGTTTTTAAAAATTTTAAGACCACAGTTACAGTTAAAACCATATCCATTCTCTGGAGATCTAAAAAAGCTGAGCGGTGATTGGTAAGATTCATTTCTTTTAGAAAAGGGACAATAATTTCAATACGAGAGGCTCTATAAAATCTGCAAAAGAAAAGGATATGAATGTCCGATTGTTGTGAAAAGCCATCACATGGGCAAGTGGGCAAAATGCGGGTCCATAGGTTCATAGTAGGAAAGGACACCAGTCTAAAATATATACAAAATCTAAAACGAGTTAAAAGAAAACGATCATAGTTTGAAATGGGCAGGGAAAGGTATGGCTGTACAGTCTTAGTCTCACATAGAGTAGGGTGGTGGGATTGTACAGAGTGTTTCAAGATTTCAACTCTCCTCCTCTTATCCTCAAGATGGTCCAGGCAGAGGGCTTTCAATGTGCTCCTTGAGATGCTGTCCATTGTAGATGGATCCAGAAAATAAGAGAAGCACCCCAAATCAGTTAGGAAGCACTTAACATATCCCAACCATTGTGATCTCTCCACATGCTCCAGGCGAAGGGTGTCCTGTAACAGAGCCCGGTTCATGGTACACTCATTTGTAGTCCAAACCCTGTGCCATAGTAAGATGGGTTGAATTTTGATAATATCTGATATATGAGATAAACCCAATTCGGCGTGACAATTAAATGTGGCAACAGACTGTGGGACTACAAGGACTTCCTTCAAAAACTTATTTTCCACAACCTGGATAGGATCAACATTTGCGTACCCCCACAAACCTGAGCCGTACATAGCCACAGATAAGCATGTTGCTTTATATATAGTTAATAGTTCTTTTATTGGTTTCCTGCCCAATTTTCTAACAAAGTTCTTTAAAGCCATGATCGTTTTCATAAATAAAAGAGTTCTGGCCTTGATTGCACATGTCCATGAACCTGACTCATGAAATAAAATGCCCAAATAAGAAAAGGTTGGGGTATTATCTAGTGGGAGTTTGTTTAAAAACATTCTTTTCATTGGTTTACTTGATTTGGGGCCACAGTTCATTGTAAATGTTTTGCTACAATTAACTTGCAAATCTAGATTCAGCATAAACTTCTCAAAGCTTGTTACTAGCTTTTGCAGAGCCTGCGGTGTGCGTGCCATGAGCACAGCATCATCCGCATACATGAGCGCAGGGATTGCCCTCCTCCCGACCCTGGGCATATCCCCGCACTCATGTAGCAGATGATGCTCAAGCCCGTTAATGTAGAGGAGGAAAAGAAAAGGTGCCAGCACACAACCTTGACGTACTCCACGACCCACACTAAATTTTCTGGAGCATTCCCCCCCTCTACCGTAGCGAACAGACGCAGTGGCTCCATTATACAGTTCCCTCAAGAAACAAATGATAGTATTGTCCACTCCCATACCTTTCATTACTGCCCATAATTTGGAGTGCGACACACAGTCGAACGCAGATGAGAGATCCACAAAAATAAAATACAAGCGTTCCGACTTAATCCTTATATACTTATGCTGTAACAACATTAAATTTAGGCCTTGCTCAGTTGTACCAATCCCTTTTTGAAAGCCAAATTGCAAGTCGCTCAAAACTTCGTTATCTTCCGCCCAACTTTGAAGTCTTGCCAACACTATTCGACCCAAGATTTTTATTGAGGAATCAAGAAGGGAGATAGGCCTATAACAGGCACAACTGTTTCTATCCCCCTTCTTGTAAATGGGGACAATGACAGAGGTGAACCAGGAATCTTTTAAGCCACTTGCCAATGCTGCATTAAAAACTTGTACTAAAATAGGGGCCCAGATTTCAGAATTGGCTTTGAAAAGGTCAGCCGGTATCCCATCGGGCCCAGCTGCCTTTCCTCCCTTAGTTGCCTTTAAGGCAAGCAGAACCTCGTCAAGTGTAATAATCAAATTAGGCCTAGTTTGTAAATCCAAACTGGTCTGGGGTGCACCTCCTTGATTATCATCCTGAGCCATATAAAGATTTGAAAAATGATCCACCCAATTGTCCTCATTTATTGCAATCTCAATTCGCGCAGTGTGGGTTTCATACGGAAAAGGTGTATTAATTACTTTCCAAAAAGCAGCAGAATTTTTGGATTGTGAGGCCTCACAAAGTGAATCTAGTGCCTCCTTATTAAGCACAATTTTCCTTTCTTTAAGAGCCTGGTTATATAGTGACCTGCATGTTCTTATTTCGCCTAGGTCTCTTGGGCTCCTGTGAACTGCATGCTTTAAATTTTTCAGCGCCCTAGTACATTCATTATTAAACCAGCTCTTACACCCCTTACCACTACGCTTTGACTCCACCCTTAAACTACTTTTTATATTTGCGGCAATGATACCAAAATGTTCAATAATTTGATCACTACTCGCATCATTTCCCAAACAAATCAAAAAGCTAGTAGAGCATGCCTCCCAGAGTTTCTTAAAGAACATTACGGGGACTATTTTGCTCCACTTAAGTGAGTATCCATTTTGTCTCCCAAGAACCACATCAACCGCTGCCTCAACAAGAGGCGCGGCCGTAGATGGGTCTGGGAACAAATCAACTACCGTAAGGCATTGCGGAAAATGGTCACTTAAGGGCAATGGAATATTTGTAGCCTCCACCGCTCTATGATTAAGACTACTGGAGATGATAATAAAATCAATAGTTGACGACAAACCTCTACCAAAAAAAGTGGGAATAAAGGGAGTGGGTTTTAGTGCTATTTCATTTGCAAACCCTAAGTCAAACGTAAATAATATTTCGTTCAGCAAATCCCCCATTAGATTATGGTCGAAATGGGTCAGATTCGTATCTCTATCTATCATTAGACCACATAGTCCCTGTCTACCTTTAGGACAGAGTGGGCAGTTAAAATCTCCCCCCCATAAAATTACAAATTCTCTATTATTTTTGTCTACCTCTACCTGAACTTCCTCCCTGAGTTGCTTCATTGCAACCACGATTTCTTCCCTCGGAATATTGTTATAAAAATTAATAACAATAATCTTTGCTCCTTTTAGGTCTCTTAAGACTATGATCTGGAAGTAATTGGAAAGTGAAAAATGATGGGCCTGTTTGATTTTAAGGTTGTTTGAAATAAACGTAATCAAACCTCCTTTAGCCCTTCCAAAATGTCCTCCAATAGCTGGGGTAAAGAAAGTCCTATAGCCATTTACGTGGATTGGGTCCTGAGTCCATGTTTCTTGGAGGGCCACTATATCCTGCCCACTTATTATGGAATCCCATGCTGGATTGCAGATTTTTTGTCTCAGCCCGGCTACGTTCCAGAAGAGCAATTGACACAGGTCACTCTTCACCTGTAACGAACCATTCCCTATCTGCTCTGTAGGCCCATTAGTATCTCCTCCAAGAAGCTGCAACTGTTCCGGGAAAACATTATCAGAAGCTGTTAACCCATCCGAGGTGGTTGTCTTATTTAATGTAGGAGAATCATGGGATAAATCAATGGGAGCCTCAGTACTACTAGAAGATACCCTACCCCTAGTAGAGACTTGAAGAATTGGGCATGAAAGCTGTTCCTCAGCCACAGATTCCGTAAGAGTCTGAGCTCGCTGTCAATCTACACCGTCCAAACCCGACAAGATATGATAACGGTTTTGGACCGGTAGACTATACAATGGTGGCAGGGGTCCTCCATTATTCCCTAATCTCCCTTGGGTAACATTAGGTCCGAAATAGGGTGGATAGTGATTCATAGTAGGTGGGTTTTGATAAACCTGATAATCATTCCTACGATAAAAGTCCTCTGGTCTCTCAATATAAAGAGGAGGGCCTTGACCACTAACGTAACCAGGAGTTGCCTGCATAGGCAGATTACCCCCTGGCCTATCCCACAGTCTTGCACTTTCAAACCAGTGTTGACGTACTGGCTTCTTAAGAAGCTGCCTGTCCCTCCCCCGATTAGTAAAACTTTTTGGGGGTGCATAGGGATAGAAATAGGAAAGAAGATGCGTGGAGATAGAGCCACTGCTACTAGCATCGAACCAATCCCCAATGTGCCTCACTGCCCTATAATCCTTAAAATTGATGATTATAACATCACCATTTTTGTCCTTGGGCCTAACCCCGACCCAGTTAGCACGCCTTAGGCTTAAAATTTCGCCATTTATTGAAGCGGGCAGTGGTCTATTATCACGGAGCCAAAAAACAACCTTATTCCGTAGTGCTCCGTGATCTTCCCGTTTGCCTTCGGGGAGTTCTGGGACCCCTGCCATAACAATGACAAAAGGGGCAGATTCAGGGGTTAAGTCCACGACACGATTAATTTTATTTTTTGTGGGGGCAGTTGTCGGATGGTTACCTTTACTTAGCTTGGTCATTAACAGATCCTTACTACCGACTTGATTTAAGGTGTCCCCTTGTTTAGTTGGTTGTTCATTGATTACCGGCGCCACCTGTTGGGGTATAGCCATCTCTGGGGCTGGAGTGATTATCGTAATTGCAGGACTCCCTGCTCTTACACCCTTTTGTACTGAACTCTGTTTTTGTTGCAGTACTGGCTTTTTTACTGTTGGTGTTATAGGTGCTAATGACAGAGGGGGCCCTTTTAGGATAGATTTCACAGGAGGGTTGACCTTAGAATTTTCCAAAGGATTTATTTTAGGTTTTCCTATCCCCTTTGCCAAATCCAGTAGAAGGAGGGAATTATGTTCAACCTTCTTCTGAGTTTGATCTAATTGAGCACACAATGTCGTTATCTTATCTACGAGTGGTTGCATCGCTCCCTTAAAAAGTTCTGCAATTTTGGCCATCATAGCCACCTCCCCTTCTAAAGTTTGACCACCTTGTTTCGAAGGCACACAAACAGCCCCTTTTCTAATTTTATTTGCACGGTTTCCCAGTGGCTCACCTCCCCTTTTTAAACTGTTAGTTATAGTAGGGGAGGTTGTAGGGGACATAAGAGATGGATCAATAGGGAGTCTAGGGGAGCCCGATAGCCTAACAGTATCATTCCCAGTAAGTAGGTCCAATACAGGAGAACTGGTAGGTGTACTGGACAAAGGGAGCTTATTAATTATAGTTTGGTCATGGGAACACCCTACAATATTATCAACGACCCCTGAAGATGACAAATCAATAAGTAGCAGAGAATCTGTAGGGCATTCAGATGTGATAACAACCCCTTTTTCTCCTGTTTTACACAGTCTAGGTTCAAAACACGCTGATATAGGGCCAAACATTACCCCCCCTCCTTGTTTAGTTGTGTTATTACATTTCCTTTGCTTACCCCTGCGCCTCACACGCGCTTTCCTAAAGATTCGTGAAGGAACCTTTGTAGCAGACTCCTGTGGTTCGCAGGAGCCTTTAACTACCCCTTGGGTGTTAGAAACCTCATCATTCGCACCCGCATGGATTAAAGCAACTACCGTCGTAGCTTTACGCATGGGAGCAGGAGGCTCCTCCAAAGGAATATCTACAACGGTGACTGGAAGCTCAGGAGGGTTTGATAAAGGGAGCTCCAGCCCCAGGGACGCCCTTCTGTTGCTATTAATCTGTGCTACCTTTTTAATTAAGAAATTGTCCATAGTAACAGGTTTAGGAGGCATAGTGAATTCCTATAGTGGTAGTTACTAAAATTACGTTGAGCATAGGAATCACACTCACATGTATAAATAACTGGAACAAAGATGGACTAAAGAGTGTGGCCCCGGCCCGGCTCCGTTGGTCCCCGGAGGGCCACAGAGGGCCCGCCCTTTGCCCGGGCTTAGCCCCGGGCTGCGTCCCGCGCGCGTCCCGCGGTCCGCGGTCGAGCCCTTTCTCATATAGAAGGGTTCCCAAGGGGGCGTGGCACTGGGAGCGGGCGCGGCTCCCCCGGGAAGAGGACACAGCTGTAGGTGTTTCAAGCTGATCCTCGCAGTCCCGGGGCCGCGCCTCTCACCTCCCCTGCGGCCTCACGCCTCCCTCCTCTCGCTGGCAAAAGTATTTGACACACGTCCCAGGGCAATGCTACTCCTGTAGCGGGACCACACGAACAGGCTCAGTCAGCAGGAAACTCCTCTCACGAGCATAGACTCAAGTAAGACAGGGTACAAACCCTTTTGTTTGTTCATGAAGCCCTCACCCACCAACCTGGTTGGTGGCATGCTTCATCATCGGGCCCACCCAGTGACATCGAGTGTGTCTCGGGTGTGCTTCGACGCCTGAATACAGCAGAGCAGGTATGTTTCTGAGTGTGCAGTGTAGTGACGCGAAGGTGAAAGTTTAAAAGCTCTACAGAGATCCCAGTACCCAAGGGTAAATAATATTGTAATAACTGGGTCACTGTTAGCATTAGAAAAAAGGCTGATGGATGTTATAGGAGTGTTAATTAGGGTCTCCTACATCCAGGTGTGGTCTACATGTTTCTGCCAGGCCTTTATGATTAAAACTGGCTTTCCTCAGGACCAAAGTGTGTAGGGCAGATTACTTAATTTTAAGTGAAGTGTAATTTTGAAAATGTGTAGCACTCGCTAAGGTGCTTTACATGTATGAGGGGGTTCCCTCTAAGAGCATTCCTGGACATACAACAAGTATGGCAAAACACACATACAGGGGAGAGTCTTAGTATGGTAACATATTCACAAAACAGTTTAATTGCCAATATGTATTGTGCTGTGTAGACGATAAATAAGCGGCAAATGGTGTAGCCATATTGGTGGTATGACTAAGGTGAAATGTATTATATATACATGAAGTTTTGTGGCGGGCTAAACATCGTAAGCGCATCAACACAAAAACGGTGGTAGGTGCATGAAAGGAAGATTATCCTCATGTTGGCTTGTTGCCAATTAGCCCCATGGAGTAGTTCGGCAGAGGAGTGGACCCTGGGAAGAAAAAGGGGGGCCTCAGGGGGTTAGGGACCTGTGGAGAGAGAGCTTACCCGGCTCGTAGCTGAAGCGCTCGGTTTACTCACAAAACGTTCGGTCAGTATCTGCGTTGAACCTCTTGTTGTCTCTGCGGCCTCCGTAAGACTGTCCTGGGCCATGTTTGTGCCTTAAATGCAATCTCCATCATTCAGAACACTTGTGCGGGGAAGGACAGAGAAAACAGACTGTGAGAGGACACGCTGAGTCATGGCTAGGCTGCATATGTGCGGGAGAGTAGTGTATCCTGCTGTGAGCATGCCCATGTGCGGGATAGTAGTGTATTCTGCTATGAGCATGCGCGGTACCGATTTTCAGCGCCTACGCATTGGGTGTGGCTCTGTAAGCTGTACCCAGTGTACACAGATTAGTGTATAGGTATAGTAACATGAACAGTTGAGAAATAAAGAGCACTAATGGTGAAAAAAGGACTTGAAAAGCGCTGTAGGGTTAAGTTGTGCTGCCAGGTGAATTATAACGGGCTAATACAACAGAGGGACATTTAGCACGGAGAGGAATCAAGAGTGTGTTTCATGTGGGGAGAAAAAAGTCATGTCTTCAGCGAGCTCCAAGGTATGGATTCATTCAAGCCCAAACCCAGTTGCTGGGTGGAGAGGCGATAGATCCATCTCTGTTCTTTTGTATGAAGGATCCGGTCATTGTCCATTTGGTTAACGTCAACTTCTTCACTGACAGTCCAGGACATTTCATTGGGGGTGTGGTGTGCCATGAGGTAGTGCTCCGTCCGTCTGCTGATGTTTTTGCCACACCTGATTGTGCTTCTGTGTTCAACCACTCTAGTCCTGATTTTGCGGGTCGTCATGCCCACATAACGGAGCCCGCAGGGGCATGTTATGAGGTATACAAGGTTGCTGGAGTTGCAGTTCTGTGGTACTGAAAATTCTGGACCCCTGCTATAAACATCATCGTAGCATGACGAATTTTATATCAGAAGACCGAGAATGGCTAGTAGTTTATGTACGAGCATTTTCGTCATGTTCGAGTGACGATTGCACTCTGAAACCGCTGTTTTTGTCCTGAACCCTCGGCTTCCATTTTGTGTACGGCAGCCATTTTGTGAGTTGCCCTCACATAGGCCAATGACTAAGGACAAACTCGCTTCTGAAGGACACGTGCACCTTTGCTGACTCCCCTGTGACCCGGCCGAGCTGACTCCACTGCCCAGGGCCGAACCTGTTCGATCAGTTCCTCTCCCAGTGGCCGAACAAGATAGCATCAAGGCACAACATGTCATAAACCTTTCATCACACACAAACCACGCCTGATCTTGCACACACCTGTCCCTGTTTCCTACTTTATGACTTACTTTACGAGGAGGAGGTGCCCGATTTTATCGGGGGTCCGTCGATATCTGATGAGAAAACTGGGCCTTGCCGGATAATTTATTGTGGGCTGAACAAACTGAAATAAGGGCTTGTCATCATGACTCTGCTTTTTCTTTGTAGTGAAAACATGTGAATGGTCAACTGTAATTTAAAGAATGTTTGCCTAAAGCTTAATATTTTGTATAAAAAGAGAAGGCCGGCTTTGTAAGATTGAGCAGTCTCCTAAGAACATACACCGTGTTGTACTTCTAGGACGCCTGTTACTTGGTTGCAGCCAATAAATTCGATCTTTGACTTCACCTAGAAGACTCTGAGGGGCATATTATCAAGGGGGTTTATCTCCGCTTTTTTGGCTTTAAAAGCCAAGAAAGCGGAGATAAAATTATCTCCCTATTACCAAGCTGTCGCTAACACCAGTTAGCGACAGCTAATAGGAGATAGCGACCATCTTGGGCCCCGCTTTGCATGTCAGTGATATTTATCACTAATGACATGCAAAGTGGGCGTGCCAAGATGTTAGCGACTGGAAACAGTCGCTAACATCGCTATCTCCTATTACCAACTTTTGGAGATATTCGCGCTAAGCGCGAATATCTCCAAAAGCTAACACCTGCCCTGAGCAGTTCTTAGCCATGTTAACCAATGGGAGGTGGATAACATGGCTAAGAGCATTTGCTCGATAATGCATGAATATCGCTGACTTTTCAGCGATATTCATGCATTGCGGCCGTTTTTTATCGCATTTGCGATAAACCTTGCTAATAGCAAGGTTTATCTGCGATAAAAATCGCCGATGTGCGGCGATAATTTTTGTCTCTAAACAAGTTAGAGACAAAAATTATCTCTATTGGTTGGTAATATGCCCCACAGTTTCTGTGTCTGAATCAGTAAGTACCCGAAGTCTTTGGGTGTTATCCCTGGCACCACTGGGTTACCGGTTCGGTACCGGTTCTGAAAAACCCAGTTCTTCAGTTCATGTGTTGGCATTGTGTCCAGGTTTTGCCAGGTTCAAGGTTGAGAGTTTTCGTTGGTTTAGTGAGATGGCACACACTGCAGTTGTTACATGGGTAATGGCCAGTGACTTTTGGGAGGCCCCAGCAGTTGAGGACTGAATTGGCCATTGATTTAGGACTGGCACGTGGTCGTGTTGACACTAGTTTGTCTTTAAGGTTGTTAGCACGTTTAAATGCAAAGGGCGGGGTCTCCCATTCTCTGGTGCCTGAATTGATTATCTTCCAATGTTTGCGGCTGATACTAGAAACTTGATTTGACGCTGTATTATAGGTGGTGACACAGGTCATGGGTGGTGGTTCCTGGCCTTTTGTCACCGTTTCCAGTAGCGATTCTCTGTTTATATTGTGGGCCCTTTTGCTGGTTTTGGCAATAAAGGCGTTGGGGTATCCACGCTCCTGTAGTTTGTGTGATAAGGTGCGGGATTTTCTTTTGTAGTGCGCTAGGTGACTGCAGTTTCTGCGGATCCACAGGAATTGCCCAAAAGGTAATTTCTCTCTTAAGGGTCTGGGGTGGAAGCTATAAAACTGCAACAGCGAGTTCCTAGCTGTGGGTTTGTTTGTAGTAGGTGGTAGTGCGCGGAGTCGAGTCCCTTGTTCTGCTGTAATGTTGAGATCCAGAAAGGCCAGTTCGGTGGCACTGGAGTTGCACGTGAATCATAGGTAAGGGTCACGCTCAATAAGCCAAGTGAGAAAGATGTTTAGTGCATCTTGTGTTCCCTCCCAAATCACGAAGATGTTGTCTATGTACCTGCACCATGTCTTTATGTTTTGTGAGTATGGGTTGGTCAGTGGCATGACGTGTTCCTGCTCGAAACGGTGGACGTACAGTCCTGCCACACTTGGAGCAAAAACACTACCCATAGAGGTTCCGTTAGTTTGCAGGGAGTAAGAGTCTCATACTCGAAATAGTTTTCTTTGAGTGCTAGGGCTGCGCAGTCAAGGATTAATTGCCATGGTGTATGGTACATCCAGGGGTTTTGTATCAGTACATCTTGTAGGACTTGCAGCGTGGTGTCTTGTGGGAGACTGGTGTAAAGACTTTCTATGTCTAGTCCCACCAGGAGTTGGGTGGTTTGATCGAAGTTCATATCGTTGATGATGTTCAGGAGGTTTTTGGTATCTTTGATGTAGGTAGGGGTTTCTTGTACCAGTGAGTTCAGGAAGTGGTCACAGTACCTAGAAAGTGGTTCCAATAGTGAGTTGATCCCTGAGACTATGGGCCTTCCTGGGGGTGGTATGGTGCCCTTGTGCACTTTGGGTACAGTGTAAAAGTAAGGTACTTTCGCATTTTTAGTGCACAGGTATTCTGCCTCTTGGGTTGAGATTTGTTCAGCGTCACTGGCTCTCTTTACCAGGGTGTGCATGGTGATTTGTAGTTCCGCGGTGGGGTCTTTATCCAGGTATTTTGTAATTACGTGTGTCGCTGAGGAGTCTGCGGCATTCTCGATCGTAGTCGGTTTTATCCAAAAGGACGATCTCTCCCCCCTTGTCAGCTGGTTTGATGACAATGGTGGGGTTATTTTGTAGGCGTTGTATGATGTTCCGGTCTTTTTTCGATAGATCGTTGAAGGTTCCTTTGGGGTTCAGTTTCTCTATGTCAGTGTAAACTGCTTGCTCAAAGATAGAGATTTCTGTGGGCACACTGGTAGGAGGTGGCACGAAGGTGGATTTTAACCTGAGGCCTGTTTCATTGGGATTGGTATCGGTGGTAGTTTCTTCCGGTGTCACTTTTTCAAAGAAGGCCTTCAGTTGAAGCTTTCTAAAAAACTCAGCCAGTTCGACATGGAGTTTAAATGTGTCCAGTCGTGTGGTAGGGATGAACGAGAGGCCTTTATTGAGGACCGCTGTCTTGCTTTCTGTCACAGGAGTACTCGATAAATTGAACACCAGGGATGTGGGTGTGTCAGGGGTCACTACTTGCTTGTTCCTGGTTGTTCCCAGGATTTGTTGCGGGTGTTGGCGCTGACTGGGTCTTCTTCTTCCCATTGGACTTTCTGGTAGTTCCGTCTCCTGCCGCGTGATCTGCGGCCCTGTCCTAAAAAAGGGGGTCTTTGGTTCCCTTGGTAGAAGGGCATTGGGCCAGGTGGGTATAGGGGTGGGTATCCATAGTATGCGTGTTGCATTTGTCCAAATGGTGGTGGGCCGAAGGTGTGAGTTTGCGGTTGTCCCTGCCAGTTTTGTGGCCAGTGTTGGCCTCTGCGTCCTCTGCCACGTTGTTTGTTGGAGCCTGCGCTCGAGTCGCTTGATATCGATGTGCTGTATGTCCAGGAATGCTCTAGGAGGGAATCCCCCTCACACATGTAAAGCACCTTAGCGAGTGCTACACATTTTCAAAATTACACAATCACTTAAAATTAAGTAATCTGCACCTACACACTTTGGTCCTGAGGAAAGCCAGTTTTAATCATAAAGGCCTGGCTGAAACATGTAGACCACACCTGGATGTAGGAGACCCTAATTAACACTCCTATAACATCCATCAGACTTTTTTAATGCTAACCGTGACCCAGCTATTAAAATATAATTTACCCTTGGGTACTGGGATCCCTGTATAGCTTTTAAACTTTCACCTTCACGTCACTACACTGCACACTCAGAAACATACCTGCTCCGCTGTATTCAGGCGTCGAAGCACACCCGGGACACACTCAGTGTCACTGGGTGGGCCCGATGATGAAGCATGCCACCGACCAGGTTGGTGGGTGAGGGCTTCATGAACAAACAAAAGGGGTTTGTACCCTGTCTTACAGTCTTGAGTCTATGCAAATTCACAATAATTGCATAGAAGCAGCCTGCAGAGTGTTATCCCCCCTTAGCTGCCAAACTCTGCTACCTTTTATGTGTCCGTGTTAAATCCTCAGATCTACTTACATTATTATTACTATGATCCCAAATAGGATACAGTGGCTGCTGTTTTCCTTTACAGGTGTAACTGTTACAGTATAGGTCCTGAGGGAATCTGTGATTCAGTGAAAAGAAGTGTTGAATCCTTATGCTTGTTTACCTTTGTTTCAGATCTCACTCCATGCTGTTCCCTTCTAAGCATGGGTGGATTTAGCGGATCTCGCGTACGCGAATTTGCGAATTTACGGATTAGCAATCCACAAAATCCGCGAACTCTCGCGGATTTGCGGATTTTTATGGTTTTTGTGTTGGCGAGCGTTCGCGAGGATTTGTGGACCATTTCGCAATTGCGAACTTACTTTTCGGCTCGCAACGGCCGCGACTATGTTGTTTCTACGTCTGGTTTATCATCACAGGTTCACAGCACCCTCTGTTTCACCACTGCCACCCTCTGGTATACCCATGCCACCCTCTGGTACATCCTCACTGCCACCCATTAGGTTTGTTTATCACTGTAGATTATGGGGGTGAAAAAAAGCAAGCACACCTGCCCTGCTTCAACTGCCATGAATTAATTTGGGGTTGATTAATGTGTCAGTGATTTTGAAACTTCCAGTCTGGCTGGCACCTGCTTCCTTCCTTATCTGTAATTTGCTTTCTGTTGCAGTGCAATTTGTTTTCACAGGACCTTTATGGTCTACTTGTAGCTATTCTATGAGCCTGCTGTTTGGGTCATAGCAGGGTCATAGAATAGTTGCAAATAGGCAACTGAACTCTGGAGGGGCCCCTCAGGAAGCACTAGAGTGAATGGTTACTAATGTTAAGTTTGAACTTTTGCACCAGCTGATTGCTTTCAGTTTAGCAAAAATCGTTTTTCTGCAATTTCGCGCGATTCGCGGGGCGCGAATCTGTGCGAGATCGATTTCGGAAGCCGCAAATGCGTGCGAATACACTATTTTTTTTTTGCGGCGTGTATGTTCGCGTGATTTTTTGCGTGTTCACAAGGCGCTTGTAGCGATACGTTTGCGAAGTTACCCTAGCGGTCGTACACGGGCGCGGCCATCTTGTTTGCGTGACGTAATTCCCTTTCCGGCCTCTATGTGTAATCTCGCAAAGTGTGCTGCTCGCTAGTACAATTTTGCGCGTGATCGCGAGGAAAATCTCGCGCGAACTTACCCACGCGGTCGTGAACGGGCGCGGCCATCTTGTTTCTCATTCATTGCTATGGTTCTGGGCATGCTTTCTGTATCCTCTCTGAATCTCTGCCATCCTTTGCTTGTTTGAAGTTTATTTGATCTATTTTACTTATTATCTATCCCTCTATTTTTCTAGCTCTATATTTTTGTGTTTTCTGCTACTTTTTGTTAATTGTAAACTACTTTTTTAGACTCTTTTCTTTTCTTCTTCCCTATTCTATTTCTTCTTTATTATTTAACTTCATTTCTGCCCAGACCATGGTAAAGGGAGCCGGGAAGCACCCTGAGAAGGGGAAGGGTCCCGCACCCCGTGCCCGGCTCCCGTGCGGGCGTTTGAGGGGGGAGACAGTGACAGCCCGGGAGATTTTTAGTGCGGAGGAGGTGGCCGCACTAATATTCCACGTCCAGCGCCGCCTCCCCAAGACCATCTTGGGAGGTGGCAAGATCGCAACCGGCTATGGCATCCGGGAGCGCCGGAAGCGGTGGGAGAAGGTGTGCCGGGCCATGTTTAAACTCTCTGGGGTCCGGCGCACCTATAACCAGGCCACCCACCGCTGGACGGACGTCATGGACCGGGAACGCGACTTGCTGGACGCGCTCGGCGTAGAGGTCCCCGGGCTTGGTGAGTAGTAGTAGCTATTTCTAGCTATTTCATCACTACTGTATTTTATCCGGCTCTGTTATTTGCAAATCTTTGTTCTTTACCAAGAGCAATAATGCTGCCGATTACATTGTAGGTAAATTATATTTCAAAATCTTCTATGCATTTCAGGTGCACTGCTCTCCTTCTCAGTAGCCTTGCTACTATGCTTATTTGTTTTGTATTTTGTGTTCATTTCCTTGGCCTGAGAAATTATGTATGAGTGTAGTGTAAAGAACTGCGTAATGCTAGACACTAAGGGTCATATTTTCAATTACCGGCGCATCCCTGCAAAGTAGCAGGGATGCGGCAGTAATTGTGCGCCATGCCACCACCACCCATGGGCCCAACACGTCACAGAAGCCTTACGCATCTGTGCCGTAAAGGCGGCGCATTGCTGGAGTTGTGTGCCAACGATGGCGCAGCTCCAGCAATGCTCTGGGGTGCCCTATATCCCCAATGCTGCATCAAGCCGTACGTCGGCTTCAAGCAGGCGCAGTGTTTCAGTCACGCATCATTGTCCTAAAAGTGACTGATTGACATCTTGTAGATTTCCCTCAGCCACTTTTAGGATTCGTTCCTGCGCAGGAACGCCCTCCCTTGCGCCGGAACGCCCTCCCTTGCGCCGGAACGCCCCCTGATGGCGCAGGGCTTTACAACGTGATGCATCTCCCATATGAGTCTTTTTTTTTTTATATATACGCCGCACTATGGCGCCTCTTTTGTTTTGCCGCTGCGTCACAAAAGTCACGCAACTTTGGAGGAAAATGAGCCGCAAGGGACTTCTAAATCAGCCCCAACAGACTGAAGTCCAGTACTTCCTTTAGACACATGGCTATAAGAAGAAATAGTGGTGGTGGTCCGTGGATTGATAGTTTGAGTATTCACTGATCTGCAAGCACGATGGACTTTGTCGGTCACTTCCCGTGCTGCGGACTGCTGCCTGCCAGGCCTAGGCAAACCTTTTTAGTAGTCTGTTTAGTGAGTTACATAGGAACTTTCAAAGTCAACGGTCCGCAAATCAGGCAATACGAATAACGTAGTATACCACATGAGATTGGTCAATATATCCCGTGGGATAGTTGTCTATCTATTTGCTATTTCTCCAAAATATTTTGTTATTGTTCTTTTGAAATGTTTGATTTGGTTGACAAATCTCATCCATGTTTTCTGGTCTTTCTTTCTTTCATGTTGTACATCAGCTCCCCCCAAGGGCAAGAGGACACAGGAGGAGGAGGAGGGTGCTGTTCAGGAGGATGCAGGCCAGGATCGGGCAGGCGAGGGCTCCTTTGCTGGCCCCAGTAAGTTTTAATTTTAATATAGAGTACCTATTTTTTCCTAGCGTTCCTCATTCGATTTTTTCTAAATCATCTTTGATCTTCTTGTAGACTGGATCTAAATTCTTATCCTGCCTCGACTATGACTCCCTGTGGTATTACTAGATTATTCTTATTAGTCTGTCTGTGTAGCTAACTAAGATTGCACATTTGGCAATTCCATTGGACTCCCATTCTAGTCAGCAATAGCTCTATGCACTGAGTGCAGTCCTCTGGGATTGTCCATAATGTCTTTTCAAGTCTTCTAAATGTTTATGCTTTGACAATTGCCAACAATAAAAAGGTGAATGACCACCAAGAAAGAATAAGATACTACTTTACTTTTGGTTTGGATAGGAGGACAATCCATTCTACTACTGTTGCAGGGACAAATCTGCACAAACCGAACTATGAACACTAAATAGTGCATTGTTTATCAATTATAATAGGCGCAGGTAGACTTTCTTTCCACATACCTCAGTGATATCAGACTTTGAAGAACCCCCAATCTCCTTACTGACTAGATAGTGTGGCAGAGTCATTTAGCTCCCAAAGTCACCGATGATTGATCCCCAATGATGATTAGATTATTCAACGCAGGACAAGAGTACGGAGTAACAGTCAAGAAGTGTCAGAGGCACTCATGCTTGCAAAAATTCCAAAACCTTTAGCTCATCCACTCTAGTCTGGAGGACCAAAAACCACAGAGTCTATTTATTCGGGAGTGTTTGGACGAAGGTGGCAGAGCGGCTCTGATTTTACTAGACCTCTCTGCTGCCTTCGATACGGTCCCTCACTCCCTCCTACTCTCCAGACTGGCCGATATTGGTATTGTGGGACATGCTTTTGACTGGCTTTCCTCATTTTTGAGTCATCGTACTCAACAAGTCTGGCTACCTCCTTTTGCCTCTACCCCTAAATTACTTTCTACTGGTGTTCCGCAGGGATCAACTTTAAGCCCGCTGCTTTTTAATATCTATCTTACCCCCTTGGTCTATCTTGCAGAACAGTTGGGGGCTAAAATTATGGCGTACGCCGACGATACACAACTCTTGTTTACCTGGTCCAAAGATAATTTAGATACGTCGGCGGCCCAACTCTGTTTGTCCTCTGTTTTTCAATGGTTAGTAAGGGCCCAGCTAAAATGTAACGAAAGTAAATCCGAGATTTTGCTGTATGGCTCTTTTCCAGAGGATTTTAGTGAACGTTTTTGGCCTACGGACCTACCCCCACCAAAAGCCACGTCTGGCCCGGTGAAAAACTTGGGGGTTTGGTTCGGCAAGAACCTTAAGTTTGAGGACCATCTAAATAAACTCACTGGCGTCTGTTTTTTTACCCTAAAAACTTTACGCAGGTTTTTTCCTCTCCTTCCAAAAGAAGCAAAAGAGACTGTTATTCGTGCCTTAATTTTGTCTAGGCTAGACTATGCGAATGGGCTGTTCTGCGGATTGCCGGCATATCTGATCCACCGCCTTCAGGTTATTCAGAATGCCGCTGCCAGACTTTTGTTTAATGTCCCCAGGCGTTCCAGTGCTCGCCCGCTTCTCCACGCTCTTCATTGGCTTCCAGTTGCTCATAGGATCCTGTTCAAAATTCTAGTGCTTGCCTACCGAGCTATTCATCAAACTGGCCCGGCTTATTTGAGAAAAAGGTTTTGCCTGTATGTTCCTAACCGCTCACTGCGATCGGCCAACCTGTGTCAAATGTCCATTCCTAAATTTAAATACTGTAGACTTGGCGGGCAATCAATCTCAGTGAGAGCGGCTAAATCTTGGAATACCTTACCCCTCCATCTGAAAACTGCATCTACTCTCAGTGCGTTTAAGAAAGGTCTAAAAACTCACCTTTTTAACACTATAGTTTAAATCTTCCCCATTTAGTGTCTGCAGATATCTGCTTTCTGTCAATACTGCTGTGCCTTCATCGCGCCAGGATACTATTTTGTTAGTAATAGAGCGCGTTACAAAAGCATTTAAATAAATAAATAAATAAATAAATTTAAGTTTAAAAGCTTTATTAAAACTAAACACATTTATTAAAATCAACTTTGTCATAAAAGTAAACGTTTAACTGAAAATGGAAAAGTGCTTAGTGCTAACGATTAATTGGACACATTTCTTGTGGTCGAGCTGAGCTCTCACCTGGTTTGAACTTGAGCTTGACCCTGATCGTGTTCTTAGAAGTCAAGCTTCTGTTAGGAGAAAAAGTGGTGTCTGTTAAAAATAAAAAGCAAGCATTCGTCAGTTGTGCCAAAAAGTGCTGCAAGACAACAGCCTTCCCTGGAAAAAGGGACATTTTTACTTTAGAGTATACAGTTACAAATTATTACATTGTATTTCGTTTTTTTAACATTTCTTTATTCCTCCTAGACCAAATATTATATAGTAGTGAGTGGTGTATTTCTAACATTCTTAAATGTACTTTGTAGGTGTAACATCTGGTGGCGGGGCCAGCGCGGAGGTGGTGGTGTTGGACGAGGACTCTGGGGAGGATGCGGTGCAAGTGCCGGACGTTCCTGTGAGGGTTCACACGGTGGTGGCGGGAAGAGGTAAGCTATATATTCCTTACTTATTGAGATTGAAGACTGCATAGTGTGCTTTCTGCACGGGTGTATTATAAATCAACCAGGTAGTATCCTCCTCTAAATGTACTTCGACTTAGCTGTAAATTTTTGGGTGAGAAGAATCCCATTAAGATCTTAGATGAACTTGATGGATGGGATGAACGAAAAGCGAAAGAAGGGTGTAAGTAAGTGTGGAAGGACGAGAAATTTTATGATGGCTGGCAAAGAAGAATGATATGTGTTTGCTTGGTCCCCGAGGTGGCTGGGAAGGAAAGAATATGGTATGGTGCATGGCTGGGTCAATGATGAAGCAAGGATGGGTGGAAGGAGAACAGCCTGGGTGGGTGAAACAGAAACTGTATGTGTGCATATACTTTGAATGGATGGATGCCTGGAGCATGGTATTATCTGACTCTTAGATAGCATATGTGTATCTAGAGAGAGTAGATGGTCACTGGATGAACTAAGTGTTACCTTGAAGAGCATGTAACACCGCACCCGCACGTCCGTTCCAGTGTAGGGAAGGCAAGGAAAAGAAGTTGTAAATTTGTCCAATACTACCATGAATAGTAGCAGTAGTTTGTATTGCAACTGCAAGCACAGCATATATCCGGTTATTACGGTGGACACTCCGTACCTCTCTTAATAACTTTAGTTTAGTAGTAGTACGTCATTCATGTGTGGGTGTATCACTGTTCACTCAATATTAAGCAAAGCACCTAAAGTCATCCCATATGTCATCAAATACATCCCATGTGAAGTGATAGATAATCAAATTATTTAGCTTCTTCATTTTGCTTTTCTAGTACTCATTTGCACTGTAGGGTGAAAGGTAAATTAATTAAGCAGTAGCCCTTGTAACAGAGTATTCTCAGTGCCACCCGTAATAGAAAAGTAATAGCTTCACCACCTGCATGTACTGGATTGGTACAGTAACGCAAGTCTGTCTCACTCATCATGGTGTGCGTCTGTTTTTCTCGGGTGCAAGTTCACTGCGCTGGCATTCTGCCGGCTTGCATAAGATAACGTACCAATTTTCCTAAACAAGAGAGAAGAAGAAGAATAAGACTGGTGTACTGTCATAGTCGACTGTAATGGAAGTCCATAGTGGTCGTAGAATTTGTTCATTAAACTCCCACTAATGTTAGAGCAAGGATGCAGAAGTGGGAGGTTAGATAGATACTGTCCTCAATAGTTATGTACTGTGCTTTCAATTTGCTACTTGTACTGTGACACAACTTTCGGCTCAATCACTTTGTGTTATTAATGTTACGGAGCATTGGTTACAGACTATGTCTTTCTTTCTTCATATAGTTGCTCCTTCCAAATCGACATCACGGAGGGAGCAGGCTCGAATGGCCCGGCAACGGAGGCTGGATGCCACTGTCGCCGAATATCGGCGGCTGGTGGCCCTGGAGGAGGAGGACACGCAGTCAACCGGTGGAACCACAACATCCTCCACTGGGACAGCTGCATCCTCCTCCGTGCCCCCACGGGCTGCCAGCCAGCGCAGTGCTCCAGCGGTACGGAGCCGGGCTACCAAAGCCAACCGCCACCGCCAAGCAGCAAAGACATCAGCTGCCCCCCACAGGAGTTGCAAGGCACGCCAGTGCCGCTTATCCCTAAGAGTGTCCTACCTGGAGCAGGAGGTCCATAACTATAAGAACTTGGTGGAGGGCCTCCGCTTCGACCATGCCACCCTCCGCAAGGAGTATGATGCCCTGGCCGCTAAATTCAACAGCACCCTCCAGTAGTGTAGTGTCCCTTGCCCTTTTTTTAGAGACTTTTGGGGGTGGGATTTGGGAGTTGGGTTCTTTTTGGGACTTTTGAAAGACAATCGTTGGGGTTAGGGAGGGTCTTGAGGGAGATTATTTTGTTAGGGCTACATAAATATACTTTTTTAAACTTTATCTGACCATACCTGTTTTTTACTGCTTTTGAGTCTGGTGGGTGGGGGTTTAACAGTAAATTTGTTTTCCTGAAGAGTCCTAGGACTTTAGTAGTACTACCGTCAATCTCGCGTCTAGTCCTAATACTCCATTATACTACCTCCCACCAAACGCTTATCTTACCTGTAATTTGTGTTTGAAAGTAGGGCTAGGCCCAGGGCTGGCTCCACGGGAAATGGGGATTAAGGTTGGCAATCCTGGGCGGATGAAATGTCCTCATTGCGGTGGTACTAGTGGTGTGACACAGTGGCAGTTGCATGCCTATGGAAAAAAAGAAAACGAAACCTGGTTTGTCCTTACTGTAGCATTACAACGGTTACGGTGCGATAGAGAATATAGCAGGTGACAGTACACTAGAACAGTGCCACAATGTAGCCTAACAAATGGTAAAGTATTGCAAGTATAACTAGTACTTGCGTTGAATTTATTTGACATTGGCTCCTACTACTACAAGAAATAGTACTGAAGCTGAGTATGTCTAGAATATATCCTCGGATTCCTTCACCAGCCTGTTGCTATGACCTTATCCTCCCCAGCAAGTGTGTGGAATTATTGATGTCATTTAGTCACACATCAAGCAAAACCACACAGCCCGGGGGAAGAGGGTTAGGGTTTGGAAAATGGATGGGAATGGGGGTTTCTTTTTGGGTAGGTTTTGTTGAGAGAAGAAAAAAAAAAGCACAGCATGGACAAACAATAATTGAAGATAAAGAAATCTTTGGGTACAAACTAAAGCTAACCACAAATCTTTTAAGTGACATAAAGGAAGTGCATGCCCTACTGCATGCATTGTTAGTTACTGAAAAGTAAGTAGTACTAGAATGCGACAATACAGGGCTGCAGCGTTTTGACTAGCCTATCTCTGCACTCAGAGAAACACTTCTTACATTAAATTAGCCGAAGTAAAACCTATAGAATGTCTGTAGGGATCAATTTAGAAGCAGAGAGAGATCCAAGAAATGCAGTCACACTCATAGAAGAAAACAATGGATACTGTGTCTGTATGTTGTTGGAGTTGTTCTGTTGAATTTGGTAAGTAAGTCGCACGCAGCAAACAATTCCTCTTATTAGCGGCACTCCTCCATTCCAGCTGACGCTTCGTCCATCAATGTTGGTGACCACTGACAGAAGACACCCTGTCCACTGCCTGCCTGGCGGATGTTGAATTGCGGCTCGTTAATGTGAAGCCTGACTCCATCTTTTTTCCCCATTGCACAGACTGAAACCCGGCCTGTAATTATTGAACGGAAAACAGTAAGTGCTATTACAATACCACTGATAAATAAATATAAGGTATGTACGCTGTGTGGTGCAAAAAGTCACACTTTGATTTTCCTAATAGACAGTACAATATTTTTGAAATTGCGTACTCTGTCTGAGTCACCTTTTGAAGGATAAATAAGTATGGCCAAATTAATTTAGCGGATCTTTCCCCTCAAGCTAGGTGTACTGTAAACTGTGTTTTAGAACAAAATTAGACCTTCCCAGCAGTGCTCCCACCCAGACCCTTACTAAAGCCAGTCGCAAAAATGTAGAAGACCCCCAATCAGAAAAACGAGGCCTAGCAGAAAAATGGTGACAAAACATACTTTGAAAGTAAAAGTAGGCCCAAATACCCCCTTACCCACCGTGGATTGTATTCAAACCACTTGCAAGCAAGCAAAAGTGTCCATAGCCAGCATCGCTCCAAGAGTGCTCTAAGACCCCAGAACTCAGTTGCAAAAATCTAGAACACCCCGAAACACATGCAATCCTGCTGCTAGGGCTAACCCTAACGAACCCTAAGTTACAAAAAGTGCCAAAAGGCTTTTCCTTATGGATTTTGTCCAAACCACTTCTATCCGGTATTAGACCTTCCCAGGAATGCCCCAAGAGACCCGCCAACCCACCCGCAAAAAAGCACGCGACAACACCCCTAAACAGCCAAAAATCAAAATCTCATACTTACAATATCTCTCGGCCTTCGGTCCAAACGCGCTGTGCAGCTATGTCATCATCATAACTCCTGTTTTCCACCACGGATTTCCTGAAAAGCAAATGCAATCAAGATTACACTGACAGAGACACCAAAACCCACCCACAAACACCAGGAAGCCCCCCAAACAGGCCCCCGAAAATGCTACATTGAGCAAGATGTCAGAAGAAATAGCAAAAAAAAATTCTGCATGGATTTTGTCCAAACCACTTCTATCCGGTATTAGACCTTCCCAGGAATGCCCCAAGACCCGCCAACCCACCCGCAAAAAAGCACGCGACAACACCCCCAAACAGCCAAAAATCAAAATCTCATACTTACAATATCTCTCGGCCTTCGGTCCAAACGCGCTGTGCAGCTAGGTCATCATCATAACTCTTGTTTTCCACCACGGATTTCCTGAAAAGCAAATGCAATCAAGATTACACTGTCGCAGCAGTGCTCCGACAGAGACACCAAAACCCACCCACAAACACCAGGAAGCCACCCAAATAGGCCCCCGAAAACGCTACATTGAGCAAGATGTCAGAAGAAATAGCAAAAAAAAATCTGCATGGATTTTGTCCAAACCACTTCTATCCGGTATTAGACCTTCCCAGGAATGCCCCAAGACCCGCCAACCCACCCGCAAAAAAGCACGCGACAACACCCCCAAACAGCCAAAAATCAAAATCTCATACTTACAATATCTCTCGGCCTTCGGTCCAAACGCGCCGTGCAGCTAGGTCATCATCATAACTCTTGTTTTCCACCACGGATTTCCTGAAAAGCAAATGCAATCAAGATTAGACTGTCGCAGCAGTGCTCCCAGACCCCAAAACTCACCCACAAACACCCGGAACCCCGCCAAAGAGCACCTCAAAGGCAAGCAAGTCAGCAAAAACGGCTAGAAATGTCCGCCTCATATTTGGTCCAAAACACTTTTATCCGTTATTAGAGCTTCACAGCAATGGGCCCAGAGCCGTCAACTCACCCGCAAAGAAGTAGAACACCTCCACAAGTGCTGAGTCTTTCTTCATTGGGCGTAATCCAGCCCTCTGCTTTGAGGGAAATAGGAGTCTGGAGTAGGAGGATAGAGGAGCATGTTCTTCTGAACTTGTGAACCTGAGGAATGTAGACTGCGGCACCTTCAAATCAATAAGCAAACAAGTGAAGACAGTTCTGCTGATGGGCTTGTTTTTGTGATTAGGTGATTAAAGTTTGAATTAAATTAACTGTGCAAAACAAAGAAAGACAGACACACAGGAATAAAAGTGAATAATTAAGGACGAAAAAGAAAGTTATTGATTCATTGTCTCATTTTCAGGGCTCGGTGTCAGGGAATAAGAATAAGAGTTCGTCATCATACTCTGCGAATTCAGGCAGGATGAGGTCAGCGTCACCGAACAGAGAAGAAATTCCCTCATCTACGTTGCTGTCCTCCTCGTCTTCATGCGGCATGCTTTCTCGTACTTTGTAATCTGGTGGTATGAAGTGCTGATTCATCTTTATCATTGTTAACCTCTCCACATTTTTGGGCGAGAGGCGGCTCCGTTTGGGAGTTACAATGCCACCAGCAGCACTGAAAACACGTTCAGAAGACACACTTGCGAGTGGGCAAGACAAGTAGTTTATAGCCAGGTTGGAGAGCTGTGGCCACAATTGTTTTTTCCCATGCCAATACTCCAATGGCTCATCATTAAGAAAGACCTCTGTTGAGTCATTCAGATAGTCCTGCACCATCGACTCAAGCTCCTCAACGGTTCCTCCACTTTGCTTACTTTTTGCTGTGCCTGTGACCTTTTTTCGAGAACCATACCCAAGCCAAGTTAGCCAATCCTCTTCAGCAGCCAATGTTACTCTTGTGTGTGGTGCAGATGATCCGGTTGCCGGTGTCTTTAACGGCTGAGAGGTCACTTGTGCCACAGCCACAGGTGCAGAAGTGGATTCTTTTGACTGGGGATGGCCTGCTGATGCTGATGCTGATGTACTGCCTTCTCCTTCAATATCCTGCCGTTCTTTTTCAAACCTCTTGGCTGACCTGGCTAGCCAAAGTTTGTACTTTTTAACATCTTCATCAGCAAAAAGAAAGAATGCTTGGCCTGCCAGCGCCTTTTTGTAGCGTGGATCCAGAATAGTAGCACAAATGTAATGCTGTTCTGAGTTGATCATTTTAAGACGTTCATCACCACGTAGGCGCTCTAATAATTTCTCCGACAAAACAAAAGGGTCTTTTTTTTTCATCTTTTTCTAACTCAGAAGACACCGCCTTCAGTTGGTGCTCCAGCATGCACAACAATGGGATAGCTTTTCCCAAATTACAGTCCTCCTTGCTGACTGCACGCGTGAAGACCTCAAAAGGACGAAGCATGTCTGTCAGGCTTTTAACTATGTCCCATTGCGCCGCACCCATCCTCAGGTCCTTCTGAGCTGTACCATGTTTTAAGAAATAGTGATCGAGTACCGTATACTGCTCATACAGACGCTCAAGCATGTAGAAGGTTGAGTTCCAACGTGTTGCCACCTCCTGGATGAGTGCTTTCACTGGCATTCGACGTTCATGTAGCAGGCTCCTCAGATGCTTCCGGGCCTTAAAAGAATAGCTGAAATGGTTGCACATTTTTCGGCAGGTGGCCATTACCTGGCACGCTGGACTGTCTTTATCACTCAAGAATTTTTGAACTACCAGGTTGATACAGTACGCCAAACACGGCACTCTGAAATAGTCACCCAGCGCCATGGCCTTAACTACATTGGCGCCATTATCCGTGGAAACATAACCAATCCGGTGTTTTTTTGGGGACAGCCAGTGAAAGACCTTTTTGTTAAACTCGTCCAAAATGTTTCGTGTTGTGTGACTTTTCTCCAAGCCAAACATGGCTAGTGTTCCATGTTTCCGAGCACCTTTAAAAACTTGGTCCGGGGGGCGTGGCCAAGATGACGAGCTAAGAGTACGCATCCCTCGTGAGCTCCCGAAGCCCCGGAGCCCACGCACCGCCAACTACCGCTGATCTCCCCCAGATCAGGCGGAAAACGGTGCCCAGCGCAAACGGGAGAGCAGCGACGCGACTTGGAGAATCCCGGTGCCCTCCAGGGCGCAGCGGAGCCGAGCCGAGCGATCCCCGGAAGAGAGGCCTGCCGCCGAGCCGGGAGCCCCCGGCGGGCCGCCCTGCGTAGCCGGCCGGCGGTGCACCCGGGAGCCCTAGCGAAGCCACCGGGACAACCGGAGGGGAGGCGCTCCCCAGAGCGAGCCGCTCGGGAGGCGGCGGAGGGGCACACCACAGCGGGCCGGCGAATCACCGGCCGAGACACACCGCGCCGGACCCGGGGAGCTCCAACTACGCGACCCCGGGGATTCGTGGGACAGTGAGGCCTACCCCGGAGCCTGGGCTTCTGGAGCCCTCCAACGCACCTAAATCTGTCTGGAGGGTCGGCGCAACGAACAGAGAGCGCACCACGACTCCCTGAGCTGCCCGGGCGGGCTGTGGGGACCACACCACCATCCCATTCTCCGGTGGACCTCGGTGGGCCTACGGAGCTATGGCGACGCTCAGCCCAAGAGCCTTGATTGCGACGGGGCCCTCCCTCCTTCATCACGCCTCGCACCGGAGCCGGGCCGTGGCCCTCCCCGGCGTGGACACTCAAGGTGACGGGCTGTAGGCCTGGGGGAAACATTGTGCGGCTCAAGAACTGCGGTAAGGGGCACCGGCCGCGAGAGGCATAGACCTGTGCCACTTCTGTCGCGGCGCGGAGGGAGGCCATCCAGGCCCTTCCAAGCGGACTCCACTCCTACAGCTATTACAGGGGTGGAAAGACAGCGTGGCCTGCCTGCCTTGGTCCCTAGACGCTCTCTTCCTCATGGTGGGCCGGAGGTGATATCCCGCGTTCGGGGCGTACGACAGCACCCACCTTGGGGTGGCAACGCGGAAGAAGACCCACAGCTGTGCTCAGTCCACGGAGTGCCGCAGCGAGGAGTGCTGACGCGTGCATCTCGACCCACGCTGCCCAGAACCTTGTCGGTGCCCTCTGTGTCGCGGTCCACGCCTGTTGCTGCGATGTCGGGCAACCGAGGGGGTAAGAAAGGTGACCGCACCTTGCCTGATATATTGAGCAGAGTCGCCCCCAGACAGGATAGGAACCAGCCCGCCCCGAGCCCTCCGTCCAGCTCTCGAGGGGCCGAGGGAGGGGAACCTCCGGTGACCCGATCATTTCTAGAGTCGTTGTTCAGCACCCTTAGGGAGGACTTCCAGGCGCTGAAGCAGGAGGTGGCGGGGGAAGTCCGTGAGGTGTGGCGAGAGGTCGATTCCCTTGGGGAGCGAGTGACCGTTATGGAGGAATCTGGCCAAACCCGTGATCATGAGATAACGCACCTGCAGCAGGAAGTTCTACGGCTCAGAGACCAGCAAATTGACCTCCAGGCCCACGCAGAAGATCTCGAGAACAGGTCCAGGTGCAACAACATTAGAATTCGGGGCGTTCCTTCTGGAGAAGAAGGGGAGGACGTGGCTGCGTACCTGGGCGGTATGTTTCGCGACATTTTGGGGGAGCCTGGAGACTTCCCGGTGAGAATAGACAGAGCACACAGAGTGGGGCCACAGCGACGAGCCTCTGCACCGGCCCCAGATATCTTGGCCTTCCTGCCGGATTTCCCCTTGAAGGAACGAATCCTACGCGAGGCTCGACGTCGGCAACCGCTAAGTTTCCGGAATCATCCGGTGGCGCTGTTTCAGGACTTATCCACGATCACCCTTCAAAAGCGCAAGTCCTTCAAGATAGCCACAGACTTCTTGAGAGAACACGGCACACAGTACTCCTGGGGCCATCCCTTTCGGCTCATCTTTCGCTGGAACGGCACCCTGCATCAACTCCGGTCCCTTCAGGACACTTGCGAGGTGCTGGGGATCACAGCAACGGACGCCGACACTCCTGCACCCTCCCAACGACGCGTCACGAGAGATGGGTGGCAGACTGTCCGACGGCGTCGGCCCACTGCTTTACCTGCGCGACCGGACTCACCCACGGTCAGAGCTGAAAGGGACGACGCAATAATGGTGGTTTCCAGAGACACGTCGTCTGGTGAAGTGGCCCTAACGGCCTGAGCACACTCCGGGGGGAGATCTTGATGGCCTCATCTTCATAGCAGGTGCGGGGGTTCCGGGAGGGAGGGGGCGGCGGGGGGGTGCAGGAGGTGGCTGGACGTCCACTCGAATAACTTACCACAGACTTGTCCGATAGGGACCGGACTGGGACAATGATCTTCGTTCATGGGAAGTTGGGGAGGTGGGGACGTTGGGGTACCGGGTGGGGTGAGGGAGGGAGATGGTTGGGATTGGAGGGAGTGGTTCGGGGGAGCCACGGGTCCAGAAGTTTGGGGTGGAGTGGCTGGGTGTTGGCTTGGTTGGGGGTTGCTTGGAGGGGACTTTGGGATTTGTGCTGGGCTGTCATGTTTAACTGCTATTCCTCCTATAGCCTCGCACCGCACGCATTGGGTTACGGATCCGGTGCTATAGGGCTACTGCATTTGCTCGGCTTTCGGCCGTTGATCCTCACGACGATCATTGCCGACATAGCCTCATTGATCGCTGTTCTTGTGACGACTATTCATGGCCCTTAAGATAGTCACCCTCAATGTGAAGGGACTGAACAACCCGGTTAAGCGTAGAGCGATATTATCCCTCCTTGAGAACGCCCAGGCGGACATCTGTCTTTTACAGGAGACTCACCTCTTGGCCCGGGACTGCCTTAGAATGAGGTCACCGAAGTTCCCGGTACAGTTTTTCTCCTCAGGGCCCACTATGACGGCAGGGATTGCTATCCTAGTCTCTAGAAAGTTTAGGGGAGAGGTCCTGCACAAAGTTGCGGAGCAGAAGGGGAGGCTCCTAGCTTATAGGGTCAAGCTGGTTTTTTTTTTGTTCACTGTGGGTTCCGTCTATAGCCCGAATGACCGCCAGGACCTATTCCTACACTCAGCCCTCGAACACATAGCGACTACACCGGACAGACACATACTCATCGGGGGGGACCTGAATATGGTCTTTGATTCGCTCCTGGACAGATCTGCACAACGACGCCCACACACCGGGGAGTTCTCGCAACTGAGTCACTCCCGCCTAGGTGATCTCGATATGCATGACTTATGGAGACGCCTGCACCCCACTACCCGGGCCTATTCTTATTACTCCCATGCGCATAGGACATACGCGAGACTGGATCACATCCTAGTTACGGGGCCGATGGCTGCGCTGGCGACGGCTTCCGACATAGGGGTTCTCTCGTTGTCGGATCACGCCCCGGTGTCGGGTTCCTTTCAACTGCCACCGATATCGCCCTCTCGGGGAGTTTGGCGCCTCAGAGACACCCTGTTGCATAAGCCAGCGGTGGTGAAGCAGATACGCGACGCGATTTCTGAATACCGGTCCCATAATGATAATGGGGACACATCCCGGGCGACACAGTGGGCTGCCTTGAAGGCGGTGCTCCGCGGGGAATTCATCGCCATCTCGTCTGCAGAGAATAGAGACCGACAGCAGAAACGGGATGAGCTTACGACCCAGGTGAGGGAGCTGGAACAGATGCATCAGAGGACAGGGGCCCCCAGAGTTTGGAGGCAGCTTAAGGCGACCCGGAAATTGCTCTCCGCGCTAGATATGGACAGAGCGGAATATGCGGCGCTACGCCTGAAGCATGCATATTACACTGGCGGCAATAGGTGCGGCCGCCTCCTAGCAAACAAACTCCGTATGAAACATCAGCGTATGCGGGTGGCGGAGCTATCGACTCCGGGCGGGGCGAAGGCTACGGAGGACCCTCAGATCGCGGAGGGATTCCGCCGATACTATGCCGACTTATACACGGGCGAGCCCCCCTCGGTGCTAGCTGAGGCAGATTACCTAGAATCGGTCGAGCTCCCTGCTCTCACCCCGGAGCAGGCGGAGTACCTGGAGCGGGACATTCGCCCGGAGGAGGTGATTGCGGCTATCTCCCGGCTTAAGCATGGGAAAGCCCCGGGCCCTGACGGTTACTCCCCGCTTTTCTACAAGACGTTCTGTCAAGACCTGGTCCCTCTGTTGACGCGACTCTTTAACTCCTTCGCGGAACCGGGAGCCATTCCTCCGGATTTGCTCTGGGCGACAGTATCGGTTATTCCCAAACCAGGGAAAGATAAGACCGAGTGCGGCTCCTACCGGCCAATCTCGTTGTTGAACGTGGATCTCAAGCTCTACACGGGGATCCTGGCGACTCGCCTGGCGCAATATCTGCCGGGACTTATGGACCCGGATCAGGCAGGGTTTGTCCCCGGTCGGCAAACGGTGGACAACACTAAGAGAGTGGTGCACGTCCTGGAGAAGGCCTTCCGCATCCCTGGGGAACGCATGCTATTGTCAGTCGACGCGGAAAAGGCGTTCGACCGAGTGCGTTGGTCTTACCTTGAAAGAGTGCTTTGCAAAGTGGGTATAGGGGAGAAATTCCGCACACTCGTATTTAACTGTTACAAACACCCGGCCGCGGTGGTGCGGGTAAATGGGTGCAGCTCCGACCGCTTTGCGATTGAACGGGGGACCAGGCAGGGATGCCCACTGTCCCCGCTTCTTTTTGCTCTTTACATGGAGCCGTTTGCCCAGAGGATCAGACAGAACCCGAGGGTGACTGGCGTCCGGATGGGGGGCCACATTCACACCATTAGCCTGTACGCGGATGACGTGATCCTCATGCTTGAAGACCCGGGGGAGGCACTCCCGGCCTGCATCGCCGAGATGGACGCCTTCGCCGCGGTAGCGGGCTTCAAAATGAATATGAGGAAATCGTCTGCCCTAGACCTCTCGCTGTCCGTTGCAACGAGACTTGAATTACAGAGGCGCTTCCCCATGAGTTGGTCTAAAGATCTGATCCCGTACTTGGGTGTCTTGTTGGCGCCCTCCCTGCCCACTATGGTGACGGCGAACTACACAGCATTGGGCAGTAAGATGAGGGAGGAATTGTCCCGCTGGAACAAGGGCACGTTGTCGTTGCTGGGACGGATTGCCGCAGTGAAGATGACTCTCCTGCCGCAGGTCCTGTACTTGTTTCGGGCGCTACCGCTTCAGCCACCAAAAGGTTGGATCCGTCAGGCACAGGCGGACATCGCCCGCTTTGTCTGGCAGGGTCGCAAACCCAGGCTTAAGAGAGCCTTGTCTACCCTGGCTCCGGAATCCGGCGGCCTTGGCATTCCGGATCTCCAAAAGTACTTTCACGCGGCGCAACTACGGTTCTTCGTGGAGTGGAGCAAATGGGAATCTGACAGACACTGGCTGTTTCAGGACCAGGCGGTGGCGGGCAGAACTTTACAGGAGATACCCTTCATGCGCAGGGCTCACCGGCCTCCCAACCTTTACGCGTCTCTGGTCACCCAGGTCCCGCTCAGAGTGTGGGATGCAGTGAACGCTACGCGGGAACTTACCACCTTCCCGTCGCCGCTTACGCCGTTGATCGGGAACCCTGACTTCCAGCCTGGGATGGAGCCTGGCGCGTTTGCGCTCTGGCGGGCTGCCAGATGCTGCGCTTTGTTTCACATGTATGGTTCGGAGGGGATTGTGTCGTTTCAGGACCTCAGACGGGATTACCACCTGCCTGAGACTGAACGTATGCGATATTTACAGGTTCGCCACTGGGCGCTGCAGCCACAGGTGAGGGAGCTGGCAGACCGGAAACTTACACCCTACGAGATGTGGCTAGCGACTCGCTCCTCAGATGCCAAGCTCGTCTCGGACCTATACAAGCTTTTGCAGCCCCCCACCTTCCACATCCATAACCCCGGGAGGGAGCGCTGGGAGCGGGAACTGGGGAGGGAATTGAGCCACAAAGAGTGGGACGACATATCTTACCGCGCACGTCACTCGGCTTACCACACTGGGCTCACTGAGACTTTCACTAAAATAACTACATACTGGTACTACACACCTCAACGATTGCATGACATGAACCATGGCCTCCCAGATACCTGTTGGCGCGAGTGTGGACAGACTGGCACGCTCACACACATCTTATGGGACTGTCCGTTGCTGGATCCCTACTGGAAAGAGGTCTTAGATGAAGTTGACCAATGTTTTGACATTGAACTGCCTCGCTTACCAGCCTATGTCCTATTAGGGTTACCCAACGGGTTGATGTATCCTCTGAGGTCCAGGAAGGGTAGGCAGATAGCAATTGCATTAGGCTCAGCGATACAGAACATACTCATATATTGGCGCACCACCACCATTCCCAACACTACAGGCTGGCTACACAGGTTATGGCACGTTCTAGGTATGGAGAAACTATCCCTCACAGTGGTGGGAGAGGTGGATAAGTTTGAAGAATTGTGGCACCCCTTTCTCACCTTATTGCAGTCGTAATTCAAGGAAATTACCTGTCCCCGGTACCTCAGGCTCATGCGATTGACATCCCTAACCACTCCGCAGGCTTAGTCGCCCTGGATGATATCTGTGAAGAAAGGGGGCGGTTCCACTGAAATGTCGACAAGGGCACATGACATTTGCTAGGCGCAATCCTAAGGGGGGGGAGGACGGAGTAAGGGGGATGCGGGGGGAGGGCAGGGGGGGGGCAGTTACGTTGAGGGGGGGTTGGTTTTGGGGTCAGTCGTCATCGCTCCTACGCCTAGTATGTGGCTCTACAACATGTTCTGAGTGTAAAGTCTGCAATTCTGATGGCGCTCATGGTGTAGAGACTCTGAATAGCATCTTTTAGACGACGAGTTTATATTGTATGTATTGTTTTCCTCCTTTATAACTCTGCAATAAAATGCTTTAAACCTAAAAACTTGGTCCGGGTCAACACCTGCGTTTAGCTTTGCTTTAACACCTGAAAAAGAGACCCAGTGTGCAGTGAGGCACATGTAATCCGCGCCTGCGCCACTGGTCCACATGTCTGTTGTCAGATGTATAGTGTGAACAGCACTCTTCTGCAAAGCTGCCCTAATCACCTCCAGCACATCTTCATGTAGTGCTGAAACCGCAACTCTGGCAAAATAGAACCGGCTAGGAACCTTCCATTTAGGGCAGAGCGCTGCCACTAATTCTAGAAAACCTACCGCTTCTACAAAAGAAAAAGGGAGAAGGTCCACAGCTAGCATTTTAGCCAGCTTAGCGTTATACAGACGCGTCAGTGGGTGGTTGCGTTCATATGGCGCGTCTGAAGAAAACCTGGTTCTAATGTTGCCCTGGACCAAGCATTTACGCGATAATAATGACTTCGTTGACCCAATTATACCCGCTGGTGAACTTTTTCGCGTTGGTGTCTCACTCGCTCCAACACTCTTAGTGTGCCTCACATGGGGTGTGCTGCTGACAGGGGTACTGGGTGTAAGTGAAGTGTTTGACATGTCTTCTTCCTCCTCGTCATCATCAGATGAAACATCAAAGTTTTCTTGACTTCCAATTCGGGCTTCCTTGATCGCCTTTAGGTGCGCATACCATTGGACAGTGTACTGTCTCCTAAGATGACCTCTCTGGCCTCCGGTACCATAGTTGGTACCAAACTTACCACGACTAACTGCAAGCTTACAAATGGTACAAATGGCGAACTTTTCCCTTTTTGGGCAAACAGTAAAGAAGTCCCAAACTGGGGACTTGAAGTGTCTGTGGGGGCCGGAGGAGGCGGCGATACTGGTGGTGGGGGTCATGCTGCTAATGCCAGATAAAGTGGAGGATCTGGATTGCCCAACTTTTGTACGTTGTGCACTTTCACCGCCACTAATTAAGGTCGAGGTGGATGGAGGTCCCTTCTTGCGAGAAAGAAATATGGAAGCGGTACGAGTTGGTGTACTACTTAACTCCAATGATTGTGGTGTTTCCACTGCCTCCTCGTCGACAACATCATCATCATCACGCTCAGCAGCTTTTCGGGCTAGGGTCAAAATGTCTGTTTGCTGCATGCCCGCTGGGGCTGCAGTGACCTTTATGATGACTGGGTCGTCGTTGTCAGAGTCTTCATCAGCAGCAGTATCCGCCACTTCTTGTTGAGCCTCATCATCACACTCCATAACTCTGAGACTTTGGACGAGCTTCCTTTTACGCTTAACTACCTTTGTCAGATCATGGTGTGCCTCACTCTCAGACGGCAGTGGTGCTGGTTCCCAATTTTGATCCGTATCATCAGAAGGAGGTGTGCTTGAAGAAGATGTAGACACCACCCTTGATCTCTTCCTTGCTAGGGGTGTGGAAGACAATGAATGATCATCAGGAGGAGTGTCTTCCTCAAATGATACCTCGCCTTGATTGTCGATTTCCTGATGTGCCCCTACTTCGGGAGGAACAACTATTTTGGGCACTTGTGACCCTCCATGCACCTCTGCTTGCGCATCTCCTTGCGCTGCCTCTCCTTCCACATGTACTTGGGCTTGTACTTGCACATGTGGTTTTTGTTGCGGCTGTGGTTGTTCAACACTCGTCAGATGAGTTACAACAACCTGTGTTGATTGAGGGACATTGCTGCTACTTTCTTGCTATGAGCCAACATCACTGGTCGATGGTGATTGAACAACTAGACTAAGTGCCTCTGCAGCAGTGAAGGGCTTGGACTTAAGTTGGCGTGGTGGTGGTGGTGGCACTGAGCCCAATGGAGCGGGGGTGCTGCTCCCAGCTTGGTCCCCAGCAGATCCTGCTGCTGTTGCAGGCATACTTTTTTTTTTACTCCCAAAAAAAGGGGCGGCCGGCACACCAGTCTCCATGGTAACTTGCTTCTTCTGCTCCTTACTGGCAACTTTCTTGCTAGAGGAGCTATGGGTAACTTTTTTTGGGGCCATCTTCTTCAGAGCAGGTCAGAACAGCAGGCAGCAGTTGCATGAGTTGCAGAGTTGTCTGTGTCCAGACGTGACGTCGTGTGACGTTATGCTGCACACACACACCGCTACAGGACTTCTTCCTGGCACTGGTGGTTCTCTTGAGTCTTGTGCACCTAAAAGCAATGGAAGACAGAGGAACATCAGTTCAGTTATACACCCCAAAAAATCGAAAAACACAGAAAAATCAGCACAATCCCATGCCATCCATGATGTTTACATTCAAGACACCACACAGAAAGACTAGGCCCATGCAACACTCACTACCCCTGGGGATGATGGATGAAAAGTAGGCAAAATAAGTGCAGGCCTCAGACACTGCCTCTCTTCAAAATGGCCCCTTGCACCCCAAGCGCATGTTGCCTGTACCAGCCAGCACTCAAGATGGCCACCACCACCACCCACATGGCCAGTCCACATCAACAGTACACCCCAAAAAAACCAAAAAACACCCAAAAATCACCACAATCCAATGCCATCCAGGATGTTTACATTAAAGAGAGTGAGACCCCACAGGCACACTCAGTCCATGCATCACTACCCCTTGGCAAAAGGCCACACCAGCAGCCCCACAAAAACGACAAAAAACACAAAAATCAGCACAATCCCAGCCCATCCATGGCCTCAATGGTGTTTAAATTCAAGAAGACACCCCACAGAAAGACTAGGTCCATGCAACACTCACCACCCCTGGGCAAAGGGCCCCACCAGCAGCCCCAAAAAACGACAAAAACCACAAAATTCAGCACAATCCCAGCCCATCCATGGCCTCAATGGTGTTTAAATTCAAGAAGACACCCCACAGAAAGACTAGGCCTATGCAACACTCACTACCCCTGGGGATAATGGATGAAAAGTAGGCAAAATAAGTGCAGGCCTCAGACACTGCCTCTCTTCAAAATGGCCCCTTGCACCCCAAGCACATGTTGCCTGTACCAGCCAGCACTCAAGATGGCCACCACCACCACCCACATGGCCAGTCCACATCAACAGTACACCCCCAAAAACCCGAAAAACACCCAAAAATCACCACAATCCAATGCCATCCAGGATGTTTACATTAAAGAGAGTGAGACCCCACAGGCACACTCAGTCCATGCATCACTACCCCTTGGCAAAAGGCCACACCAGCAGCCCCAAAAAAACGACAAAAAACACAAAAATCAGCACAATCCCAGCCCATCCATGGCCTCAATGGTGTTTAAATTCAAGAAGACACCCCACAGAAAGACTAGGCCCATGCAACACTCACCACCCCTGGGCAAAGGGCCCCACCAGCAGCCCTAAAAAACGACAAAAACCACAAAATTCAGCACAATCCCAGCCCATCCATGGCCTCAATGGTGTTTAAATTCAAGAAGACACCCCACAGAAAGACTAGGCCCATGCAACACCCACTACCCCTGGGGATAATGGATGAAAAGTAGGCAAAATAAGTGCAGGCCTCAGACACTGCCTCTCTTCAAAATGGCCCCTTGCACCCCAAGCACATGTTGCCTGTACCAGCCAGCACTCAAGATGGCCACCACCACCACCCACATGGCCAGTCCACATCAACAGTACACCCCAAAAAAAACGAAAAACACCCAAGAATCACCACAATCCAATGCCATCCAGGATGTTTACATTAAAGAGAGTGAGACCCCACAGGCACACTCAGTCCATGCATCACTACCCCTTGGCAAAAGGCCACACCAGCAGCCCCAAAAAAACGACAAAACCACAAAATTCAGCACAATCCCAGCCCATCCATGGCCTCAATGGTGTTTAAATTCAAGAAGACACCCCACAGAAAGACTAGGCCCATGCAACACTCACTACCCCTGGGGATAATGGATGAAAAGTAGGCAAAATAAGTGCAGGCCTCAGACACTGCCTCTGTTCAAAATGGCCCCTTGCACCCCAAGCACATGTTGCCTGTACCAGCCAGCACTCAAGATGGCCACCACCACCACCCACATGGCCAGTCCACATCAACAGTACACCCCAAAAAAAAACGAAAAACACCCAAAAATCACCACAATCCAATGCCATCCAGGATGTTTACATTAAAGAGAGTGAGACCCCACAGGCACACTCAGTCCATGCATCACTACCCCTTGGCAAAAGGCCACACCAGCAGCCCCAAAAAAACGACAAAAAACACAAAAATCAGCACAATCCCAGCCCATCCACGGCCTCAATGATGTTTAAATTCAAGAAGACACCCCACAGAAAGACTAGGCCCATGCAACACTCACCACCCCTGGGCAAAGGGCCCCACCAGCAGCCCCAAAAAAACGACAAAAACAACAAAAATCAGCACAATCCCAGCCCATCCATGGCCTCAATGGTGTTTAAATTCAACAAAACAGTTGTATCATGCACCCATAACCAACCCTGGTCCTACTGGATACTGTGGCTACCCACAATATATTTTATTTAATGTTCTGAAAAAGATCCAAAATTGTAGTTGCAGCAACTGTAATGCCCCAAACAAACTTACTTGTGAAAGTTGATTTCTAATCCAAAAGTGATCCAAAGAAAGTCAAAAAGGCCTCAAATCCAAATATCCAGCAGCACCCACAAAAAGTAATCCTTCCAGGTCAAGGTCCAAATGAAAGTGACCAGCACATGAAGAAAGCACTGGAGGAGCCTGCTGGGCAGGAACAGAAAGTTGGAGACTGTGGGGCACTTCCTTCCTCCCCCCCCCAAAAAAATGGACTCCTTGCAAAAAAAAGGCCATGCAAATGTCAACCTGAGGAGTGATTCTGATAAAAATCTTCATTTTCTGAAGGTTTATCCTGTTTGCTGGAGGATTTCTTGTGCAGAATTGCAAAATCTCTATTTCGCGAGTGCGAGATTGTTCCTGTCCGCCGCAACTACGTGTTCGCAATTGCGAACTCTCGCGAGGCGTGCTGTGCAAGGTGGCAAGCCGCGATTACGTATTCGCGGGCGCCAAACTCCCGCGGGATCCCGCAGCAAGATCCAAAATGGCGCAGCACTCGCAAAATATGATCGAGAAAAACAACTCGGCAAACGCTTAATGACGGAAAGTGAACGCCGTGCACCACGCTGCGCGCCGCAATATTGTATCACCAAGCAAAAAATCCGCCGCGAGCGAATTCACGGATTTTCGACAAATTCGCGAGAGTTCGCGGATTGCGAATTTGCCGAAAATCCGCAAAATCCGCGATCGGAGCGGATTTTACGCCCATGCTTATTCCCTTCCTTTCCTTCCCTCGCCTGACCACCCTTTTGAGTCAGTCAATTACACTCAGACCAAGGGGCTATCGGGAGATGAACCACTTTGCGCAGCACACGTTTCTGAGGATTCAAGGATCCGACAGTCCCAGGCAGTCGTGTGCAGAATGTTTCACCAGCATTACAGGTAACCTGTTTGGATGACGCTTATTTTCTTCAGAGCAATGCCACTGGCCATGGACATTGGCTATAGCAGCATGGCCTCAACACAACCTTGATCCATTTGTGTAGTACATGTGATCCCCACAGTACAATGTGCCTCATTATTGTCACCGCAGATCTCTTGACAGTTTGCATGAGTCATCTGTGACATATTTTACGATGATTGTACATATGGGAGTATGTGTACTGTGGCAACATGCATGCAGTTTATCATGGCTAATGATCCATAATGTGCATAAGGTACATGTTTGTGTATGTTTTTGAGCAGCTTGCAACCACAACGGGCAGCCAACACCTGCTGACGCTTTGTGTCCTGGGCGCAGCTTGGCCTTTTGGTGCCTGATCCTGTGACCATCATATTTGGTGATTGATCATCCATTTTCTTTCAGTGACCCATGAGTGACCAGACCCTCCTTCGTTTCCATACACCTGTTACATTGTGCCTTTCAAAGCTCCTTGTCTTTGTGTGCTACTTTCTGCATGTTGTCTCATCCCTACCGCCGTCATGTGTTCACTCATTCCTGCTGCTGCCTCCCCTGCGGCACCGCACCACCGAGTGCCCTGATTCTGCAACACACACGCCTCCAAGATGCTCCTCCCTCCCTCCACCCATTCTTATTGCAGGCAGCAGCTTGTCAGTGCCACTGTTGCGCCACCTCTGTGCCAAATATGTAACACAAATTGCCGAACCACAAAATCTCCACAAGCTTCTTGAGAGGGAACGATCAATTTATTGTGATCACCCTTGACACTTTACTTAGTGTCAATGTTTTTTAAAAATCTTTTTCAAGTTATAACAAGCTAGATGACAGAAAACGAACAATACAATAAATATTTACACAGCTATAAATACTTTGTACATACATGAAAAACAAATTCTTTGCACATTACAAAAAAGAAAATTCCTTGCATCAAACATTACAAAAAAACCAAGAATACATCGCAAACAACATTAGACCAAACATTACAATCAAAAAATGAGAAAAATATAGAGAAAACCAATCCAAGGGGGAATTATAAGCAAATGAATGGCTCTTAAACAAATCAATACTGGACCAGCCGGTCCTAGTATCGTGAAGATGACTTTTTATTCCACCCTATGAAAGTGCCGACGCATTTCGAGATCAGGCGCAATGTCGCTGATCTCTCATCAGGGCTGTTTTATTCTTTGTATCTGCTAGATGCAAAGAAAATATTTTACTCATCACTCCTCAAAACCAAACTTCTTTTAAGGCAATGGGCTGAGAAAGAAAATTGCTACATATCAAACTTGTTTGTAAGTAGAGCAGGGCATTAAGGCGTAAAGGGGTTTCAAACCAATTATTTTAAGCGTGGCCAGGCATGACAACGTATAAGAAATTTTGAGAAGTTTTTCTAATAGTAATTCAAACCAGCTCGTGGTTTCATTACTAAAGCGTAACCCAGTACTACATAAAGCATACCTTACTATTGTCGACTGCCGCCAACCGGCGTACTTATATGTAGTCTACCACCATGCGGAGAAGCTCCTAAAACAAAAGTGAAATTGTTTTATTAGTGGCCCAGATAATTACATTGTTCGCATAGTGCATGCATTATTAAACAAAATATACCAGAATGGGCAGGAGTGATTTCGCCTACCTTAATGGTGAATTTCTGTTCCCTTTTAAATTTCTGATTTTTTTTAAAAAAATGCTCTCAATTGGCCGTCCTGTGTTAGCAAAAAAACGAAAAAATGAGTGTGAGTGCTTGTAGCTTAAAGGCTGAGCATTCAAACAGATTCTAAGCGTTAAATGGACCAAACACATGTCCTGGCATTTACCTGCTCTGAAATAACAGCACGCCACTGGTGTGATCAAAGTTTTCTCCCAAGAGATGGCCGCGCAGGCACTTCCTGTATTTAAAGCCCACCTCCAAAAAAGGGCATGGTGGGACTTGTAGTGTCCTCGAAATTACACTACAAAAAAAAGATATTTATTATATGAAGTGCATATAAAGTAAGGGCGCGTCTATTGCATAGTGTCATTTTCAATGAATAGATGCAGAAAACCTATTTTGTGACTGTTTTAATTGCGCGCTGAGTTTGAGATAAAAAACCTCAAAACTTTATTAGCAACTCGTATCTGAATGCTAATATTACAACGGGCCAGTTCATTTGAACGCTGATTTAAATCGCATATATGTCACAAGTACGGCGAGCACATTAAGGGTCATTATTGTAATCATGTGTTGTATGCACTCTAAACAAACTCTAATAACAGAGCATGTGGAAAGTCTGTAGGTGCCGCTACACCCATTCTAAAGATTGCATATATCTACCTGCCAGGCAGTGGCCACGCTTATTTGTTTACGCGAGGTGTATTTAATGAAAAGAGGACGTAAGGCTACAGATTAAGGCCAGGGATGTCTAACAGATGCCAGTCCGCTATACTGTGTGTCTGTGCCAATTATATGTGGGCTATCTCGGACAAGCTATTAAGGCCTGTTTGCATGCTATTGTATTTCAAAATGAGATAAGCCTCTTTCTGCAGTAAGGCACGCTCAATATCGTGGCATTTTGTCATTGAATTTGCAGTGAATAACACCGACCATTTAAATTCATGTTCATTATGGCCTTTATCACAGAAGTGTTCAACCAGCGGAGCGGTCATTATTTTTTTCTTTATGCGTGATCGATGCTGGCTGATCCTTTGGTTGACTTGTTGGCTAGTCTTGCCTATGTAAGTTAGTGGGCACGGGCAAAGTATTCCGTAAACAAAATTTTTCGTTTTGCAGTTGGAGAATTCTGTATGTCTCCACTTAGTGCCCTGATGGACAAATTCATTGCCCTCAATTGTGGTAGAACAAGCAACACAATTGCCGCACCTGTGATGACCTTCCACAGGCTTTAGGTTCCATTGTGACAAAAGGTCACTTTTAGGTTTTGGGATGGTAATATCAGCTCTAATCAATTGTTCGCCAATACTTCGATTTTTTCTATAAGCGAAGATGGGCTTAGGAAATGGGCAATTCAAACCTTCTAATAGATGCCAATTCTTTAAAACAGCTTGGCGCAACTTGTGGGTGTCGGGACAGAACGTTGTGACACACACCATTTCGTTCATCGGTGGGCGTTGCTTAAGCTGCAGCAAGCATTCTCTCGGCGTATATCTAGCACGTTTGAATGAGTGCTTAAGGAGCTTCTTAGGGTAGCCCCTCTCTTGCATGTCATGACAAAAGGATCTCGCGTGTCTTTCATAATCAGCCACATCCGAACAATTACGTCTAATTCTGAGCAATTGCCCATAGGGCAGATTGGCCTTTAGATTGCGTGGATGGGCGCTTCTGTGGTGCAGAATGGTGTTCCTATCAGTCGCCTTTTTATGGAGCGATGTAACTAATCGTCCTTCCTCACATCTCACTTCGCCATCCAAAAACGTCATGCGACTAGTGCTGTTTTCTATTGAAAATTTGATGTCCCTGTGTCTTGCATTGAGCCACCCATGGAAAGACATTAGCTCCGCCTGGCTCCCCTGCCACAGGAGCCAGACGTCGTCAATGTAACGATACCACTGTAAAATTCTATCTCTGAATGGGTTGTTAGCTTCCACAAACTTCTGTTCGTATTGTGCCATGAAGAGAATCACCAAAAAGCTGCTTTAAAGAATTGGCATCTATTAGAAGGTTTGAATTGCCCATTTCCTAAGCCCATCTTCGCTTATAGAAAAAATCGAAGTATTGGCGAACAATTGATTAGAGCTGATATTACCATCCCAAAACCTAAAAGTGACCTTTTGTCACAATGGAACCTAAAGCCTGTGGAAGGTCATCACAGGAGCGGCAATTATGTTGCTTGTTCTACCACAATTGAGGGCAATGAATTTGTCCATCAGGGCACTAAGTGGAGACATACAGAATTCTCCAACTGCAAAATGAAAAATGTTGTTTAAGGAATACTTTGCCCGTGCCCACTAATTTACATAGGCAAGACTAGCCAACAAGTCAACCAAAGAATCAGCCAGCATCGATCACGCATAAAGAAAAAAATAATGACCGCTCCGCTTGTTGAACACTCCTGTGATAAAGGCTATAATGAACATGAATTTAAATGGTCGGTGTTATTCACTGCGAATTCAATGACAAAATGCCACGATATTGAGCATGCCTTACTGCAGAAAGAGGCTTATCTCATTTTGAAATGCAATAGCATTCAAACAGGCCTTAATAGCTTGTCCGAGACAGCCCACATATAATTGGCACAGACACACAGTATAGCGGACTGGCATCTGTTAGACATCCCTGGCCTTAATCTGTAGCCTTACGTCCTCTTTTCATTAAATACACCTCGCGTAAAAAAATAAGCGTGGCCACTGCCTGGCAGGTAGATATATGCAATCTTAAGAATGGGTGTAGCGGCACCTACAGACTTTCCACATGCTCTGTTATTAAAGTTTGGTTAGAGTGCATACAACACATGATTACAATAATGACCCTTAATGTGCTCGCCGTACTTGTGACATATATGCGATTTAAATCAGCGTTCAAATGAACTGGCCCGTTGTAATATTAGTGTTCAGATACGAGTTGCTAATAAAGTTTTGAGGTTTTTTTATCTCAAACTCAGCGCGCAATTAAAACAGTCACAAAATAGGTTTTCTGCATCTATTCATTGAAAATGACACTACGCAATAGGCGCGCCCTTACTTTATATGCACTTCATATAATAAATATAATTTTTTTGTAGTGTAATTTCGAGGACACTACAAGTCCCATCATGCCCTCTTTTGGAGGTGGGCTTTAAATACAGGATGTTCCTGCACGGCCATCTCTTGGGAGAAAACTTTGATCACACCAGTGGCGTGCTGTTATTTCAGAGCAGGTAAATGCCAGGACATGTGTTTGTTCCATTTAACGCTCAGAATCTGTTTGAATGCTCAGACTTTTAGCTACAAGCACTCACACTCATTTTTTCGTTTTTTTTTTAAACACAGGACGGCCAATTGAGAGCATTTTTTCAAAAAAATGCAGAAATTTAAAAGGGAACAGAAATACACTATTAAGGTAGGCGAAATCACTCCTGCCCATTATGGTCTATTTTTTTAATAATGCACGCACTATGCGAACAATGTAATTAGCAGGCCCACTAATAAAACAATTTTCACTATTGTTTTAGGAGCTTATCCGCATGGTGGTAGACTACATATAAGTACGCCGGTTGGCGGCAGTCGACAATAGTAAGGTATGCTTTATGTAGTACTGGGTTACGCTTTAGTAATGAAACCACGAGCTGGTTTGAATTACTAATATAAAAACTTCTCAAAATTTCTTATACGTTGTCCTGCCTGGCCACGCTTAAAATAATTGGTTTGAAACCCCTTTACGCCTTAATGCCCTGCTCTACTTACAAACAAGTTTGGTATTTAGCAATTTTCTTTCTCAGCCCATTGCCTGAAAAAGAAGTTTGGTTTTGAGGAGTGATGAGTAAAATATTTTCTTTGCATCTTGCAGATACAAAGAATAAAACAGCCCTGATGAGAGATCAGCGACATTGCGCCTGATCTCGAATAGCGTCGGCGCTTTCATAGGGTGGAATAAAAAGTCATCTTCACGATACTAGGACCGGCTGGTCCAGTATTGATTTGTTTAAGAGCCATTCATTTGCTTATAATTCCCCCTTGGATTGGTTTTCTCTTTATGTTTCTAATTTTTTGATTGTAATGTTTGTTCTAATGTTGTTTGCGATGTATTCTTAGTTTTTTTGTAATGTTTGATGCAAGGAATTTTCTTTTTTGTAATGCGCAAAGAATTTGTTTTTCATGTATGTACAAAGCATTTATAGCTGTGTAAATATTTAATGTATTGTTCGTTTTCTGTCATGTAGCTTGTTATAACTTGAAAAAGATTTTGAAAAAACATTGATACTAAGTAAAGTGTCGAGGGTGATCACAATAAATTGATCGTTCCCTCTCAAGAAGCTTGTGGAGATTTTGTGGTTCGGGCAATTTGTGTTACATATTCTATAAAGGGTCTAGCCCCCACCACTTGTTTATGGACCTATCCCCTTTTGTTCATAAAACCTCTGTGCCAAAGGCAGGACCATCAGCGCCTGCAACGTGCATTGTGCAAACGCCTCTGGTCCTTCCATGAGGTAGGTAACACAACAGACTCATGCTCCAGCCACCTGAGGGAAAGCTTCGAAATGGCGGTTAAATGGTGATTGTGAATCTTAGAAAGGATGTTGTATTGCTTGGCGGGCAAGGGGTCAGTAGGGGAACCGGATTTATACATCTGCCATTCGAGCGGAGAGGCTTCCTATGAAATTGAGGCTAAATCTGAGACCACAAGGCTAAAGCTGGGAAACGGCTTTAGTGATTGGTCCTCAGACATTGGACAGCTACATCAGTACGCAGGCCCTCACCTACACAGACTACATGGGTCAGGGGGACAGCAACTCCTGGCTGGAGGACAACTACACCACCATCCTGCATTGGTACATCAACATTTGCATCCACTTGTCCAAAAAACAACACACTGCACCACACTCTGCTTCAGATGCACCAGGAAAGCTTGGCCAGAGTCAACACAAATGAGCTGTATGGCACCCTCCCACAGGACACTCCAACCAACTAGACCGCTACACCCTGCAACCGCACACACTGGATCAGCAACTGATCACACACTCTTGCCACATTGGTTGACTTTCCTGTGAAGCACAACAACAGTTAAGCCACCAGGGAGAAGACAGGCCTACTGGACTCATACAGGTCTAGCCGGACTCATGTGCACACCTTGTAAAACAAACAACCATCTGTTACCTTTCAGCCCTGAAATCCTCCACACACAGACATCACCATATCATCAGCACGGACAAGAGGACAACCTTCAGGTATGGCCTAGGCACCAACACACACAACATGAATGACATCATCTGCATTGTGAGTGAACTATATAACCCCGGCTCTCCATCCAAAATACATCACACTCTTGCAAGGCCAAGGGGTTCCCTTGCAACTTACTACCACTCCAAGCTCGTAGACGTACACAAAATCCTCCCCACACAGAGGCAGACAGCGCTATGTTCCACAGGGCATACTCCCCTCAGGTCCTGGACTCCCGTCAGCAGCAAATACACCACTCGGCTCATGTACACCATCCACTGCAGCTATCCATCAGGAGCCTTCACACACAACATCTCAATCACAGCATACACCATCCTTGAAGCCCACATCCGGCATGTCATGAATGTGTCCTTTGAGTATGCCACTTTCCATGGGAGCTGGAGGCATGCCGAAACCCAGGACCTTCTTTGACAACCGACGTCAGTAACGAAGGATGTCCTGGAACATCACCCTGCTTCCCTACCTGGCAAATGTAATCAATAAGACAGTAAAGGAGCAACTGACCATCTGCCTCCAAGCAAACATCTCCAGCCAACCTGCCCCAGAGCATCTTCCACAGTAATCGCCCCACTGCAACAGCCCTCATTGCCGCCAACAACGACATCTTGGACCCTGCTTAACAATGGTGAGGCCACCACCCTCACCCCATCGACTGCTCTACGGCATTCAACACCATGTGCTAACACACTGTCAGATCACACATCTCCAACACTGGGATCCACAGGAAGACCCAGGATGAAATTACCAAGTACCTCCCCAGCAAGGCTCAGGAAGTCTGCATCACCCCTTCATCGCATAGTACACTGGGCTCATCGGTCCCATGGCCCAGGCCACATCTCTCAGCACGACGATCTACAATGTCTCCATGACCCCCCGCTACAACATCACATGCGCACACGACCTCATCATCATGTCCTATGCCATTGACACCCAGCTGCTCCTCACCCTCACCAAAGACCCAGCCACTCCCAGATCTTACATTCAAGAAGGCATGAGGTATGTTGACAAATGAATGAACACCAGCCACCTGAGGCTGGACTTGGACAAGACTGAGCTCATCATCTGAGGAATGTCCATTTACAGCTGGGACAACTCCTTGTGTCACACCAGCCTGGGCAGCGCACAAGCACACAGTGGCCACGCACGCAAGCAGGTGCTCATCGTACACTCCTTGCTCACAATGACCATGCAAGTCAACACCATCACTACCGCATGCTGCAAGTCCCTCCGCATGCTGCAAATGATCTTCAGATTGATCCACTCCAAGTCAAGACAGACAGTCACCCAGGTCCACGACACAAGCCGCCAAAACTATGGCAAAACCCTCTACGCAGGAACATGAGCCAGACTCCAGGAGGACTTGTGCACATCCAGGGTGCATGCGCACACCTCAGCCTCAACATCCCCTGCCACAGCCACATGACCATCCACCTGAGATACCTACAATTGTCTCACTGTCAACTGCAGGATCACCTTCATACTCCTCATCCACACTCAGTAGGCACTCCACAACCCCTGCCCCAAAGAGGAACATGGACGTCTCCCATCCAACACCCCATTGCCCCAACACCGTCCAGCCACCTGTGCCCTGGGCACCATTCATCACATCCACAGTATAACTGCATGCAGGAGATAGTTCTCCCACACCACCAAACAGACCGGGTACTCCCTCCCTGGGCACCTCAACGTGACCCATGACCTCGTCACCTTCATGAAACTCTTCCAGAACTGTCTGTCAGAGCAGTAGGGCAAGCCCCCCCCCCACCCCCCACAGCAGATTGAAACCATCACGGGGGACTATTGCGCTCCATGTATGTATTTTATGATTTATGGTGACCTATGTGTGATCTCAACCTGACTCAGATCCCAGTGTATTGATGGCTTGAGGTTGTTGCACACTCTGGCATACTTTGAGATATCCCCACACATATGTTGTTGACTCATGTAAAAGAATGCAACATCAAAATCTATTGTGTTTCTTTTTTTTACTTTTCTATGTTGTGCTGGAAACGTGAATAAGTGCTAGGTGCTGTACAAAAAGGGGGGGAATCCAAAGTTCACAAAGGGAGATGTGATGCCTTGCAGTTTGAGTCAACAGAGTCCAGACCACAGTGCTTGCCATCATTGGTCAGACTGCAACCAGCAAATCCATGTGGGTGAGTGCGACAGTCAATAAGGTGATGCTGTTGCACAGAACGGCAAGATGCCAGACCAGGTGACCTGGGAGATGCGCATGGCCCACTGCCTCTCACTGTCTTTTGGGTGGACGACCCACCTTCCTTGGGGGACCCTCATTTGCAGGCCTTGACGATGCATGGGACGGTCCGTTGGATGATTCCTCCTCCCCCCCTGTGCCTGTTGGTGGTCTTCGCGTCGATGTTTCTTGTCTGGTGACACAGGGAGGGTGCTGCATGTTGTCAGCGATCCGACGGAGTGAATGGCTTATGTCCCTGTGCACCGCCAAGAGCTCATCCAGTCTTGCCTCCATCGCCCTTGGTGTTCTCGTTGACTGGCGTGTTGCTCGGCCTGCAGGTTTTTTGATTTCTGTGAGGGCCCCCACTACCTGGCTGAACTCCCTGGTGTCCCGCCAGTATGCCTGTAGCAAGTAAGATGGGACCCCCTCAACAAACTAAATATGACCCAGGAACAGAGGGGAAGAGAGAAACATTACTATGAAAAGTTGTTCCAACATGGGCCGTTAATCTTCAAATACTGGTAAGCATCCCATACTTAATTTAAACAAAAGGTGACAGATACATAACAATCTTTTTTGTAATTTTTATTTTCTTCAATGATATGAATTTTTCTTTATTTTTAGTTTCTCAGTCTTTATATGTTCTTCATTATATCTAAGTTCATATAAAAAATTTCAGAACGGATACAATTTATAAATATATACATAATTCATATAAAAGGAAGGAAAAATATAATACGATAATAAATAAATACACAATAAATCACACTATACCTAAAGTGAATACGTCCCTGGTAACATACACTCAAAAAAAAATACTACCACAATCATACCCATACTTCATTCAAAACCACAACAAAAAGAAGAGAAAACTGAATTTTAATTGCCAGAATCGTCACGCCAATTAATAGGTCTCAAAACACAGTATGAGACCCTGCACAGGTCGACGCGCGTTTCGGCGGCTCAAGGCCACCTTCTTCAGGACCTCTTCCAAACAATCTAATCCAAGAATCCAGGGGACGGTTAAAAACAGATTCTTGTTCCCAAATACATTTTTATCTATAATGTCGAAGAAAAGGGGATGGAAATATCAAATAACTTGGTGATTTAAGGATATCACGTTTTTTTTAAAATAACCACAATGCAAGCTGACGCAAAGAAGAGTCTTTAGTGCCGTGTAGATAAATAATGAGGGGCGAGTCTATTTTTCGGCGAGGAAATATGCCAGAGAGAGTTAAACTTTTAATTGGGTGAATCCTACTCCATGTACTTAATCGAAAAATTGCTCAGTGGTGTTCAAATGATGAGGGCAAAAGTGCTTGCCTCTATCCATAGATGACTCAAATAATATCCAGATGTGGACCATAAATCTCTCCTGCCGGTGCCGGCTCACTCACGGCGCAAAGTATGCCTCCATGATGTTTCGTAGTTCAGACATACCGGGCCCTGCAGCTGGGTGGTCAGGTTCTTGCCTCCACCTGGTGCCACTCCCACCACCCCTGCCAACACGAGCCTGGCCTGCGGTTGTGGGCACATCGGTCGACGGATGGCAGTGGTGATGTTGTCTGCCACCTCCTGGGTGCCTGGCGAACCTTGTCCCTCATTGTCAGACTGGCTCAGTTGTGGAGTGTGGGCAGGGCTCCGAGCTGTCTGCTGGGATGTGGCATGAATGGGTGTGGTGGTTGGTGTAGATGTCCCTGATCCAGCTGCTGCACGGGTTTGGGCTCCAGAGGTGCCAGATTGGTCGGGGTCATCCATGGAGTGGTGAGAGGCGTCGCTGTTGGTGGGATCAGGGTCCTGCGTAGCCTGGGACTGTGATTCATCTCCCCCCTTGTTGGGGATCGATTCAGCACGTTGCCCTGTGGGTGTGAGAGACAGACAATGTTAATGCCATTTCATGCAACATACAATTTTCATATACATTGTCGTTGGCACTGTTCCACCTGTTAGTTGTCTATGCTTTGGATTGTTCTCAATGTTCACTTGTGGATGGGTATGTTGTGGGGTCAGATTGATCTGTGCTCCGGAGTCATTTACATGTGAATGACTATTTACAATGACTGGCACAGCTATGCATGTCAGCAGTGATTTTCCAGTAATTGTGCACCACAGCTATGCCAGCATGTATGCAACACATTGACACTGCGTATCACCATGGTGGAACAACGGCACAGCTGCGTCACGCATCTGTGCCCTAGAAGTGGCACATTGCTGGAGTTGTGTTGCCGGCGCAACGCAGATCAAGCAATGCTCTGTGTGGCCCTATCTGCACAATGCTGCGTCAATCCTTACGTCTGCTTCAAGCATGCACAGGGTTTTGGGGCAGCATGTGCATAAAAGTGACTGAGTGAAATCTTGAAGATTTCAATCAGCCACTTTTGTGAGGTGTTGCTTCGCTGTGACAGCCACCCACCGCCCCCCCCCCCCGGACCAGTGCACCTACTTCTGGCGCAGGGCTTTAGAACGTGGTACATCTCCCAGATGCATCACCTTGTAAATAGCCAGCACCAGGGCGCAACTTTTTTACTTCCACTGCGTCACAAAGGTGAACGGTGTTGTGAAAGAAGCGCAAGGGACTTGTGAATCAGCACCGTGCATTGTTTTTGCTTGGATGCTTCATCTGATCTGTATTTGTTTTGTTGTGTTACGTGACGATTGTGACAGTGGGGCACTCCATTGCCTGTCCCAGGAGGCTATGTTTATGTAAGGGATGTGTGTGACAGGACGTGCTGGTAGTTGGAGTCTGATTTGGAACTGGGCGTCCCTCGTGGTGTGGCTGTCCCCCCATGGGGCATGCTGCCATGACAGTGTTTTTGAGTTCCTGTCCAAGATATCTGACCTTGTTGTCCTGGTGTTAGTGTTTGCACTGGTCACAGGAGAGCCTTGTGCTGCCTACACCAGGGCCCAGTGTCAGCTTTCTTGTCAGTACTTTCACACTCCCTGTGCATTGAGCATGGTGCATGAGTGTGTTCATGGGCCATATGGGATGAGTGTAATTGGCCACGGGCGTACACAGAAATATTGATAGGGGTGGCCAAATTTTTTGCTTCATCCTCATTCCTCTTGCACCCTTTGGGCCCTCTGCCTTGCACCCTCCTCATCTCTGCCTTGCACCCTTCTCGCCCTCTGCCTTGCACCCTTCTTGCCCTCCCCCTTACACCCTTCAGGCCCTCTGCCTTGCACCCTCCTCACCTCTGCCTTGCACCCTTCTCGCTCTCCGCCTTGCACCCTCCTCCCCTCTGCCTTGCACAATTCTCGGCAACCCCCTTGCACACTTCCCACCCAATGGAGGGTGCTGCCACCTGGGACAATGGCACCATTTCAGAAGCATGATGGACTAGGGCCGGCCCGGACTTGGCCCACACCAGAAAAACTGGTAATCCAGGGGGCGCCAAGAGCCAGCCTTGCCCCCCCCCCTGGCGGACGCCCATGCAATTGGGTCTTATTTGGAGTGCCAAGATGCATTTTGAGACAGCCACCCTCCCAGGATACTGGACAACCATTCTTGGGTTTGTGCTTCCTGTAGCATGGGACATAGTATGGCCTTGGTTTGTCAATGGGGCATACACATGTTAGTGGCATTAGCGTAATTTTGGCCTGTAGTTATGGGCGGCGGGTGCTTGCCACTTGTTGGAGGCATTTTTTGTACTTGGAGTGTGGATGAAAAGTAAAACAAGAAGTTTTTCCCTATGGGAGATATTATTTCCTGCTCATAAATCAGGACTCAAACTGATAAACCCAATCCACAACATTCATTTGTCTTACATCTAGTTGAATGGGAGAACACTTACCAGAAAGGAACACAAACAATCTATTTAAAAAAAGTATACAATTTATTATAAATAAAAATACATAGATATCAATGAATAGTCAATTAAAAAACATTAGATACACAAATTAAACCACCTAGTGTTGATATGGAGAAAATTATCAAAAAAGACACTGCAATCTGTCTTAGTTATGTCATTTCGGGCCCTCGTTTGACAACAATGGGGGAATAATATTCCTTTGGACCAAATTGTTTGTTGGCAACGCCGAATATGACTTGGTGAAATGGCGTCGACGCGTTTCGGAAGCTTAAGTTGATAATGGCTTCCTTCCTCAGGACAGTCTCTATATGTTTTCTCCACAGAATTGTATCATACCTATTGCACAAATAAAATACGACTATTAGAACCTGATTTTATAATGACTAATTACATATTTTTTAATATCATGTCCTAAAGATAACTAAATCAACTTCCATCTAAGAATTTATTCTCAAATGTAAATGTGGAACATGATTGAAAAAGCGGGAAAAAGGGCCTATTTGTAGTCACAGAAAATCTATAGGTAATGGCCAATCCGCAATGTTATTATACATTTCTCCACAGTGTCCATGCTATAGTCATAAAAAGTCAGCATCAAAATAGTTATTCAAGATCCTTTCACATATTTCTAAATCTGCGCGTAATATGTACATCGCATTACTGAAAGGTATTCAACATAAATCTCAGAAAATACTACAAAGACATATATTTCCAATTAGGTAATCATCTACCTGTATCAATGATATTCTCATCACTCTAAAAACATTATGCATAAATTCTAAACCTTCTGGTGAGTGTTGTCCACATTCTCCCGACAATCATACAAAACATTCATACACCCATCGTGCGATATATTATTATTGTTACTAACCATTAAAATTATGTTTCCAAAAGAAATCTACAGAATGTGTAGTATTTCGGTGGTGAAGGCCTTTAATGTTCACAGGCTCCCACAGTCCTATATGCAATTGGGAAAATACAACATTAAGTGTTGGATATTAGCGTACCCTGGCGTTATTATTTAAAGGGCATTTTATTTGTTTACCTCAATGTGATAGAGGGCGCTTTATTCTCAACTCAAATCTGTATAAAACCGTGTTCAGTAGTAATCTTATCGTCAGATTCCTACATAGGTTTACAAAATAATGGTTAGTTATTTACATCATATGTGTAGTTATTTTTAACACAAGAGAAATAAACCTATTATCAGGTTTTTATCACAAAAGGATTACCTTGCCTGATTCACAAGGGGCGTAATTATTTCGATGCCTCCAAGCGGATATTTAGACTGTATTCAAACTAAAATTGAATTGAACAAAAGCATTTTATTCTTTTGGCGGGAAACATGCGCTTTCATTATAGCCAAACAACATTTATTTTAAAATCGATCCTTACCAAGAATTACGGGTCAGATTTGAAAAACGGGGTCCTTTTGCACAGCCGGGTAGTATCGTACTCGTGGCTAGGTAAATAATATATATGAAAATGGTGTAACTATGTATTTAGCATTAGTTACAAAACATGACTAATAGTTACTGGGTTGTTGCGAGATCTTAGCTTAATCAAATACTCGCCGCAACCCTCTATTGTTGTCGGCGTGTTCAAAACCGCCAACTTTTTACTGCTCCCCCCGCATGGTTAGTCTTTGCTGATCGGGGGTTCTTCTTACCTGTTTTATGCACACGGCTGGTTTTCCCGGAGCTGCTAAACGTGGCGTCTGTATGATCACCGCTCGCGTAATGTTTTGTCAGCTCACCGAGCTCCGTTAGACGCTTTTAGAGCACGTCATGTGGTCACGTGGTCTTACGTTTGATCCTCGCATCTGACCTACGCAGCGTGTGCTATGTGCCCTATGCTTCCTGTTCTTTTTTGTATTTGTTTTTTTATTTAAAGTTCAGGCAGGGAAAAAAACTTTATTGCTCACTCTCTAAAGGGCATCCCTAACTAGTGGTAACGGGAAGGTTATTTATGTACTTTTAAGGTTGGACTATGCTGCACATTCATCCACACTGCAAAAATATAGTTAGTGACGGCAGCCTGGAGTTTGAACATTGTTAATGAAGAGCAAAAATTAAGTAAATGAATCCCACCATTTTTGACCTGAAGTTATGGTCCAGTGCCAGAACCATCATCTATTTATTTCTAATATATCGGCCTTCCTATCTAGAGTATCAGGGAGATCTTAACGCCTGATATCTGAGCTTTACAGTACTTATGAGTAAGGGCCCGTATCACATATCACATATGTTACATACCAATTTTATTCAATTCAAATAGTATGCTCTGGTGGTATGTCTATTACATCCAGAAGACAGGTCTATGACACTATTCTCATCCAATCCTCTTTCGTGTTTAGGCCTCGATTAACAGTATCCAACGTGGAAATATACCACTGTTCCCTATTTTTCCGTTTTATGTCGAGATTGCCTCCTCTTCTTGAGGCCGTGATTTTCTCTATCACGAACCATGAGAAATCTGTATGTTTGTGTTGTAATTTGTTGAAATGCTCAACCATAGGGGCGTTCTCTTTGTTCGTTTTAAGTGCGGATCTATGCTCTAGAAGGCGCAATCTTATTTCCCTGCCGGTCTCTCCTACATAGGCTAGTTTGCAGGGACACAAAATTATGTATACAAGATTGCTGCTCCTGCAGTTGTTCAAAGTTTTGGAAGTCATGGTATAGTCGTTGTAGGTCAGAGATTTTCCCACAATGCAGTTTTCGCATATTGTGCAATTACTGCACTTGTGGATTCCTATTGCTTTGCTGCCATTAATTGTGAGCTGATTATTTTTGTTCTGCTCTCTGTATGTGTGGACTAAGTTCTGACGGATGTTCTCATTGCGTCTAAACGCGAAAATAGGTTTTAAAAGTTTGACCTCTTTGCCATCATTTAAAATATGCCAACTTGAGTGAATTACATTTTTCAGCTTGTTGCTAATATTTGAAAACTGGCTTACAAAAACTAGTTTTGAGTCAGTCACAGGTTGCTTCTTTGAGGTAGATTCTGGGTGTATCATGCTGTCTCGGTTATAGAATCGTGCTCTTTTGCATGAGTTCTTAATGAGTTTTTTGGGGTATCCCCTGTCCTGTAATTTCTCGCTCAGTTTATTCGCATGTTTTGAATAGTCTTCCAAACTGGAACAATTCCTTCGAAGTCGAAGGAATTGTCCAAATGGGACATTATCTCTTTGGGAGCGGGGGTGATAGCTGCTATAATGCAGTAGGGTGTTTTTATCAGTTGGTTTGGAGTATAATTCCACCTCCAACCTGCCCTCAATATGTTTTATAGTGATATCTAAAAAGTTTACTGTTTCTCTATCATATACTGCTGAGAATCGGAGGTTCTCATCGCCCAAATTTAACCACTCTAAGAATTCCTCCAGGGTCTCCACATCTCCTTCCCAAATGAAGAAGATGTCGTCAATGAAGCGCCGCCACAATGAGATGTTTTCAAAAAATGGCGACGCTTCATTGAACACATGTTTCTCCTCGAACCTGGCTACGTATAAGCATGCCAGGCTCGGCGCACAGGTAGCCCCCATGCTGGTGCCCTTACATTGGAGAAATAACTCATCTCTGAATAAAAACATATTGTTTTTCAGAACTAGAGTTATGCATTGTATTATGAACTCAAGGTTAGCACCTCTCAGATCTGCATTACCTAGTGTCTCTTCCACCACACTGATCGTATCGTTTTGTGGGATATTGGTGTACAACGCCTCTATATCGAGGGTCACCATAATCTGATTTTTGGGGTTGTACACCAAACCTTCCACAATGGAGATCATATGTGCAGAATCTCGCACATATGAATCTTGTTTTAATACAAGAGGTTTTAGGAAAGTATCAGAGTATTGGCTCAATGGTTCAAGACGTGAGCCAATACAGCTCACAATGGGTCTCATGGGGGGATCTTCCACACTCTTGTGGATTTTGGGGAGACCATATATCGCTGGTGTCCTAGCGTCTTTACTATATAGAAATTCAAATTCTGCTTTACAAATCAGATCTTTATCGAAAGCATTTTTCACTATTTCCCAAACCTTTTTGTTCAGAGTCTCCAATTTGGTAAAAGGGACTCTTTGATAGTGTTCTTTAACTTCTAGAAGATCCAACATTCTCCTGTTATACTCTTCAGTGTCAAAAACAACCACCCCTCCGCCTTTATCGGCAGGTTTGATGGTTAATTGCAGGTTGTTCTTTAGATCTATCATAGCTCTTCTATGTTCTTTAGACATATTGTTTTTATCAGGATACGTGTGCTCTAAGATCTTTTTTTTTTTTGATTCTACAACCTTTTCAAACACCTCCACATTTTTACCCACCTGAGAAATGGCTGGGGTGAAAGTTGATTTTTGTCTGAGTCCTGAAATATTATTAGGGGGGTTATAATCTTTCTCTTCGAAGAATTCCTGTAGTCTAATTTTGCGGAAGAATGCTTTAAGATCCTTCTCTAAGTTAAATTTGTTAACATTGGCCGTAGGGGCAAATGTAAACCCTTTTTCCAGGACTTCTAGTTCAAATTTGTTCAGGGGATAGTGCGAGAGATTGACAATTGGAAATTTATTAGAGTCATTGGGAACTATTGACGATATCGTTGACTCCTTGTGTTGGGATATTCCTGAGGGGCCTGGTTGTGTTGGTAATTCGACCTGTGTCCACCCCTTGGTGCCTGATATTGTCTTCTCTGATGCTGTCCCCTGTGTTGATATGGTCTCCCCCCTCTCCTTTGGCGGTTCTCTAAAAAATGGTTACCTCCATTTTGTTCACTGTTATACCCACCATTCCCTGTGGTGGAACCTTCGTCTTCGCTACTTGAACCAGACGTTTCAGAGAATGTGACACCTTTCTTTGCTCCCCTATTATATATTGGTCGGTTCTCAACATTCCTTTCCTCTCTTGGTTGTTGGAAATAATCCTTACTTATATATGGGTAAACTAACTCTATACTGTATTTGTTCACATCTTTTTTGAGTTTTATGGTTTTTTTATTTAACAAGTAATCTTTATATCCATCCATTTCTGTATTTAATTCATCTAACCTCTTTTTTGCATCATCTACCGCTGACATTTCTTGGAGTGCCAGTTCTAATTTCTCTATTTCTTTCCGCTCTAATATTACCCTATCTTGTGCGGTTTCAATAATTAAGAGGATCCAATCCCGGCTACACCTATTTGCAATGTGTGTCCAGGTTTCTAAAAACTTTATGTTATCCGTAAAAAGGCCCGGTTCATTGCGGACCTGTAGTCCCATAGGTATAACGCCTGATCTAGCATATTGTATCAAGAACTCAGCATGGAGTTCGGTCCTCACTGCCTTTTTCTTAAGGTTCAATATGTTGCCCCATTTATCGTTGTTGCCAGTAACAACCACAATCTTATTGGTATTGTTGGTTGAGGAGCCAATTATTTTGGTAAATTGGTCTTCCGTAAATGCAAAAGTTTTAAAGGGGTCCATAGTAAATCTAGGGAATATAAATTTAGTAGTGAGTCACTAAAAAGTGATCAGAGATTTCTCTCCAGCACCAGGCTGTACCAAGTAGGTATAAATAGAAGAGAGGGGCTCGTAATAACCCGTAGGGAAATGGAGCTCCAATATACTGAAAAGTAAAACAAGAAGTTTTTCCCTATGGGAGATATTATTTCCTGCTCATAAATCAGGACTCAAACTGATAAACCCAATCCACAACATTCATTTGTCTTACATCTAGTTGAATGGGAGAACACTTACCAGAAAGGAACACAAACAATCTATTTAAAAAAAGTATACAATTTATTATACAATTTATAAAAACATTAGATACACAAATAAACCCACACTAGGTGGTTTTTATTTGTGTATCTAATGTTTTTTAATTGACTATTCATTGATATCTATGTATTTTTATTTATAATAAATTGTATACTTTTTTTAAATAGATTGTTTGTGTTCCTTTCTGGTAAGTGTTCTCCCATTCAACTAGATGTAAGACAAATGAATGTTGTGGATTGGGTTTATCAGTTTGAGTCCTGATTTATGAGCAGGAAATAATATCTCCCATAGGGAAAAACTTCTTGTTTTACTTTTCAGTATATTGGAGCTCCATTTCCCTACGGGTTATTACGAGCCCCTCTCTTCTATTTATACCTCCTTGGAGTGTGGATGCCATTACCCCCATGTTACTTGGGTTGTTTGTATACTCACCAGGCTCCATGACTCCTTCAATGCCATGTACTCCCACCGGTGGTAGCAGGGCCATGACCTTCTCCTCCCAGGGCTGATACTGTACTGGTCTTCGGGGACCACCACCTCCAGTGTGCTGGCTATTGGCTTAGTCCTCGTCCATCTTCCGCTTTACCATCCTCCGCAGATCGTACCACATGGCCTGGCAATCCTTCCTGGTACGCCTGATGGGTGCAACAGCATTGACCCTATTGACGATCCTCACCCACAGGCGTGTTTTGTCAGCTACGCTGGTCTGTCTGACCAATGCACCAAACAGCTGTGGATCGACTCTGATGACTTCATCTACAAGGATCTCCATCTCCTCCTTTGTGAACTTTGGATTCTTTTGTGCGGACATGGTGTGGGGTGAATGAGATAGGGGGGTGACGGTGCGTATTGATGTGGGTGTGTGGGTCTGAATGTGATAGGGAGGGTATGTGTGAAGGTGGATGTGTGCAGTTGTTTGTGTTGTCTGTGTGTCTGTAGCTAAATGGCTATGTTGCAAAGGATGATGGTTTGTGTGTGTGGGCCATTTTTATTGGTCCATATGTGGGTGGGGCTTAGTTTGAAAATTTTGGTGGGTGTGTTATGAGGGGTGGGTCTGAGTTGGGACCTCTGTTTGCCTGTTTGGATCATGCCAGACCATTAATTTCCAATGGTTTGTACACAGGAGACATTTTTTTGTGGTGTTGTGCAAGTCGTTTGCCCCCTCCTTGGGCTATTTTTAGGGGTTCGCGTGCGCTTCGTTAAGGGTGGGTTTGTTTCGGATTTGTTTGTGTGGCTCGCTCATACGCGTTGTTTTTACGGGGTTCGCGTGCGCTTCGTTAAGGGGGGTTCGTTTCGTATTTGGTTTTATGGCTCGCTCATACACGACATATTTAAGGGGTTCGTGTGCGCTTCGTTAAGGGGGGGTTCGTTTCGTATTTGGTTGTGTGGCTCGCTCATACGCAACATATCTATGGGGTTCGCGTGCGCTTCGTTAAGGGAGGGTTCGTTTCGTATTTGTTTGTGTGGCTTGCTCATGCGCGACGTTTTCATGGGGTTTGCGTGCGCTTCGTTAAAGGGGGGTTTGTTTCGTATTTGTGTGGCTCGCTCATACATGACGTTTTTACGGGGTTCGTGTGCGCTTTGTTCAGGGGGTTTTGTGTCGTATTGGATTGTGAGGCTCACTTATACACGATGTTTTCCGTACAAATCGCTGTTCATACACGATGATGTTTTCCCATACGAATCGCGTTCTCGGTCCCCGGACTGGATTGTACTTGTCGGGACCTACGGCATGTTTACAAATCGTACGGTTCACTTTCCGAGTCCGTATCGTACGGATTTTCGCTTGTTTTTCATACGGTTCGCAAACATTCGGACTTATTTTTTGGCAACGGATCGTACTAAGCGATTCGGACGGGTTTGTACGATTCGTACGGAAACGGCTACGAATACGAATCGTCGGACGGTTTTCTTTCCCGAATCGGAATCGATCCCTTAACAAATGTGTTTTAAATAAAACAAAGGATAGTAAATATTTTATCTTAAAAATTATTTATTTTTAGAATATATGTGATACTAACATTCAGTTCAAAATATATATATTTAAAAAGTCGAAATACATTTTTTTAAATTAACATTATCTGCAATATTCATTTTATGTTCCTGCATCTATTATTTTCTATAGGAGGGTTTTTCTTTAACAATGTTTGGCCATGTGGCAGTACTGAATGCACTGCTGCTCCTTTTGGCTGGGATTTACACTTGTAAATTTTGCTCCACTCCATTTCAGAAGTTGAAGACATGTAGGTCTATTGTTTTACATAACTTTAATTTTGCAAATGTTGAATAGCCAAAAATAGTTAAGTTAACTCAAAAGGGTAGGAATAAACTTACATATGTAGATTTACTTGTGTGTAAGTTCACCTTTGTGAATAGGCATAACGTGTAGATTTGCTAATGTGTAAATTTATTTTTGTGAATAGGCTAAATATACAGGTTCTTCTGTGTCTGGACACTGCACTTTGAGGCCAAGACTCAATGTGTTAAGGATCTCTGATAATCCCACAAAGAGATCCTTTTGGCTGAGCATGTGACTTGCTGGATTCCTTAACATACTGAGGCTGGCACCATAACTTCTAGGCTCCACATCTTCAGTGTTTACATTCTTTAAGCCAGAGAGCAACAGGTCTCTAGCAATAGGTCCACTGTCCCACAGTTGAATATCAATAATTAAGGGTGTAGCAGATCACTCCTGCAATCAAAAGGTTATAGATGGAGAGTATGTGAGAAAAGTAGGAAAGACTTCAATTGCATATGAGGAGGTAGAAAATGTTGAATGAGATCACAGCAGAAGTATAGATAGGGGAGGAATAAATCAGAGGGAAAATGTGGAAACGTGTCAGATCAGAAGAATATGGCTGAAATTTTACAAAGACAATAAAGCATATTAATCCACCATAAATAAAAGCGGAGGAACCTTGCAAAAAGAAAAAAACACAGAGTATAGACAAGTGGGGAAGAAGAAAGGACTGAGTAGTTGAAGAAGGAAGCATATGCGGTAGGAATGAAAAATAAAAGTACAAAGATAAATATGGATGAAGTGGGAGACTAGCACGCCTCCACAATAGCTGTGAATGGTAGAGTTGGTAGAGAGTTGGTACATAGAATGTTCTCCCTATTTTCTTAAAACACTCTCTGGTTAAATAACACTAATTTCAATTAGAGTCGAATATGACTCTATTCACTGATTGATTTATGTCATATTGCTGATTATGATTAAAGCTCATTCCTCTATTCCTCTTTATAATTTTTTCATAATATTTTTGTTTACATCTATAATTCCAATGAGCAAGAAAACGGTTTCAGTCTAACTGCTCACATTGATTGCATGTAATGCTTTAATGAATCCTTACAATCAACAATGTACTGCTCTGAATTAGATTTTTCTGTTTTCACAGGACTGAAAACAGGACAGATGGTTCTAGGAGACAGAATGAAAGCTGTGAATGGTACCTCTGCAACGGCCTTCCTTCTTATGGGCTTTTCAGATACCCCTCAGGTCCAGGTCTTCCTCTTTGTACTGTTTATTTTCATGTATGTTCTTGCTGTCACTGGAAACCTCCTCCTCATTTTCCTCATTACTTTCGACCACCATTTGCTACAAGCCCCTATGTATTTATTCCTTAGGAACTTTTGTCTGACAGAGATTGCCTTCATTTCTGTAACAGTACCAAAACTGCTCTCCATATTAATGGATATTGATGGCTGGATATCCTTTTTGGGCTGTGCAGCACAAATGTACTTCTTTGTGTGTGTGGGAACAACAGAGTGCTTCCTTCTGGCTGTGATGGCATATGACCGTTATTTGGCCATTTGTTTACCACTACACTATTCCACTATCATGACTATTAAGAGGTGTCACTGGGCGTCATTTGGCTGCTGCGTTGGTGGACTTGCTTTTCCTGTGGCACAGGTCGCAGTTATTTTTAGTCAATATTTCTGCAGATCCCATGTGGTGGATCACTTCTTCTGTGATGTAGCACCAGTTCTGTCTCTGGCCTGTGAAACCCTTACCATGATTCGCCTTTTTATCTGGTTTGAATGCTTCTTAATCCTTGTGATTCCTTTTCTGCTTGTCCTTGTTTCCTATTCCCTTATCCTTTGCGTTGTCCTGCGCATCCCCTCGTCTGCTGGAAGGCACAAGGTTTTCTCCACCTGCAGCTCCCACCTCTTATCAGTAAGCTTGTTATATGGAACAGGTTCAGTCACCTACCTTAGAGCCAGCTTAGGTAAAACTGGCAATATTGACAAATCTATGGCTCTGCTCTATTGTATCATTACACCCATGCTTAATCCATTGATCTATGGCCTGCGGAACAAAGAGGTGAAGAAAGCCTTGTTGAAGGTCACAATTGGAGGTTCATGAATAAGGACAGAGAGTTGTCTACGATACATTGAGTGTTTTTCTGTTTCACTATGATCAGAGTTGATGGAGAGACTTTGTAAAGCTGAGCAGGAAACGTGACCACTTAATTTATCATTTAGGGCCTGATTTAGAGTTTGGTGGACAGTACTCCATCTGTCAAGAGCAGTGGAAGGCATTACTTCTCCCATCCTGATTGTTTGCCATCCCCCAAATATAGTGATCGCCACTTGCCTATCATGGCAGTTCCTTCTGATGTACTAAAAGTTTGGTGGAAGGATGCCATTAGTTTGATGGCTGCCAACCACACATTTAAAATCGTTTTATGTTTAAAGAGAAACAATAAAATTAGGAGTTTGTTATTGAAAAACAAAACATTTATGACCCCCACATGCATGGAGTTTTCCTCTGGATGTTTGGGTCATTATTATTTTTTTCTGTCTCTAATGGCAAGTTTCTACTTGGTGGTGATTAATGGAAAAAAAACATTGTGGGTGGTGTATTGCTCTTTCTTTGAGGGCACCTTCTCCATTGGATCATCAGAGGAAGTTTTCTATTGATAGTGCCAATAGGGACTTGACCAACGTGTCTGTATCCGTCTGTCTGTTGGTGAGTAACCGGCTACATGGGTTTGTGAATAGCTACATGAGTGTCTATATGTGTTATTGATTGGTTGTCTGAGTATCTGTATGGGTGTCTGTGTGTTTATGTTGGTGGGGTGTGTGTGACTCTGTGCTTAGATGTGTGAGTGGGTGATTCACTGGGTGCATGGTTTCAAGAGTGCATCTGTGATGGACTGTATGGGTGGGTGACTGTGTGTATGGCAGTGTTAGTGAGTAAATGTATATCTCAGTGGTTCATGTGTGAGTAACTACATATGTGAAAGGCAGTATATATGTGTGTTGGAGTATATAAATGGCTGTAAGTGAGAGTGTGTGATTATGAGAGTGGCTGTATGGATGGGTGTGTGCTTGTATCAGTGATTTATAAGAGGGTACGAATGTGCTATTATTTGTATGAGTATTTGAGCTGGAGTGTGTATAACTGTATAAGTGAGTAAATGGCAGTGCGATTAGTTATTTGCATGACTGACTAGGTGTGTGAGTACCTCTATGGATGAGTGGTGGTGTGTAAGTTTTTATATAGGTGTATGAGTGCATATGATAGTCCTGTACTGAGTGACCATAAGTACGAGTGACTGTACAGGTGAGTGAGTGGATGTGTGTGTAAACCTAAGAATCAGTGAGTGTGTATGTAGTTATTGCTGTTGGAGTGTTTATGGTTTTGAGAATGGCAGTCTGTAATTTAGAGTGGGTGTATCAAAGGTTATATTAGGGTGTGAGAAGATGCATCAATTTATCACATGGATGATGTCGTCAGTGATGTCATCAGTGATGTCATTTGAGATGTCATCAGTGATGTCACTGACCATGTCATGAGTGATGTAATATGTGACATCATCAGCAGTTCATTGCAGGGGCATGAGTTATAGTTAGCAGAACTAACTATAACGGAGGAATTTCTATGGTTTTGTATGAGTGAAATGTCCAACTAACTATAACACCCCTGAAACCTATGGTTTTTTCAGTGAATTTCTATGTTTTTTTTAAATGCTAATTTCTAACTGTAACCTGCCTGAAAACTATGGTATTTTCAGTGAATTTCAAAGGTTTTTCAAATGCTAGTTTCTAAGGATGCCTACAGAGGTAGGACATGTGAAGAAAGAAGTAAAAAAGCACAGAAAGAAGCAAAAGAAATGCAGAAAGAAGCAACAGAAGTCACAAAGATGAAGAAAAGTGCCGGAAGAAGCAAGACATGTGCAGAAAGAACCAACAGAGGAGCAGAAAGAGACCTTGTTACAAAATCATCCTGTGTCCACAACTTTTTCAGACGGGGACTGGTGGTAACAGACTCTGACTAACCAGGCCTAGAGTAAGTGGTATGCTAAAAGACACTTAGAATACAGTGAAACCACCTACATACACTAGGGAACAATATGCGTTGGGGTACCCCTGTGATCAGCATGACCTCCTCTGTAAAGGCCCAAGTACATAATAGGGCAGGGAGATTGAAACTATCTCTTAAAACGCGCTACAGGGCACGTTCGCAAAGTGGTGAACGGAGGAGGGGCCTGAGGTGACGTGTGCAAACACGCCCTGTGGCCGTTTTAAGTTGGGAGATTAAGTCCCCCTTGAATCTTGACAGTCCCTGGGGTCCAACTAGCCAATCAGGTACCTCCAGTAAGCGCCACAAAGCTGCATTGCAGATGTGTAAAAAGGGGCGTGGTCTGGACCACCTCTCTGCAATGCAGACCTCTGGCACTTACTGGAGGTACCTGTAGGGCTAGTTCGCCCCCAGGGGCCCTAAGGATTGAAGGGGATTTAATTCCTCAACTTAAAAGGCGCCACAGGGAGTGTTTGCACACATATCCTCAGGCCCCGCCCCCGCCCTTCACAACTGTGGAAACAAACCCCATGGCATGTGTTGGACCCGGGCCTTTTTGGCTGGTTCACCTTTGAACTTTTTGCTTTTGATGGCGACCTGGTGTCCGTGATTTCTGGCTTGGCGCACTTTTTCCCTGGGTCCCAGGGTAAAGTGCATGCGTGGAGTAAGGTTGGCCTGCCCTCCCATAAGAATGCACGGGGAAATCTGTGTCCCTGGTAGTTCCTGATGTGTGATGTGTACTGGCTCGAGTTTGGTATGTGCGGACTCGTGTGATTGAATGCTGCGTGATGATGTATGCGGCATGTATGTGTCTAGTGGGGAAGTGCAACTTCTAGACATTGGTGTGTGTGTGTGCAGTGAGGGTGCTGGCGTGTGATTGGCTGGAGCTGGCTGGCAAGCCTGGCTCCAGGAGTCTGAATGGGTCTGCCCGGTGGTGAGTGTGGAGATTAGCATGTGTGATGTGAGGGAGTGGTGCACCTGGGTCCTGAATAGGGCTGGGCTTTCCCCACACAATGCTGGCTCCGCCCCCTGTGGTGCGTCTAATGACCCTACCCCTACCAGTGAATAGAGTGAGGGGCTGAACACATCAAGGGTGCTCACAAACCAGCTGCGACTGGTTTTTCCCCTCACCCTGAGCAAAGACAAGGGATGTTACAGTATATTGCTGTTGGGCGCCAGGAGGACCGCCACTTGGATTGCCTCCCTGCATGGAGGCCCAGTGAGCTGGCACTGGGCCCAGCCTTGCCCCCCTGCCTGCCTCCAGAACTTTGCTGGGGCTCTGTTGTGCTTGAAGCCACTTGGGAGCGCTGCTTTATTGCCCTCTAGCGCTGGGAGCGCTCTGTTCCCGCTACAAGCGCCTGAAAGCGCTTTCTCTTTCCCCTAGCGCTGGGAGCGGTTCATGTGCTTAAGCCGGTGCACCACCCGGCGTTTGACCCGATTGTGAATTGCAGATTTTTGTCGCGGCTGCCCACGCCGCTTATTGCCCCTTGCTGTGTTCTTTATTTTAATCTACGAGTGCCCACCTCGACTTGGCATTACTTTAGGAAAGCCGGTGCCCACCCGGCATCTGCTGCTTTGTCCCCAGCGCGGCCCGACCGGAAGGCCCGCCCCGCAGCCGGGCAGCAAGAAGAGAGGCGGCGGAAGGTGCAGGCAGGGCTCCGTTGCCAGAAGGAGAGCCCTGCCGCCCACGAGAGAGGAGCCGTCGCCTGACCAGCCGCAGGGCCTCCATGTGCAGAGGAGGGTCCCGCACCCAGCCGGTGAGTGCAAGAGGGCGGGGGCCTCCCAATTGAAAGCGGAGCGGCCTCGGTTGATAGCGGGCCGCTCCACCAACCCCGGGGCATTGCTGGTGAGAGAGCCCCGAGAGGCTCAGCACACCCCTTTGTAGTTACTAGCCTGCGAGGCTCTAAGGGGCATTTTTGTTTATTGAGGGCCGGCGAGGCTCAGAGGGCCCAGTTACTTTTCAGCTCCAACCCCGTGGCATTGTTGGTCTCGAGCCCACGAGAGGGCTTCAGGGGCCATTTGTAGTTAGAGGGGGTGTTGGGGCACATTGCCGGTGCCCGCCCCCTCCTGCCTGTGATATCTTGGTCCCAGAGCTCCGAATCTCCACCAAGGGCATCAGTTGTTGCGAGCCTAAGAGAGGCTCCGGGGGCATTACTTGTTCTTGAGTACAAGAAGGACTCCAACGGCGGGGCATATTTGTTTTAGAGCCACGAGGGCTCTAGGGCCTCATTTTTCTCCCGAATCCCTAAAGGGGGCATTTCAGGCACAAAGGAGGCGCGAGCCGCCCCAGTTGGCATCGGGCCGCTCCCCCCTCACACTGGAGCACTTCTTTCTTTTGAGCCCTGCGAGGCTCCCAGCCAAAAGTTGTTGTAGAGCCCCAGAGAGGCTCTGGAGTGCCATTCTATTTGTTTAGAGCCAAGAGGCTCTTGGGGGACAATGCTTTTGGCCAGAGCCTGCGAGGCTCCAGCGTTGGCCCATCATTGTCTACACAGCTGCCCAGCACTTCGTGGGCAGCTGCCACGTTTAGGCCCCCCTGACATTGGGACACAGGGCGTCCTAGCCCCAACAAGGCCAGAGGGCCTAGGGACTGCCACAGGTTGTGGCTCATGTGAGTTTTGCGCCATTTCTTGTTTTTACACCTCTGAATGTGTTTTGATGCATCATGTGTTTTCCTTCCCTACACCTCTGAATGTTAATGCATTATGTGTAATATTCCTATGCTTATACCCTAAATGTGTGGTGATACTTAGGTGTTTTTTTTTCTCCTAGTACAGGTGTTGCTAGTGAGGTCCTGGTTCCCTGCGCAATATTTTCCTAAGGTGGTTAGGGTTGCGATGGAGGTACTTAACCTTTACCAGTAATCACTGGTGGTGTGCTACATTTTCTATTTGGTTCTACAAGTGTTCTATGTGCTAATTACTATTCGTAAAAGTGCTGATTCCTGAGAGTGGTCCAGGTGGCCCTGTCTTGTACATATCCCCTGTAAATTCTGCCCCTGCCTATTGGCACATTGTAAAGTATATATTTATTATCTAATGTTTGTGGTATAATACAAAGACTATTTTTAGATATACCCTTGTGTGGAGTTTCCTTTGTGGTGGGCTTTGTGTGTTGTTGCTGGGTGCGCGCGCAAACACTTAACCTACATAGCCTCCATGTTTAGCCTGGCTGCTCGCGTCACGTTACCTAGAGGGTGAGCAGGGGTTATCTTGGTGTGTGACTCCCTTGCCCTGACGTGGGAATGGTGGTTTCTGACTGACTTTGGCGTGAGCCCTGGTCAGCCAGGGATGCAGTTTCTAACATTGGTGGCAGGCGGTGAGGATCCGGATTTCTGTTTGCGTTGTACCGCAGTGGCAACGGGCCACACTACAAAACTCTGCATTTTAGATAATTACATGTTGGGGATTATTGTTCTTTGAAGGTCTAGTATTTCTTTTCCAAAGTGTGTCCAGTACATTTGTTCCCTATCCTGCTCCCAGAGTTTGGTACCTGTGTCACGTGTGATCAGGTTGAGAAATCAGGGGTGGTAAAAACTGCCTTACCGGTCCGAGGGGGGGGGGTGTGGATGAATGGTGGGTTGCCTGGAAAAATGAGTGTGAGTTCTCTGGGGTAGGGAGCTTGCTGAAATACTTTGAACTGTGTACTCTTGCTTCAGCTCAGACTGTTAGGTCCCCTGTGTTGCACGTGTCTGTGAGCATCCTGCCAAGATGGAATCTTCTTTTAACCTCTGTGGTCTGTTTAGGTACAGTATGCATGAGCTGGTACAGTTTTGTGAGGAGAGAGACATCACAGTGAATGAGTCAGACACCCAGACCAAGCTTAAGGATAACCTGATCCTATGGCAGAAGGATGACTGGGAACGTGAGCGCAGTGGGGAAGTTAGGGCCCGGGCCGCACGCCATGAGGGTGGTGGGTCTGAGGGGAGCCCTGAAGAGTCTGAAGAGGAGGATGAGGATGACAGTGAATGGTCACCAGCAGATAGTGAGGACCCCATAGATAGGGAGTCCCTTGCTGGGTTCAGTGTCAGATGCAGCACCCCATTCCTTTCCCTGTCCCCAGATGAGTGGTTGGATAGGAGGGAAGAGAGGGAACACCAGCTGGCTTTGGAGAAGCTCAGGTTAGAGCATGCCAAGGAGATAGCACAGCTGGGTGTGCAGGAGAGGATTGCAGAGGCTGAGAGGGCATTGGCCAGGGAGAAGCTAGCCCTAGAGAGTAGGTTATCCCCTGACCACAGTTATAGTTTTCTGGATCCCCCAGGGAGGGTTGGATCCAGTGGTGCAGCAATAGAGCGTTCAGTGCAGGAGGTCCCAGTCCACTTCTCCAAAGAATAGTACCTTGTTCCAGAGAGGACAAGTACCGGTTGAAGTTTAGGGGCAGTAGGAGACTGCCTCACCAGGATTGGGGGGATTATGTGGATGATTGCCATGATGCACTGATTGATTGGATAGAGGTTCACGGGGAACCTGATTTTGATGGACTGCTCAACCTGGTTATCAGAAAGCAGCTGCTCAATTGTTTTGCGCCAGAGTTGCGCCAACACCTATCGAGGGGTGACTACGTTAGTCCTTGGGACATTGCGAGGGAAGCAGACCGCTGGGAAGGTGCCAGAGGTTCTGACACGTCATGGGTGAGTGAACCCGAGAGTAGTGGTTCAGGTATCTTCCAGCCCAGTGTGGTGGAAGAGGCTCAGAGTAGCCCAGCTAGGTCCCAGTGTAGCGAGAGGGGTGTAGGGGCTCACGTCTTGTCTCAGTGGAGTAGGAGTGAGTGTGGAACGGAGTGTTCCCAGGTGCCCGAAACCCAGTCTCAGAACCTGGATGGTTTCTTAAGGGAACACCAGGTTGGGGACCTAGGCTGTCCTGTTAGTCCATTTGAGGGGGATCTCCTAGTGTCTAGAGAACCTGGAGTGTCTATAAATAGAGCTCCAGTGGTTCTAGTGTCCGGCCGTGCCACTCCAGATGGGAGGGCACAGAAGTCCAAAGTGAGGAGTGAATGGGGGATGCGTTTCCCAGTGAGAGAACTAGTGGGTCAGGGACTAGCCAGTTGGGCTACATTCCCTTGGAGTGACCATGGTGACACCACTTCTGTTCTGGGGGATCTTCCCGCACTGTCAGGTGGACAGGGGACGGAAGATCTGCGCCATATAGACAGTCACACAGCACATGAGTCATGTGTTAGCCTCAGGGGGACGGTGTGCGAGTCCCCAGAAGTCCTGGAGTGCCAGGCAATTATCCCACCTAGGGTTTTAGAGCGAAGGTTGGGAGGCCAGGTTCAGGATCGGCCTGACCTGAAGGGTGGGACATCTGTAACCAGACTCCTGGCCAGTGCTTCTTCCAGGGGTACCTCTCCAGTTGGGAGGGTGCAGAACTATGGAAGGGGGAGCAGAGGGTGGGAGAGCCCACCTCTGACCCCGGTGCAACCTGAGGGGTTAAACCCTAGGTTTGGAGAGTGGTGTTCTAAGGGTACCCTTCGCAGGAGGTGGAGGAACCCTAGAAGAAGAGGTAGGGGGAGGAGAGCCTTCCCTGTGACTCCTGGACCGCCTGAGGGTGTAGACCCTAGACTGGAGAACCAGTGGCAGTCTAGCCCTGTCTTGCAGACAGGAAGAGTGGAGAATGGCTACTATGTGCCAGGGGTTACTACCCCCCACTCTGTGGATAGGCAAGGACCGGTGGCCCCTGGGTGGCCCAGGGCCTGGTCCTGGCCGCGGACAGCTTGGGAGTACCAGTGGGGTAGCCCAGTTGTACCAGATGGTGGTTTTAGAAGGAATCCCAGGGGTTCACAGTGGCGTGGAACAGGAGGGAGTCCCGGCAGTGGCGGGCCTGTGTCCATGTTGTATTGCCCAAAGCAGGGAAGCCCATCACGGTGGTGATCGGTCTACCCTGCGTTTTGGCTGAAAGGGGGTTGTGTTGGACCCGGGCCTTTTTGGCTGGTTCACCCCTGAACTTTTTGCTTTTGATGGCGACCTGGTGTTCGTGATTTCTGGCTTGGCGCACTTTTTCCCTGGGTCCCAGGGTAAAGTGCGTGTGTGGAGTAAGGTTGGCCTGCCCTCCCATAGGAATGCATGGGATAATCTGTGTCCCTGGTAGTTCCTGATGCGTGAGGTGTACAGGCTTGAGTTTGGCATGTGCGGACTCGTGTGATTGAATGCTGCGTGATGATGTATGTGGCATGTATGTGTCTAGTGGGGAGGTGCCACTTCTAGACATTGGTGTGTGTGTGCAGTGAGGGTGCTGGCGTGTGATTGGCTGGAGCTGGCTGGCAAGTCTGGCTCCAGGAGTCTGGATGGGTCTGCCCGGTGGTGAGTGTGGAGATTAGCATGTGTGATGTGAGGGAGTGGTGCACATGGGTCCTGAATAGGGCTGGGCTTTCCCCACACAATGCTGGCTCCGCCCCCTGTGGTACGTCTAACGACCCTAGCCCTGCCAGTGAATAGAGTGAGGGGCTGAGCACATCAAGGGTGCTCACAAACCAGCTGCGACTGGTTTTTCCCCTCACCCTGAGCAAAGACAAAGGATTTTACAGTATAAGAAGGGGCTGTGTCCCCTTACAATTTGTTCTCTTCCAGGATCCCTTTTGCTGAAGGGGGGCTGTTGCTGTTGGGCGCCAGGAGGACCACCACTTGGATTGCCTCCCTGCCAGGAGGCTCAGTGAGCTTGCTCTGGGGCCAGCCTTGCCCCCCTGCCTGCCTCCAGAACTTTGCTGGGGCTCTGTTGTGCTTGAAGCCCCTTGGGAGCGCTGCTTTATTGCCCTCTAGCGCTGGGAGCGCCCTGTTCCCGCTACAAGCGCCTGGAAGCTCTTTCTCTTTTCCCTAGTGCTGGGAGCGCTTCATGTGCTTAAGCCGGTGCCCACCCGGTGTTTGACCCGAATGTGAATTGCCGATTTTCTGCGCGGCTGCCCACGCCGCTTATTGACCCTTTTGCTGTGTTCTTTATTGTAATCTACGAGTGTCCACCTCGACTTCTCATTACTTCAGGAAAGCCGGTGCCCACCCGGCATCTGCTGCTTTGTCCCCCGCCGGGCCGCCGCGCTGCCTGCGATGATCCTGAAGTGGTTGGCCGGCCGGACAATCACAGCGCGGCCCGACCGGAAGGCCCGCCCCGCAGCTGGGCATCAAGAAGAGAGGCGGCTGAAGGTGCAGTCGGGTCTCCGTTGTGAGAACGAGAGCCCTGCCGCCCATGAGAGAGGAGCCGCCCGCCTGACCAGCCGCGGGGCCTCCATGTGCAGAGGAGGGTCCCGCATCCAGCCGGTGAGTGCAAGAGGGCAGAGGCCTCCCAATTGAAAGCGGAGCGGCCTCGGTTGATAGCGGGCCGCTCCATCAATCCCGGGGCATTGCTGGTGAGAGAGCCCCGAGAGGCTCAGCACGCCCCTTTGTAGTTACGAGCCTGCGAGGCTCTAAGGGGCATTTTTGTTTATTGAGGGCCGGCGAGGCTCAGAGGGTCCAGTTACTTTTCAGCTCCAACCCCGTGGCATTGTTGGTCTCGAGCCCACGAGAGGGCTTTGGGGGCCATTTTTAGTTAGAGGGGGTGTTGGGGCACATTGCCGGTGCCCGCCCCCTCCTGCCTGTGATATCTTGGTCCCAGAGCCCCAAATCTCCACCGAGGGCATCAGTTGTTGCAAGCCTAAGAGAGGCTCCGGGGGCATTACTTGTTCTTGAGTCCAAGAAGGACTCCAACGGTGGGCCATATTTGTTGTAGAGCCACGAGGGCTCTAGGGCCTCATTTTTCTCCCGAATCCCTAAAGGGGGCATTTCAGGCACAGAGGAGGCGCGAGCGGCCCCAGTTGGCATCGGGCCGCTCCCCCCTCACACGGGAGCACTTCTTTCTTTTGAGCCCTGCGAGGCTCCCAGCCCACAGCTGTTGTAGAGCCCCAGAGAGGCTCTGGAGTGCCATTCTATTTGTTTAGAGCCATGAGGCTCTTGGGGGACTGTGCTTTTGGCCAGAGCCTGCGAGGCTCCAGCGTTGGCACATCATTGTCTACACAGCTGCCCAGCACTTCGTGGGCAGCTGCCACGTTTAGGCCCCCCTGACATTGGGACACGGGGCGTCCTAGCCACAACAAGGCCAGAGGGCCTAGGGACTGCCACAGGTTGTGGCTCATGTGAGTTTTGTGCTATTTCTTGTTTTTACACCTCTGAATGTGTTTTGATGCATCATGTGTTTTCCTTCCCTACACCACTGAATGTTAATGCATCATGTGTAATGTTTCTATGCTTATACCCCTAAATGTGTGGTGATACTTAGGTGTTTTTTTTTCTCCTAGTACAGGTGTTGCTAGTGAGCTCCTGGTTCCCTGCGCAATATTTTCCTAAGGTGGTTAAGGTTGCGTATGAGGTACTTAACTGTTACCAGTAATCACTGGTGGTGTGCTACATTTTCTATTTGGTTCTACAAGTGTTCTATGTGCTAATTATTATTCGTAAAAGTGCTGATTCCTGACAGTGGTCCAGGTGGCCTTGTCTTGTACATATCCCCTGTAAATTCTGCCCATGCCTGTTGGCACATTGTAAAGTATATGTTTATTATCTAATGTTTGTGGTATAATACAAAGACTATTTTTAGATATACCCTTATGTGGAGTTTCCTTTGTGGTGGGCTTTGGGTGTTGTTTCTGGGTGCGCGTGCAAACACTTAACCTACATAGCCTCCAAGTTTAGCCTGGCTGCTCGCGTCACGTTACCTAGAGGGTGAGCAGGGGTTATCTTGGTGTGTGACTCCCTTGCCCTGACGTGGGAATGGTGGTTTCTGACTGACTTTGGCGTGAGCCCTGGTCAGCCAGGGACGCCGTTGCTAACATTGGTGGCAGGCGGTGAGGATCCGGATTTGTGTTTGCGTTGTACCGCAGTGGCAACGGGCCACACTACAATACTCTGCATTTTAGATAATTACATGTTGGGGATTATTGTTCTTTGAAGTTCTAGTATTTCTTTTCCAAAGTGTGTCCAGTACATTTGTTCCCTACCCTGCTCCCAGAGTTGGTACCTGTGTCACGTGTGATCAGGTTGAGAAATCAGGGGTGGTAAAAACTGCCTTACCGGTCCGAGGGGGGGGGGTGTGGATGAATGGTGGGTTGCCTGGACAAATGAGTGTGAGTTCTCTGGGGTAGGGAGCTTGCTGAAATACTTCGAACTGTGTACTCTTGCTTCAGCTCAGATTGGTAGCTCCCCTGTGTTGCACGTGTGTCTGTGAGCATCCTGCCAAGATGGAATCTTCTTTTAACCTCTGTGGTGTGTTTAGGTAGAGTATGCATGAGCTGGTACAGTTTTGTGAGGAGAGAGACATCACAGTGAATGAGTCAGACACCCAGTCCAAGCTTAGGGATAACCTGATCCTATGGCAGAAGGATGACTGGGAACGTGAGCGCAGTGTCAGGAATCGCATAGCAGCTATAGGGTTAAAGGGTAAGGCACAGGTTAAGCGCACAAGAGCTAGAGGTGTTAGAGTGTTGCCACGCTGGAAGAAAGGGTTTATATTGTCCAAATTCATGTTTAGGCAGTGTCTGCGGTCACTGGTGATCACCACCAGCATGGCCGCCAAATGTCCTGAACACGCTATTCAAGAGTCGCAGTCTAGCGGTAGTGGTCGCGCGACTTCCGCTCCGCTTAAGAACTGAGGAGCAATTAGGAACTACGCACCCAGAGCGTGCGTTATTGAAGTCTGCGGTTCGTTTGGAGCAATTTGAATTCAGAGCAGTGTGGAACATTTTCGTGCAGAGTCAAGTACCTATCTACTTAGAAGTATCGCATGCGCAACGTGGGAGCTAGAACTGTCAAGCAGCAAAACTAGTTTCTTTGAGTCAAGAAGCAACTTGGGAAACCGTGAGTTTACCGGCTGGTTGGGGTTTAGTTCTGAGCCTTACCAGCTGGTAATAAGACTTGGTTCATTTGTAAGCTATATTCAGAAGCTTAATTTCAAAGACATATTCAAGCATCTTAGCTATCTGGTGTGTTATCATTTTGTGACCGCAGCAACAGTATTTTCAGTTGAACATTTTCAGTAGTAGAAGAAGTTTACTACTAGACTTAATTTACAGCCATAGTCTAGACCAAATTGGTAAGTCAAGGTTTCTGGGCTGGGGTTTGGTGGCGTAGGAGTACAGCGCATTTAGATAACTCTTATGTGTATTTACAGACGCCAACTATCATCACATTTGTGTATAGAAGTCAGTCTAGACTACATGTGAGAGAAGCTACAAGCCAGGCTTTGCAGGTAACACAAGTTCTCCTAGAGTTATAGATATTAAGTCTCATTTAGAGTTTAGGTGTTAAGTGTTGTCATTCTACAGGTGCAGTTGCATTACACCAGCGAAGATAGAAGACCAGAGAAGCGTATTCTCTACCTGGCCGTCTCTCTCTCTCTGTCCACTTCCCCTTTCCCCGCCGCTTCAGCAGTTGCCAAGTTTCATATTTCTGGCGGTTTCTGTGGTGGTGGGGCATTGGGAGCAATCGTCGGCTTCGATGGAATTCTAGTGTGCTAGTCTGACAGATTGAAGTGCCGCTGTTTCCGTCTGAGCCACAATGGCAGAGGGGTTAGACCTTAAGACTCTGGCGGGAATTTTGGATGGACTCCAAGGTCAGTTAACCCAATCCGCAGAGGATAATAGGGCACTTAGGGAAGAAATAAAAAGGTCCCAACAAGAGAATCATATAATTAAAAATAAGATGGAGGAGCTTCTGGCGGGAGGTTCGTCGGGAGTCAGTAGGGGTTCTGCTTCAGAGGCGGCTACGCAGGTAATTCACTCTGTGGCGCCAGTTGTCCCATTGGCTAATCCTGAAAGGTTTGGAGGGGACCCACATAAAGCACAGATATTTATGACCCAGTGTTCACTGCATTTTCTGTGCAGACCTGTAGTGTTCAAGGATGACAGGGTCAAGGTTGCGTTCATGCTGTCTTACATGAGCGGTGATGCCGCTGCTTGGTCTATGCCGCTGATTTCCAGAGACGATCCAGCCTTGTACAATTTTGACGTGTTTAAGAAGGAATTTTTACGTATTTTTGATAGGAGAACGGCAGAACAAGCTACAGATAATGAACTCTTGGATCTAAAACAAGGTAATCGGGAATTGATAGCATATATTGCTCAATTTAACAAATTAATTGTGGAAACTGAGTGGCCTGAGAGTAAACGCTCCGCAATTTTTTACCGAGGACTAAAAGATGAACTGAAAGACGCTCTGGCGCAGATTCCAAAACGGCCACGGGAGATCTCGGAGCTTATTGATCTGGTCTTGCAGCTAGAACATAGATTGTGTGAAAGGAAGTCCGAAAAGAAGAAAGAGTTTCGGCCCTACTTCCCTCGGCTTGACCGAGCCAGATCTGAAGTCACACAAAAAGAAAATGGCGTCGGAGAAGAACCTATGCAGATTGGCTCAATTAGAGGACCTCTGTCCAAGGAGGAGAAAGAGAAAAAACGCGCCAATAATCTGTGCCTATATTGTGGTATATCAGGACATTTTGTGAAAGATTGCCTCAAGAAACCCAAAATCAGTGTGGGTTTAAAAGCCAAATCCCACCAGTAGAGGGAGCTGCTCTGGTGGGAAATCAAGGGAAATCGGCTCCTGAAATGCAACAGTTAATAAACACTCTACAATTGGCAGCGCCACATTTAACAGTATCATTTGTCATGAGATTCGGAACTAGGGAGGTTAAAGAAGTATCTGTAATGATTGACTCTGGAGCTACCGGAAATTTTTGCGATCTGTCTTATGCAAAGGAAATAGGCATACATGCATTAAAGAAAACGCATAGTGAGGTAGTGAAGGCTGTGGACGGCACCAACCTCACGTCCGGCCTTATTACTGAAGAAACGGAAACTTTGGAATTAGAGGGACTTCAGGGTCATCATGAATTCCTGCGCTTTAAATTTAATTGACGCACCGCAGTTTCAATTAATATTGGGACTGCCGTGGCTTACTGAGCACAACCCAAAAATTGATTGGGCAAGCAGATCGGTGGAGATGACCTCAGAACATTGTCGTCGGAACTGTTATACGACTTGTCCACAAAAAATGGTAAGCTCGCCAGCTCGGGAACTGGCCCAACTGACACGCCAAGTGTGTGTTTTGGAAACAAAAGAAATTCCAGCGGAGTATCAGGACTTGGCTAGTGTTTTTGACAAAGGTAATGCTGAGAAACTTCCGCCTCACCGGGAGTATGATTGTAGGATTGAATTAGAACCCGGTGCTAAGCTGCCGTGTAGTCGTATTTATGCACTCACAGAGGCGGAAAATCAGTTCTTAAAAAAATACTTGGAGGATTATCTCAAAATCGGATTCATACGTCCATCGCAATCGCCAGTCTCCTCGCCACTGTTTTTCCGGCCTAAGAAGGACGGCACACTGCGCACCTGTATTGACTACAGAGCGTTGAACCTTGTAACCATAAAAAATCGTTATCCGCTACCTCTCATCTCTCAGATGTTGGATCAAGTGAAGGGTGCGAAGGTTTATACGAAGCTGGATCTCCGCGGAGCCTATCATTTGGTGAGAGTTGCAGAGGGAGAAGAGTGGAAAACGGCGTTTCGCACCAAGTATGGCCTCTACGAATACCAGGTGATGCCTTTTGGTTTGAGCAATGCGCCGGTAGCTTTTCAACACTTTGTAAATGACGTATTAAGGGAATTTTTGGACCGTGTGGCAGTTGTCTATATTGATGACATATTGATTTTTTCAGATTGCATTGAGAATCACATTTCACAAGTGAGAGCTATCTTGCAGAAGTTGTAAGAGAATCACCTGTACGTCAAGTTGGAGAAGTGTTCTTTTCATGTGAACCAAGTGGAATTTTTGGGATTTATTTTGTCGGCTGAAGGGGTGGCTATGGATCCATCAAAAGTGCAGGCAATTCAGGATTGGTTGTCACCCAGAAATGTAAAAGACATCCAGAGTTTTCTTGGCTTTGCCAATTTCTACAGGAGATTTATTCCAGATTTCTCGGCCAAGGTCCAGCCTATCACACAACTTTTAAAGAAAGGGAAGGTGTTCAGTTGGTCTGACGAAGCGGAGGAAGCTTTTCAGTTTCTGAAGAGGGCGTTTGTTTCAGCACCAATTTTGATGCATCCAAATCCTGAGGAGGAGTTTTTTGTGGAAACAGATGCTTCCGATTTCGCAACTGGTGGAATCCTGTCACAAAGGAATAAACTGACTGGACAACTCCACCCAGTGGCGTTTCGTTCAAGACAGTTATCAGAGACAGAGTTTAATTACCCTATTGCGGATAAGGAGCTGTTGGCGGTTAAGGAGGCTTTTCAGGATTGGCGTCACTATTTACTGGGGGCCAAGCACAAGGTGACCGTGTATACTGACCATCGGAACCTACAATTTTTGAAGTCCGCTAAAACACTTACCCCACGCCAATTGAGGTGGTCTTTGTATTTCTCGAAATTCGATTTCGTTATCACCTACAAACCTGGTGTGAAGAATGGAAAAGCCGACGCTTTGTCACGAATGAATTGTTCGGGTGACAAGAGAATTCCAGTGGAGGAACCAATCATTCCGTTGGAGAAAATTGTGGGAATAATCCATTTGGAAGACTTCACTAAGGAAATTCGGCAGCAATGTTCTCTTCAGGACCTCGAAAAATGGGCTGCGGATGATGAGAGAAAATCCATTAAGAATTCACTGCCGTATTACGATGATGCCCTGTATTTACCCACCAGTGAACTGCAAAAAAAGGCTTTGGAAGGTTGTCATGATGATCCGACACGGGTCACAAAGGAACAAAGAAGACCTTACAGTTGATACGAAGATATTTTTGGTGGCCTGGCATGGCGGCTCATGTGGGGCAGTATGTCGCAACCTGTGAATTATGCATAAAAAGTAAACCAACCAGACAGTCCCCACAGGGAATATTACAACCACTTCCTAATGCCCCAGGTCCCTGGCACACCGTATCATTAGATTTGATAGTGGATTTACCAAGCAGTCAAGGGTACACAGCCATTCTGGTACTAGTGGACACCTTCTCTAAGATGAGTCATTTCGTTCCCTTGGAAAAAATTCCCACTGCTCCCCAGTAGGTAAGGGTATTTAATCAGCACATAGTTCGTGTTCACGGCATTCCACAAATCATAGTTTCAGACAGAGGAGCTCAGTTTGTGTCCAAATTTTGGAAAAACTATATGCAAAGTTTGGGGGTGGACGTTCGTCTCTCCACCAGTTTCCACCCAGAGACCGATGGGCAGACTGAACGTGTAAATCAGGAGTTAGAACAATACCTAAGATTGTATTTGATTGAGCAAGAAGGGAATTGGTCTGACCTGTTGTGGTCGGCAGAGTTCGCATATAACAATGCTATACACGCATCCACAGGGTACACTCCGTTTTATTTGAATTATGGTAGGCACCCAACTTTAATGTTAGGGAAACTGACTGAGGAGAGCCCCACAGTGGTAGAATGGATAGCGGGTATTAAAAGGTCTTACCAGCAAGCTCAAGCAAACCTTACTAAGGCAAAGTTATCATATAAACAGCAGGCAGACAAAAAGAGACGTGTGGGAGGGAAGTTTGCAGTGGGAGATCAGGTTTGGTTATCCACCAAACATTTGAAGCTGAAGGGTAATCGTAAGTTTCAGCCAAGGTTTATTGGGCCGTTTAAGATTCAAAAGATAATAAATCCAGTGGCAGTGAAACTACAACTTCCGAATAGCTTAAAAATTCATCCAGCTTTTCACATATCCTTGCTAAAAAGAAATCCACCACATGTCCGGTATAAGGGAAAACCAGCGCCAATTAGAATAGAGTCTGAGGAGGAATTTGAGGTCAGCAGAATCTTAGACTCCAAGATTTCTAGGAAAAAGATGTATTATTTGGTTGAATGGAAGGGTTTCGGTCCAGAAGAAAGGTCTTGGGAACCCTCAATAAACGTTCATGCTCCAAGATTAGTGAGACTCTTTCATAAAGCTTACCCTACTAAACCAAAATTGGGAGGGCCCCCTTTGGAGGGAGGTACTGTCAGGAATCGCATAGCAGCTATAGGGTTAAAGGGTAAGGCACAGGTTAAGCGCACAAGAGCTAGAGGTGTTAGAGTGTTGCCACGCTGGAAGAAAGGGTTTAAAGTGTCTAAATTCATGTTTAGGCAGTGTCTGCGGTCACTGGTGATCACCACCAGCATGGCCGCCAAATGTCCTGAACACGCTATTCAAGAGTCGCAGTCTAGCGGTAGTTGTCGCGCGACTGCCGCTCCGCTTAAGAACTGAGGAGCAATTAGGAACTGCGCACTTCAACTGAACTACGCACCCGGAGCGTGCGTTATTGAAGTCTGCGGTTCGTTTGGAGCAATTTGAATTCAGAGCAGTGTGGAACATTTTCGTGCAGAGTCAAGTACCTATCTACTTAGAAGTATCGCATGCGCAACGTGGGAGCTAGAACTGTCAAGCAGCAAAACGAGTTTCTTTGAGTCAAGAAGCAACTTGGGAAACCGTGAGTTTACCGGCTGGTTGGGGTTTAGTTCTGAGCCTTACCAGCTGGTAATAAGACTTGGTTCATTTGTAAGCTATATTCAGAAGCTTAATTTCAAAGACATATTCAAGCATCTTAGCTATCTGGTGTGTTATCATTTTGTGACCGCAGCAACAGTATTTTCAGTTGAACATTTTCAGTAGTAGAAGAAGTTTACTACTAGACTTAATTTACAGCCATAGTCTAGACCAAATTGGTAAGTCAAGGTTTCTGGGCTGGGGTTTGGTGGCGTAGTAGTACAGCGCATTTAGATAACTCTTATGTGTATTTACAGACGCCAACTATCATCACAATTGTGTATAGAAGTCAGTCTAGACTACATGTGAGAGAAGCTACAAGCCAGGCTTTGCAGGTAACACAAGTTCTCCTAGAGTTATAGATATTAAGTCTCATTTAGAGTGCAGGTGTTAAGTGTTGTCATTCTACAGGTGCAGTTGCATTACACCAGCGAAGATAGAAGACCAGAGAAGCGTATTCTCTACCTGGCCATCTCTCTCTCTCTGTCCACTTCCCCGCCGCTTCAGCAGTTGCCAAGTTTCATATTTCTGGCGGTTTCTGTGGTGGTGGGGCATTGGGAGCAATCGTCGGCTTCGATGGAATTCTAGTGTGCTAGTCTGACACGCAGTGGGGAAGATAGGGCCCGGGCCGCTCGCCATGAGGGTGGTGGGTCTGAGGGGAGCCCTGAAGAGTCTGAAGAGGAGGATGAGGATGACAGTGAATGGTCACCAGCAGATAGTGAGGACCCCATAGATAGGGAGCCCCTTGCTGGGTTCAGTGTCAGATGCAGCACCCCATTCCTTTCCCTGTTCCCAGATGAGTGGTTGGATAGGAGGGAAGAGAGGGAGCACCAGCTGGCTTTGGAGAAGCTCAGGTTAGAGCATGCCAAGGAGATAGAGCAGCTGGGCGTGCAGGAGAGGATTGCAGAGGCTGAGAGGGCCTTGGCCAGGGAGAAGCTAGCCCTAGAGGGTAGGTTATCCCCTGACCGCAGTTATAGTTGTCTGGATCCCCCAGGGAGGGTTGGATCCAGTGGTGGCAGCAATAGAGAGTTCAGTGCAGGAGGTCCCAGTCCCCTTCTCCAAAGAATAGTACCTTGTTCCAGAGAGGACACGTACCGGTTGAAGTTCAGGGGCAGTAGGAGACTGCCTCACCAGGATTGGGGGGATTATATGGATGATTGCCATGATGCACTGATTGATTGGATAGAGGTTCACGGGGAACCTAATTTTGATGGACTGCTCAACCTGGTTTTCAGAGAGCAGCTGCTCAATTGTTTTGCGCCAGAGTTGCGCCAACACCTATCGAGGGGTGACTACGTTAGTCCATGGGACATTGCGAGGGAAGCAGACCGCTGGGAAGGTGCCAGAGGTTCTGACACGTCATGGGTGAGTGAACCCGAGAGTATTGGTTCAGGTATCTTCCAGCCCAGTGTGGTGGAAGAGGCTCAGAGTAGCCCAGCTAGGTCCCAGTGTAGCGAGAGGGGTGTAGGGGCTCACGTCTTGTCTCAGTGGAGTAGGAGTGAGTGTGGAACGTAGTGTTCCCAGGTGCCCGAAACCCAGTCTCAGAACCTGGATTGTTTCTTAAGGGAACACCAGGTTGGGGACCTAGGCTGTACTGTTAGTCCATTTGAGGGGGATCACCTAGTGTCTAGAGAACCTGGAGTGTCTTTCAATAGAGCTCCAGTGGTTCTAGTGTCCGGCCATGCCACTCCAGTTGGGAGGGCACAGAAGTTCGAAGTGAGGAGTGAATGGGGGATGTGTTTCCCAGTGGGAGAACCAGTGGGTCAGGGACTAGCCAGTTAGGCTTTGTTCCCTTGGAGCGCCCATGGTGATACCACTTCTGTTCTGGGGGATCTTCCCGCACTGTCAGGTGGACAGGGGACGGAAGATCTGCGCCAGACAGACAGTCACACAGCACATGAGTTATGTGTTAGCCTCAGGAGGACGGTGTGTGAGTCCCCAGAATTCCTGGAGTGCCAGACAATTATCCCACCTAGGGTTTTAGACCGAAGGTTGGGAGGCCAGATTCAGGATCGGCCTGACCTGAAGGGTGGGACGTCTGTTACCAGAATTCTGGCCAGTGCTTTTTCCAGGGGTATCGCTCCAGTTGGGAGGGTGCAGAACTCTGGAAGGGGGTGCAGAGGGTGGGAGAGCCCACCTCTGACCCCGGTGCAACCTGAGGGGTTAAACCCTAGGTTGGGAGAGTGGTGTTCTAAGGGTACCCCTCGCAGGAGGTGGAGGAACCCTAGAAGAAGAGGTAGGGGCGGAGAGCCTTCCCTGTGACTCCTGGTCCGCCTGAGGGTGTAGGCCCTAGGCTGGAGAACCAGTGGCAGTCTAGCCCTGTCTTGCAGACAGGAAGAGTGGAGAATGGCTACTATGTGCCAGGGGTTACTACCCCCACTCTGTGGATAGGCAAGGACCGGTGGCACCTGGGTGGCCCAGGGCCTGGTCCTGGCCGCAGACAGCTTGGGAGTACCAGTGGGGTAGCCCAGTTGTACCAGATGGTGGTTTTAGAAGGAATCCCAGGGGTTCACAGTGGCGTGGAACAGGAGGGTGTCCCGGCAGTGGCGGGCCCGTGTCCGTGTTCTATTGCCCAAAGCAGGGAAGCCCATCACGGTGGTGATCGGTCTACCCTGCATTTTAGCTGGAAGGGGGTTGTGTTAGACCCGGGCCTTTCTGGCTGGTTCACCCCTGAACTTTTTGCTTTTGATGGCGACCTGGTGTCCGTGATTTCTGGCTTGGCGCACTTTTTCCCTGGGTCCCAGGGTAAAGTGCGTGTGTGGAGTAAGGTTGGCCTGCCCTCTCATAGGAATGCATGGGGAAATCTGTGTCCCTGGTAGTTCCTGATGCGTGAGGTGTACAGGCTCGAGTTTGGTATGTGCGGACTCGTGTGATTGAATGCTGCGTGATGATGTATGCGGCATGTATGTGTCTAGTGGGGAAGTGCCACTTCTAGACATTGGTGTGTGTGTGCAGTGAGGATGCTGGCGTGTGATCGGCTGGAGCTGGCTGGCAAGCCTGGCTCCAGGAGTCTGGATGGGTCTGCCCGGTGGTGAGTGTGGAGATTAGCATGTGTGATGTGAGGGAGTGGTGCACCTGGGTCCTGAATAGGGCTGGGCTTTCCCCACACAATGCTGGCTCCGCCCCCTGTGGTGCGTCTAATGACCCTAGCCCTGCCAGTGAATAGAGTGAAAGGCTGAGCACATCAAGGGTGCTCACAAACCAGCTGCGACTGGTTTTTCCCCTCACCCTGAGCAAAGACAAAGGATTTTACAGTATAAGAAGGGGCTGTGTTCCCTTACAATTTGTTCTCTTCCAGGATCCCTTTTGCTGAAGGGGGGCTGTTGCTGTTGGGCGCCAGGAGGACCGCCACTTGGATTGCCTCCCTGCCTGGAGGCTCAGTGAGCTTGCTCTGGGGCCAGCCTTGCCCCCCTGCCTGCCTCTAGAACTTTGCTGGGGCTCTGTTGTGCTTGAAGCCCCTTGGGAGCGCTGCTTTATTGCCCTCTAGCGCTGGGAGCGCTCTGTTCCCACTACAAACGCCTGGAAGCGCTTTCTCTTTTCCCTAGCGCTGGGAGTGCTTCATGTGCTTAAGCCGGTGCCCACCCGGCATTTGACCCGAATGTGAATTGCCGATTTTCGGCACGGCTGCCCACGCCGCTTATTGCCCCTTTTGCTGTGTTCTTTATTTTAATCTACGAGTGCCCACCTCGACTTGGCATTACTTCAGGAAAGCCGGTGCACACCCGGCATCTGCTGCTTTGTCCCCCGCCGGGCCGCCGCGCTGCCTGCGATGACCCTGAAGTGGTTGGCCGGCCGGCCAATCACAGCGCGGCCCGACCGGAAGGCCCGCCCCGGAGCCAGGCAGTAAGAAGAGAGGCGGCGGAAGGTGCAGACGGGGCTCCGTTGCGAGAAGGAGAGCCCTGCCGCCCATGAGAGAGGAGCCGCCCGCCTGACCAGCCGCGGGGCCTCCATGTGCAGAGGAGGGTCCTGCATCCAGCCGGTGAGTGCAAGAGGGCGGGGGCCTCCCAATTGAAAGCGAAGCGGCCTAGGTTGATAGCGGGCCGCTCCACCAACCCCGGGGCATTGCTGGTGAGAGAGCCCCGAGAGGCTCAGCACGCCCCTTTGTAGTTACGAGCCTGCGAGGCTCTAAGGGGCATTTTTGTTTATTGAGGGCCGGCGAGGCTCAGAGGACCCAGTTACTTTTCAGCTTCAACCCTGTGGCATTGTTGGTCTCGAGCCCACGAGAGGGCTCCGAGGGCCATTTGTAGTTAGAGGGGCACATTGCCGGTGCCCTCCCCCTCCTGCCTGTGATATCTTGGTCCCAGAGCCCCGAATCTCCACCGAGGGCATCAGTTGTTGCGAGCCTAAGAGAGGCTCCTGGGGCATTACTTGTTCTTGAGTCCAAGAAGGACTCCAACGGCGGGCCATATTTGTTTTAGAGCCACCTGGGCTCTACAGCCTCATTTTTCTCCAGAATCCCTGAAGGGGGCATTTCAGGCACAGAGGAGGCGCGAGTGGCCCCAGTTGGCATCGGGCAGCTCCCCCTTCACACGGGAGCACTTCTTTCTTTTGAGCCCTGCGAGGCGCACAGCCTACAGTTGTTGTAGAGCCCCAGAGAGGCTCTGGAGTGCCATTCTATTTGTTTAGAGCCACGAGGCTCTTGGGGGACAGTGCTTTTGGCCAGAGCCTGCGAGGTTCCAGCGTTGGCCCATCATTGTCTACACAGCTGCCCAGCTCTTTGTGGGCAGCTGCCACATTTAGGCCCCCCTGACATTGGGACACAGGGCGTCCTAGCCCCAACAAGGCCAGAGGGCCTAGGGACTGCCACAGGTTGTGGCTCATGTGAGGTTTGCGCAATTGCTTGTTCTTACACCTCTGAATGTGTTTTGATGCATCATGTGTTTTCCTTACCTACACCTCTGAATGTTAATGCATCATGTGTAATGTTTCTATGCTTATACCCCTAAATGTGTGGTGATACTTAGGTGGTTGTTTTTTTCCTAGTACAGGTGTTGCTAGTGAGGTCCTGGTTCCCTGCGCAATATTTTCCTAAGGTGGTAGGGTTGCGTAGGAGGTACTTAACCTTTACCAGTAATCACTGGTGGTGTGCTACTTTTTCTATTTGGTTCTACAAGTGTTCTATGTGCTAATTACTATTCGTAAAAGTGCTGATTCCTGACAGTGGTCCAGGTGGCCCTGTCTTGTACATATCCCCTGTAAATTCTGCCCGTGCCTTTTGGTACATTGTAAAGTATAAGTTTATTATCTGATGTTTGTGGTATAATACAAAGACTATTTTTAGATATACCCTTGTGTGGAGTTTCCTTTGTGGTGGGCTTTGGGTGTTGTTTCTGGGTGCGCGCGCAAACACTTAACCTACATAGCCTCCAAGTTTAGCCTGGCTGCTCGCGTCACGTTACCTAGAGGGTGAGCAGGGGTTATCTTGGTGTGTGACTCCCTTGCCCTGAAGTGGGAATGGTGGTCTCTGACTGACTTTGGCGTGAGCCCTGGTCAGCCAGGGATGCCGTTTCTAACAGCACGTTTTAAGTTGGGGGATTAAGTCCCTTTGAATCCTGAGGGTCCCTGGGGTCCAACTAGCCAACCAGGTACCTGCAGTAAGCGCCACAGAGCTGCTTTGCAGAGAGGTATAAAAAGGGGCATGGCCTAGTCCACCTCTATGCAACGCAGCCCTCTGGCTGGCACTTACTGGAGGTGCCTGGTGGGCTAGTTGGTCCCCAGGGTCCCTCAGGATTGAAGGGGAATTAATGCCCCAACTTTAAACGTGCCACAGGGCATGTTTGCACACATGTCACTTTAGGCCCAGCCCCCTTCCTTCACCACTGTGCAAACACGCCCGTGGCGCATTTTAAGTTGGGGGATTAAGTCCCCTTGAATCTTCAGGGTCCCTGGGGTCAAACTAGCCCACCAGGTACCTCCAGTAAGCGCCACAGAACTGCGTTGCAGAGAGGTGGTCCGAGGCCACAACCCTTTTTACACCTGCCTTACAGTTTAAGTGGCGAGCGATCTATAATAGTTCATCTGTGCTACTGCTTAGCATGTTCTGAATAATTTCTACATTTGCATAAACTGCCTGCAGAAATATCCGTGACAAACCTTTGGAGGGATCAATTATGTGGCATCGCTCTAGTGAAATACTTTTCCTCAGTCTAGAGGCATGGAAACAAACTATGCTAAAAGCGAAACCGTGAAACTGAAAACAGACATCTTTGTAAAGGAGGATACGAAACGAGGCACTGCATAAATTCCTCATCATGTAGGGGAACGTGCTGGGGTAGTGTTTTAGGGTTTAGGGTTGTGCAGTGGTATTTGTGTAGTGTAGGGGTCGTGCTGGGGGTAGGGTTTTAGGGTTTAGGGTAGCCCAGTGGTGTTTGGTTAGTGTAGGGGTCGTGCTGGAGTAGTGTTTTAGGGTTTAGGGAGGCACAGTGGTATTTGTGTAGTGTAGAGGTCGTGCTGGTATAGTGTTTTAGGGTTTAGGGAAGCGCAGTGGTGTTTGGGTAGTGTAGGGGGTCATGCTGGGGGTAATGTTTTAGGGTTTAGGATAGTGCAGTGGTGTTTGTGTAGTGTAGGGGTAGTGTTTTAGGCTTTAGAGTAGTGCAGTGGTGTTTGTGTAGTGTAGGGGGTTGTGCTGGGGTAGTGCTTTAGGGTTTAGGGTAGCACAGTGGTGTTTGGGTAGTGTAGGGGGTTGAACAAAGAAAAACCAAAGGTGGTGATGGACGGAGCGTTGACAATACAAACACTCACCCCCAGTCAACTGATCTGGTTTTAATCCATCACCGTTCTTTAGCTCACTCCGCCACCCCAGTTCAGACATGGCCATATGCAAATCAGTCTAACCCTGTGCCTCATGGGAACAGTCCAGCCCGAACTGCCAAGCCATGTCTTCCCTGGACCGGAATCAAGCTTCCCAGGACCGGTTTCTGGCATTACAGCCGTCTTCAGCCAGGCTTGCTTGACTCCAGTGGCAAAGTGAGCAAGGGACTCAAGTCTGAGCATACCCTGCCAACTTAGGGCGAACAAAGAAAAACCAAAGGTGGTGATGGACGGAGCGTTGACAATACAAACACTCACCCCCAGTCAACTGATCTGGGTTTAACCCATCACCGTTCTTTAGCTCACTCCGCCACCCCAGTTCAGACATGGCAATATGCAAATCAGTCTGACCCTTTGCCTCATGGGAACAGTCCAGCCCGAAACTGCCAAGCCATGTCTTCCCTGGACTGGAATCAAGCTTCCCAGGACCGGTTTCTGGCATTACAGCCGTCTTCAGCCAGGCTTGCTTGACTCCAGTGGCAAAGTGAGCAAGGGACTCACGTCTGAGCATACCCTGCCAACTTAGGGCGAACAAAGAAAAACCAAAGGTGGTGATGGACGAAGCGTTGACAATACAAACACTCACCCCGAGTCAACTGATATGGGTTTAATCCATCACCGTTCTTTAGCTCACTCTGCCACCCCAGTTCAGACATGGCCATATGCAAATCAGTCTGACCCTGTGCCTCATGGGAACAGTCCAGCCCGCACTGCCAAGCCATGTCTTTCCTGGACCGGAATCAAGCTTCCCAGGACCGGTTTCTGGCATTACAGCCGTCTTCAGCCGGGCTTGCTTGACTCCAGTGGCAAAGTGAGCAAGGGACTCACGTCTGAGCATACCCTGCCAACTTAGGGCGAACACAGAAAAAACAAAGCTGGTGATGGACGGAGCGTTAACAATACAAACACTCACCCCCAGTCAAATGATCTGGGTTTAATCCATCACCGTTCTTTAGCTCACTCCGCCACCCCAGTTCAGACATGGCCATATGCAAATCAGTCTGACCCTGTGCCTCATGGGAACAGTCCATCCCGAACTGCCAAGCCATGTCTTCCCTGGACCGGAATCAAGCTTCTCAGGACCGGTTTCTGACCTTACAGCCGTCTTCAGCCGGGCTTGCTTGACTCCAGTGGCAAAGTGAGCAAGGGACTCACGTCTGAGCATACCCTCCCAACTTAGGGCGAACAAAGAAAAACCAAAGGTGGTGGTGGACAGAGCGTTGACAATACAAACACTCACCCCCAGTCAACTGATCTGGGTTTAATCCATCATCGTTCTTTAGCTCAATCCGCCAACCCAGTTCAGACATGGCCATATGCAAATCAGACTGACCCTGTGCCTCATGGGAACAGTCCAGCCCGAACTGCCAAGCCATGTCTTCCCTTGACCGGAATCAAGCTTCCCAGGAACGGTTTCTGGCATTACAGCCGTCTTTAGCCCGGCTTGCTTGACTCCAGTGGCAAAGTGAGCAAGGGACTCACGTCTGAGCATACCCTGCCAACTTAGGGCGAACAAAGAAAAACCAAAGGTGGTGATGGACGGAGCGTTGACAATACAAACACTCACCCCCAGTCAACTGATCTGGGTTTAATCCATCACCATTCTTTAGCTCACTCCGCCACCCCAGTTCAGACATGGCCATATTCAAATCAGTCTGACCCTGTGCCTCATGGGACCAGTCCAGCCCGAACTGCCAAGCCATGTCTTCCCTGGACCGGAATCAAGCTTCCCAGGACCGGTTTCTGGCATTACAGCCGTCTTCAGCCGGGCTTGCTTGACTCCAGTGGCAAAGTGAGCAAGGGACTCACATCTGAGCATACCCTGCCAACTTAGGGCGAACAAAGAAAAACCAAAGGTGGTGATGGACGGAGCGTTGACAATACAAACACTCACCCCCAGTCAACTGATCTGGGTTTAATCCATCACCGTTCTTTAGCTCACTCCGCCACCCCAGTTCAGACATGGCCATATGCAAATCAGTCTGACCCTGTGCCTCATGGGAACAGTCCAGCCCGAACTGCCAAGCCATGTCTTCCCTGGACCGGAATCAAGCTTCCCAGGACCAGTTTCTGGCATTACAGCCGTCTTCAGCCGGGCTTGCTAGACTCCCATGGCAAAGTGAGCAAGGGACTCACGTCTGAGCATACGCTGCCAACTTAGGGCGAACAAAGAAAAACCAAAGGTGGTGATGGACGGAGCGTTGACAATACACACACTCACCCCCAGTCAACTGATGTAGGGGGTTGTGCTGGGGTAGATATAGGGTTTAACATAGTGCAGTGGTGTTTGTGTAGTGTAGGGGGTCGTGCTGAGATAGTGTTTTAGGGTTTAGGGTAGTGCAGTGGTGTTTGTCTAGTGTAGGGGTAGTGTTTTAGGATTTAGGTAGTGCAGTGGTATTTGGGTAGTGTAGGGGGTTGTACTGGGGTATATTTAGGGTAGTGCAGTGGTGTTTGGGTAGTGTTTGCGGGTTCATGCTGGGGTAGTGTTTTAGGGTAGTACAGTGGTGTTTGTGTAGTTTAGGGGGTCATGCTGGGGTAGTGCTTTAGGGTTTAGGGTAGTGCATTGGTGTTTGTGTAGTGTATGAGGTAGTGTTTTAGGGTTTAGGGTAGTACAGTGTTGTTTGTGTACTATGGGGGTTGTGTTTTAAGGTTTAGGGTAGTGCAGCGGTGTTAGGGTAGTGTAGGGGGTCGTGCTGGAATAGATTTTGGGTTTAGGGTAGTGGAGTGGTATTTGGGTACTGTAGGGGGTCGTGCTTGGGTAGTGTTTTAGGGTTTAGGGTACTGCAGAGGTGTTTGGATAGTGTAGGGGGTCGTGCTGGGGTAGTGTTTTATGTTTAGGGTAGCGCAGTGGTGTTTGGGTAGTGTAGGGGGTTGTGCTGGGGATAGAGTTTTAGGGTTTAGGGTAGCGCAGTGGTGTTTGGGTAGTGTAGGGGGTTGTGCTGGGGGTGGTGTTTTAGGGTAGCGCAGTGGTGTTTGGGTAGAGTAGGGGGTCATGCTGGGGGTATTGTTTTAGGGTTAAGGGTAGTGCAGTGGTGTTTGTGTACTATAGGGGGTTGTGTTTTAAGGTTTAGGGTAGTGCAGTGGTGTTAGGGTAGTGTAGGGGGTCATGCTGGGGTAGATTAAGGTTTTAGGGTAGTGCAGTGGTATTTGGGTACTGTAGGGGGTCGTGCTGGGGTAGTGTTTTAGGGTACTGCAGAGGTGTTTGGGTATTGTAGGGGGTCGTGCTGGGATAGTGTTTTAGCTTTAGGGTAGCACAGTGGTGTTTGGGTAGTGTAGGGGGTTGTGTTGGGGATAGAGCTTTAGGGGCAGATTTATGAAGGCCTTACGCCGCCGGTGCGTCATTTTTAACATGGGATAAAAGTGACGCACCGGCGGCGCAAGGCCTTCATAAATCTGCCCCTTAGGGTTTAGGGTAGCACAGTGGTGTTTGGGTAGTGTAGGGGGTCATGCTGGGGGTAGTGTTTTAGGGATTAGGGTAGTAGAGTGGTGTTTGGGTAGTGTAGGGGGTCGTCCCTGGATTAGTGTGTTAGGGTTTACGGTAGCGCAGTGTTTTTTGGGTAGTGTAAGGGGTTGTGCCGGGTGTAGTGGTTTAGGGTTTAGGTTAGCGCAGTGGTGTTTGTGTAGTGTAGGGGGTCGTGCTGGGGGTAGTGTTTTAGGGTCATGCAGTGGTGTTTGTGTAGTTCAGGGGTCATGCTGGGGGTAGTGTTTTAGGGTTTAGGGTAGTGTAGCGGTGTTTGTGTAGTTTAGGGGGACATGCTGTAGGTAGATTTAGGGTTTAGGGTAGTGCAGTGGTGTTTGTGTAATATAGGGGATCGTGCTGAGGGTAGATTTAGAGGTTAGGGTAGTGCAGTGTTGTTTGTGTAGTGTAGGGGGTTGTGCTGGGATACTGTTTTAGGGTTTACGGTAGTACTGTGATATTTTGGTAGTGTAGGGGGTCATGCTGGGGGTAGATATAGGGTTTAGGGTAGTGCAGTGATGTTTCGGTAGTGTAGGCGGTCGTGCTGGGGGTAGATTTAGGGTTTACGGTAGTGCAGTGGTGTTGTATAGTGTTTGTGGGTACGTGCTGGGGGTAGTGTTTTAGGGTTTAGTGTAGTACAGTGGTGTTTGTGTAGTGTAGGGGGTCATGCTAGGGGTAGTGTTTTAGGGTTTAGTGTAGTGCAGTGGTGTTTGTGTAGTGTAAGGGGTAGTGTTTTAGGGTTTAGTGTAGTGCAGTGGTGTTTGTGTAGTGTACGGGGTAGTGTTTTAGGGTTTAATGTAGCGCAGTGGTGTTCGGGTAGTGTAGGGGTCGTGCTGGGGGTAGATTTAGGGTTTAGGTTGGTGCAGTGGTGTTTGGGTAGTGTAGGGGGTCATGCTGGTGTAGTGTTTTAGGGTTTAGGGTAGTGCAGATGTGTTTGGGTAGTGTAGGGGGTCGTGCTGGGATAGTGTTTTACTGTTTAGGCTACTGCAGTGCTGTTTGGGTAGTATAGGGGGTCATTCTGGGATTAGTGTTTTAGGGTTTAGGGAATGGCAGTGGTGTTTGTGTACTGTAGGGGGTAGGGTTTTAGGGTTTAGGGTAGTGCAGCTGTGTTTGTGTAGTGTAGGGGGTCATGCTGGGGGTAGTGTTTTAGGGTTTAGGGTAGTGCAGTGGTGTTTGGGTAGTGTAGGGAATAGTGGTCACCAGGGAGTTAACTGGAAGTCTACTGCTGTATTTGAAAGTGATTGTTCAGTCTGCAAGTCAGAATGTTCAAATTAAATAGAAGAGGATTTGAGATCTCTCTTAAAACATGCCCTAATTTTTCTTTCTACAACACTAACCATAATTTCTATGACAAAATGAACCCCCTCATTTTGTTCCTTTTTAACTTAAATGTTTTAAGTGTTACCAGTTTATTCCACTCAAGATGGCTTCATGTGTTCCATACTTGTGTCATAAGTAAGACTGTTTGCGCTCTAGTTGTTCTTTAGAACACTCTAGGATATTCTGTCAATGGGCTATACTTGGGCTACATCTGGGTGATATTTGTGCTACATTTGGACTCTTTTGTCTCTGTCGGTCATCTTGGAAGACTTATTTGTTATGAAGTTTCCTAATTTACAACAGTTTCCTCAGTGTTGTACACTCTAGTTGCTCATTAGATCACTGTAGTAAAGCTACTGCCCACCAGGGAAGTCTGTTGCTGGTATTGAAAGTGTAGCAGGGATTCTGCTCATACACAGAACTGTGCATATAGACTTGGCACCTCAGTGAATTAGGGTGTACCAAAACTCACCTTAGTAGCCAAAATCCACTACCAGACTAGCAATCAGTGTCTCATTGGTTCTTCCATACCCCCAATGATTAGACAACCCAGAACATGGAACTTAGAACACCTCAGGCAATGTGGAACACATGAACACTCTTTCGTTATACTATCATACCAGTCCAAAACTGGGAGTAAATGAAGACACATGCAAGTTTGAAATATTTATTTCTAATGCTGTGTTCTCAGGCACAGTATCTTAGCTAATACAAGCAGACATATTATAAGCAACAAGATTATCAGCATAGCTACTATTCCATAGAATACAAAAGGAGAAAGCATGTTAAAATGCTAAATGGAAATAGGCTAGATTACACCTAGATTTCACCCTCCCTTGCTAGCAGGGTATTTTATATCTACAGAAGGTCTCTTGGGTTTACAAGGGCGGCCCAATACCTCTGGTCCTAGTAGAAATGGATCACATCATTTTCTACACCAGCTCTCTGCATGCGAATGTTCTCCAAGTGTGTTTGCATGCCTGCGCAGTGCATTATTAAACGTGCCAAAATCAGGAGTGGCCACAGCTGCATATATGTTATGTCTAGAACGTGCGCTGATCAGACCAAACAACAACCACTGTGTTGAAATAACCTTGAAGGCCTCGGCACTCACTGTTCAGACAACGCTTACCAAGCAAAGCTGCTACTATAGGAAAACATACTATTCTCGTGTGAAGGAAAACAGTCTGCTAGACTCTAAACATTTATAATAATGTGTGTGTAAAGGCAGCAAAAAGGAAAAATGGCGTCTAAACTTGTAATAAGCTCATGCTAACTTAACACAGTGTAAATGCAAGGCTCATCCCCATGACACCCTCCCTTGATCCAAGCACGGATAAGACAAAGGGCAAATTTGGAAAGCAGAGTTCAAGAACAACTGTCAGAACCAAGTTCAAATTGCCACAGGGAAAAAACGGGAACAAAAAAACTCCATAATTTAAATGTACTTCTAGCCATGGACATAATGAAGTCAATAGGTCTGGGCAGAAAATGAAGCTGAGAGAAAAAAATATAAAAAGTGTCCAACTTGTGACCTTGGTCATGGAAGAGAGAGAAGCGATGACACATCTCAATCCAACAATGTATATGCACAATACATAGCAACAGCCTCCAATAGGAAGTCACTGTTCTCATCCGAAAACATGTCAGCCATCCAATTTAGCAAAGTGAAAGAACATACGTTTTCTTCAATTATCGGAGCCTCTAGCACCATCAGAGGGCAACTCTGTGTATCCTCAATGAAGATGCGTGCCAAGATATCTTGCGCCGCTGCGAAAACATTCCAACGTCCCAGGACTCTATGCATCCCTGCAAAGGCCATAATCCCTCCGCCAGAACAAAGCAATGCATGAGCAACTAAGGGGCTTATAAACTGATCATAATCCGCATTGGGAGACACCGTATTGCAGAGACACAAATCCAGGGCCCAGTCGAAATAGCAACTCAGGCAATGAAAGACAGGCTGGACGCATGTGAAAAAGGAAAATCGAAACGATAATCCATATGCTGCACTCAAAGTAGCAAGAGGCAGCGCTCTATAATATTCAATCCTTCGACTGCGGAGCAGCAGCAAGCGTGACAGATCTTCTCGCAATACAGGACGTGCATCAATTTTGAAATAAGCAAAGCAGCAGAAGTAAGCCTGCAACCAGAGCCAGCATTAAGGGAAATCCACCAAACAGGCTAGAAAAAATCGAATGAAAAAATGCCGGGAACACACCAGATATAGTTTGAAAAGAAGACACAAGGCCACTGCTAACAACTTTAAAAAAGTGAGCCAGCCCTGTGGTGGAGGATGCATTAAAGATAGTGTGAATTAATTCACTGAAATCCAATGGCAAATCCATATTTATTAAAGCATGCACTTACGTGCGGGTGTTTGCCACGTGATGGCCAAATGTTTCACAAGCAGATGTGAGGGCGACTTCTTTCTGGGACAATAGAGCTCTTATACGACTCATTTTGTTGAGCTCTGCTTTCAAGGTCGGAATCGTCGGCCAGATGGAAACATCAAGCTTCCCATGCGAAGGAGGAAACATTATATTTTTACAGCAAACCACACGCTCACTGACGGTCACCACGTAAGGAATTCCTGCTACCATCCCACAACAATCTTCATTATTTAAAAGTAAATAACTCCCGTTTGCCAGTAATGTGAATGTTGGTATGATAGCAGGTGCTGGTGTACCTTTCAAAATACAGGCTAAATTTCGCTCGTTCCGGTTACAAGAGCCATGTAATTGGATATTCCTACACATTAATGAGTGATCTGGTGTTGTAGTGCAATCTTCACCATTCTAGTAAACCTCTTTTCCCTCCCTAAGGCATCTATAGGTAAATCGTAGCGACCAAGCTTCATGGAGATAAGCGGTGCCCAGAGGTTCAGATCTGCCAATTGCATAGTACTTCATACAGGCTTCGAATTTGAAAAGGGGAAAAGGTTGAGTTATTAACACGTGGATAAGCCACGTTGCCGAATTGGTCTCAGCCACAGAAACTGGTAATGGTTCTAACTTTTCAATGAGTAACATAGAAAAAGTTGCATCTTTCATTGACATAAAACGTTGCTTTTCAGTCAAATTAAATGGGGCAAATAATAACGACGTATTCATGTAGTGCCATGGCACTTTTCCAGCTTTTAGAGTTTGCAAGGTCCAAGCAAACTGCATAATATAACGCAATTAATTTTGACCATGGTACAAAACAGACACCTCATCTTGCACAATATCAACAACAGATGACACAATATTATCTAAAGTGTAAATGCAGGAAGATAGCGTGTTAATGCTGTTATCTACAACTGCTAGCACTTTTTCTAAATGTGCTTGATGTATAGCTCTAATGCGGGAAGCCGCCTCAATTTGGGACAGTTTCCAAACTTCATTGTAAATAGCATATATCCATCTTTTAGATCTGCTGTAAGCCAGGCCTTTCACAAAATCATTCAGATCAACATTGTCATTCAATTTGGATAAATGCATCTTAACTGACGCCAAAGTGTGATGTTTTAGCCAACTCTGACATAATTTGCCCACAAAATAGGTCCACCCTAACCTGTGTGTAGCCTGGAGCTAAACCCAGAAAACGATGCTGGCATGAATCAGCACTTCTGTGCCACAGCAACCAACCCTTAGGATCCAAACTGGAGATGTTAAAGGAAGAATTCAGTAACAGAGTCTGTAATTCTCTGATGGAAAACCTGGTATTACTATTGCAACCGGAATATTCTTCTAATTCAGGAAAAGAAGGAGCATTTAATTTTTTCTGTAGTTGCCAATCCAAAGCAAGCAGTTTGTGAATTTGTAGAATTCAAAAACAACATATGGTTCAGGATGAGGCATGCACAATGCAAAGCCTCAGTGCCTTGCACGTGCCAACTTTTAGAACCCCAAACAGATTCAAGATCAATAGTATCTTTCCACAGCTCGTAGCCCCAAACAGCCAATTGGTCTAAAAAGGACTTTGAATACAATAATTTTGTGTGGGTAGGTCTAACCTTGGAAGTGGACTTTTCAGTCATTTGAAAATAAAATGCATTGGGATTTGACTGATTAAAATCAGAAAATAAGTTAACCTCTTTCAAAAAGAAGTGGAACTGCCTTGTACAGGAGCGAGACCATGTTCCAACTGAGTATAATTAACAGTATTCCTCCTGGTATTTGCTTTATGCAGGTAGTGATTGCCAAAATGTTGATAACAAAACAAATCACCATAATTTGCTTAATCTAAATACAAATCTTCAGCATCAAAAGCAGCATAATATTTCAAATCAGAAAACAAAGCTTCTACGGCCTGAACATCCCAATCATCAGAACGTATATTTTGTTTGATTACATCCTCATATAACAACAAAAGAGTGATGTGAAGGAAAATATCAATACATTTCCACTATTTCACTTCCAATGGAGATTAAACTAGGAACACCGGGAAAATACCATGTAACCAAGTGAAAAAGAAACAAATTCTTTTAAAAGAACCCTCACTCACCAACCTGGTTGGTGACATGCTTCATCATTGGGTTCCCACTGGAGGGACCGAATGTCCCCCCAGTGTACTACTACGCCTGTTTACAGCGGAGCTGGTTCTTTTGTGTGTGAAAACAGTGAAAAACCAATTAAGTGTTAAATGTGTGTGAAGTAAAAAAATGCCTAGATGTGACTTATAATCACTTTAATAAGAGTCCAACTGGCATTGGTTAAAAACAAGTGAGATGGGACTTAGCTGAGTTTTATGATTGAAAACCCCAGTCCTCTGAGAAAATGGTCAACATGCTTCTGCTCTTGAGCTAAATTCGTTCAGCATTCGTCAGGACCTTGCTGTTAATCCCCGGTGGTATGCGCGCGCTAAGGCGCACCCAGCCGTGAGGATATTAATGTGAAAATTTTTACAAAAATTGTGATTTTACTCACGAATTTACCCGTGGGGGGCACAACCAGTATTTTCTGGGGCCCGCTATCTGTAACAAGAAAAACACAATAGTGATGTAAAGGACACACAACAATATCATTTGCACAAAGAACAAAGGATACTACTGCATAGTAACAAAAGTTGTTGTCCTTCACCAACATACACCCATTATGTGGCATAACAATCTCGTATTAAGGACATTTAGTCTAAATAACTAGTTGCCAACCCATTTACTTAACAACCTCTTAGTGCCAAGTCACTCTAACTCTCTATTATTATTAAGGAGCGAGTTTATAGCGACTATAAATGTCGCATTGTACCTTCAGGCTAAGTGAGTAAATGTTCTCAAACAAACACACACGCCTGAGCCAATGAAGTTGTAATATCAGTGCACGCTCTTTAAAGATAAAAGGTATCGAAAAAATGAAAGGGAAAACTGGTGTCAAACAATCCCCCAGAAACATCCGGATTTTACCGAAGTTTCCATCTCTCGAGTGGCTGGTTTAAACACCACCAGCTAGTCTTGAAAACGTACTTTCTAGCCGGCGACTCCCCACGGTCTACCTACTCAGCAGCACTTCCGTGGCCCGAAAACAATTCAGGCGGCGGTGCCGCGCTGCCAAATACCAGAACCGCAGAGGTTACGTGTGATTGACGTCATCACGCCATTCACCCGCATTAAAGGGCCAGAAGCCTCGACCTGTAGAGAATGTGAGGCTCGAATAACCTCGCTCAAATCTCATCACAAAAAACTTTATTGCTCTCAGACAACATTTCATTGCTGTACTAAACACGGAACAGGTAACGATCTATTGTTACAGCAGCTAAATAGGATCAAAACAAAGAATTGTTAGATCGTATTCAGTGGTACAAGTCTGGTTTCTTACAGCTCATTAAGATCATTCGCCTCATAATAGTGCGTTAAAGTGACTGTCATTCATTCGTTAACAATATATGGCTGTCCTACATTTTAAAAGGTACAGACTGTCTGGAGAGTATCTTAATTCAGACTATGCTAAAAATTGCAGGGACTTACAACCAGTAAAAGGGAGCCACTACGAATGGGTACCACCAACTAGCTTGTGGTATACAGTTAGCGTCTCATCACAGATCCCCAAGGGATATCATCATTCAAGCCTGAATGGTGACTAGACAATCGATAGATACATCTCTGTTCTTTTTCAAACAGACTTCTTTCAGTCCCCCCATTTATATTTTCGATAATGGTCCTCCTCAGATCATTCGGTGTGTGTTTTCTCTCAATGAAGTGGGCAGTCAGCTTGGTGGTATTCCTTTGGCATCGGATATTGCTTTGGTGCTCGCAAATCCTCAATTTGACACTTCTTGCTGTCATTCCCACATATTTGAGGTTGCAAGGACATGTTATTAAGTAAATGACATTACTCGTATTGCAGTTTGTGTGGCTTCGTTGTTCCCACTGTTTGCCAGGTTCGATGTTCAAAAAACTGGTGTGGGAAGTTAGGTGGCAAACACTACAATTCCCACATGGGAAGTGACCCGTCACTGCTGGGAGCCCCCATGAGTTTAGTACAGTTGCTTCCTGTATTCTTTGATGTTTAACAGGGCGTGTATGTACTAGTGAGTCTTTCAAACTCATAGCTCTCTTGTAAGAAAACAGGGTTTACCCCATTCATGTTTATTGCTTGTTATGATCTTCCAATGTTTTTGGATGCAACGACTCACTGCATTAGATAAAGAATTGTAGGTGGCTACACATGTTAATGGTACCTCTGGTGTTTGTTCTTTGGGATAAGAATCAAGGAGAGCATCCCTATTTTGGTTGGTGGCCCTTTTTCTACTTTGTTTAAGATTTTCTTTGGGTACCCTCGTAATTCCAACTTCTTTGTGAGGTCATCTGCTTGTATCTTAATATCAGTCTTTTCACTGCAATTCCTCCTGAGGCGGAGGTACTGTCCAAATGAGAGGTTTTCCCTCAAAGGACGTGGGTGGAAGCTGGAAAAATGCAATAAATTGTTCTTAGATGTTGGTTTGTAAAAGGTTTTAGTTTGAATCCGATGTTCCCGTTTGTTGATGGTTACGTCCAGAAAGGTGATATTATCTTTTGCATGATCATGGGTGAATTTAAGGTGGGGATCACAAGTATTGATCCTGTCAAAAAAAGAAAAAAGAATATCCTCTTCACCCTTCCAAACCATGAGCAAGTCATCTATATATCGTTGCCAAAGAACGATGTGAGATGCAAAAGGATTGTCAGGAGCCAGAATGAATTTACTCTCAAAACTGTAAACATACAGTCCAGCAACCAAAGGGGCAAAAGTGCTGCCCATCGATGTACCTGTTGCCTGCAGGTAGATCTTGCCTTCATATTCAAAAAAATTGCGCTTAAGTGCCAGAGTGGCACATTCCACCACAAATGATCAAGTGGTCGTGAAATTCCAGGTAGTATGCTCTAGGGCCTCTGCTAACACTTTTATGGTCTCATCCTGTGGTATACAGGTGTACAGGCTTTCAATATTGAATGTAATCAAAAAATATGGTTCCTCCCGCATCTCGATGGTCCGTAGCATGGCTAAAAGACTCTTGGTATCCTTTATGTAGGTCTTTGTTGACTGTATTATTGGTTTCAGAAAAAAATCACATTATTTCGACAAAGGTTCTAACTGGGAATCAATGCCCGATACTATCGGCCATCCAGGAGGAGGGAGATCATTCTTGTGAGTTTTTGGTAACGTGTAGAAATATGGTATTTTCCCATCTGAGGACATTAGAAAGTCAGATTCACGTTTCGAAATAGGCCATCCCTTTAAGCTGTAGAGACTAACTCGCAGATCTCATTGCGAAGGTCGATGGAGGGGTCTTCTCTTAGGAGTACATAGTTGTTATTAATATTCAATAACCGTTGACACTCACAATCATAATCCACCTTATCTTGAATCACTATGCCTCCGCCTTTGTCGGCGCTCTTGATCACGATTTCTGTGTTCTGTTGTAATGAATGAATCGCTTGAAATTCATTCGCTGTCAAGTTCTTATATGGGATTGGGTCCTCTAGAGATTCCACCTCATGGAGTACAGCTTGTTCAAAAGCTAAAATCTCAGGTGGTATAAGATGAGGTGGAGGAGTGTAGTGTGATTTCAATTTAAAAGCTGTATCACTCTGAATGATATGAGGCTGATCATCATCCTTGTTTTCAAAAAAACCTTTTAAACTGAGTTTCCGAAAAAACTCACTTAGTTCACATTGTAATTTAAAACGGTCAATGGCGGGGAGTGGGTATAAAACCCAGACCCTTCTCCAGGACCGATTGTTCTGCTGGACTCAAAATGCATGAGGACAGATTTGTCACTAGGCTCTCATGTTGCTTGGGACTGCTCTTTGCTCCGCCGTCTTGCTCCTCGTGTTGTCCCCCACTGTTTCTGGTTGTTCCCAATGGACCTGGTTGGGTCCCTTTTGTTTTCCCCTGCCTCGTCGGCCCCTGCCTTAAAAAGGCTGTGGGTACATATTCTGGTGGAAATGGGGGTGCGGGGCAATAGCTGGGTTCCATCCCATCATTGGCGGGAACGGGGGTTGGCAAGCATTGTGTTGATACGGAGCTAACCCTTGTTGTTGGAAATGTGGTTGCCACCCTTGAAAATTATGAAAACCTTGTTGGCCAAGTCCTCTCCCTCGACCTCTCCCTCTGTTGCCTTTGTGGGTACTGCAGGCACTAGACCCACTGGTATTGGAGTCAGCCGAGGAATCTGAGTTGTAATCAGTCACTGTTGGCGGTACATACTCAGGACTAGCATAGGGGTAGACACGGGTATAAGACCAGCGCTTCAGGTCTTTCTATAGTTTGTGCGACTTCGATTGAGCTAGGTTTTTCTTTATACTCATTTTGTTTTTTGTTAAGTTCATCCAGCCTCTTTTTATAGCCTGTGAGGGTAGCTTTAAAATGAGACTCAGTTGTTTGAATTTCCAATAATAAGGCTTCTGATAGTCGAAGTGCAGTCTTAATGATTAGAATGCCCCAGTCCCGGGTGCAGTGCCACGCAATCTGTGCCCATTCTTTGCGAAACGCTGCTGCATCATCCAAGAATATTCTCGGGGCATTAGTCACCAATAACCCTTTAGGTGCGGCATTGTTGTTCAAATATTCCTTCAGCATAGTGCCATGCAAGATGGCTCTAATGCGACTTCTTTTAAGGTCTCCTAATTTTTCCCAGTCGCTTGTTTGTGAAATGGCTTGCGCCAATAAAGGATCAGCAAAACGGGATGTATCCCCCAGTAAGGCGTCCACCTCCTCTTTCAAGAAAGAAAGGATTATATCTTCCATTTTTTTGCGATTATATAAAAACTAGGAGCGTGCACTGCTTGTAAATATACTCTCGCAGCTGTGCGCTGCCGGATACTAGATCAAACAAATAGAGAGTCAGGGTATAGACAGCCACTCTTGTACCCCTTGGATCAATACTCATATAACAACAAAAGAGTGATTTGATGGAAAATATCAATACATTTCCACTAATTCACCTCCAATGGAGATTAAACTAGGAACACCGGGAAAATACCACGTAACCAAGTGAAAAAGAAACAAATTCTTTTTAACCAATGCCAGTTGGACTCTTAATAAAGTGATTATAAGTCACAGCTAGGCATTTTTTAACTTCACACACATTTAACACTTAATTGGTTTTTCACTGTTTTCACGCACAAAAGAACCAGCTCCGCTGTAAACAGGCGTAGTAGCACACTGGGGGGACATTCGGTCCCTAGAGTGGGAACCCAATGATGAAGCATGTCACCAACCAGGTTGGTGAGTGAGGGTTCTTTTAAAAGAATTTGTTTCTTTTTCACTTGGTTCGGTGGTATTTTCCCCGGTGTTCCTAGTTTAATCTCCATTGGAGGTGAATTAGTGGAAATGTATTGATATTTTGCTTCACATCACTCTTTTGTTGTTATATGAGTATTGATCCAAGGGGTTCAAGAGTGGCTGTCTATACCCTGACTCTCTATTTGTTTGATCTAGTATCCGGCAGCGCACTGCTGCGAGAGTATATTTACAAGCAGTGCACGCTCCTAGTTTTTATATAATCACGAAAAATGGAAGATATAGGCCTTCCTTTCTCGAAAGAGGAGGTGGACGCCTTACTGGGGGATACATCCCTCTTTGCTGATCCTTTATTGGCGCAAGCCATTTCACAAACAAGCGACTGGGAAAAATTAGGAGACCTTAAAAGAAGTCGCATTAGAGCCATCTTGCATGGCACTATGCTGAAGGAACAACAATGCCGCACCTAAAGGGTTATTGGTGACTAATGCCCCGAGAATATTCTTGGATGATGCAGTGTTTCGCAAAGAATGGGCAAAGATTGCGTGGCACTGCACCCGGGCCTGGGGCATTCTAATCATTAAGACTGCACTTCGACTATCAGAAGCCTTATTATTAGAAATTCAAACAACTGAGTCTCATTTTAAAGCTACCCTCACAGGCTATAAAAAGAGGCTGGATGAACTTAACAAGAAACAAAATGAGTATAAAGAAAAACCTAGCTCAATCGAAGTCGCACAAACTATAGAATGACCTGAAGCGCTGGTCTTATACCCGTGTCTACCCCTATGCTAGTCCTGAGTATTTACAGCTACCCTCACAGGCTATAAAAAGAGGCTGGATGAACTTAACAAAGAACAAAATGAGTATAAAGAAAACCTAGCTCAATCGAAGTCGCAAAAACTACAGAAAGACCTGAAGCGCTGGTCTTATAACCGTGTCTACCCCTATGCTAGTCCTGAGTATGTACCGCCAACAGTGACTGACTACAACTCAGATTCCTCGGCTGACTCCAATACCAGTGGGTCTAGTGCCGGCAGTTCCCACAAAGGCAACAGAGGGAGAGGTCGAGGGAGAGGACGTGGCCAACAAGGTTTTCATAATTTTCAAGGGTGGCAACCACATTTCCAACAACAAGGGTTAACTCCGTATCAACACAATGCTTACCAACCCCCGTTCCCGCCAATGATAGGATGGAACCCAGCTTTTGCCCCGCACCCCCATTTCTACCAGAATATGTACCCACAGCCTTTTTTAGGCAGGGGCCGACGAGACAGGGGAAAACAAAAGGGACCCAACCAGGTCCATTGGGAACAACCAGAAACAGTGGGGGACAACACGAGGAGCAAGACGGCGGAGCAAAGAGCAGGCCCAAGCAACATGAGAGCCTAGTGACAAATCTGTCCTCGTGCATTTTGAGTCCAGCAGAACAATCTGTCCTGGAGAAGGGTCTGGGTTTTATACCCACTCCCCGCCTGGACTGTTTTAAATTACAATGTGAACTAAGTGAGTTTTTTCGGAAACTCCATTTAAAAAGTTTTTTGGAAAACAAGGATGATGATCAGCCTCATATCATTCGGAGTGATACAGCTTTTAAATTGAAATCACACTACACTCCTCCACCTCATCTTATACCACCTGAGATTTTAGCTTTTGAACAAGCTGTACTCCATGAGGTGGAAGATCTAGAGGACCCAATCCCATATAAGAACTTGACAGCGAATGAATTTCAAGCGATTCATTCATTACAACAGAACACAGAAATCGTGATCAAGAGCGCCGACAAAGGCGGAGGCATAGTGATTCAAGATAAGGTGGATTATGATCGTGAGTGTCAACGGTTATTGAATAATAATAACAACTATGTACTCCTAAGAGAAGACCCCTCCATTGACCTTCGCAATGAGATCTGCGAGTTAGTCTCTACAGCTGAAAGGGATGGCCTGATTTCGAAACGTGAATCTGACTTTCTAATGTCCTCAGATGGGAAAATACCATATTTCTACACATTACCAAAAACTCACAAGAATGTTCTCCCTCCTCCTGGACGGCCGATAGTATCGGGCATTGGTTCCCTAATAGAACCTTTGTCGAAATACTGTGATTTTTTTCTGACACCAATAATACAGTCAACAAAGACCTACATAAAGGATACCAAGAGTCTTTTAGCCATGCTACGGACCATCGAGATGCCGGAGGAACCATGTTTTTTGGTTACATTCGATATTGAAAGCCTCTACATCTGTATATCACAGGATGAGACCATAAATGTGTTAGCAGAGACCCTAGAGCACACTACCTGGAATTTCACGACCACTCGATCATTTGTGGTGGAATGTGCCATTCTGGCGCTTAAGCGCAATTTTTTTTAATATGAAGGCAAGATCTACCTGCAGGCAACAGGTACATCGATGGGCAGCACTTTTGCCCCTTCGGTTGCAGGTCTGTATGTTTACACTTTTGAGAGTAAATTCATTCTGGCTCTGGATAATCCTTTTGCATCTCACATCGTTCTTTGGCAACGATATATAGATGACGTGCTCATGGTTTGGAAGGGTGAAGAGGATATTCTTTTCTCTTTTTTTGACTGGATCAATACCTGTGATCCCCACCTTAAATTCACCCATGATCATGGAAAAGATAATATCACCTTTCTGGACGTAACCATCAACAAACGGGAAAATCGGATTCAAACTAAAACCTTTTACAAACCAACATCTAAGAACAATTTATTGCATTTTTCCAGCTTCCACCCACATCCTTTGAGGGAAAACCTCCCCTTTGGACAGTACCTCCACCTCAGGAGGAATTGCAGTGAAAAGACTGATTTTAAGATACAAGCAGATGACCTCACAAAGAAGTTGGGATTACGAGGGTACCCAAAGAAAATCTTAATCAAAAGTAGAAAAAGAGCCACCAACCAACATAGGGATGCTGCTCTCCTTGATTCATCCCAATGAACAAACACCAGAGGTACCATTAACATGTGTAACCACCTACAATTCATTATCTAATGTAGTGAGTCGTTGCATCCAAAAACATTGGAAGATCATAACAAGCAATAAACATGAATGGGGTAAACCCCTGTTTTCTTACAAGAGAGCTATGAGTTTGAAAGACTCACTAGTACATACACGCCCTGCTAAACATCAAAGAAGACAGGAAGCTACTGTACTAAAGTCATGAGGGCTCCCATCAGTGACGGGTCACTTCCCATGTTGGAATTGTAGTGTTTGCCACCTAACTTCCCACACCAGTTTTTTGAACATCGAACCTGGCAAACAGTGGGAACAACGAAGCCACACAAACTGCAATACGAGTAATGTCATTTATTTAATAACATGTCCTTGCAACCTCAAATATGTGGGAATGACAGCAAGAAGTGTCAAATTGAGGATTTGCGAGCACCGAAGCAATATCCGATGCCAAAGGAATACCACCAAGCTGACTGCCCACTTCATTGAGAGAAAACACACACCGAATGATCTGAGGTGGACCATTATCGAAAATATAAATGGGGGGACTGAAAGAAGTCTGTTCGAAAAAGAACAGAGATGGATCTATCGATTGTCTACTCACCATTGAGGCTTGAATGATGATATCCCTTTGGGATCTGTGATGAGATGCTAACTGTATACCACAAGCTTGTTGGTGGTACCCATTCGTAGTTGCTCCCGTTTACTGGTTGTAAGTCCCAGCAATTTTTAGCATAGTCCGAATTAAGATACTCTCCAGACAGTCTGTACCTTTTAAAATGTAGGACGGCCATATATTGTTAACGAATGAATGACAGTCACTTTAACGCACTATTATGAGGCGAATGATCCTAATGAGATGTAAGAAACCAGACTTGTACCTCTGAATACGATCTAACAATTCTTTGTTTTGATCCTATTTAGCTGCTGTAACAAAAGATCGTTACCTGTCACGTGTTTAGTACAGCAATATAATGTTGTCTGAGAGCAATAAAGTTTTTGTGATGAGATTTGAGCGAGGTTATTCGAGCCTCAAATTCTCTACAGGCCGAGGCTTCTGGCCCTTTAATGCGGCTTAATGGCGTGATGACATCAATCACACGTGACCTCTGCGGTTCTGGCATTTGGCAGCGCGGCACCGCCGCCTGAATCATTTTCGGGCCACGGAAGTGCTGCTGAGTAGGTAGACAGCGGGGAGTCGCCGGCTAGAAAGTAAGTTTTCAAGACTAGCAGGTGGTGTTTAAACCAGCCACTCGAGAGATCGAAACTTCGGTAAAATCCGGATGTTTCTGGGGGATTGTTTGACACCAGTTTTCCCTTTCATTTTTAGGTTGCACGGCCTGAAGATAACCCCTGCCGGTATGCCCATGACATGAGAATCCATTGCGAATTCAGTGAGTTATATGACAGGTCCATTTCTTTCATGTTTTAAGAGTATTCGCAGCCCACCTAGGGTTCGATACCTTTTATCTTTAAAGAGCGTGCACTGATATTACAACTTCATTGGCTCAGGCGTGTGTGTTTGTTTGAGAATATTTACTCACTTAGCCTGAAGGTACAATGCAACATTTATAGTCGCTACAAACTCGCTCCTTAATAATAATAGAGAGTTAGAGTGACTTGGCACTAAGAGGTTGTTAAGTAACTGGGTTGGCAACTATTATTTGGACTAAATGTCCTTAATACAAGATTGTTATGCCACATAATGGGTGTATGTTGGGGAAGGCAACAACTTTTGTTACTATGCAGTAGTATTCTTTGTTCTTTGTGCAAATGATATTGTTATGTGTCCTTTACATCACTATTGTGTTTTTCTTGTTACAGATAGCGGGCCCCAGAAAATACTGGTTTTGCCTCCACGGGTAAATCCCTGAGTAAAATCACAAATTTTGTTAACATTTTCACATTAATATCCTCACGGCTGGGTGCGCCTTAGCGCGCGCATACCACTGGGGGATTAACAGCAAGGTCCTGACGAATGCTGAGCGAATTTAGCTCAAGAGCAGAAACATGTTGACCATTTTCTCAGAGGACTGGGGTTTTCAATCATAAAACTCAGCTAAGTCCCATCTCACTTGTTTTTAACCAATGCCAGTTGGACTCTTAATAAAGTGATTATAAGTCACAGCTAGGCATTTTTTTACTTCACACACATTTAACGCTTAATTGGTTTTCACTGTTTTCACACACAAAAGAACCAGCTCCGCTGTAAACAGGCGTAGTAGCACACTGGGGGGACATTCGGTCCCTCCAGTGGGAACCCAATGATGAAGCATGTCACCAACCAGAATGGTGAGTGAGGGTTCTTTTAAAAGAATTTGTTTCTTTTTCACTTGGTTACGTGGTATTTTCCCGGTGTTCCTAGTTTAATCTCCATTGGAGGTGAATTAGTGGAAATGTATTGATATTTTCCTTCACATCACTCTTTTGTTGTTATATGAGTATTGATCCAAGGGGTAGAAGAGTGGCTGTCTATACCCTGACTCTCTATTTGTTTGATCTAGTTTGATTACATCCCCTATAGAAACTCTTAGGACATTTGGGACTTTATAACCTCAGTGGACCCATGGATTTGAAATCTAATAGCATCCCACACAATTCCATCTAAGATGGGCCAAGCAGTGATATTAACAAAAGCCAGGTCCCTCTTCAATCTGTGTGATGAGGAATGGGGAGCCAATGTTCCATTAATATGTTGAATGCATGTTCTTTCTTCAACATAGTGGCTGTTGACAAGGCGGAAAAAATACACTACAAATCCAATAGACATGAACAGGTAAATCGAAAAAAGCACCAACCAAATGTAGGTCCAAGGAGGAATCAAAACATTTTTTCTAAACTGGGTTGCAAGAACAGAAATCTTGGAAGGGGTCTTTGATGTATGACAGTCAGTGTCAAATGAAAATCTGAATTCCGTAGCCAAACAAGTTTGCAAATCAGGCATCCATAAGTCAGTGGGGTAAGTATATTCAGTCTCATCAAGGTGAGCACCAGGTAGTGAACTCAATAAAGGACTTGAAACTACAGGCATCTCGAGGGCAACATCAAGCCTGGGGTTAGGAGCCGGGGACAAAACAGAATTTCTCAAAATCGATGGACATGAGACTGCTGGGGTCCTACTAAGAAGAATCGGCCACTCTGTGTAGTTTGACATTGTCATTGGAGATATACCTTTTATCTTTACGACCTGGAAGTGGTGGTAAAATGACTGTTCTTGTGCCCTTCACGCCAAGCACTGGAACCGGAGCTCGATATGAGGGACCAAACTCCTTCTTGTTTTCGATCTTCTCTCGAACCAGTTCTCCAACTTGGGGTAGCCAGCCAACTACCGGAATCTGCAATGCAGCATTAGATGTGGAGGGCAAGTGTTCCTTTGCAAGACTGTCTCTCATCTTTTGTAGATCCTGTAAAACATTGCAGTGTTCATCTATGTCAAAGGAAGCAGCAACTGCCGCCTGGTCTAGACCGTCAAGGTCCGGGACAAATATCTTGATACCAAAGAGCATTTCATATGGGGTCCGCCCACCCAGAGACCTTCTAGGGAGAATATTAAGGGCACGCTGCATGCTATTGAGGTGGGCCAGCCAGTTCCTGCCAGTGCCTATAACCCTAGCTGTCAAAGACTGCTTTAAATCTCGGTTTATTCGTTCCATAACACTATTACCCTCAGGTCTGTATGGAGACGAAAACTTGACTTGGACCCCCAATGAAGTCATGGCATCCCTATACGCCTTAGAGGTGAAAGCAGGACCCTGATCCGAATGGAAGGTGCCACAGGCAAAAATCCCTACAAAGATACGCAAGTCTCTTATGACAGTTCATGAATCAGCGCTGCGGTGTGGCCACACCCACACAAAGCGTGTGCATGAATCAACTGCTACTAAGATGTACTTATACGCAGTATCAGAAGAAAAAGGACCGACGTGATCTAAATAAACACATCCAAGTGGCTTATTAGAAATGTACAACTGTGTCTGGGACGGACGCGTAGCAGTCGAAGGTTTAATCTGCTGGCAAATGTCACATTGAAGGACATAATCACACGTCTGTTTGTACAGTACCCGCCACCAGAAACGTTGTTGTAACTGAGATACAGTAGCCGAAACGCCTGCATGCGCAGACGCAACACCTTCGTGGACAGCTGTAATCAGTGTGGACCTGCGGTCCGCGTTGGGAATTAACCTTTCACCAACATGCATGCGCATGCGCAGGCTCCCACGCATGCGCAGTTTCAAAGAAGAAGCCGGACCGGGAAGTTTGCGGCGCAATAATAAGGTAAGTTTTCTTTAACTTTATTTCCAGCTTTAAAATATAATTAATAGGCGGGCGGGAAGCGGGAGGCCGGTGGGCGGGCTCTGCAAAACGGAAATATCGCGGAGAGGCACGGAGATTTGGTCAATCTCCGTGCCTTTCCGCGATAGTCCATTCTGCAAATTCCACCCACCCCTAGATAAAACCAGAAAAACAGTGAGTAAATATGTAGATGCTCAATGGGATGAACAACAACAGAAATGGAAGAAAGCTATAGTCAAAGGTACTAGGCTATGTCCAGCCATTACTACTGATAAACCTGAGAAGCCGAAAAAGAATAAGACACAGGGAAAAAATAATGGGAAAGATGCAAAGAAATCAGAAACTGAGACGGATTCAGGTGATAAACTTATGGATGCATTGTTAGCTGTGCCTCCACCATCTTATGTGGCCCCTTTTAATAAATGCTGAGGGAACAACAACAGTGACTACAACCCCTGTTGATCTGAATTTGGTTTCAATTGAAAGACAATTACACTTAACATAGCCCATGTAGAGCCTGCTATAGCCAGCATTGTGCAATAATGAATTGAGACTGCTCCTGCAGAGATGCCTTCAGGTGCTACTACATAGATTGTAATTGTACCAGCACCTATGACTAGGGTTGTGACAGCACGGCCATTAGAGATTTGCACAGCTACTACTACAATTAATATAGTTCCCGGACCCGTAGCTCAAGTTGCTGTTGGAGGAGCACCTGTGATAAGGTTTATCTCGACATCACGGAATTCACAAATTGTTACTTCGACACCACCGCAAACAGTTCAGACATTAAGAGAAGGGAGAAGGCGTTACCTTATGACACCAAGGAAACAAGGTGAGATCACTTTGCTTGGATAGATTATTTCCCCTATGGTTTGAAGAGATGATAGGGGATAAAAAGACTTAGTCAGTTTATCATTGCTCAACAACCAGAGAAGGAGAGACCATTGAATGTCCCAAGATTAGAAAGAGAATTAGAAGAAATAATCAGAGGTTGTTTCGAATTTGATTAATTTAATCAGTACCAAGCGAAAGAGCTGATATACGTTTGCAAAGAGATTACCAGATGTGCTGCAGTCATAGGAGTGATGACAGATTTGGCCAGGAAATATGTTGATATTTCAAAAAGTGTTCCATTTTAGAAAAGTTTTAGGGTACAATTAGATGATGAGTCTATTAAGACAGTGCATTCTTCAGAAATGTGATTACACATCACTGTATTAATAAACTAAAATTAATAGATGGGGTGATTTTGAGAAACTGGAAAATAAATGGGTAAAGAAAATTAAAAAGAAAAAGAGGCAATCAGGGGTAGATGAAGAAAATAAATCACAGAAAGGTTCCCTGGATGAAGGAGAAGCTTTGGCCTATCCTTTGGGAGAAATATAAGGAAGAGCATATGTGCATGTGCCTTGGAGCAGAGGGGGTCTTGCAGCGTTTATGAACAATTTCCCAACATTATGAGATAGACTTGTGAAGTGGTGAACAAAGGATGACAAATTTCATAACATTTCAAAAGTGCTGTGGATTGATTTGAATACTCTCTGTGACATTGTAGTGCCGAATGATTTGTGGGCTGAATGTGAAGTTGCTGTACAGTGGTCGAGTGCTGAGCAAACAAGAGATGCTTGCACTAATGCATCATCTCCTGAGGTAATGGAAAAATACGAAGCAGTGATTACATCTCTGAAAGTCATGGTTCTGCCAAAAGATACTGATTGGATAAAGAATAAAAGAAATTCACAGGAGCCCAAAGAATCAGTGCAGGATTATTATTAGTGTCTGCTTCAGGTGTTTCAACAGCACAGTGAAAGGGAGTATCCTGAACCTAGTGATATGGGATTTTTTGTGTCTCAATTTATGATTAGGTTAAGACCTGTGAACAGTACACACATACAGAAAAGTGTGATTTGTTGGCAGACAAAATTGTTAGATGAAATACTGAGATACGCAAAGCCATGCAGTGATGAACAGGAAATGGAGCTGAAAGAAATTAAAGAGAAATCCATGTTAGCTCAGACAAAGCTTGCTCTGGAAGGTTTCAAGAATCAGAATCAGTAATTTACAAGAAATGCTAATGGTATACAAGGTGTGGGTTTACAAGCTGGAATACAAGGTATGCAAGGAAGGTTTGTTCCACAGGGTAGAGGTGCTCTGGTTGATCCATATTCTGGTTTAGGCATTGCAACTCTGAAGATAATGACCCCTTGTCACCGCTGTAACAAAATCAGCCATTGAAAGAGGGAGTGTAGGCTTTAGGCTTAATCCAGATAGAATAAATGGAAAACATCCAGTGCGAGGAGAAAAGCAGATACAGAATCTACCATTTGGCTGCCAATGCAAAAAAAAGGTCTCAATGCTTCCAGTTCAAAATGGCCAAATGTTCCCTCAAAATATGAGAAGGCCCAGATTCAATATAAACTAGAAGCATAAAGTGAATATAAATCCATTTCAAAACCAGAATGCATTTCAACAATTCCTATTGTTAAATAATGACACTTTGGGTTCCGTCAATTCCCAATGATGGTGCCTGAGAGGGGAGGCAGAAAGCAAGCTTAGCACAGTCTTATAGGTAGACCAGAGTGGACTATTTGAGAAGGAGAAGAGAATGGCCACCAAGTGTCATTTCTTATTGACACAGGAGCTACAAGATCCACTGGTAGAACAGCAGAGGTCCCAGCATATCCCTCTAGGGAATGAAGATCAAGGTTATAGGGGTTTCAAATAAACAAACAACTAATCTGGTTTCAGAAAGGGTCCCAGTAAATATAGGCTCATTTGAAGGAAGCCATCAGTTTGTTGTTTGCGATTCTAGTCCTGTAAACCTATTAGGGAGAGACCTATTGTGCAATTTAAATTGCACTATTTACTGTACTGGAAATGGCGTTGAATTTCAGACACATGATGAAGACGTTGAGTTCAAAATGGCCCGACAAGAAACAGCGGTAGTATTATAGCCTGTGAGGAAAGTGAAAGAGCTGCCTCCTGACCTAAAGGAAACAGCAAAGCCAGAAATTTGAGATTTCACATGGGAGGATTACAGACTGATTAAAGGGGTAGAATCAGAACCGTAGTGAAACCTAACACTATATAATATGACCCCAGAAACAATTTCAGTTATAACTCCTGTAATTAAAGAGGCTGCGAGGCCTCCGGGTGGTTATGCGCTATATAAGTGGAATTTTTCATTTCATTTCATTTCATGTTAAAAAAGGGATTTTAAAGGAAATCACAGAAAGCTGTTGTATGTCTACGATCATGGCTTTACAGAAACAAAGTGATAAATATTAGATTGTGTGGGACCGCCACAAAATTCATAGCATTGTTCCATGTTGTTCCAGGGTACCGAATCCAGTCACAATACTCTTTCAAATTCCATGTACTATATAGTGGTTAACGGTAGTAGATCTGTGAAACACCTTCTTTTCTGTTCCATTGCATGAGGACAGCTGGTACCTGTTACCTTTGTGTTCAGAAAGGGAGTTTTGGCATGGTGCCGAGTTCCACAGGGGTATACATAGAGCCCAATAATTTTCCATCAGATCTTGCAAAATAATTTGGAGTTCATTCAGATGCTCAACAGATCAGTTCTCATGGAGTATATTGATGACCTGCATGTTGCATCAGACAAATGAAAGGCTTGCAAACAAGATACCATTGCCCTATTTCAACACCTGGCTCAGAATGGACAGAAGTTTCTTCAGGTAAACTGCAACATTATCCAAAAGAAGCCTAATATTTGGGGCATTTCATTGAGAAAGGAGCAAGAAAGGTGTTACAAGAGAGAGTGGAAAGCATTTTACAAATGAGCCCACACAGAACACAGAAAGAAGTCAGATTGTTTTTGGGAATGGGTGGCTACTGTAGTCAGTGGATTCTGAATGTTTCCCTAATGCCTAAGTCTATACTAAAGCTGACGCAAGATGATCTTTCCGATCCACTGCTATGGGACAAAGGGTGATTTAAGTTTTTTAGAGTTGAGAGAAAGTCTCTGTCATGCCCTGGCATTAGGTTTGCATGATTACAGTGAGATGTGTACATTGTTTTGCAGGGAGGGCTGTGCTCTGTCAGAGCTTGCCAGATGCATGGAGATTCCCAAAGACCTGTGGTCTATGTTTCAACCACCCGTCACCCTGTCGCCACAGGACTGCCTGGCTACCTTAAAGCAGTAGCGGCAGAGGGGACTAGTTTTGAGAGATGTGAGTGCCTAGTGATGGGACAAACTTTAACTATTATGGTCTCTCACTTGGTTGAAATTCTACTTGACAGATCAAGTACCCAATAAATGACCAATACCTGATTCACTAGGTATGAGCAACAATTACTTTCCAAGGAAAATGTTGTGCTCAAGAGGTGTCACATACTCAATCCTTCAAACCGAATGCTTATAAATGAGGATATTGATGAAGATGTTGAACATGATTGTCTAGATGTCACGGTTTTGTGCACCAAGCCATGGCCCGACATAAAATATGAACCTTTAATTGAGCCTGATTATGTAATTTTTGTTGATGACACATGTTTGAGAAGCAATTAATGTACCCTGCACAATTCAAGAAATTGTAGAAGCTTCATGGCTTCAAAATGTTACCTCTGAACAAGTTGCAGAATTGATTGTCCTTACAAGAGCTTGCAGTTTAACTGCACAATTGAGAGTGACTACATTCACATATAGTCAGTATTTCTTTGGTGTGGTCCATGGTTTTAGACAATTGTGGTCCCAGAGAGGTTTTATGACCTTTTCGGGAGCCTTGATTAGTTATGGAATGCACGTAAGAAACTTGCTAGAGGCGCTTCAGCTATCAGCAGAAGTTGATAGTGGCTAAATGTGCAGCTCATAGGAGTGACAGTGAATATGTTGCAGTGAGAAACAGATATGCTGAAGAAGTTCCACAATATTATGCACTTGTGGCTTGCACATTTAATAGGACTTATTCAGGTGAGTCGGAAGAAGAAACTGCTATATCAATGATGTCATCAGCAGCTGATACCGGAGAAGAATTGAATGAATGACAGGGAAATGTTTCAGAAGTAGAACAGCAGGATTGGATCAGAGCAGGAGTTGAGAAAAATGCATATGACTTCTGGATATCTACAGATGGAATATCAGTGTTTCCAGACTGTTTATTATTACCCTTAACACGACATTACCATGGTACAACACACAAAATGAGAAATGCATTGTTAAAGCTGTTCTGACAGAGTTGGTTAAATCCTAAATTCAGAATGCTTGCAGAAAGAGTTGTGTCAAAGGTGTACAACATGTCAACAGATGAATGTGAGAAAAAAGACATGTAGGGAAATCAGGTGGTCCCTTCAGCAGGATGCAAATGGAATTTATCTAGATGCCTGTTTGTAGCAGGTTGAGATATGACCTAGTTATAGTGTGCATTGTCTCTAGATGTGTGCAAGCCTACCCATCATGGAGAAATGACAGCCTCACTGTACCTAAACTGGTGTTGTAGCATGAGTTAATACCCAGGTACGGGCTACAAGTTTATCTGGAGTCAGATCGAGGAACTTGTTTCAATAATGAGATCCTGAGAATGATTTGTACAGCATTACAGACTGAGCAAAGATTACACTGCAGCTATCGACCAGATGCTTCCGAGATAGTGCAGCAGCTCAGCTGCATCATAAAGTTCAGACCAGCAAAAGCCTGTGTATCAATCAAATGGGCTGGTGCGTTGCCTTTGGTTTTGATGAGTTTCCGAAATATTCCTGATAGGAAGACTGGGTTATCTCTTCACGAGATCCTAATAGGGTGTGCAGCAGGGACTGCCTGCTGTGCCTGCAAATGCACTTTTGAACATTACAGATGACATAATAGTTGACTACTGCATAGGATTGGCTGATTTGGTGCATTCTGTTTCTCATAAGGTTGAAGCTGCCACTATAAAACCACACCAGGAGCAGTGCTATGCCCTTAGTCTAGACGGCTGGGTAGTGATGAAGAAACAGGTCAGAAAGTCATGCCTGGAACCAAGCTGAAAAGACCCTTACCAGATCATCCTAACAAAAATACTGCTGTTAACTGTGGTGGATTACCAAATTTGGTGCATGTCTCCTACACCATAACAGTAAGAAATTCAAATGAGAAAATAGTGTAGAACGGAGAGCACGAGTGGCCAAACCATCACAACCTTCACAAGCTGTAACAGTAAAAGTTGTCCAGCAGGAGACATAACAAAATGGAGAAGAAAGGGGTAAAAACAAGCAGTCATACCAAACCAGATTCCAGTGATCACACAAACTGGAATTGAGGTCTCCGACAAAGAAAAAGAGACAGGAACACAAACTGAAGTGACAGTTGAGGCAGCATGAGAACAACAAAAGGATACTGGTGAAGGAACAAGTACTGGAACGAGCGAATCATCCGAAATGTTGAATGGCCAAGAAATTCTAATCAAAGGAAGCTTAGATTGAGTGTGTCAGTGGATCAAATACTACAGACAATCGTAGAAGAGATTGAGTCCAGTGGTATACGTGACACAGAAGAAGATCAGCAGGCACCTAGAAGGCTGAAGAGAGCACGAGTGCCTTGTTGAAGGTATTCGGCACCTGAACAGACTTCATATGTGATTCTAGTGATAAACATACCAATATCAAAATTTATTGACCTGAGATCAGAACTATATGAACCCCCATGATATCATAAAAAAGACAAATTGGGAAAAAAGCTGTTTGAAAAAGATTTCTGTAAAGGAACAAAAAGTTTAAGAGACAATTGTAAATGGAGAGTATTGGAAAAGAATGAAATAAAAAACACGTTTGCTTTAATAAGATTTACCTAGGCCCAATGTTGTTGAGAAGAGAATAGGATAACATTTAGAAGAAGACAGTAAGGTTAAGAATGGCTGTATGAGGGGGCATGGTCAATGATCTTGTTGATGTTGGACGTGTGAGCCTGATGCTCCGCACAGGCCCATCGCAAATTCTGAGACATCCACTGCCCAGTACTACCAAAAATGACATTAGAGTGGCAGTAGTACAGGGAGATCCCTCAGAGCCACATTTCAAGAAGGGGAGGGCACCTGTTGTCGAGACAGGACAGCCGGTAGCCATTAGTGAAGAGCGGTCGACATCTGCGGCCGAAATGGCAGGTGGACCTCAGGCTGCTCATTACTGTACTCTGGCCACCCACGGGGCTGAATTTGAGGAGAACACCCCACAGCAGTACTACAGTAATGGATGCCTGTCCCGACGCCTGGGGGACAAACAACAGCACTGCCACAGCACCAGACCTGAGGTACGTGGGGTGATGCCTAATGAAATTATCTGACAGCTCTGTGGGTGATCTCAGGACTGGTGTTGGGTCCCTGTGATTGGTACAGGGTGTCAAAAAACCCAGGAGGCTCCCTGGTAGACCCACATGACTCCCCGGGTATTATGAGGGGTGTCCGGGTCCGTGGGGTGGGGTCTGCCAGAGCGATGATAGGCAGAAGCCTGCAGCGGCTCCTCTTACCCGACCTGCTGCATGTTGCTGGCTCCTGCACCTGCAAAACAAGGCTAAAGCCAACTTTGGTGGTCCCCCATCAGGGTGCCCTACATGCCTGATGATGGCGCAGTGCCCCCAAAAACTAAAAGAAGAATACGCATCAGCCGCTGTGCGGCACTGGGGGGATGCTGTGGATGGGCAGGTTACTGGCAGCTTTGTGGTGCCCTGTTGAAGACCTCTGGGCCTGCATTGAGGCCCAGCACGAGGTGTGATTGCAGATCTTGTGAGGTAGGCTGTGGGCTGGTCCACCTTTCTGGCCCCCTCTTCCCCTCCTGAGACTGGAGGAGACAGGGGAACATGACATGAATGCACACTAGAGACTGGCTATTGCCCTTAGGCCTTCTCTTGTGACAGCAGCTGCGTGGTGAGGCACACTTCCTCCGCCCCCCTTGATCCCCATGTGGGGTGGCACTGTACCTTATAGAGTCTGGATAATTCCATCTTGGGGACTGCGCAGGAAGCCTCTGGCCGGCCAGAAGAATCTGTACACCTTAACAAAAAGCCTCCTGCCCCCGGATGCTTCTCCTGTGTGTCTCATCCACCCAACCAAGACCTTTATGGATCATGCTTCTGACTGGGGTTGCATGCTGAGGCAGCAGACAAAGACTGCTTGGACTCACTATGGGTCCACCCTTCTGTGCACACGTACTGTTAGACCAAGACATGGCCCAGATCACCCCATCTGCCCTGTGGAACAGGCCCAGGTAGTGGCAGCCACAATTGTAGTCACTGGTCATTGGGAGATACATTAGGCCCTGCCATGCTGCCCGGGCTGGTTCCAGACCAAGCCACATCATAGACCTTGTCCCTTGTGTCTTGGTGGACCAACCATGGACTCAGGTACTCCTGTCCACCGGTAAACCTGGAGAACCAACCCTGTGTCAAAGGCCACATGTGCTTATCCTAGACCAGCAGGACAACACCTTGGCCCTTCCACCATGGAACTGCTATCCTTTCGCCCTATTGGCCTACACATGGAGACCCACCCCACATACCCCTGCGACTGACAATATTGTATGCTATGGGGGAAACCTAAATGACTAGCACTGATGGTGAAAGCAAGGACCAAACACGAGGGGGCCCACCAGACCTGTCACCCCACATGGCACATGATGAAACAAAGGAACCTGGACCCCTACTGGACTCCAACTGGATAAAAACCTTACTGCCATTGCTGGTACCAAGGCCTCCCTTCAGCAGGATATTAGCAAGGTCTCGGTAGGCCTGGCCTGCTACAGGCGAATCATCACAAATTGGTGGACAGTGTCAAAGAAGTAGAAACCACAATGAGAGATTTGAGGCCAGAACACCAGGCACTGACTCGACAGGTGACAGAACTGACTGATAGAGTGTGGGTCCTTGAAAGTTGAGTAGAAGATGCAGAAGGATGTAATAAATAAAACAATATCTGAGTGGTGAGCATTCCTGAAGGTATGGAGAGTAATGATATAGTGGCATACCTTGATCACTGGCTACAGATGGAAGTTTGCAGAGAGCACAAACGGGGGGGGGGGGTCCTATCAGTGCGGCCAGTGGCAGGGTGTCAGTTTTCCCGTCTTCACTGCTGCCCTACAGTTTAAACGGTCTTCCTGTCTGGAGGTCCGGGAATAAAATTGTACTGTGATGAGGGAATGCTACATTCCCTGATGTTCCCAGCCAAGCTCCGTATAATGTTGGATGGGGCCACACACTTCCACGAAGACCTGGGTATGGGTAGGGACAGCTGGAAGCCTGTACAACTGATTTGACACTCTCATGAGAAAGACCTAAGCCTAATGCACCTTGACACAGATCGAAGAAACACAATTGTGGAGTCTCACGTGGGAGGTCTCTGAGGAAGCCATCACCATCACAGACCGAGCAGGAATGGGGTGTCACCCTCCATACAGTGGCAGAACTTGGTATGACACAGAGACCACACTCATAACTGGTACCCCTTGTGAACGCAAATCTGTGCTCTGAGTCAGAGTCTTCCTAAGTTGATGATACAGGCCTACCTGTGGTGACACCACAATCTGCTAAGGGCTTGATCTAATAACTCCTGACACTGGGTCTATAGTGGGCTGGTGGTTGATAAAAGCCTTGAGATGGGGGCCAGCACACATTTTAAGTTATGGGGTTGAGGAGGTTACCATATTGGGATCATTGCATGTGTAAAACAATGTTGATTTGTGTAGGATCCAGGACCGTGGATATGCTGAAGTGTACTAAGTTCCTGAGGGGGGCCCTGGGTAGGGCCGGTGTGACACACTGGTTCTGTTTACCTCCTAGACAGACCTCTGCAAGGTGACTGGGGAAGACACTCTGTGAACCATGTTTGTGCGATTTAAGTTTGGGTGGCCAACCGTTGTGCTGCTCTTGGGACTGGGAGTTATTAAATGGGGGTTGTTATTATTCCTTACAGGGACAGCTCCATATTCTGAGATGAAGAGATTTTGTGTGGGGCAGCTCAGGTGGTCGAGGTGGACCACACACTTCACATATTTAAATGCCAGGAAAACTCCACTCACTGCTCTGAAATTTCTGGGGAATAGGTTTGGCCACCAAACACCACAACATACTCTTGTTTGAACATGAAAAAACAAGAGACAAGAGGGGTTTGGCAAAACAGGAACAGTTTTTTTAATTACACATAGCGGCCAGGAGTCTATGCCAGTTACGAGCATAGGGTCTGCAGACTGTCTCAACCTACAATCTAATTGAGATGGGTTGATGTATGATTCACTGAATGCCATAATAATCCTTGTTTGGTAAGTGTTTTGCTCAAGCCGGACAGCCCTACACAGGAATTCCATGTCAGGGGCCCGCTTTTAATTAAAGAAGTTCGCCCTAGAAATGCTAAGGGCCACCCTTGGACCACAAATGGAAGCAGGAGTAGACATGTTTGTGCACTGAGTTGGGGGGTTGCTATCGCCAAGTATCTCTTCTCAGGGAAGTCTCGGGACCAATCAGTATTCTCCCCTATGGTGCCCTTTCTGCACATTCTGTCTCGCTCACATTGGATATTGCTAGGCTCGTTGAAAAGGTATAGAGCCATTGGGTTGGTTTTGTATTGAGTCAGATTCACTACTACTCTGTGGGGTTCAACTTTGTGGGATTGGAGTTTGGCTCTACTTCTGCATAGGTATAAGTGATGAAGGCATTTTGCTTTTTTAAGGAATGGACTACCTTTTGGGATATGTAAAGGCTGTCATCACCTACTGCATGTGGTATCAGTAAACAGACGTAGCATGACTTGGTTGAAGTCTGAGAGCCCACTGCGGTCATGCGCTACTGGGTGTTGTGCAAGAGGATACTGTGAAGTGCATGTGGGATGGTAGTGTTTGGTTTGGTATAATTGTAAGTGACATGGGAGAGATCCCTGAACAAGTGCTGTGACAGTTTTGAACAGATTCAATTTGGACATGCAGTTCTTTAGCACTGAACAAGTAAGGCAACACCCAAAACAGACAGAGGGTACATAAAAGTGCAATAATACATAACTTGTTATTGAACATTGCAGGTCTAGGCATGGATCCAGGGAAGGGGCCCGTGGTCCTCTGGTGATTGGGTTTTCCCTTTTAACAGTTTAAACAAAAGTTTGCAGTGTAAGTTTGTAATCTTGATTCGTACACTTTGGGTCCATGCTTGGTTGTTGATGTGGCAGCTGAGAAGTGGTTAACTTGGAGACGTTGTTGTTTCAGAAACATTACCTGTGTACTGTAATCAATAATTTTTCCAGGATTCCTGTACTTCCCTTAGGGGCGTGTTCTCCACACTCCTCTAGTCGCACTTTTAGGGGGGCAACAGATGGTAGCCCCGGTTGCGGTACCTTTTTGATAGTTAAAAATTAAAGGTGGCTTTTTGATAATCAGTTGAATAAACCTCTTTTGCACCTAATGGGGTGCTTAGACTAATGCAATATATTTATGGAGTGGCCTCGTGATCATAGGGATGTATTGCATCAGTTTTTAGTTAGTGTTCCATGGGCACCACCAGCTTTCTCTCCTGATGTGTGCACGGAGGCACCATTGGTGGGCTGCATCTTTCAAAATACACATGCGTAGGACTGTACAAGGAGGGGGCGTGTCACTGTTAAGTGTTGTTGGTATTCCAACGTGCCCCGTGGACACTGGGGATCCCCCTTCTACCAGGCACCACCCTCACCCTCGGAACACATCCTGCTTCCTTTCAGCATATTTTGACCTGCTGTGTCTGGCTTTTGGCTAGAGACTTCTGGCATGCGTGCATGTACAGAAACTATTTTGAAGGAATATGATACGGAGGTCAGACTTCAGAAATTGGAAAAACTTGCTGGGTACATAAGAATGTGAAGAGCTTGAGGCAAGGCCTAAAACCTTCACCAGTCTGCCGAATGATGATGATAAACTGGGATTGCACCAGAAATTCTGGGATGCCTGACTACTCTGATGAATCCCACCCCACCTAATGGCTTGGACTCGATATTATGTGGACGCCTAGCCGTTTATTGCTTCTTGTGCATCTTCTACGAGCTCAGTGCTATCTACAGATACATCAAACAACTCAATGTGAATACCAATGTATGTGAAGAGTTTCACCAAGAGTAAGAAAGTGCATTGTCAGCAAAAACAGTATCTGAATGAAACTGAATTTTGCCGTCAAATACAGTTTGTGAGTGGTAGCAGCACCCTCATATGAAGAATTGAGTCATTTACGGTAAAATACAACATTTATGACAACTTTGATCGACTTTTGTACAAAATACAGTTCACAATAATTAACAGCTCCATAAAATCACATATACTTTACATCAATCACAACAAAAACTGACACAGAAGATGACATTGTAAAAAATTCTTATCCCACTCCTAGTGCATGCTATCCTGAGATGAGGGGAAGTTCTGCATGGTACACAGATCTAAGTGAGCCTGATAGTATGCCACTATTGGTTCCAAGAGATAGTAATAGCAATAGTTTGCATAAAAGAGGAAATAACTGAACAGTGTTAAGAAACCGGTGGCATTGAGAAACCCAGTTATACAAAAAAATAATACTGAGGTGCCAACTCTGCCCATCAGGATAGTTTTACCACAAAAATAGCATACTGGGAGCCGTAAAGGCCTATACAATAAATATTGGCCTTTCCTAGCATGCTATAAAAAAGAAATGACTTCTGGGGGATCACCTCTGAGCTCGCCTTCGACTACTCAGCTAAGACATAAAAAACAGATCATATGCTAGATTCTATCAGTGGCAGGGCACTCAGGTTATCTTTTTATGCTTCTCCCTAGTTTGCCTTACTCTAAATGCTTTACTAAGGTTGTGATGTAGTATATTTCCCTCTGTGATGGCTGTTTCGGGATGGACCTCCACCCCACAGATTCAGTAAAACTTCCAATCAATTGTGGTGTCTGCTCACCTTCCTTGCTGTGCAAATGTGAATCCGTCCGGGTGGGGTCTCCTTACTATTCTTGCAGTCAGGTCTGAGGTACCAATCAGCTCTTACCTGGCTCACCAAAATGTCGCATGAACATGAAATAACTTGAAAAAACAAGAGACATTTGGCAAAATAGGAACAGTTTGTTTAATTAAACATTGCAACTGGAGAACAGCTACAGGCATAGGGTCTGAGGACTGACCAAACTTACAATCTATCTGAGATGGGTTTATATACAATTCATTGAATGCCGTAAACAGTTCCAGTGATCCTTGTTTGGGAAGGCATATGAACCGCTGCCTGTTGAGTCATAAATGTATTCAATTGGGATTCCAGGTGGGCCTCAACCTTGCGTGGACCCAATGTGGCCAGTGGGTAACATTTCCAGATGCCTTATATGGGAAGTGCGTGATCACCACATGTTTTGTGCCCTGATTGGCTGTATGTTCCTAACTTATGAGGCAGCTGACTTAGTGGTGCTTTGGGAGGGCACATACCCCTCTGGCCATTTATGCTTTGTTGGGGCAAATCTCTATGGACCATTGCGGTGTTGCTGCACCTACCTGTGGGATTGATCTGGGATTTCTTGTTTGTGCATTTGTCTGCCGGCTACGTGCCGCACCATCTATGACCTGTTAATCAATGACCTCAGACCTAGATCTGAGAGCCTGCCTGACTACATATTTCTGAGTCAGGTTTGACATGGAGTGCACAACCGGCGAATTTGTTAATAAAGATGCTATTTCATGTTTAATCATAAATGTGTAATTCTTCATATTAACATCAACTTTCTCATTATTAACTGTACCTATATGTTTAAAGATGCGGGGAGTACAGGTGGCCATGCTACAAGAGACACAGCTTACACATTTTAATTGTGTAAAGTGAATGGGGGTGCGCCAGGTTTGGAATTCCAGTCAATCTTGTGGTTCAAAAACCTTTATTTGTACTTATTTGTTTCTCAAATGCACATGCAGCTCAGCCAACGTGGTAGTAGGTGGAACTTCATCAGGGCAGAAAATTAACACATAGAAGACCAAAATAAAAAAACAGACAATGAACTCAAATTATGACGAAAACGACACAGGACATAAAAAACACAGTACTCAATCCTGAACACAACTTAAATATAAAGGCTTGATTCGGCCCCATTTGGGGATCATTTGTATCCCCCAGTTGCACTTAGTCTAAGATAGGCATTAATTGCTGGCCTAGGCCCATCAGTCCTTACATTAAACGACATGTGTAAAACATCAATATGAACAAAGACTTCACAGAAGCAAAAAAGATAATAATTTCATAACAGCACGACAGGACCAAAAGGAAACAAAAGTGAAACACAACATATTAGATGAGACATAACTATCATAAAATAAAGTACATAGAGGATGCCAATTAGGCTCACAGATACCTCCCTGTTTAGATGTGTTCATATCAATAATTAGAAAAACCCCAAAATGTGTTTATAAAAGGGAATATTTTATAGATTTTTGTATACCAAAATGTTAGAACTATTGACAAAAGGTGATATAAAACAGATTAAATAGTCAGAAAAATAGTTGTGAAAAAGGTGATAAAAACCACGCCTGATTTGAAGCAGGCGCAAGATATTGACGCAATGGCATCCTAGAAGTGACGCACTGAAATCTCATAGATTTCACTGCGTCACTTCTACGAGGCTTACTTGCGTCAGAACGCCCCCTCTGCATACATTATACCTGACGAAGTGACGCATCTGCTTAGATGCGTGACTTTGTAAATAGTGCGCAACAGGAGGCATGTTTTACACCGCCGATGTGTCACAAAAAGTGACGCATCAGAAGCGCAAAACGGACGCAAGGCCTCATAAATGAGGCCCCTGGTTGATAGACAGGCCCTCCCAACATTTGGGAGAGGAGCGGCTCTGTTAATAATAGCTGGTGGTATATTTTGGCAAGGGGTGATGTCAAGGAGAAGAAATGATCAGAGTGGTAACCAAAGTACGGAAATCCATTACCTTACATAATAGAGAAGGAAGCAAGGGAAGGCAGGTAGGTAGGGTGGAGTCCTTTGCCCATACAACATGCACATATTAGAACACAGTGTAACCATTATCTTCCACAGAGGTACCACTGTGTTCTATATGTGCATCTTGTGTGGGCAAAGGACTCCCCCTACCTGCCTGCCTTCCCTGTTTTTCCTTCTCTATTATGTAGGGAGATTGGTTTCCGTATGAGAGCGTGTGAGAGCATTTCAGAGACAACAGGGAACAATCACACATGTCTTTAGCTTCACATTGTGCGTGTTATTTTGGATAATTACTTCTATTCCATGTTAGCCAAATTAGGTGAGGTTGAGGTTTTTGTTGGGTTTGAGAAATATGGTGATCATGCAAACCGTCCTCCATGACTGATCCCATGAGTAACCTCATATTTGGGTCAGGTTCCTCAGGGAATTACTTTACCAAAACTTTGAGTTGTGCTGGCAGGTAATAACCTTTCATGTCTGAAGAACTTATTTAAAGAAATGGACTACCTCCTCCCTCAGTTCCCCTGACTATCCCCCCTCCGAATATCAGTCACAGAGTCAGACTGCAGTCTGCAGATCAGACCTTAGCTCTAACTGTTATGTAGTCCCTAGTGGTGAATCATCATATAGCATCCTGTCCCTGATACACCACTTTGTTGCTAAAGCATTTTGTCAAGTGTAGTATGTAAGATGCCTACTAAGGCTAAACTTAGTACTTCCTCATCAAGTCCTGCTTCACTCTCCATATGTTCATGACTTATAGGTCATGCTTGGCACCTTGACGCGATCTCACCATAGAGTTCTCAGCTCTATTGGAAGGTGGGTGTCTATCATTACTACCAATCCACATGCAATTTAAATTGCTTGCTCTGATCATATATTGGCTAATCAGATCAAAATGCAGTCCAACTGTCCAACTAATAGCAAGCATCAAACCTCAGGGTCAGTATCATAGAGGGTTATTGTCAAAAGAGCACCTGGAGCACGCCAGGCAGCATTGGAGCAGGATGAGCCTGAAGAGTGATAACCTGACCATCCAAATGATCAAAATGTTGCCCCTTTGTTCTATCATTATGTGTGTGCCTGGAGAAATACTATGTTCATGGCTGTTTCAGGTATGATCGTACCTTCTGCCTCTTGATATGAAAGTTAGACCTCTGGCCTTCCTGGTCTGAAGTTTTAGCATTTCTTTTCATACCATTGTGTTCTGCACATGGTCATTCATGGCCCTTGCCCAGGTCTTACAGCCACGTAGGTAATCAGCACATGGCTTTTGCCCACATGCCTATCCACTCCCCATTCTGTCAAAACTGAACCCATTCATACCCGAAGGACACTGCAATTGATGCACATAGGTAACACCAGAAGACACAATGTGCTAAGACATTTCATGCCCCTTTTCATCACCAACCCATCATTCCATTCAAACCAACATTCCCATAAACTCAGGGCACACAGACCACATACTCCCCGCAAAGCTACCTAAACAATTAAGCAGCACAAAAAAAAGTGTCATAGCATCCTGTCACTCAGAGCCTATCTCCCCACTCATACTTTGCACCTGACGGACAAGCAGCAGTCACCATCTCTAATGGTAAACATCAGCCAAAGGAGGATTGTGGTACCGGAACAACTACCACATCCAAACAACGCTGTATTAAACCTGCTACATGCCAGTTATATCCTGCACCTTTGGCCCAAGTGCATGGCCCCTTTAACAGTAGATTTTCAACCCATAAAGCCTGCTGAGGTCTTCCATTGGTGTCCTCAACACTCAGTGCCAGCACTGAGAATTTTTTCTTGTAACATCTACGTCTAGCTAAAGAAGGGCTATCTTTCCAGTTGTTTGCTCCTTTCCACCAAAACCACCCTGTCAGAAACCTTACACATTTACCCACACCAAGTGCAGATCCAAGTCAGGGGCGGCTCTAGGCTCATGGCGGCCATGGGCAGGGAGCATTGGTAGGGGGGGCCCGGAAGAGGGGGTCCGGGCGGGGCAGTGGGAGGGGGGCAGGGTGTTTGGAAGTGGACCAGAGCCGGAGGCCGCCAAATTTCTGCGAGGGGCCGCCACGCAAATATTTATCCATCCTCAGAGGATTATTATATTAAGGATATATATTGGCGTGGCGGCCCTGTGCAGGTGCACAGCTTGCACATGCCTAAGGCCGCCCCTGCCCAAGTCCACTTCAGTAATGCAGAATGCTTGTCTCCAGTGAGATCTGGGTTTCTCTTATTGCTTGTAAACAGTGTGTATGATTTCTTCGGTTATTGCTACAGAAGCAACAATCTGTATTTGGTCCACTAATGTGCAATTTGTGGCTAGCTGATTCTCAGACACTCTTGTATATTTGCCTATTTTGGTATTTTGTGTCTATTGCACTTGTTTAGTTTGGGCCATATTGAACCACTTTGATGTTAAACCTCCGTCATGAATACCTCACCTCTCATACCCTGGTCTGCCTGTGCTGTATATTCCCCATTGTCATCATAATTTCCCAATTAGGCAGGTGCCACGTACTCTACTATTTACATTATTTTGCATGCACTGCTGAGCGTTTAGTTTAAAAGGGATGCTGTGCACTTTAGTTTGTGTGCTCTGTATACACGTCTGTTAAATAAAGTAAGAGTGCCTGGATTTTTTGTTTAAACAACTTGTCCTGCTGAGCAATCAATAAAAAGACCTCCATTGTCTGCCAGAGTATTGGGTATTTTGTTTTTGCTTGTACAATGGCTGCTGACTAATTAAAACCAGAACTCCATTGCCCAGCAGACACCAGGGCCACAGGAGGTGGTCCCTGCAACATTGGCAGCTGTTCCTGCTTGTCCCGTGTTGCACTATAAAGTGCAAGGTTTTCTCCCGCAGCACGGAATTCAGCAACACTAACGGGCAGGACTCCATTGCCCAGCAGACACCAGGGCCCCAAGAGGCGGCCCGTGCAACATTGGCAGCTGTTCCTGCTTGTCTCACGTTGACGCTATAAAGCCTGATGTTTTCTCCCACAGCGCAGGATGCGCGCGTGCTATGCCCGGCAAAGCCCGGGTCAAGGACTGGTCACTGTGCGCCCATCCCCGGCTGGACAAGGCTGGGCTGGGCCGGGCCACCCTTCTTGGTTTTTCAGAGGGGCTGCATATTATGAGGTACTTTGTTATGTTTATTGTCTGATATTTCTGCCATGGTTTGAAAGCCACTATTATTTCCTGCTGTTGTTTTGGCCTCAGTAGATGCCAGGTTTGCTGTACCCTGTCCCCCTTTGGTGCACCCCAGTCAGTGTCTGTTAGGTTAGTTTAAGCAAATACGTGGAGCTATAGTTGAACTTTTGGCAAAAACATGATTGCAACACTATAATGGGAAAGAGGAAAGCAGGGGAAGGCACGCCTTTATCTTCTAAAGCTAAAAAGAAGTATTTGCCATTGGCTGCTGGCAACTGTGTACTGGACTGCTTTGACTTTCTTATCACAGAGTGTGTGGCAATTGTAAATCATGCACCACCCCAAAGTGGCAATTCTCCCACAGCTGTGGCCCCCAAGCATATTCCCAAAATGTTTCATAAAGCCAAGAGGGGACATGGATTGTTGTCTGAAGTAACATCATGTGAATCTGAAACTCATTGGGCAGATGATAATGTTGCCGCAATTGAATGCCAACATAGTTTCTCGATTCTTTGTCCTGATATTGATGTAAACTAATGGTCCTGTAGTGATGTTTCTAGAACCCCTACACAGGAATGTTATTTTATGTTCTGTTCTTTGATGGGTGTCATAGGGGAGTTAAGGGATCAGATTGCGTCTCTGATGGAGGTGGTAGTGAGTTTTGAGGCGAAGGAGAAGAAGACGAATAGTGCAATTGCCTCTGGGGATCTGAAGCATGAAAGGTAGATACACATGTGAGTAATAACCAGGGGTTCCCTCATGATAAGTTGTATTTCAAGCCATTGCCTAGGAAAACCCTCGCTACATTTCATAAACATATCGCATCTCCAAATCCCAGGTTTAGCTTCCACCATGTGGAGGTCATATGGTGCCAGGGGGAATGATTTTTCTAGGAGGTCTATGAGAGCTTGTCTAGGGGGGAGACTAAGGCCACCATTACAGATGTGCCACCCCTCTGACAATTTCCAACAGCTCTGTCCTAGTTGGGTGGTGAGAATGGTCGTTACATATCCAACCAACAGGGGAATTCACAGGCACAAATCTTTCTTTCACCAGTCCCCAGGTTGCCTGACCCTGCTAAGGAAGATCATGACCCAGTCATAAACAAAGTTATACACTGGTTTCAGGCTGTTTACCAGTGCCATTACATCATAAGAAGTGATAGTGCGGGTGCTGAAGGATTGTTAAGCCCAATGGTGAAAATGATAGTCGTGATCCAATTTTTCCAATGGCATATAGTGAATGGTCTTATGGCTATGGACGCTTGAACCACTTCCCAGGCCAAAATTCGAATTGAGATCAAATATCAGAATCAGGAAAGGGGTGCTAGAAGTGCTGACAAATAGATATTTTCCTTGACTGGCTTTACCCGCTGCTGTTATTTATGGAATTGATATAGCTGCCCTCCTTGCTCCCTCTTGCCCAAAAAAAGCCTTTGATCACTTACTAGTGAGCCAGTCCCCTGCAGCTAGGTGAAAGTCAACAAGTTCTTATGCTACATGTTTTGGGTCTGATAGGTGTTCACTTATTTTTCATGAGCAGATTGTGCCTGTCTCCCCAACTCTAGATGTAGAGCCAGTGGTTGATGATTACTTTTTATGTGCCCAGCCAACTGTATCCCCATTGAAATTCTTGTCATGGAATGTTGCTGGAATTTCAAAACAGCTCCCCGTTTTGGAATGGGGAAATTGAATTGATTCCCATGATGTTTGTTTCTTTCAAGAGATTTGCTCTATGTCTCCCATCAATAGATAAGGATGTATGTCTGTAAATGTAAATGCAATTTGCAGTGGAAATGGTAGACCCTTGAGAGGGCTACTAATCTGGGTCAAAACTTCTATACAATGCCAAACAGAAGAATATTCATTTCAATCCACCAGATATGATGGCAGTGGCGCTCAAACTATCCTCAGGTATGGTTTTAAACATTTTTAATGTTTATAATAGAGTGAGCCACAGACCAGCCAAGTAGGTGGTTCTTAACACCCTTGAGGCTGCAATCACAGAACAAATGGGGAGGGGATTTTGAAGTCAGCCGGGTATCCCACAACTGGATCTGCCAAAGGTATTCTGGTCCTCTAAAGCTCGTCAGGTATTGGTCCTAACACTCAACTTTGATTTAAGAGCAGCAAGCGGCAGGACACCATCTGATCGTTTAGATAAAATGAACTAGAATAGACCTGAGTATGAGAGCCGGATTGACTATTTTCTGGTAGATGTGAAGCTATGGCCACATCCAATAGGCATGGAACATGTGGATAGACTCAATAGTGACCATCATGCACTAACCCTAGCCTTGACTGACAATTTTAAGCTAACTTTAGCTTTGAAGGGGTCTTGAGATTGGGGGTATCTCTCTGTATCCAGCAACCATAAAAACATTGCAAACATCATCTCTCGCGGAAGTAGTCTCTAGAGTAGTCTCGGAAGTGGAGTTCCTTTCCTCCCTTTCTGACTTTATCAGGTGTGAGGTGTTGGGTTGAGGCACAATTACATTTTTAAACAGATCAGGGAATCACCAGGAAAAATATCATAAGGGGAAGTGAGATTGTCCAAGACGAACCTGCTAACGCGGGATTACTGGTTACTAATTATCTTACCAAATCCCATTTCCTGTCGACTGAATCGTTGGTACCTGTCTTGAGTAAAAGGTAATCTCGCAGTAAACAATCAATTTAAGAACTTACACCACTCTAAATGACCACTGACCAAAATTAAGTTTTAAAGATTTAATATAAAGTCAAAGATAACTGAAGATACAAACTTCTCAAAATGAGATTAAGAAGATAAATCGGTATCACTATAAACATGAACTTTTTGAATAGTCTGAGTCTGAAAAACAGAATAATAAGTACAACTTCTAATAACATGAGCGTTGCCAAAATGAATACAAGTTGCAACCTCAAAGTCATTACAGAAAGAAAAATTAAGGTTAGTCTGTCCCTACACTATTTTAAATGACATCCCTACTTAGCAAGATCTTAACCCTCTAGGTGTCAGCCGTGGTGACTTCCTAAGAAGATCACGCACTTCTCTTTGTCTCTTCTCTGATAATGGGTCTCTCCTGATCAGCCTATCTGCCTACCCATCCGCTTCCTTAGGCTCCCAAAATCATCTGCTCTGCCCTCCTCCCGGGTCACTTTCCCTAATACCAAATCACATTTCCAATAGAAACGCCCCTTGGGACGCCCCTCACGTGGTACATCTTTGCGCGGTAAAACTCCATGATGGTACTCTTGAAGACCCTCGTTATAGTTGACCTTGGTTCCCAGGCTCCTTCTTCCGTGCGCTGATACCCCCTGAAATTCCTGGAAACTCCTACAGGCCTGCGCAAGGCGCCACTGAACAAAGTCCCTTTCATTCGAGCTGATTAGGACCCTCGCACCTGCATACAGCTCGTCCTGCAGTGGGCCTCAAATTCCAGACTTCACCATATCTTAGGCCATAAAACACTCTCAGAGCTCCATACTGGACACCTCACGACCTCTCCTCTAACGAGCACATGACGATTTAAACTACATGACATTATCTGTTCTGGCCTACTTGATTTACATGCAGCAGGTTCCTGCACTCTTAAAACGTTAACTTGATTTAAACAGCAAACATTCTTAACTAGCATACGTTTCTAAAATAACACATCTATAAAGCATATACTTTTAACCCTAAGTTCAATAGTACATTTTGAAAGAACCATGTCAACTTTATCTCACATTATTTTAGCAGCACGTTCAGGTTTGCTGTGAATTGCCCTAAGGCCTACACAAAATACTGGAATCCAAAATTACATTTAATTCGGACATGACTCTTTTAACATGAGAGAACCATGAGGTTTTCACATATACTCCAACATTTCTACATTTAATCTCACACCGTTATAATTATGGTTACTCTACTTAACATTCTATACATTTCGCTATTGAATATAAAACACTCGTGTGCAAAACATGTTTAAACTAACTACGTGCTTGTAAATATGGCGTACTTATACATTTTTTCAAACTTGTGCTCTCTCAGTCCCCCCTTTGATGACCTTTAGGGGTCATCATTACCATGACACTAAAATGTAGAACCTTTTAAAGTGAAGACAGGACAGTACCACTTCTTTTCATACTCTCTAATGCTTTCAGACTTTTATATTGAGTGTCCTGCATCGCTGTCAACTCTTCTTCCTGTTTCTTCATAGCTCTCTGTAACCTATTTGCTCTATAACATTGATACAAACGCACCAATCCCCACAAAGTGATTACACAAATCACAATTATGATGATGGGTTTCAGTATGTACCAAACGATACCCTTTCCTAAGTTGGCAAACCAACTTCCAACTTTACCCATTCCATGACCTACTTTTTCCCACACATTTACCTTTGCCAGGTCCTCGATTTCGTAGTGTATGGCAGTGATGTTTTGTATATACTTCTCTAGAGGCTTTGAATTGTCTGGAATGTAAGTACAGCATTCCTGTACCTTCAAGGCCCTACAGACTCCTCCCTCTTTTGCTAACAGAACATCTAAAGCAAGTCGGTTCTGAAGAACCATTGCCCTAATCGATTGCATCTCACCTTCTATCAGCATCAATGATCTTGCAGTACTAGCAGACAGTCTATCTACGACTGTAGCTAACCTCCTGATCTTAATGTCATTCATTATCAATCCTAAGAAAGGGAATGCAGCACCTATTACATCTCCAACTACTTCTGCTGCACCCAGCCCTCGCTTCCATCTAGTTGATATTTCTTTCTTAGGCGTGTCTAAATTCTCAACATGATATATTTTAGGGAAGACAACAGCCAGATAGCATGATCCGTACCAATTATCTGGTAACTTCACATAGGCATATCTTCCACATACAAAATATACATTTGGTATTGCTTGCATCCCTTTCATGAAGTTCTTAGAGTAGTACTCCAATTGAAAGGCATGTTCACAATTTACTTGTCCTACATAAACGTTTTCATAATAGGAGTAACTCCTGTGAATGCACAGTTTCCCCCGTTTCTCCTTATCCAAAGCAATTGGACCAATACTACCTTTTCGTTGTTGTGCCCTTTCCTCCTTGGTCCAATCTGTTTCCCCTTGTCCCGATGCCTTCAATATCTTCTGCCTCCTGTATCTAGTATCTACCTGAGCTATAAACTTTTTCTCAACTTCTGATATTTGACAAGTCAGATTGTTGATTCGAGCATGTGAAGTATCTAACGTTCTCCATGGAATAAACCATTTGTGTAACCTGTCTTCGCTTTTGTAGTAGTCCCATTTGTTCAAATGCTTGAAATTCGGAACCTCTGGCAATGTCGAGTCGAAATTCGAGAAGTAATACTCAAATCCGTCTCGTCCATAAAACATACTTAACAATAAACTGCACGTTATCCCATATGTCAACGGGAGATGATGGTATTTGATACCCTCCTCCACCGAAATTGGTAATTGCATAGAGACATAGCAATCCTTTACCTCCATGGCATCAACATATTCATAAAGCAACTTGGCATAAGCATTTGACTTGTAATTCCCCTGTGACTCATCCATGTGTAACCTTTTTACTTCTGCATCTAACAACGCTTTGTCTTTCTCATTGATGTTTCCCTTCTCCTTAATAATGGTAGTTCTCGGTGTTGACACTCCCTTATCCTCCTTAACGGTGGTTCCATCCCCTTCGTGTCCCGCTAGGAATGAAACAGTTACCACTAAAATTATAAGAGAAACCACTACTCCTAAAAATGTAACAGCTATACATTTTGCCCTGCGGTTCGGGTTGCCAGCCTCCATGTTCTCAAACAGTGTAGTTTTCGACTATCTTCCAGCATTCACTTCCTCTTCTTTTCAAACAAAGTCTTTCTCTCTTGCAATGTCTTTCTTGGAACACTTGGAAGCTTGACAATTTATTTCCGCAAAACAATTCAAAGTCCAGTAGAAAATAGACAACCCTAGCCCTTCTCCATCCACTAAAATGAAACCCCTATCACTTTTCTTCTTCCACTCGGCGCTAGGTTATCTTGCAACAATTTTACAATTTCTTTTCAAAAGTCTTGTTTTCATCTAAAGTTAGGTATGACTCAAGGAGTGACACTACTTCTTCATAAATGTCCATCCGAAGTATCATTCCCTCAGGTTCTGGACAGTTCGTACCACAACATGGAAAGTCAACCTTTTCTAGGATTATTCTCCTTATTTCGCTCAAGACAAGTGGACGGACGAAATTGAGAGTTAGCGTTTTTTCAATTTCCAATCCTGGTACTATCAGTTCTATATCCACAATTACAAAGGGGTTCGTTCTAATCAAGATCACTTTCTTCACCTTTCCAGATCTGCACCCCCTTGAAGACATTCGCAATATGATATTAGTCCACAACAATAAGTGCTCCTAACATTTCTACTACTCGCTCAAGCATTTCCAAACGAAGAAGAGTTCCCTCCAATATTGGATATCGTGAACAGCAAACTGGAAACTCAACTGTTTCTAAAATCAACTTTCTTATTCCACTCAGGAGAGCAGGATGAACGATGTTGAGTGTCAGCAACCTTTCGGTCTCCGCTCCTGGCAGTAGAAACTTTATTTGCACTGTGATGATCGGGTCAGTTCTGATCAGTTCCACTTCCCTGATCCTCCCTGTTCTGTGTCTCCCAGACATCTGCAACAAGGTAGGTCCAGTCGGGAGTAGAGTATCTTCTGCTAGGCACTCGCACCCTACTTGATCTTCTAAGACCCTCCTCGGCTTGATCCTGGATATCTTCTTCTGGATCTGAGTCTTCGGATATAGGAGTAAGCGTTTCTTCCTGGGCCGACCTCAAACTTAGCCTTCTTCTCCTTGTTGGCCAAGTGGCCGCTCCAAGCCTTATTCTCCTATTCCTTGTCCTCCCACTTGGTTCTTGATCGCTCCGATACGGATCTGAGTCTGAGTCGTATTCACTTCTGCTCTCTCCTTCAGTTGCGTCTTCTGTCTCACTGCCGTCCTGCCTTCGCTCTTCTTCTGAATCCGATGCGTTCCCAACTTCTTCCAACACCTCCTCAGCTGCCTCAATCCCTTCTTGCGACTCTTCTTCCACTTCCGGGCTTTCGTCTGGGATGGGAGCTGTTCCTTCTAGAGGTGCTGGAACTCTTCTAGTATGGGATGCATGGATCCAATTTGGCAGCCCCCCGCACTTCACCGCGGTGTTCGTGATCAGGATTACCTGAAAGGGCCCACGCCAGCGAACATCTAGGCAGTTCTTCCGGACGTGCTTTTTAACCAAGACCCAGTCCCCTGGGTTCAGGTCATGACACAGGTTCCTCGCTGCTGGAACTTCAGCCGCATGCACCTGAAGGGACACAGAATGGATGGCGTCAGACAGTCCTTTACAATAATCCAAGATCAGATCATCTGTAATATTCAATAGAGCAGTAGTTGGAACTGTAGGAAGTCTCATGGCCCTCCCCATCAGGATCTCGTGGGGAGAGAGACCTGTCCTCCTATCAGGTGTGCTGCGCATGCTCATGAGCACCAATGGAAGAGCATCTGGCCAACTCAAGGATGTGGATGCCACTACTTTAGCCAATCTATTCTTCAAAGTGCCATTCACTTGTTCCACAATTCCTGAAGCTTCTGGTCGATAACTACAATGCAGCTTTTGATCGATATTCAGTGTGGAGCACAACATCTTCACTATTTCGCTGTTAAAATGTTTTCCTCTGTCCGATTCCAAAGAGGCAGGCACCCCGAAGCGCGGTATCAACTCCCTGAGCAACAATTTAGCCACTGTGAGTGTATCGCACCTACGTGTAGGGTACGCTTCAACCCATCTGGAAAATACGCATACAATCACCAACACATACCGAAGGCGATTGACTCTTGGCATTTCAATGAAATCTAGTTGCATTCTATTGAAAGGCCCCCCCGACCTCCCAATGTGACTCAGTGTGACTGGGGTTCGTTTGCCTACGTTCAGTTGTTGGCAAGTAACACATCGCTTACATACTGATTCTGCTGCTATTCTAAATTTAGGGCAATACCAAGTCTGCCTAAAAACTCTCATCATAGCATCCCTTCCTAGATGTACTGGACCATGTATTTCTCTCGCCATGGGATTAGCTAATTCTTCAGGTAACACAGCTCTCCCATCTGCTGAAACCCAAAAATCCATTTCACTTCGCACACAGCCTGCTATTTCCCATGCCTTTTTCTCTGTTTCAGGTGCGTTCTCCTGCATTATCCTTAAACCCTCCCAAGTGTCTACAGTTTCTAACATCATACTTAATTCAGTCTTTTCTTCTGCACCTTCTATTTCCACCTTTGAGAAAGAATAACTTTGTTCCGCACAATAGCGTGCGACTTCATCAGCATATCTATTACCTTGTGACACAAAATCTGTATTCTTAGTATGAGCTACACACTTCACTACTGCAATGTCAACAGGACCTTGTAATGCTTCTATCAGCAATCGCACAAATTCTCCATTTCGAATGGGCGAACCAGAGGAGGTCATGTAACCCCTCTGAGACCACAACTGCCCGAAATCATGAACCACACCGAAACCATATTGGCTGTCCGTGTAGATGGTGACTCTCTTTCCATTTCCTGCTATGCAGGCACGAGTTAGGGCAATAATCTCTGCTACCTGTGCGGAATGTACTCCTTCCAGGCAAGCGGCTTCCACAACTCCAGTAATGGTACAAACAGCATAAGCTGCTCTCAACCGACCAGTATCGTCTCTTAAACATGAGCCATCAACAAAGTAAATTTCATCGGGGTCAGACAATGGCTCATCCACTATATCTGGTCTGGGTTTCGTGCATAGTTCAGTCACATCAAGGCAATCGTGGTCTTCACATCCTTCGCCTTCTATTACCGAAGGTAATGGCATCAAAGTAGCAGGATTCAAGACAGAGCATCTCCTGAGAGTCACGTTTTCTGCGGCAAGTATAACTTGCTCATAACGCGTGAGCCTACTATTGGTCAGATGCTGCGTCTTCGTCCTGGTCATTAGCAATTCAACTGAATGTGGTACATACACCACCACTGGATGTCCCATTACAATACTTTCGCTCCTTTCAATGCTGACACCCGTTGCAGCAACGGATTTGAGACATCCGGGCAACGCTGCGGCTACTGGATCTAATGTAGCCGAAAAATATGCAACTGGTCTACGGGCATTACCGTGGGTCTGTGCCAAGACTGACAAAGCACATCCCTCTCTCTCACAGCAATAGAGTGAAAATGACTTTTCATAATCTGGCATTCCCAGAGCCGGAGCACGACATAAATCGTCTCTCAGCTGTAAAAACGCCACCAAACATTCTTCATCCCATGGTACCGGATCACTCACCTCCTTGTGCGTCAGTTTCTGTAAGGGCTTTGCTTTCAGTGAAAAGTTAACTATCCACTGTCGGCAGTAACCCACCATTCCTAAGAACATTCTAACTTCTCTCTGTGTTGTAGGCGCATTCATTTTCATTATCGCCTCAATCCTCTCTGGGGACACCTTACGTTTCCCTTTTTCTAACCTGTGCCCTAGATACTGTACTTCTGTCAGACAATACTGTAACTTGCTCGGAGATACCTTATGTCCATTTTCAGCTAAATGATTCAGTAAGGCAATTGAATCTACTTTACAAGCTTCCTCTGTTTCTGACGCAACAAGTAGGTCATCTATGTACTGTACCAGAACCGAGTTCTGTGGCAGTACTAGATTCTCAAGATTCTTTTTCAACAACTGATTAAAGATGGATGGGCTGTCTGTGAATCCTTGTGGGATTCGACACCATGTTAAAACGTGATCTTCCATTTTAAACGCAAAAAGGTACCTGCTCTCTTCATCCAATGGGATTGAAAAGAAAGCCTGACAAAGATCTATCACTGTGAACCATTCTGCTTGACATGGTATTTGAAACAATATTACTGATGGATTCGGTACCACGGGACAACATGAAACGACTATGTTGTTAATTTTTCGTAAATCCTGAACTATCCTAAACTTCCCGCTAGGTTTCTGCAAACCCATAATCGGGGAGTTACAAGGACTACCCACAATTTCTTTCAGTATTCCCTGTTGTATCATTGACTCGATCACAGGTTTTATTCCCGCAATCGTTTCCTGAGACAATTTGTATTGAGGCGTTCTTGGAAACTCAACATTTGGTTTTACCAGAATTTTTACCGGTTCTACCCCTTTAATCAATCCTATATCTTCTCCTGTGAAATCCCACACCTCTGACGCCACTGCATCTCTTAAGTCTTGTGGAAGATCTTCTACAGTCAGAGTAGGATATAGTTCTACACAGAATTTTGAATTGGCCACCTTAAAGGTAGCATCATCGTCGGTAGTCTGTACCTCCACTCCTTGTGGGGTGCAGTATATGGTGCAGTTCAATTTGCACAACAAATCCCTTCCTAACAGACATACCGGACTCGAGTCACAAACCACAAACTGATGTTCGTTCATATGGTTTCCAATTTTCACAGACACTGGTTCGGTCAAAGGACTTGTCATTCTCTTATTTGCGACTCCTACCACCTGAATTGTTTCCCCTGACATCGGCAAGTCTGGAACCACCGCTGATCTCAGAGTCGAACGAGTAGCCCCAGTATCCACTAAGAACGTAGTGGGACACCCTGCCACTTCTGCCTCAACAAATGGCCCTCTTTGATCCACTTCTAGGACTGCCCCGAGGGTACAATCCTCTTCACTGCTCACCCGTTGTCCTGTCAATGGATCAATGTAATAACATTTTTCTTCCTCAATAAACAGAGGCATTTGTTTAAAGACCTTTCCTCCAGCTGTTATCTTCGGTGGCTGTGGGAATTGGGCCCGTGGAGCCGAAGTCCCCCCTTTGGCCACCTTACTGCTTGGGACTGTCACTTTTTGCACTGGGTCTTCTTGGACCTGCTCTTCTACTTCTAGCTCTCCGTTTTCAGGGTTAAAGGGACACTCGCGTCGCCAATGCCCCACCTGATGACACAGATGACACTTTGTCGTTTTCTTTAAAGTGGCAAAGTCTATCCTAGGTCTCTGCCCTTCTTCATTATCTTTGCTCTGACCATTTGGTTTTCGTCCCATCCCCTGCTTCTGCTGGCCACCCTTCCCAGCGGACTGCATTTGCACCACCATCAATTTCTCCTTTAGATTCTTGGCTTTAGAATCTATCTCGTCACTGCAGTACCTCGCATATCGTAAAATCTCATCTAGTGGTTTGTTCTGCCAACAGATTAAATGTTGCTGTATCATCAAACAAATATCAGGTCTCAACCCCAAGACAAACTTTGACACGAACTGCCCTATGTCTTTGGGATCCATTACATCTAGTCCACTGTATTGCTTGAATGTTTTCAACAATCTTTCATAAAACTCGTGAACTGTCTCCTTGGGTTCCTGCCTTGTTCGATCTATCTTTACCCAATCTATATCCTGTGGTGGTACCTTATCTTTCAGCCATGCTATTACCCTTTCATACTTTCGCATGACAATCTCAGATGGTCCATTTGTTCGAGCATCCCTCAATGGTTCAGCATTTGGCCATTCGACACTAGTCTTACAAGGGGTCCATAGATCAGATGGGACCACGATGTCAAACAACGTGTTCAAATCTATCCACAGTACTTTCGAGATTTTAACGAACCTCTCTACCTGCTTATACCATTCGACTGGATTGTCCCGCAACTTCGGAAATGAGTTGGTAAATGCGGCTAAGTCTCCTCTACTCCAGGGCACATGTACATAATTTCCATTTGATATTTCTCGCAAAGGGAATGCCTCCATCTGCATTACCCTTCCCTCAGGGGTCATCACATTTGTACTTCGCCTAACTGTGCCCTTTTTCGACCACCTTTCTTCCCATTTATCCAGTTCTCTCCACACTCTTATCCCTGTTACCAACTCTCTTATGTGTGTTTTTAATCCAGTAGTTCTCTTCTCATCTAGATCTTGGTCTGCGTACTGTAATCTGTGGTTGCTCTGCAATGCCCTTGTCCTAGACAAATCCACGGCATACTTGTCTGCCAAATCAGTCAGTTTTTCATGAAACGCTCTAGCTTTCCTAGTAATATCCTTTGCCATGAACAATAACTCATCCTGTTCATACAATTCTATCCTTTCCAAAGGCAATGTTCCATCTATTATCTCATCAACATCTGATTTTAAACTGGTAACATCAAGCCTTTTTGCCTTAATTTCAGCTTTCAAGACACTCAATTTAGCTCCTCCATCCGCATCTCTCCCATCCCAGCTCCGAGATCTACGTTTAGGTATTGGTGAATTATAGGGAGTCCTCCCCTGTTCCCATCTCTCTAAGTCCCATGCCTTTCCATCTTCTCGGGGTGGGTGGTGAAACACTCCTTCATGCCTCCCAGCCTCTCTCTCTCCATCCTGGCTAGTTTCACGGGATAGAGGGTAAGAGGTTCTATTACTCCCTCTTTCTTCCCTACTTCCCTGTGATTCCTGATTATTCGAGGCGTGGCGGGACCTATCGCTGTTCTCCTTTCTCCAATGTTGAACGTCTTCCCCAAGTGTATGATGAAGGCACCTAAACCTATTCTGAAAAGCCCGTACCGCCTCATCTCCTCCGTTCCCCCAGAGACGGGACATTTCCTCACATTCTACAATCTTAGTATTTTGTTCCGGCTGTTCTCTCTGATTTGTAGGACATGCATCCCCTCTATTCTCTTGACTTTGGCCTTCCCGGCTCTGACTACTCTCGCTGGCCCCACAATGAGATACTGTCCCGTTTCCCCTGCTTTCCCACTCTGGTTCCGTTCTTGTCCTGTTACTCGGAGATACTATGGACCCGTCCCATTCCCTCAAATCAGCTCTTAACTCTGAAAAAGATCTTGGCCGCGGTCCCCTTAGATCCATTGGTCCTCTCGGACCTCCCTGTTCTGAATTGGGACCGACAGTTGTGTCTAATGGGGTGTTCCACGTTACCGAACCTGGTAATTGTTTCCATGCATTCGTCACATTATTCCTCCTTTCCATCTCAATCCTTTCCCTATCCAATTGCCTTTGTTGTTCCCCTCTATCTCTCTCAGAATTATAGATCGAAACTATGGGTCCTATGGTAACAGGCACTTGAAGAGCGTCTGGCAATCCCACAGACTCAACCCTTTCTGTGGTTGGCGTTTTCTGCACCACAAACCTTCCCACTACACTCTGTACAGTGTTGTTTGGAGGTGTTTCTCCGCCTTTGTTAGGTGTCCATTCCGATATAGGGAGTGGCGTATATCCCTCTATCTCATTCCCATCTTCCCTTGCGAGCCCTCTATCTTCTATCAATCCCACTCTCGGAGGTGGTCTATCCATTAACAATCTGTTTATCAGATTGTCCTCCGACTCGCTTTCCTCGTCTTCTTCCATGAGGTTTCCTCCTCCTGACACCTCCCTCATCGGATACATCTTCTCCACCTCAATAGTCTGTACCCTCCAACGCTTTTCCTCCTCATCCCATTTGGAATCTCGCACTGCCCTTACCGATCGCGTCAGCCTTTGTTGACGCCTGTTCAAATTTCGGTCGTGTGCAGCCTTAATCCATGCATTAAGAGCCTCAAACTGTGTTGGTCTAGGTGAGGGTTTCGATGAGGACATGGTTGCTTTTAGCCGATGTAACACCTCTAACTTAAACGTTCCATACTTCGGGAACTGCATTTCCTCATTTCCTTCCGTAAGCTTATTCCAAGCCCCAATCCACAATATCGTATGCAGCCCCACATTCGTTGCCATATAATGAGCTGGCGTACCCTCTGGGGGAGCCTCTTCCCCGTAATAATGTTCACTTCGTTTACGTTTAAAAATCCCTTTCAAACACTTAAAACACTTCATGATTTCTCTTTTCTCCGCGTTTGTTTACTTCCTGATGATATTCCACCAATCTCAGCGCCGTTCTCACTAACTGGCCTATCCGTACGCGACTTTCCTCCGACGTCACGCTAGCCGCCCAACCAGAGCGCGGCTCTAGCTAACGTCACACCAACCGCTCAATCCGAGCGCGGCTCTAGCCGACGTCACCCGTCCCCCTTCGCAGCAGTTCCCCTCCTTTCTCAGCTCGTCTCCTCGGTCATGCACGCATCCCATTCATACTCTGAAAAATGATTACTTCCGTCCAAGCGATCACCTTTCTTTGACTGTACGCCCACAGTCTTTCTGTAGTTGTCACCTTAACTTGGCAAGATGTCTTTCCGTTTACTTCCAGACAATCGCCTTCTCCGATAGGTTACTCACACGCAGTAACTTTCGACCAGCGTCCGTTACTCATACACTCACTCTTACACTCCCCCTATCTTGGATCCACGGCGGTCAATGGTACCTCGTGACCTCCGTACTATGGTCGACAACTACCCTGGATGTTCGATACACCCAAAACCACTTAAGCTCTGGCCTGAACTTAAGATTTCACCAGTTCACCCGTTTACCAGGTTACCAGTTTACCAGGTTGCGCGCGCTCACAACCTTCTCTCATTCACACTACAGGCATTCAACTCCGCAAGACATTACAATACAAATACAACACAAAACACCGCAATCTGTTCACGCATGACCCTTTTTATACTCACTCTCCGATACTGCTGCTTTTCTCGCACCGTCTGCACCTTTCGGCACACGATTCTTCCGCTGCTCGTCTCTCGGCGTCTCGGGCCTTGGGGTAAACTAACCTCTCTAGATTACCTTCCTCAAGAAGATAACCATCCTCACTCTGCTACCAACTGCTAACGCGGGATTACTGGTTACTAATTATCTTACCAAATCCCATTTCCTGTCGACTGAATCGTTGGTACCTGTCTTGAGTAAAAGGTAATCTCGCAGTAAACAATCAATTTAAGAACTTACACCACTCTAAATGACCACTGACCAAAATTAAGTTTTAAAGATTTAATATAAAGTCAAAGATAACTGAAGATACAAACTTCTCAAAATGAGATTAAGAAGATAAATCGGTATCACTATAAACATGAACTTTTTGAATAGTCTGAGTCTGAAAAACAGAATAATAAGTACAACTTCTAATAACATGAGCGTTGCCAAAATGAATACAAGTTGCAACCTCAAAGTCATTACAGAAAGAAAAATTAAGGTTAGTCTGTCCCTACACTATTTTAAATGACATCCCTACTTAGCAAGATCTTAACCCTCTAGGTGTCAGCCGTGGTGACTTCCTAAGAAGATCACGCACTTCTCTTTGTCTCTTCTCTGATAATGGGTCTCTCCTGATCAGCCTATCTGCCTACCCATCCGCTTCCTTAGGCTCCCAAAATCATCTGCTCTGCCCTCCTCCCGGGTCACTTTCCCTAATACCAAATCACATTTCCAATAGAAACGCCCCTTGGGACGCCCCTCACGTGGTACATCTTTGCGCGGTAAAACTCCATGATGGTACTCTTGAAGACCCTCGTTATAGTTGACCTTGGTTCCCAGGCTCCTTCTTCCGTGCGCTGATACCCCCTGAAATTCCTGGAAACTCCTACAGGCCTGCGCAAGGCGCCACTGAACAAAGTCCCTTTCATTCGAGCTGATTAGGACCCTCGCACCTGCATACAGCTCGTCCTGCAGTGGGCCTCAAATTCCAGACTTCACCATATCTTAGGCCATAAAACACTCTCAGAGCTCCATACTGGACACCTCACGACCTCTCCTCTAACGAGCACATGACGATTTAAACTACATGACATTATCTGTTCTGGCCTACTTGATTTACATGCAGCAGGTTCCTGCACTCTTAAAACGTTAACTTGATTTAAACAGCAAACATTCTTAACTAGCATACGTTTCTAAAATAACACATCTATAAAGCATATACTTTTAACCCTAAGTTCAATAGTACATTTTGAAAGAACCATGTCAACTTTATCTCACATTATTTTAGCAGCACGTTCAGGTTTGCTGTGAATTGCCCTAAGGCCTACACAAAATACTGGAATCCAAAATTACATTTAATTCGGACATGACTCTTTTAACATGAGAGAACCATGAGGTTTTCACATATACTCCAACATTTCTACATTTAATCTCACACCGTTATAATTATGGTTACTCTACTTAACATTCTATACATTTCGCTATTGAATATAAAACACTCGTGTGCAAAACATGTTTAAACTAACTACGTGCTTGTAAATATGGCGTACTTATACATTTTTTCAAACTTGTGCTCTCTCAAACCCATGGTACAATTGTTCCTGTAGGTCAGCAAAAAGTAAGCTTTTAGTTGCAGTGAAATCTGATATATGTCATAGTATAATTAGTAGTAGGGCCAGGTATAGGTATTCTTTGTCTAGGGCAAAAAAGGAGTGGGAGGATAAACTGTGGCTAACTCTTCATGAAGCCATGATCTCAAAGGATAGCCATACCTTTTGGCGCCTGCCTTCCACATGTACAACTGGTATACAAACCTCATGAATCTTTGTGTCCAACCAGATGACTGGGTTAGTCATTTTAGTAAGTTTTACTCCAACAGTAGAGCAATAGACTAGACAAGGCAGGGTCTCCAGCAGGCCCTGTCAAGATTTGAGCTGTTTTGCCGCGAGCATGAGCTGGAGGTTAACGTGTCCAAAACAAAGTTTATGGTGCTGAGAGGACCAACCCCAATTGCTGCCAGGGTTACAATGGGTAGTACCACCCTTGAGCAGACTACTCTATTCACATACTTAGGTGTCACTTTTAGTGAAAACCTTAGTTGGAAACCGCAAGTCGAGCTCCTGGCACTAAAACATGCGCAAATAGGAGGAGCCCTCCTCAAAGAACATAAAAGTTCTTACACCCGGCCAATGTCCCCACTCATGAAAATCTATGGCACAAAAATTTTGCCCTCTGTTCTGTATGGAGCAGAGCTCTGGGGCTTCAGTAATCTGGATCCCCTAAAGGTAGCCCAAAACAAATTTCTCAGGGCGGCGATTGGATTTCCGAAATCCACTCCGCGCATCCCGCTCCTGTACGACTTAGGGTGTCAACCAGTGGAAGACCTAGCGAGATTCAGACCCCTGGCATTTTCGCGGCGTCTGTGGACCACACCAGAGCTACAGCTTTATGCCAAAGCATGTCTAGAGGTAAGGGATTCCCTGGGTTCTGACAATATAGGATGGTTCAAAGGGGTAAGATCTACTCTGTGTGCCATGGGGCTTGGTGAACTATGGCATAACCCTGACTCGGCCACCTTTCCTCCCAAAAAAGAGCTAAGAAATCTATACTGGGATTGGGTTGTTGGTAAAAGACATTCGGAAATGACAGGAAGTCCCCTTACAACGACATTTGTTCTTTTGAAGGATGTCTCTTCCCTTGAAAAGTACTGGGATGTCATCACCAAGCCCCTGGATCGCAAACTATTCCATCAATTGAGAGTTGGCTCGCTACCACTGAGGTGCCTAACTACATCATGGGGTAAGGTGGGCCAGAGCACTGCCCACTGTGTATCAGGCAAGGTGAAAGTGTGTGTCATTTTCTCTTGGTATCCCCCCTGTATGTTGCCCCTAGAAAAAAGTGGCTACGCCCATTATGTAGAAGTCTGGGCACTCGTTCAGCATCTACAGCCTGTAGAATTCTAAAATCTGATCTATCGCCCTTGATAGTAATAGGGGTTGCAAAATACCTTGGTTGGGCTTGAATTCTACGCTTGAGGTTGATTAACTCGCATTACGGTCCCAGTTAAATAATCTACAAGGTCCGAGTCAGACTGTGTTATCCTGTAATAACTGTTTTTTATTATGTTTAACTTTTTAATCTGCAAATGAAGTCGTGTATAAATGATTTAATTCTGTCTTAGTTCATATTTTTAACTTCATACTAAATTATTTTTTTAACAACTATGCTTGCACTTTGGAAATTGAGACATAATGTTGGATGTGTAGCATGTCTTTTAAGATGAATAATCGAATAAAGACTTCTTTTGACTTGACTTGACTTGACTTGACTTGCAATAGACTAGGATGATAAACTGAGTCAATGTGTTTCAACTCAGGAAGACATCAATACTCTTGTTTTGACCTTAACTGAGACCGCAATGCCATCAATTCATGTACCCATGCCCGTGCCCCAGGTCAGGGCAGGATTCCAAACAAACTATTTCAAGCCAACACAGAGGTCAGGGACCATATATAATCATTCTATTGAATGCTATATTGTTGGATATCGAGATTCCATCATTGTGGAGATCGCTGAGATCCTGCCGATATATAAGAAGGGGGACCGGGCGAACCCGGCAAATTATTGCCCGATTAGTCTGATTGATTTGCTGCAAAAAATATTTTCTAAACAAGTACTGATTCACCATCAGAAATGGATTGCTGAGGATGGTATTTTATCTGACCTCCAGGTAGGTTTTAGAACAAGTATCAGTACCTTGGATCAGGTCCTCTGTTCTTGTGTATAAATTGGCGTGAAGTATCACTCAACGGGGGATAACTGTATGTTGCTTTTGTAGATCCATGTACAACTTTTGATCATGTTCCCCGAGCGCATATGTGGAATGAATGGGAAAACCTGTGTATTTCCCACTCTATATTGAATAGTCTGGTGAGACTACATGTGGCTAAGAAGGCACAGGATCAATGGGGAATAGATAGACAGCTTGCAGATCCCTTCAGGGTGGTACAAGGTGTCAGACGTCTTTGTTTTAGCCCCCATTTTTTCTCTCTGTATATAAATGGGGTGATTTACCATCTTAGTAAAGAGGGGTGTGATGGGGAAGGACGGATCTTGCCCTCCTTTTCGCCAATGATATTTAATCGATTTCTAGGAAACCCAAGGGATTGCAACAGCTCTTGGACAATTTTTCATCATTCTGTGCAGAAAGGGGCCTTGAGCTACAAGGTACCAAAGCAAATTGCATGCTTTTTTCCTGGGCTAGTCATTTCTGTTGCAGCAGACAGATACAGGTTGGAAATAAGTGTATCGATTGTGTGCACACCTTTGATTACTTAGGTGTACGCATGACATCTAATATAAGTTGGGCCCCACAGATCAAAGAGGCCCAGGCAATGACTCTCCAACAGTCAACAAACCTTGTGAAAATTCACCGCACAACTTCCTCCAGGAGAGTCGCTCCTGTTCTGGAGATATATAATGTTAAAGTCATTCGGTCCATGTTGTATGGTGCTGAAATATGGGGCTCATTAAACATTAATGGCCTTGCCACAGCAGAGAATAGGTTTATGAGGTCCATTCTTTCACTTCCAATGAGTACGCCTCTTGTATCCTCATACCTAGACTTTGCCCAAAGGAAGATTCTGCACCAAATTGAATGCAGAATGTTATTATTTTGGTATCATTTGCGGTCGGCTGTTGAACTAGAATCTTATCATGAAGGTGTCACAAACCTTATGACACACCCGGGTGTAGCTAAAATTGCCTGGTTTTGTGGTATTAAAACTATTTTACAGAGGTTGAGCCTAGATACTTATTGGTCCTCCCCTGAGCAACTGTGCCAGCTAGCTAGCGCCAAGATCAAAAACCTTTATTGGTAGGTTGCAGCCATGGACATTGTGACCAAGAGTACAGGCAGTCTTACACTATTGTTTATCAATGTCAAATCGTATATGAGTTGTGAGGTAAACATTGATGAAATTGAACCTGCTCTGGTGTGTAAATTATATCTGCAGTTCGGATATGGTATCCTCCCGCCCAAATCTTTTACTTCTAATTGATTTGCAGACAGTGAGTGTGATGATGATCAATGTCCTGCATTTGGAGGTGGGAAAAGAATCATTGGAACACATATTGCTCTTCTGCCCCCAGTACAGTAGTCTTCGGGCAAAGTTGATTGTTCCACTTTGCATCATTGTAGGTACAAGGAGTTGCCAGGTTGCTTTTAGAGTCTTGAGTGCTAGCACACACAGGCCTCATGTGTTTGGTGTGGCAAAATATCTTGTGGTAATCTGGATAAGGTGTTCCGAGTGTCAATAAAACATGAAGCCATCCACTGAGTAAATAAAGTAGGGAAGCGACCAGTGGAATCCCTTGTAAACTGTAAATGTGTTCTTCCCCTACAATGGTCCATTCAGTTTTAACATTTTATCTTCTTTCTATGGACTGCTTTTATCTGCTTTATATTTGTGTACTGGTTTATAATATTCTTACTCTGTTGATCTGTGTGATTGAAATAAAGTATTTTGACGAACAGACTGACTAAATTATACATTGATGAGCAATTAAAGACCTCCATTTCCATTTCCTGCTGCCCTTGTTTCCTGCCAGAGTGTCTGGTAATTTTGTTTTCTGTCTTCTGATTGACAAGTTGCACTCTCCACTTGCAAGCTATAAATACCACATTCAAAGTGTGGCTACTTGCTTGGCTTTCTAAGTTCCTCTTTAGAGAAAGCAGTAGGTTTCCGAGCCCAGCTGCCTGTGACAAGAGCAACTCAGACACTGTTGCCTGGAAGATTGTGGCTTGCAACCTCTCGTGGAATCCTTTGCCTTCAAGACGACTTCCTACAATCTTGAACCCTAAAACCTGGTCATTCAGCCATCGCTGCCATCCCTCTCTCGCCTTGACAACGACCATCATTCTCTCACTGCCGCTCAATGCTCCAGCTACTTTGGCCCACTACACAGACCTCAGATTAGTGCACTAGCCCAGCGCCTCTCGTTTTTTTTTTTTTTTAAAGACACCCTTACAATTTGAATTTAAACAAGGAGGTTTTATCAGAAGAAAAAGAAAGAAGGGCAAATTGCGGGAGTTGTGTGAAGTAAAAGACAGTTAATGAGATTGTTATAATCAGTGAAGAAACAAAAAATACACACTTTTAGTGCAGGGGTCAGCGTTTAAAGGACTCCCACATGGACATTCAGTAATGCTTGTTTTGATATTTTCTCAAGGATCACACCGAAATAAACTCTTTAAAATAACCGTTTTTGAGCAAGAGCAATTTTTTCTTCTAAGAGTAACTTTACCTTACAGGGAGTTGAAATGTAAACTCAGTGGTGGTGTCCACAAGGGGGCTGAGAGATGGTGGAGGTAAGCCACAAACAACTGAACAGGGGCAAGAAAAACCTGCTCAAGCAGATTGTAAAGCATTCATGTATGGTTGTCTAAAGTGATTGTATTATTTTGTCATAGAGTACCTCTGCTGTATGCCTTACTACTAGAACTTGAAGGGTCCTACTCAAAAAGATCAACATACTCCCATCATTTTTTCCACAGGAACTCCAGGTACACCAGAATCTCTCTCTCTCTCTCTCGCTCTCTCTGGCTCTTTCCCCTCTCTTTATTTCTCTATTTCTCTCGCGCTCTCTCTCACTCCCTAAAACATGATGCCCCAGAGTCAGTCATTATTATCAGTCATCTTTTATCATTCTGAGGATTAACCTCAAGGAGAAGTGGTGGGAAATCTTCGCTTCAGCAGAAGTGCTGGGAATTCAGGTGAGTAGCCCTTGGAGTGACGCCGCCTCACCTTCTTCTCATGCTGGGAGACAGATCACAATGCCACTGTGAACACCATACAAAGTTGAGTATGCAAATAAACACAGCCTCAGACCATGACAGCCTCTACTGAAGAAGTACGTTTCCACTGGCTTTTGTGGACACCTCTAGCTCTTACCTATATTGATATTTGTTGTAATATACTGTATGACTCAAGGCCTAAAACATTGAAAAAACTCAGTCACTGAGTAATGTTTCCTATGTGCAATCTGTTTACTGACTAAGCTTTTCTTGTGCTGTGTATAATGCAACAACTTACCCCCAAAAAATTATTCTGAGGTTGAGTCTATTTTAAGGTGTGATGATAACTTGAAAATTACATCGGATGAGAACATTTTCCAATTGCATAATGACGTTTTATTTATTTGAAAAGATACATATGTATATATGAAATGCATATGACAGTTCAAAATACTGTCACTGCATTGCTGTCTAGTTTGTTTAATATAAGAGAGCCATGCTCAGGTATGTTTACTGCGTTTTTATGTGTGTCTTGGTAGTTCGAAAGAATGCTGTAAAATTACATATGTTACAATAAGAACATGTTAAGAATACCTCTAAAAATAGAGATATTCAGGTTGACTTCAACACAGCAACAGGAATGTAATGCTCTTGTTATCTCCTAGTGCTTTACTTCATCCACGGTTACTGGGTTCCACGTGTCACGCAAAAAACTCATGTCACCTGTTGCTTGTGTGCATAAATGTGGGCTCATGAATAAACTTATGCCATCACCATTTTATCACCATATTTACACTGTACACGTATAAATAACACATTAAGCGATTTTTGTACCGTTGTCTTTTTTCAGTCCATTCTTTTAAAAAATATGTTTTCCTGCAATGCTATTTTTCATAAAAGTCCATTCACCATTCATAACTAAATGTATGCATTGCAATGTGCTTGAAGGGCACTTTGGGGTTTTCCACTGTTCGCTTCACGAACCTAGATGTGTTCGCCATTTTGAGTCCTTGGAGGCTCATGTGGAGGGAAGTCTGTGTTTTATTCTATGTGATTGAGCAAGAGAGCACCAAACGAGAGATCATTAGTGCCCATCATTTAGTCAGTGACACAGTTTATGAAACGTTGAATATGAATTATATTACAGGGAACATGAAGTGCCTAATAAATATCTATAACGCGGCTAAACTATGGAACTCGCTTCCCTCAAACCTCCGAGACCAATCTAACCTTCTCTCATTCCGCAGAGCACTTAAAACATGGCTTTTCCCATAAGGCACGTCACACCAGGTTCTTGTTATCAGCGCTGGGACGCCCATGGGCAGCCATGCGCTCTATAAATCTGTAAAATAAAATAAAATAAATAAATACGTTTTAATTCTCAATAGGCCTCATGCCTGCTGTACTCGATTGCTGAAAAACATCTGCGGAAGTTTGAGCGCTCACTTACTATTGACAGATAGAAAATGAACCAAAAGAATTATAAAACCTACGCAGCATTTTTTGTCTTTAAATATTTGCTATGTGCAGAGTAGAGATTGAGTGGTGCGCACCTGCTTGAGGTGAATATGACGTGAAGGACATCCAAAGACCCCGTGAGATGACGAAGGACGAAACTAAGCCTCCTCTAGACCATTTCGAGTTGTTAAAAAAACTGGAAAAACTTGTGTCTGAATTAGGTTCGTAGATGGAGCAATGCCTTCAGTTTTAAACACGGGCAAGGACCACACAGTTGCACAGTAAAAGTGCCGATTCTTGGGCCTACCTGCTATTCATTAACAAACTCTGCGTACAATGACGGAACCTTTCCAAAGCCACCTTTCACCTCACGGGCTCTGCCTGTCGGGAACAGTTTTATGCTTAATATGGGAGGCAGTTGTCTTGTGAGAAACTCGCCCACAGAGTCGGGAAGGCTCTAACACTCTGCAGGTGCCTCCCGTGCATTCCTTTGGAACTCCATCGGGGGCAATTATGAGCAGACACATTTTAGCTTGCTCCTGTCAGATATAAGATTGGTTCTTGGAAGCGAATCAGAAACATTTACTTAAGCCTCTGCAGAAATTACTGTAATTTGTTGCATAATCCACCTTCATCACGGTAATCAGGGCCAGAAGTCCTTGTGGCACAGCGAGATGGTAACACTTCCTATGGAAAGCATAGGACTCGAGTTCCCTTCAGCAGAAACTAAAACTTGTACATCACAATACACCCAAGTAAGTCCTGCCTTATAGAACTTCATATGATTTGTAAGACCACAAATATTGGATGTGTGCAACACTCAGTAGAGTTCCAGAACAGTGATAAAAAAGCAAAGGAAGAGAATACTGTAAAAGATCCTCGAAAATCAAACACAGATGTAGAGAATAGTTTTTCGAAAATATACTAATCTTTTAAAAACTGTAGAAAATTCTGACTTGAACGTTGGCAAGCATTGTGTGTCATGGAAAAGACCTTTATTTGCCCGTAACAGGTTGCTTACTGACAAACCTTGAAGAATTCTGCACCATTGGCAACACTAAGGGGCATATTCAGAAGGAGCTATCGCCGAATCAACGGCACTTTATCACAGCCAAAGTCGTGATAAATGTAACCCCCCATTCACAAGCTGGTGCAAACAGCCCAGAGCATCAGTTATCCTGCGATAGCAGCCGCAAAAAACACGGCCACAGAGGACCCCCACAACTATCGCTAACGAGATGCAGAGTAGGCGTTCCCGTGCAAAAAGCTGCGACAACACCACACCTCAACATTCACAACGACCAGCCAGATCGGTGATAAGAACACATAACACGCAATAAGGCGCGTTGACAGCAGGAAATTAACACCTGCTCTGACATGGTGTAAAGTAGGACCACAGCCTGCACCAAAAAAGGGAGCCCAGCCCACAGCCACACCTGAAGGCCAACAGATGCCATGGAGCAACTGAACATGCAGCACGGACACCCAAGCGGGCCACAACACCCACCGACACAACACCCAGGCAATGAACACCCCCCCCCCCTCCCCCCCGGGCCCATTCCCAACCCCGGACCAAGAAACTGCACACCAACTCCACAAATCCCAAAACAAATATTTTGCCTGATGTCGCACAAGCGGGAAAATCACATATATGCCAGAAAATGGAGAATCAGTCATACAGCAATGCAACCACCAACACAAAGCACCATACAAAAAACAACCATTCTGATGAGTCCTAGAGGGTCCTCACTGGACAATCCGTAGGACACAACCTGGAAGACTAAATCCAGGAGAAGAAGGTGTGCCATGTGCCCAACAAAGGAAAGAGAGGGAAAGAGCGAGGGAGAGAGACGCAGTGAGATTGCACAAGCAGCGCAAGGCCTTGTAGGGCACCTGGCTCCACATGCCAACAATTGTGTGTATCGCCATCCATACCCCATGAGCCCAAGGCCGTGTCCCGATCTCAGCGCCAAAGCCACATCAAATTCCCAAAACGCAAGTAGCAGTCGGACAAACAACAGGGATGAAAGCTCCATTGTCCCAATGCAAAAGGCGAGAGGACACCTGCACCTCTGACCTTGGTCCAGAACACTCCTGGAACACCCTGAAAGAGATTCCATGGCAGATGTGGACGACTCCCACACCACGCATTGCGCAAATTAACTATCCGACTCATTCTCACCCCACACACAGAAGCCCCTGCCTGAGGGACCCCCGCATGGGATGCCCTTGACATGCACGGAAACAGCAATCCATTCAGCCCAACGTTGCACACGCATTCGAATCATTGCCAGAGCTGTGGCATATCCTCCACACAACTGCCGCAGTTCAGAAGAGTGCCGGTTCCATGAGATGCACCAAGGCAATGGAAGGCCATACAGGGCACACGCACAACCCCGTCATGTGGAACACTACCGTGCACGTATGCTGCTTTTACTGGGCGCAAAGCTACTAGCAGTGCAGCGGATCAGTTAACGGCTCATCTTCCACATTGCCTATGCCACCTGTGTTCCACTGCCGAACTTGCACATTCGAGTGTCCCATGGAAGTCTGCCTATCCAACACAACCGTAGATGAATTGGACTATGATTTGTGTCTGCGCCCCCTGTTGAATCACGAACAGGAGTGTAACCGAAGCAGTCGTGCATGGGATGCCTTGACATACTACATATGTATTGGCAATTGTGCATGGGAGATTGCACAATTCCTTGTGTGCAGTGACCACATTGAGGCCCTCCCCTATTGGGCTGTGTTGCGGATTTGTGAAACTGCGTGGGCTGAGCACACGTGCCCAGACCAGTTGTTGGATTGGCTCACCCTGGTGTTCCTTGAACACGACAACAACGTACTATTGGAACACATGGCACATGAAGCTGCGCTCGCATTCATGGACGAGTAACTACGTTCCTGCAGCTACATTCGATTGATACACACAGCACAGGTCACAACAACTTGTTGCATTGTGGCGATTGCTCACATAGCAACAACAGTGGACATGTCTGCCATCGTCCGGACTCTGGATGCATGTGCATGGAACAACGCTTGTGTACACATACCTGTGCAAGGTGATGCAGGTCCATGGTCGGAGCAACATAGTACAGTTTTGCAACGTTGCCAATTCGGACACACTGCTGGGGAGAGCACACACATGGCAACCTAGCACGACATGTGAACATGACGGACCCTTTCACCTGATCACTGTCAGGAGAGCAGACAATCGGCGAACTCCGATGGCAGAGCACTATGTAGATACCACAGGCAGTGAGTCATGCCCCCTCACACGGGGCAATGGACAGACGCCCAACAACACATTACTCACTGAGGACACTGAGGACACCATCCGTCTGATGAACTCTATCCACTCAGGATCCCCCACAGACCCATGCCCTCACCACATCTTTAACAAAGCAGACTCCATCATAGCACCGCACCTTCGAGACGTCATCAACTGCTCCCTCAACTCCGCTACCTTCCCGGAAAGCTGGAAACATGCCGAACTCAGCGCCCTCCTGAAGAAACCCACAGCTGACCCCACCGAACTCAAAAACTACCGCCCTATCTCACTCCTTCCATTCCCGGCCAAAGTCATCGAGAAAGCGGTCAACAACCAGCTCGCTGCATTCCTCGAAACCAACAAATCCCTCGACTCCTCACAATCCGGCTTCCGAGCCAAACACAGCACTGAAACCGCCCTCATCGCAGCAACAGACGACATTCGAACTCTACTGGACAATGGTGACACAGTCGCCCTCATCCTCCTCGACCTCTCCGCAGCCTTCGACATGGTCTGTCATAGCACCCTTCTACAACGCCTCAGAAATGTCGGAATCCAAGGAAAAGCACTGGAATGGATCACCTCGTTCCTCACCGGAAGAACCCAGAGAGTCCGCCTTCCACCATTCAAGTCAGAGGCCACTGAAGTCATCTGCGGCGTACCACAAGGATCCTCACTCAGCCCCACCCTCTTCAACGTATACATGAGCCCCCTCGCAGCCATCGCACGCCAACACAACCTCAACATCATCTCCTACGCCGACGACACTCAACTGATCCTATCACTCACCAGAGACCCTAACACTGCCAAAACCAACCTGCACGAAGGAATGAAAGAAGTAGCCGAATGGATGAAACTGAACTCAGACAAAACAGAAGTCCTCATCCTAGGCACCTCCCCCTCCGCCTGGGACGGCTCCTGGTGGCCAGAGGCCCTTGGAAAAGCACCCATCCCGACGGACCACGCACGGAACCTGGGCGTCATCCTGGATTCCTCACTCTCGATGAACAGACAAGTCAACGCCGTTTCTTCATCTTGCTTCAACATTCTTCGCATGCTCAAAAAAACATTTCGCTGGATCCCCACCAAAACTAGAAAAACAGTCACCCACGCTCTGGTCACGAGCCGACTGGACTACGGAAACACCCTCTACGCCGGTACCACCGCAAAACTCCAGAAAAAACTCCAACGCATCCAGAGCGCTTCAGCCAGGCTCATATTAGACATCCCGCGTAAAGAACACATCTCTGGTCACCTGAAAAACCTCCACTGGCTCCCCGTCAATAAGAGGATTACTTTCCGGCTCCTAACCCACGCACACAAAGCACTCTACGAAATCGGACCCGAATGCCTCAACACACGACTGTCCTTCTACACCCCCTCCCGCCAGCTACGATCCTCCAACCAAGCCCTTGCCACTGTACCTCGCATCAACAAAACCACCATGGGAGGTAGATCCTTCTCCTACCTGGCAGCTAAAACCTGGAACTCACTTCCCACTCACCTTCGCCTTACTCAGAACCACCTAGCATTCAGAAAGCAACTTAAAACGTGGATATTTGACAAGTAATTCCCCACCCTTCCTCAAGCGCCTTGAGACCCTCCGGGTATGTAGCGCGCTATATAAATGATCTGACTTGACTTGACTTGACTCACCCAGCAAGGCAAGGTGGGGTGGGGCGTTGCCATCCATGATGAATGTTTACAATTTTCACACCAACATTTTCTGAACCTTGACATGTACTCATGCTGCATGTGAGAGTATGAAGCATGTCCCTGCCTGTTGTGTCCATTGCCTCGCCCATACTGACACTCACATGCCAATAAAGTCTATGCCACCCCACTGGTGTCTAATTGTGAGGTGTGTTCATTGTGGCCCTCGCGTGCCACAATGGGCATCGTCCCTACACAGGGAGAAACTGACTGATGCATGTGCAATGGGGGTGTGTCCCTTTTGCAAGCTCAACCTTTGTGAGCCAGACATTGTTTTGGGATAGGTGCTGGACGACATGTGCACTTACGTGACTTCAGCAATGTGAGTATGGTGTCCAACCTCTGACCATGTGGATCAATGTCATATATCATTACAGAATGTGTCCACCCAGATGTGTGTAAGGAGGCATGCGTTGTGAAGTTCTGTTGACACTTATGATGTGGGACACCACTCCTGGCCTGCTACCGATTTGGTCAGACCAACACACATCCCTTTGCAACACATGGACGTGGGGTTGTGAGATTGTTGTTGATGTGCAATGGGGACACAGCTAGTACTCACGCTCACAGTCATCCAATTTGCCATGTGTCTTAGGGATACACATGCGCATAAATGTCAGTTGCCAGGGTGTACCTTCAGGTGCAATCATTGTCCTTACATCCAGCCATACTTCCATACATGGGTGAACATAGTAATGACACATCTGTGTGATTTAGAATGTTTTATTCACATTCAGGTGATTGACGGAGCTGGAGCTGTACATGGCCATCCAAGCCCACATCACATGGAAGCCCAGTGGTGGGCCAACCAGAGTCCTTTAGTGATTGAGAAGTGATTAGGAAGTAGGAGAGTGCAGTCCGCAGCTAGATTGCTGTGTGATTGGTCAGCAGTGATGAAATTGGAGTCCATGTCATGGTTCCGGGTGAATGTCGCAGAGTGTTCCGGGGGTCAGTAGGTGGTATTTCCCATGGCATGATGCATAGGTCATAACCAGGCAAGGACCGGGCATATGGCAGTGATGGATGATACTCCTTCCTTCCTCACACAGTTATTCCCATCTCCTTCATACTCCCCTGATACGGGTTCTGTGTCCGGTGTGTGTGGCAGGGTGATGGCTGCATCACTGTGTGCCACCGACACACCAGGGGTCGGAGCTGTGTGTGTCAATGTTCCCGCTGCAGTAATCTGGGAGCGGCTCAGTGGCAGCAATGGCAAGATGAAGTACTGCAGGGCATTGAAGTTCCCAGATACTACTCGCTGGTGTCCAGATGTGGCATACATACTTCCAGCCTGCATCTTCTCCATGGTCTCCATTGACCCCTGCATCTGTACCAACTCTGTGCTTTAATTGCTGGTGCATGTCTGACCAGACAGCTCTTGTATTCGATTCATGGTCCCAGCGAGGTCAGCCAAGGTCTGTGGCGGAGCATGGTGTATACAGGGGTTGTCCAATAGGGACTGTACTGGTCCCTGATGGGACTCAGACACCCACGTATAGCATCGAGTTTGGCTGCCACAAGTTCAAAACCCACCTGCAGCTGTTCTTCAGCCAACTTCACCTGGCAACCCCAGACTCTTTGTAGGAACTCCATGTATTGGTCGGGGGTGCTGGGAGACAGGCGTGGTGGCTTGTGTTTCCTGCTGTGTGGTCTGTGCAGGTGGTGGGCTCTCCTCGGGGCAGCTGGCCTGCCCTGCTCCTGGGGATGGTGTGCAGAAGCTGTCCATTATCCTTTGGAGGGTGTCTTGACATACGTGCAGGTTGTCCTCTTCATCATAAATGATGTGAAGTGTGGTGTGCCCTGCAGGAGGTGGTGTTTTTCCCTCTACAATGTGAAAGGGGAGATGTAGGTCAACAGAGTTACACATGTATGTTGAAGATTTGCAGATGTTTACATTCAGATTGCATGCCAATGCACATTGTCACTGTTTTGGTGGAGCTGGCTATTTGATGGCAGTCAGTGTGTGTTATGACTACATGGGGGATGTGTGGTAGTACCCTGCATTATCATCACACAGTGTCAGGCAATGCCAGATGTGAGTGGACAGTTACTCTGCACGTGTGGGAACTGTTGTGAGCCGTGTCCTATGTTGCTGGTGTTGCACTTTGTACCTCATTGCTGATGTTCTGTGATTGCCAAGTGTGTGCTGCATTGTGGGGTAGTTGCCCCAGAAGCTTTGAGTTTGTGAAGCCTTCTCCCTTTGAGGCGGAGTGCCTTTGAATTGTGTGCTTTTTGGGCCTGATTTGTTTTTGACTTTGGTCATATGTGCTCTCGGACAGATTTTGTGGCCTTGTGCATTGTTCGTCTGCTGCGTGTGTCGTACGGCATGGGTTGTGTGTGCACATGGACATGTCGAAGTGTGACCTGCTCCTTCATGGATGTGATCAGCACTGGGCTACCTCCATGTCAATTCGTAGGCCATCTCATGTTTTTGGGCTGCTGCCATGCTATTGGCCATGCAGTGTTACTTGCATAGTCTGTGTGGGTCACAGAGCCACTGCTTTGATGGATTCAGCACATGTGCATGGGTCGGTTGTGATATTGGTGATATGGAGGGGGCCCCTTTGTGCACATTGTGGATGGGGGCTTGCTTGGCATTTCTATGCGTGCTGCAGTGTGCCACGGCTATCAGTAACATGTTCCACAATCATTGTGGGTGTGCAGTATGCTACACATTATTGTGCATGTGTGCCATTGTGCCCATTCCCCCTCACCCCATCCCTGGTCGTTACTCACCTTGTTGCTGTGGGGTCCGGTCGTACCGTGCTGTGTCCAGGCCACCAATTCCTGCCAGGGTCTCCACACTGCTGACTGTGGCAACCATTTCCTCCAGCTCATCAATCTCCTCCTGTGTGGCAGGACTCCGACCTCCAGTCGCCCTTGCTGCCTTCCTGTTGGCGGAGAGCTTCTCCTTGGTTTGGCTGTGCACTTCATACCAGCGCCTTTGGACCTCCTACAGTGACCTCCTTGACACTCCGACTGCATTGATGTTGGTGACGATGGCCTGCCATATTTCCGTTTGGGTTGCTAGTGCCGCAGTGGAGGTGCCGAACAGTTGTTGATGGTGTTCTATCACCTCCGTGACGATGATACGGTCTTCCTGCGCACTGAACCCTGTCTTTTTCTTCCTCTTGTCCTTGCCCTTCCCCGAACACGGGGTTCCTGGCAGTACCTCCGTGGGGCTTGTGGGGTTCGGCTTGTCCTCTGCACTCGGTCCGGGTGCATCCATTTTGCAGCACAGTTTGCATTGCTTTTTAATTTCTTTTATATTGCTGTTTCCCACCAGACGCATGGGATTTGCAGGCCTGTGTCTGGTTTTCTCAGATTTTTGTACCATGATTGGCCTCATCACATGTTTTTTTGCGTTCGCGTTTCGCATTTTTGCGGCGTGGTGTTGATTATCATGCGGACATTTGACACGTTATTTGGTGACTATTGCATGCTTCCGCCCTGTTGTCAATTCCATGTTGACACATGGTTATTTTTCTGCGAGAGGCTGCGATGTTGAAAGTTGCGTTAAGCTACTCTTGCGGTAGTTATCACACGTTCTTGTGAATATACCCCTAAGTCCCTCATTATGAGTTAAGTTATTTCTCTCAGAATGGTAACTCCTACTGAAGTAGCACAATTCACATTTCTGAGTGCTTTGGGTCCCAGAATTTTTGGATTAAAAATCTCCAGACCTTATAATTCTGGGCTGGAAACATTGGGTATCCCGGAGAAGCTGTAGGAGCTGGGGCTAAAAGAAGCAGCATTCCACAGTCCTGTCCGCTGCCTGCTGCAGTCCCGTGGAAGCATGTAATGTCAGTGGTGGTGTGGTGATTTAGTGTTTGGATCATTTTCGGGCCACGGAAGTGCTGCTGAGTAGGTAGACAGCGGGGAGTCGCCGGCTAGAAAGTAAGTTTTCAAGACTAGCAGGTGGTGTTTAAACCAGCCACTCGAGAGATCGAAACTTCGGTAAAATCCGGATGTTTCTGGGGGATTGTTTGACACCAGTTTTCCCTTTCATTTTTAGGTTGCACGGCCTGAAGATAACCCCTGCCGGTATGCCCATGACATGAGAATCCATTGCGAATTCAGTGAGTTATATGACAGGTCCATTTCTTTCATGTTTTAAGAGTATTCGCAGCCCACCTAGGGTTCGATACCTTTTATCTTTAAAGAGCGTGCACTGATATTACAACTTCATTGGCTCAGGCGTGTGTGTTTGTTTGAGAATATTTACTCACTTAGCCTGAAGGTACAATGCAACATTTATAGTCGCTACAAACTCGCTCCTTAATAATAATAGAGAGTTAGAGTGACTTGGCACTAAGAGGTTGTTAAGTAACTGGGTTGGCAACTATTATTTGGACTAAATGTCCTTAATACAAGATTGTTATGCCACATAATGGGTGTATGTTGGGGAAGGCAACAACTTTTGTTACTATGCAGTAGTATTCTTTGTTCTTTGTGCAAATGATATTGTTATGTGTCCTTTACATCACTATTGTGTTTTTCTTGTTACAGATAGCGGGCCCCAGAAAATACTGGTTTTGCCTCCACGGGTAAATCCCTGAGTAAAATCACAAATTTTGTTAACATTTTCACATTAATATCCTCACGGCTGGGTGCGCCTTAGCGCGCGCATACCACTGGGGGATTAACAGCAAGGTCCTGACGAATGCTGAGCGAATTTAGCTCAAGAGCAGAAACATGTTGACCATTTTCTCAGAGGACTGGGGTTTTCAATCATAAAACTCAGCTAAGTCCCATCTCACTTGTTTTTAACCAATGCCAGTTGGACTCTTAATAAAGTGATTATAAGTCACAGCTAGGCATTTTTTTACTTCACACACATTTAACGCTTAATTGGTTTTCACTGTTTTCACACACAAAAGAACCAGCTCCGCTGTAAACAGGCGTAGTAGCACACTGGGGGGACATTCGGTCCCTCCAGTGGGAACCCAATGATGAAGCATGTCACCAACCAGAATGGTGAGTGAGGGTTCTTTTAAAAGAATTTGTTTCTTTTTCACTTGGTTACGTGGTATTTTCCCGGTGTTCCTAGTTTAATCTCCATTGGAGGTGAATTAGTGGAAATGTATTGATATTTTCCTTCACATCACTCTTTTGTTGTTATATGAGTATTGATCCAAGGGGTAGAAGAGTGGCTGTCTATACCCTGACTCTCTATTTGTTTGATCTAGTTTGATTACATCCCCTATAGAAACTCTTAGGACATTTGGGACTTTATAACCTCAGTGGACCCATGGATTTGAAATCTAATAGCATCCCACACAATTCCATCTAAGATGGGCCAAGCAGTGATATTAACAAAAGCCAGGTCCCTCTTCAATCTGTGTGATGAGGAATGGGGAGCCAATGTTCCATTAATATGTTGAATGCATGTTCTTTCTTCAACATAGTGGCTGTTGACAAGGCGGAAAAAATACACTACAAATCCAATAGACATGAACAGGTAAATCGAAAAAAGCACCAACCAAATGTAGGTCCAAGGAGGAATCAAAACATTTTTTCTAAACTGGGTTGCAAGAACAGAAATCTTGGAAGGGGTCTTTGATGTATGACAGTCAGTGTCAAATGAAAATCTGAATTCCGTAGCCAAACAAGTTTGCAAATCAGGCATCCATAAGTCAGTGGGGTAAGTATATTCAGTCTCATCAAGGTGAGCACCAGGTAGTGAACTCAATAAAGGACTTGAAACTACAGGCATCTCGAGGGCAACATCAAGCCTGGGGTTAGGAGCCGGGGACAAAACAGAATTTCTCAAAATCGATGGACATGAGACTGCTGGGGTCCTACTAAGAAGAATCGGCCACTCTGTGTAGTTTGACATTGTCATTGGAGATATACCTTTTATCTTTACGACCTGGAAGTGGTGGTAAAATGACTGTTCTTGTGCCCTTCACGCCAAGCACTGGAACCGGAGCTCGATATGAGGGACCAAACTCCTTCTTGTTTTCGATCTTCTCTCGAACCAGTTCTCCAACTTGGGGTAGCCAGCCAACTACCGGAATCTGCAATGCAGCATTAGATGTGGAGGGCAAGTGTTCCTTTGCAAGACTGTCTCTCATCTTTTGTAGATCCTGTAAAACATTGCAGTGTTCATCTATGTCAAAGGAAGCAGCAACTGCCGCCTGGTCTAGACCGTCAAGGTCCGGGACAAATATCTTGATACCAAAGAGCATTTCATATGGGGTCCGCCCACCCAGAGACCTTCTAGGGAGAATATTAAGGGCACGCTGCATGCTATTGAGGTGGGCCAGCCAGTTCCTGCCAGTGCCTATAACCCTAGCTGTCAAAGACTGCTTTAAATCTCGGTTTATTCGTTCCATAACACTATTACCCTCAGGTCTGTATGGAGACGAAAACTTGACTTGGACCCCCAATGAAGTCATGGCATCCCTATACGCCTTAGAGGTGAAAGCAGGACCCTGATCCGAATGGAAGGTGCCACAGGCAAAAATCCCTACAAAGATACGCAAGTCTCTTATGACAGTTCATGAATCAGCGCTGCGGTGTGGCCACACCCACACAAAGCGTGTGCATGAATCAACTGCTACTAAGATGTACTTATACGCAGTATCAGAAGAAAAAGGACCGACGTGATCTAAATAAACACATCCAAGTGGCTTATTAGAAATGTACAACTGTGTCTGGGACGGACGCGTAGCAGTCGAAGGTTTAATCTGCTGGCAAATGTCACATTGAAGGACATAATCACACGTCTGTTTGTACAGTACCCGCCACCAGAAACGTTGTTGTAACTGAGATACAGTAGCCGAAACGCCTGCATGCGCAGACGCAACACCTTCGTGGACAGCTGTAATCAGTGTGGACCTGCGGTCCGCGTTGGGAATTAACCTTTCACCAACATGCATGCGCATGCGCAGGCTCCCACGCATGCGCAGTTTCAAAGAAGAAGCCGGACCGGGAAGTTTGCGGCGCAATAATAAGGTAAGTTTTCTTTAACTTTATTTCCAGCTTTAAAATATAATTAATAGGCGGGCGGGAAGCGGGAGGCCGGTGGGCGGGCTCTGCAAAACGGAAATATCGCGGAGAGGCACGGAGATTTGGTCAATCTCCGTGCCTTTCCGCGATAGTCCATTCTGCAAATTCCACCCACCCCTAGATAAAACCAGAAAAACAGTGAGTAAATATGTAGATGCTCAATGGGATGAACAACAACAGAAATGGAAGAAAGCTATAGTCAAAGGTACTAGGCTATGTCCAGCCATTACTACTGATAAACCTGAGAAGCCGAAAAAGAATAAGACACAGGGAAAAAATAATGGGAAAGATGCAAAGAAATCAGAAACTGAGACGGATTCAGGTGATAAACTTATGGATGCATTGTTAGCTGTGCCTCCACCATCTTATGTGGCCCCTTTTAATAAATGCTGAGGGAACAACAACAGTGACTACAACCCCTGTTGATCTGAATTTGGTTTCAATTGAAAGACAATTACACTTAACATAGCCCATGTAGAGCCTGCTATAGCCAGCATTGTGCAATAATGAATTGAGACTGCTCCTGCAGAGATGCCTTCAGGTGCTACTACATAGATTGTAATTGTACCAGCACCTATGACTAGGGTTGTGACAGCACGGCCATTAGAGATTTGCACAGCTACTACTACAATTAATATAGTTCCCGGACCCGTAGCTCAAGTTGCTGTTGGAGGAGCACCTGTGATAAGGTTTATCTCGACATCACGGAATTCACAAATTGTTACTTCGACACCACCGCAAACAGTTCAGACATTAAGAGAAGGGAGAAGGCGTTACCTTATGACACCAAGGAAACAAGGTGAGATCACTTTGCTTGGATAGATTATTTCCCCTATGGTTTGAAGAGATGATAGGGGATAAAAAGACTTAGTCAGTTTATCATTGCTCAACAACCAGAGAAGGAGAGACCATTGAATGTCCCAAGATTAGAAAGAGAATTAGAAGAAATAATCAGAGGTTGTTTCGAATTTGATTAATTTAATCAGTACCAAGCGAAAGAGCTGATATACGTTTGCAAAGAGATTACCAGATGTGCTGCAGTCATAGGAGTGATGACAGATTTGGCCAGGAAATATGTTGATATTTCAAAAAGTGTTCCATTTTAGAAAAGTTTTAGGGTACAATTAGATGATGAGTCTATTAAGACAGTGCATTCTTCAGAAATGTGATTACACATCACTGTATTAATAAACTAAAATTAATAGATGGGGTGATTTTGAGAAACTGGAAAATAAATGGGTAAAGAAAATTAAAAAGAAAAAGAGGCAATCAGGGGTAGATGAAGAAAATAAATCACAGAAAGGTTCCCTGGATGAAGGAGAAGCTTTGGCCTATCCTTTGGGAGAAATATAAGGAAGAGCATATGTGCATGTGCCTTGGAGCAGAGGGGGTCTTGCAGCGTTTATGAACAATTTCCCAACATTATGAGATAGACTTGTGAAGTGGTGAACAAAGGATGACAAATTTCATAACATTTCAAAAGTGCTGTGGATTGATTTGAATACTCTCTGTGACATTGTAGTGCCGAATGATTTGTGGGCTGAATGTGAAGTTGCTGTACAGTGGTCGAGTGCTGAGCAAACAAGAGATGCTTGCACTAATGCATCATCTCCTGAGGTAATGGAAAAATACGAAGCAGTGATTACATCTCTGAAAGTCATGGTTCTGCCAAAAGATACTGATTGGATAAAGAATAAAAGAAATTCACAGGAGCCCAAAGAATCAGTGCAGGATTATTATTAGTGTCTGCTTCAGGTGTTTCAACAGCACAGTGAAAGGGAGTATCCTGAACCTAGTGATATGGGATTTTTTGTGTCTCAATTTATGATTAGGTTAAGACCTGTGAACAGTACACACATACAGAAAAGTGTGATTTGTTGGCAGACAAAATTGTTAGATGAAATACTGAGATACGCAAAGCCATGCAGTGATGAACAGGAAATGGAGCTGAAAGAAATTAAAGAGAAATCCATGTTAGCTCAGACAAAGCTTGCTCTGGAAGGTTTCAAGAATCAGAATCAGTAATTTACAAGAAATGCTAATGGTATACAAGGTGTGGGTTTACAAGCTGGAATACAAGGTATGCAAGGAAGGTTTGTTCCACAGGGTAGAGGTGCTCTGGTTGATCCATATTCTGGTTTAGGCATTGCAACTCTGAAGATAATGACCCCTTGTCACCGCTGTAACAAAATCAGCCATTGAAAGAGGGAGTGTAGGCTTTAGGCTTAATCCAGATAGAATAAATGGAAAACATCCAGTGCGAGGAGAAAAGCAGATACAGAATCTACCATTTGGCTGCCAATGCAAAAAAAAGGTCTCAATGCTTCCAGTTCAAAATGGCCAAATGTTCCCTCAAAATATGAGAAGGCCCAGATTCAATATAAACTAGAAGCATAAAGTGAATATAAATCCATTTCAAAACCAGAATGCATTTCAACAATTCCTATTGTTAAATAATGACACTTTGGGTTCCGTCAATTCCCAATGATGGTGCCTGAGAGGGGAGGCAGAAAGCAAGCTTAGCACAGTCTTATAGGTAGACCAGAGTGGACTATTTGAGAAGGAGAAGAGAATGGCCACCAAGTGTCATTTCTTATTGACACAGGAGCTACAAGATCCACTGGTAGAACAGCAGAGGTCCCAGCATATCCCTCTAGGGAATGAAGATCAAGGTTATAGGGGTTTCAAATAAACAAACAACTAATCTGGTTTCAGAAAGGGTCCCAGTAAATATAGGCTCATTTGAAGGAAGCCATCAGTTTGTTGTTTGCGATTCTAGTCCTGTAAACCTATTAGGGAGAGACCTATTGTGCAATTTAAATTGCACTATTTACTGTACTGGAAATGGCGTTGAATTTCAGACACATGATGAAGACGTTGAGTTCAAAATGGCCCGACAAGAAACAGCGGTAGTATTATAGCCTGTGAGGAAAGTGAAAGAGCTGCCTCCTGACCTAAAGGAAACAGCAAAGCCAGAAATTTGAGATTTCACATGGGAGGATTACAGACTGATTAAAGGGGTAGAATCAGAACCGTAGTGAAACCTAACACTATATAATATGACCCCAGAAACAATTTCAGTTATAACTCCTGTAATTAAAGAGGCTGCGAGGCCTCCGGGTGGTTATGCGCTATATAAGTGGAATTTTTCATTTCATTTCATTTCATGTTAAAAAAGGGATTTTAAAGGAAATCACAGAAAGCTGTTGTATGTCTACGATCATGGCTTTACAGAAACAAAGTGATAAATATTAGATTGTGTGGGACCGCCACAAAATTCATAGCATTGTTCCATGTTGTTCCAGGGTACCGAATCCAGTCACAATACTCTTTCAAATTCCATGTACTATATAGTGGTTAACGGTAGTAGATCTGTGAAACACCTTCTTTTCTGTTCCATTGCATGAGGACAGCTGGTACCTGTTACCTTTGTGTTCAGAAAGGGAGTTTTGGCATGGTGCCGAGTTCCACAGGGGTATACATAGAGCCCAATAATTTTCCATCAGATCTTGCAAAATAATTTGGAGTTCATTCAGATGCTCAACAGATCAGTTCTCATGGAGTATATTGATGACCTGCATGTTGCATCAGACAAATGAAAGGCTTGCAAACAAGATACCATTGCCCTATTTCAACACCTGGCTCAGAATGGACAGAAGTTTCTTCAGGTAAACTGCAACATTATCCAAAAGAAGCCTAATATTTGGGGCATTTCATTGAGAAAGGAGCAAGAAAGGTGTTACAAGAGAGAGTGGAAAGCATTTTACAAATGAGCCCACACAGAACACAGAAAGAAGTCAGATTGTTTTTGGGAATGGGTGGCTACTGTAGTCAGTGGATTCTGAATGTTTCCCTAATGCCTAAGTCTATACTAAAGCTGACGCAAGATGATCTTTCCGATCCACTGCTATGGGACAAAGGGTGATTTAAGTTTTTTAGAGTTGAGAGAAAGTCTCTGTCATGCCCTGGCATTAGGTTTGCATGATTACAGTGAGATGTGTACATTGTTTTGCAGGGAGGGCTGTGCTCTGTCAGAGCTTGCCAGATGCATGGAGATTCCCAAAGACCTGTGGTCTATGTTTCAACCACCCGTCACCCTGTCGCCACAGGACTGCCTGGCTACCTTAAAGCAGTAGCGGCAGAGGGGACTAGTTTTGAGAGATGTGAGTGCCTAGTGATGGGACAAACTTTAACTATTATGGTCTCTCACTTGGTTGAAATTCTACTTGACAGATCAAGTACCCAATAAATGACCAATACCTGATTCACTAGGTATGAGCAACAATTACTTTCCAAGGAAAATGTTGTGCTCAAGAGGTGTCACATACTCAATCCTTCAAACCGAATGCTTATAAATGAGGATATTGATGAAGATGTTGAACATGATTGTCTAGATGTCACGGTTTTGTGCACCAAGCCATGGCCCGACATAAAATATGAACCTTTAATTGAGCCTGATTATGTAATTTTTGTTGATGACACATGTTTGAGAAGCAATTAATGTACCCTGCACAATTCAAGAAATTGTAGAAGCTTCATGGCTTCAAAATGTTACCTCTGAACAAGTTGCAGAATTGATTGTCCTTACAAGAGCTTGCAGTTTAACTGCACAATTGAGAGTGACTACATTCACATATAGTCAGTATTTCTTTGGTGTGGTCCATGGTTTTAGACAATTGTGGTCCCAGAGAGGTTTTATGACCTTTTCGGGAGCCTTGATTAGTTATGGAATGCACGTAAGAAACTTGCTAGAGGCGCTTCAGCTATCAGCAGAAGTTGATAGTGGCTAAATGTGCAGCTCATAGGAGTGACAGTGAATATGTTGCAGTGAGAAACAGATATGCTGAAGAAGTTCCACAATATTATGCACTTGTGGCTTGCACATTTAATAGGACTTATTCAGGTGAGTCGGAAGAAGAAACTGCTATATCAATGATGTCATCAGCAGCTGATACCGGAGAAGAATTGAATGAATGACAGGGAAATGTTTCAGAAGTAGAACAGCAGGATTGGATCAGAGCAGGAGTTGAGAAAAATGCATATGACTTCTGGATATCTACAGATGGAATATCAGTGTTTCCAGACTGTTTATTATTACCCTTAACACGACATTACCATGGTACAACACACAAAATGAGAAATGCATTGTTAAAGCTGTTCTGACAGAGTTGGTTAAATCCTAAATTCAGAATGCTTGCAGAAAGAGTTGTGTCAAAGGTGTACAACATGTCAACAGATGAATGTGAGAAAAAAGACATGTAGGGAAATCAGGTGGTCCCTTCAGCAGGATGCAAATGGAATTTATCTAGATGCCTGTTTGTAGCAGGTTGAGATATGACCTAGTTATAGTGTGCATTGTCTCTAGATGTGTGCAAGCCTACCCATCATGGAGAAATGACAGCCTCACTGTACCTAAACTGGTGTTGTAGCATGAGTTAATACCCAGGTACGGGCTACAAGTTTATCTGGAGTCAGATCGAGGAACTTGTTTCAATAATGAGATCCTGAGAATGATTTGTACAGCATTACAGACTGAGCAAAGATTACACTGCAGCTATCGACCAGATGCTTCCGAGATAGTGCAGCAGCTCAGCTGCATCATAAAGTTCAGACCAGCAAAAGCCTGTGTATCAATCAAATGGGCTGGTGCGTTGCCTTTGGTTTTGATGAGTTTCCGAAATATTCCTGATAGGAAGACTGGGTTATCTCTTCACGAGATCCTAATAGGGTGTGCAGCAGGGACTGCCTGCTGTGCCTGCAAATGCACTTTTGAACATTACAGATGACATAATAGTTGACTACTGCATAGGATTGGCTGATTTGGTGCATTCTGTTTCTCATAAGGTTGAAGCTGCCACTATAAAACCACACCAGGAGCAGTGCTATGCCCTTAGTCTAGACGGCTGGGTAGTGATGAAGAAACAGGTCAGAAAGTCATGCCTGGAACCAAGCTGAAAAGACCCTTACCAGATCATCCTAACAAAAATACTGCTGTTAACTGTGGTGGATTACCAAATTTGGTGCATGTCTCCTACACCATAACAGTAAGAAATTCAAATGAGAAAATAGTGTAGAACGGAGAGCACGAGTGGCCAAACCATCACAACCTTCACAAGCTGTAACAGTAAAAGTTGTCCAGCAGGAGACATAACAAAATGGAGAAGAAAGGGGTAAAAACAAGCAGTCATACCAAACCAGATTCCAGTGATCACACAAACTGGAATTGAGGTCTCCGACAAAGAAAAAGAGACAGGAACACAAACTGAAGTGACAGTTGAGGCAGCATGAGAACAACAAAAGGATACTGGTGAAGGAACAAGTACTGGAACGAGCGAATCATCCGAAATGTTGAATGGCCAAGAAATTCTAATCAAAGGAAGCTTAGATTGAGTGTGTCAGTGGATCAAATACTACAGACAATCGTAGAAGAGATTGAGTCCAGTGGTATACGTGACACAGAAGAAGATCAGCAGGCACCTAGAAGGCTGAAGAGAGCACGAGTGCCTTGTTGAAGGTATTCGGCACCTGAACAGACTTCATATGTGATTCTAGTGATAAACATACCAATATCAAAATTTATTGACCTGAGATCAGAACTATATGAACCCCCATGATATCATAAAAAAGACAAATTGGGAAAAAAGCTGTTTGAAAAAGATTTCTGTAAAGGAACAAAAAGTTTAAGAGACAATTGTAAATGGAGAGTATTGGAAAAGAATGAAATAAAAAACACGTTTGCTTTAATAAGATTTACCTAGGCCCAATGTTGTTGAGAAGAGAATAGGATAACATTTAGAAGAAGACAGTAAGGTTAAGAATGGCTGTATGAGGGGGCATGGTCAATGATCTTGTTGATGTTGGACGTGTGAGCCTGATGCTCCGCACAGGCCCATCGCAAATTCTGAGACATCCACTGCCCAGTACTACCAAAAATGACATTAGAGTGGCAGTAGTACAGGGAGATCCCTCAGAGCCACATTTCAAGAAGGGGAGGGCACCTGTTGTCGAGACAGGACAGCCGGTAGCCATTAGTGAAGAGCGGTCGACATCTGCGGCCGAAATGGCAGGTGGACCTCAGGCTGCTCATTACTGTACTCTGGCCACCCACGGGGCTGAATTTGAGGAGAACACCCCACAGCAGTACTACAGTAATGGATGCCTGTCCCGACGCCTGGGGGACAAACAACAGCACTGCCACAGCACCAGACCTGAGGTACGTGGGGTGATGCCTAATGAAATTATCTGACAGCTCTGTGGGTGATCTCAGGACTGGTGTTGGGTCCCTGTGATTGGTACAGGGTGTCAAAAAACCCAGGAGGCTCCCTGGTAGACCCACATGACTCCCCGGGTATTATGAGGGGTGTCCGGGTCCGTGGGGTGGGGTCTGCCAGAGCGATGATAGGCAGAAGCCTGCAGCGGCTCCTCTTACCCGACCTGCTGCATGTTGCTGGCTCCTGCACCTGCAAAACAAGGCTAAAGCCAACTTTGGTGGTCCCCCATCAGGGTGCCCTACATGCCTGATGATGGCGCAGTGCCCCCAAAAACTAAAAGAAGAATACGCATCAGCCGCTGTGCGGCACTGGGGGGATGCTGTGGATGGGCAGGTTACTGGCAGCTTTGTGGTGCCCTGTTGAAGACCTCTGGGCCTGCATTGAGGCCCAGCACGAGGTGTGATTGCAGATCTTGTGAGGTAGGCTGTGGGCTGGTCCACCTTTCTGGCCCCCTCTTCCCCTCCTGAGACTGGAGGAGACAGGGGAACATGACATGAATGCACACTAGAGACTGGCTATTGCCCTTAGGCCTTCTCTTGTGACAGCAGCTGCGTGGTGAGGCACACTTCCTCCGCCCCCCTTGATCCCCATGTGGGGTGGCACTGTACCTTATAGAGTCTGGATAATTCCATCTTGGGGACTGCGCAGGAAGCCTCTGGCCGGCCAGAAGAATCTGTACACCTTAACAAAAAGCCTCCTGCCCCCGGATGCTTCTCCTGTGTGTCTCATCCACCCAACCAAGACCTTTATGGATCATGCTTCTGACTGGGGTTGCATGCTGAGGCAGCAGACAAAGACTGCTTGGACTCACTATGGGTCCACCCTTCTGTGCACACGTACTGTTAGACCAAGACATGGCCCAGATCACCCCATCTGCCCTGTGGAACAGGCCCAGGTAGTGGCAGCCACAATTGTAGTCACTGGTCATTGGGAGATACATTAGGCCCTGCCATGCTGCCCGGGCTGGTTCCAGACCAAGCCACATCATAGACCTTGTCCCTTGTGTCTTGGTGGACCAACCATGGACTCAGGTACTCCTGTCCACCGGTAAACCTGGAGAACCAACCCTGTGTCAAAGGCCACATGTGCTTATCCTAGACCAGCAGGACAACACCTTGGCCCTTCCACCATGGAACTGCTATCCTTTCGCCCTATTGGCCTACACATGGAGACCCACCCCACATACCCCTGCGACTGACAATATTGTATGCTATGGGGGAAACCTAAATGACTAGCACTGATGGTGAAAGCAAGGACCAAACACGAGGGGGCCCACCAGACCTGTCACCCCACATGGCACATGATGAAACAAAGGAACCTGGACCCCTACTGGACTCCAACTGGATAAAAACCTTACTGCCATTGCTGGTACCAAGGCCTCCCTTCAGCAGGATATTAGCAAGGTCTCGGTAGGCCTGGCCTGCTACAGGCGAATCATCACAAATTGGTGGACAGTGTCAAAGAAGTAGAAACCACAATGAGAGATTTGAGGCCAGAACACCAGGCACTGACTCGACAGGTGACAGAACTGACTGATAGAGTGTGGGTCCTTGAAAGTTGAGTAGAAGATGCAGAAGGATGTAATAAATAAAACAATATCTGAGTGGTGAGCATTCCTGAAGGTATGGAGAGTAATGATATAGTGGCATACCTTGATCACTGGCTACAGATGGAAGTTTGCAGAGAGCACAAACGGGGGGGGGGGGTCCTATCAGTGCGGCCAGTGGCAGGGTGTCAGTTTTCCCGTCTTCACTGCTGCCCTACAGTTTAAACGGTCTTCCTGTCTGGAGGTCCGGGAATAAAATTGTACTGTGATGAGGGAATGCTACATTCCCTGATGTTCCCAGCCAAGCTCCGTATAATGTTGGATGGGGCCACACACTTCCACGAAGACCTGGGTATGGGTAGGGACAGCTGGAAGCCTGTACAACTGATTTGACACTCTCATGAGAAAGACCTAAGCCTAATGCACCTTGACACAGATCGAAGAAACACAATTGTGGAGTCTCACGTGGGAGGTCTCTGAGGAAGCCATCACCATCACAGACCGAGCAGGAATGGGGTGTCACCCTCCATACAGTGGCAGAACTTGGTATGACACAGAGACCACACTCATAACTGGTACCCCTTGTGAACGCAAATCTGTGCTCTGAGTCAGAGTCTTCCTAAGTTGATGATACAGGCCTACCTGTGGTGACACCACAATCTGCTAAGGGCTTGATCTAATAACTCCTGACACTGGGTCTATAGTGGGCTGGTGGTTGATAAAAGCCTTGAGATGGGGGCCAGCACACATTTTAAGTTATGGGGTTGAGGAGGTTACCATATTGGGATCATTGCATGTGTAAAACAATGTTGATTTGTGTAGGATCCAGGACCGTGGATATGCTGAAGTGTACTAAGTTCCTGAGGGGGGCCCTGGGTAGGGCCGGTGTGACACACTGGTTCTGTTTACCTCCTAGACAGACCTCTGCAAGGTGACTGGGGAAGACACTCTGTGAACCATGTTTGTGCGATTTAAGTTTGGGTGGCCAACCGTTGTGCTGCTCTTGGGACTGGGAGTTATTAAATGGGGGTTGTTATTATTCCTTACAGGGACAGCTCCATATTCTGAGATGAAGAGATTTTGTGTGGGGCAGCTCAGGTGGTCGAGGTGGACCACACACTTCACATATTTAAATGCCAGGAAAACTCCACTCACTGCTCTGAAATTTCTGGGGAATAGGTTTGGCCACCAAACACCACAACATACTCTTGTTTGAACATGAAAAAACAAGAGACAAGAGGGGTTTGGCAAAACAGGAACAGTTTTTTTAATTACACATAGCGGCCAGGAGTCTATGCCAGTTACGAGCATAGGGTCTGCAGACTGTCTCAACCTACAATCTAATTGAGATGGGTTGATGTATGATTCACTGAATGCCATAATAATCCTTGTTTGGTAAGTGTTTTGCTCAAGCCGGACAGCCCTACACAGGAATTCCATGTCAGGGGCCCGCTTTTAATTAAAGAAGTTCGCCCTAGAAATGCTAAGGGCCACCCTTGGACCACAAATGGAAGCAGGAGTAGACATGTTTGTGCACTGAGTTGGGGGGTTGCTATCGCCAAGTATCTCTTCTCAGGGAAGTCTCGGGACCAATCAGTATTCTCCCCTATGGTGCCCTTTCTGCACATTCTGTCTCGCTCACATTGGATATTGCTAGGCTCGTTGAAAAGGTATAGAGCCATTGGGTTGGTTTTGTATTGAGTCAGATTCACTACTACTCTGTGGGGTTCAACTTTGTGGGATTGGAGTTTGGCTCTACTTCTGCATAGGTATAAGTGATGAAGGCATTTTGCTTTTTTAAGGAATGGACTACCTTTTGGGATATGTAAAGGCTGTCATCACCTACTGCATGTGGTATCAGTAAACAGACGTAGCATGACTTGGTTGAAGTCTGAGAGCCCACTGCGGTCATGCGCTACTGGGTGTTGTGCAAGAGGATACTGTGAAGTGCATGTGGGATGGTAGTGTTTGGTTTGGTATAATTGTAAGTGACATGGGAGAGATCCCTGAACAAGTGCTGTGACAGTTTTGAACAGATTCAATTTGGACATGCAGTTCTTTAGCACTGAACAAGTAAGGCAACACCCAAAACAGACAGAGGGTACATAAAAGTGCAATAATACATAACTTGTTATTGAACATTGCAGGTCTAGGCATGGATCCAGGGAAGGGGCCCGTGGTCCTCTGGTGATTGGGTTTTCCCTTTTAACAGTTTAAACAAAAGTTTGCAGTGTAAGTTTGTAATCTTGATTCGTACACTTTGGGTCCATGCTTGGTTGTTGATGTGGCAGCTGAGAAGTGGTTAACTTGGAGACGTTGTTGTTTCAGAAACATTACCTGTGTACTGTAATCAATAATTTTTCCAGGATTCCTGTACTTCCCTTAGGGGCGTGTTCTCCACACTCCTCTAGTCGCACTTTTAGGGGGGCAACAGATGGTAGCCCCGGTTGCGGTACCTTTTTGATAGTTAAAAATTAAAGGTGGCTTTTTGATAATCAGTTGAATAAACCTCTTTTGCACCTAATGGGGTGCTTAGACTAATGCAATATATTTATGGAGTGGCCTCGTGATCATAGGGATGTATTGCATCAGTTTTTAGTTAGTGTTCCATGGGCACCACCAGCTTTCTCTCCTGATGTGTGCACGGAGGCACCATTGGTGGGCTGCATCTTTCAAAATACACATGCGTAGGACTGTACAAGGAGGGGGCGTGTCACTGTTAAGTGTTGTTGGTATTCCAACGTGCCCCGTGGACACTGGGGATCCCCCTTCTACCAGGCACCACCCTCACCCTCGGAACACATCCTGCTTCCTTTCAGCATATTTTGACCTGCTGTGTCTGGCTTTTGGCTAGAGACTTCTGGCATGCGTGCATGTACAGAAACTATTTTGAAGGAATATGATACGGAGGTCAGACTTCAGAAATTGGAAAAACTTGCTGGGTACATAAGAATGTGAAGAGCTTGAGGCAAGGCCTAAAACCTTCACCAGTCTGCCGAATGATGATGATAAACTGGGATTGCACCAGAAATTCTGGGATGCCTGACTACTCTGATGAATCCCACCCCACCTAATGGCTTGGACTCGATATTATGTGGACGCCTAGCCGTTTATTGCTTCTTGTGCATCTTCTACGAGCTCAGTGCTATCTACAGATACATCAAACAACTCAATGTGAATACCAATGTATGTGAAGAGTTTCACCAAGAGTAAGAAAGTGCATTGTCAGCAAAAACAGTATCTGAATGAAACTGAATTTTGCCGTCAAATACAGTTTGTGAGTGGTAGCAGCACCCTCATATGAAGAATTGAGTCATTTACGGTAAAATACAACATTTATGACAACTTTGATCGACTTTTGTACAAAATACAGTTCACAATAATTAACAGCTCCATAAAATCACATATACTTTACATCAATCACAACAAAAACTGACACAGAAGATGACATTGTAAAAAATTCTTATCCCACTCCTAGTGCATGCTATCCTGAGATGAGGGGAAGTTCTGCATGGTACACAGATCTAAGTGAGCCTGATAGTATGCCACTATTGGTTCCAAGAGATAGTAATAGCAATAGTTTGCATAAAAGAGGAAATAACTGAACAGTGTTAAGAAACCGGTGGCATTGAGAAACCCAGTTATACAAAAAAATAATACTGAGGTGCCAACTCTGCCCATCAGGATAGTTTTACCACAAAAATAGCATACTGGGAGCCGTAAAGGCCTATACAATAAATATTGGCCTTTCCTAGCATGCTATAAAAAAGAAATGACTTCTGGGGGATCACCTCTGAGCTCGCCTTCGACTACTCAGCTAAGACATAAAAAACAGATCATATGCTAGATTCTATCAGTGGCAGGGCACTCAGGTTATCTTTTTATGCTTCTCCCTAGTTTGCCTTACTCTAAATGCTTTACTAAGGTTGTGATGTAGTATATTTCCCTCTGTGATGGCTGTTTCGGGATGGACCTCCACCCCACAGATTCAGTAAAACTTCCAATCAATTGTGGTGTCTGCTCACCTTCCTTGCTGTGCAAATGTGAATCCGTCCGGGTGGGGTCTCCTTACTATTCTTGCAGTCAGGTCTGAGGTACCAATCAGCTCTTACCTGGCTCACCAAAATGTCGCATGAACATGAAATAACTTGAAAAAACAAGAGACATTTGGCAAAATAGGAACAGTTTGTTTAATTAAACATTGCAACTGGAGAACAGCTACAGGCATAGGGTCTGAGGACTGACCAAACTTACAATCTATCTGAGATGGGTTTATATACAATTCATTGAATGCCGTAAACAGTTCCAGTGATCCTTGTTTGGGAAGGCATATGAACCGCTGCCTGTTGAGTCATAAATGTATTCAATTGGGATTCCAGGTGGGCCTCAACCTTGCGTGGACCCAATGTGGCCAGTGGGTAACATTTCCAGATGCCTTATATGGGAAGTGCGTGATCACCACATGTTTTGTGCCCTGATTGGCTGTATGTTCCTAACTTATGAGGCAGCTGACTTAGTGGTGCTTTGGGAGGGCACATACCCCTCTGGCCATTTATGCTTTGTTGGGGCAAATCTCTATGGACCATTGCGGTGTTGCTGCACCTACCTGTGGGATTGATCTGGGATTTCTTGTTTGTGCATTTGTCTGCCGGCTACGTGCCGCACCATCTATGACCTGTTAATCAATGACCTCAGACCTAGATCTGAGAGCCTGCCTGACTACATATTTCTGAGTCAGGTTTGACATGGAGTGCACAACCGGCGAATTTGTTAATAAAGATGCTATTTCATGTTTAATCATAAATGTGTAATTCTTCATATTAACATCAACTTTCTCATTATTAACTGTACCTATATGTTTAAAGATGCGGGGAGTACAGGTGGCCATGCTACAAGAGACACAGCTTACACATTTTAATTGTGTAAAGTGAATGGGGGTGCGCCAGGTTTGGAATTCCAGTCAATCTTGTGGTTCAAAAACCTTTATTTGTACTTATTTGTTTCTCAAATGCACATGCAGCTCAGCCAACGTGGTAGTAGGTGGAACTTCATCAGGGCAGAAAATTAACACATAGAAGACCAAAATAAAAAAACAGACAATGAACTCAAATTATGACGAAAACGACACAGGACATAAAAAACACAGTACTCAATCCTGAACACAACTTAAATATAAAGGCTTGATTCGGCCCCATTTGGGGATCATTTGTATCCCCCAGTTGCACTTAGTCTAAGATAGGCATTAATTGCTGGCCTAGGCCCATCAGTCCTTACATTAAACGACATGTGTAAAACATCAATATGAACAAAGACTTCACAGAAGCAAAAAAGATAATAATTTCATAACAGCACGACAGGACCAAAAGGAAACAAAAGTGAAACACAACATATTAGATGAGACATAACTATCATAAAATAAAGTACATAGAGGATGCCAATTAGGCTCACAGATACCTCCCTGTTTAGATGTGTTCATATCAATAATTAGAAAAACCCCAAAATGTGTTTATAAAAGGGAATATTTTATAGATTTTTGTATACCAAAATGTTAGAACTATTGACAAAAGGTGATATAAAACAGATTAAATAGTCAGAAAAATAGTTGTGAAAAAGGTGATAAAAACCACGCCTGATTTGAAGCAGGCGCAAGATATTGACGCAATGGCATCCTAGAAGTGACGCACTGAAATCTCATAGATTTCACTGCGTCACTTCTACGAGGCTTACTTGCGTCAGAACGCCCCCTCTGCATACATTATACCTGACGAAGTGACGCATCTGCTTAGATGCGTGACTTTGTAAATAGTGCGCAACAGGAGGCATGTTTTACACCGCCGATGTGTCACAAAAAGTGACGCATCAGAAGCGCAAAACGGACGCAAGGCCTCATAAATGAGGCCCCTGGTTGATAGACAGGCCCTCCCAACATTTGGGAGAGGAGCGGCTCTGTTAATAATAGCTGGTGGTATATTTTGGCAAGGGGTGATGTCAAGGAGAAGAAATGATCAGAGTGGTAACCAAAGTACGGAAATCCATTACCTTACATAATAGAGAAGGAAGCAAGGGAAGGCAGGTAGGTAGGGTGGAGTCCTTTGCCCATACAACATGCACATATTAGAACACAGTGTAACCATTATCTTCCACAGAGGTACCACTGTGTTCTATATGTGCATCTTGTGTGGGCAAAGGACTCCCCCTACCTGCCTGCCTTCCCTGTTTTTCCTTCTCTATTATGTAGGGAGATTGGTTTCCGTATGAGAGCGTGTGAGAGCATTTCAGAGACAACAGGGAACAATCACACATGTCTTTAGCTTCACATTGTGCGTGTTATTTTGGATAATTACTTCTATTCCATGTTAGCCAAATTAGGTGAGGTTGAGGTTTTTGTTGGGTTTGAGAAATATGGTGATCATGCAAACCGTCCTCCATGACTGATCCCATGAGTAACCTCATATTTGGGTCAGGTTCCTCAGGGAATTACTTTACCAAAACTTTGAGTTGTGCTGGCAGGTAATAACCTTTCATGTCTGAAGAACTTATTTAAAGAAATGGACTACCTCCTCCCTCAGTTCCCCTGACTATCCCCCCTCCGAATATCAGTCACAGAGTCAGACTGCAGTCTGCAGATCAGACCTTAGCTCTAACTGTTATGTAGTCCCTAGTGGTGAATCATCATATAGCATCCTGTCCCTGATACACCACTTTGTTGCTAAAGCATTTTGTCAAGTGTAGTATGTAAGATGCCTACTAAGGCTAAACTTAGTACTTCCTCATCAAGTCCTGCTTCACTCTCCATATGTTCATGACTTATAGGTCATGCTTGGCACCTTGACGCGATCTCACCATAGAGTTCTCAGCTCTATTGGAAGGTGGGTGTCTATCATTACTACCAATCCACATGCAATTTAAATTGCTTGCTCTGATCATATATTGGCTAATCAGATCAAAATGCAGTCCAACTGTCCAACTAATAGCAAGCATCAAACCTCAGGGTCAGTATCATAGAGGGTTATTGTCAAAAGAGCACCTGGAGCACGCCAGGCAGCATTGGAGCAGGATGAGCCTGAAGAGTGATAACCTGACCATCCAAATGATCAAAATGTTGCCCCTTTGTTCTATCATTATGTGTGTGCCTGGAGAAATACTATGTTCATGGCTGTTTCAGGTATGATCGTACCTTCTGCCTCTTGATATGAAAGTTAGACCTCTGGCCTTCCTGGTCTGAAGTTTTAGCATTTCTTTTCATACCATTGTGTTCTGCACATGGTCATTCATGGCCCTTGCCCAGGTCTTACAGCCACGTAGGTAATCAGCACATGGCTTTTGCCCACATGCCTATCCACTCCCCATTCTGTCAAAACTGAACCCATTCATACCCGAAGGACACTGCAATTGATGCACATAGGTAACACCAGAAGACACAATGTGCTAAGACATTTCATGCCCCTTTTCATCACCAACCCATCATTCCATTCAAACCAACATTCCCATAAACTCAGGGCACACAGACCACATACTCCCCGCAAAGCTACCTAAACAATTAAGCAGCACAAAAAAAAGTGTCATAGCATCCTGTCACTCAGAGCCTATCTCCCCACTCATACTTTGCACCTGACGGACAAGCAGCAGTCACCATCTCTAATGGTAAACATCAGCCAAAGGAGGATTGTGGTACCGGAACAACTACCACATCCAAACAACGCTGTATTAAACCTGCTACATGCCAGTTATATCCTGCACCTTTGGCCCAAGTGCATGGCCCCTTTAACAGTAGATTTTCAACCCATAAAGCCTGCTGAGGTCTTCCATTGGTGTCCTCAACACTCAGTGCCAGCACTGAGAATTTTTTCTTGTAACATCTACGTCTAGCTAAAGAAGGGCTATCTTTCCAGTTGTTTGCTCCTTTCCACCAAAACCACCCTGTCAGAAACCTTACACATTTACCCACACCAAGTGCAGATCCAAGTCAGGGGCGGCTCTAGGCTCATGGCGGCCATGGGCAGGGAGCATTGGTAGGGGGGGCCCGGAAGAGGGGGTCCGGGCGGGGCAGTGGGAGGGGGGCAGGGTGTTTGGAAGTGGACCAGAGCCGGAGGCCGCCAAATTTCTGCGAGGGGCCGCCACGCAAATATTTATCCATCCTCAGAGGATTATTATATTAAGGATATATATTGGCGTGGCGGCCCTGTGCAGGTGCACAGCTTGCACATGCCTAAGGCCGCCCCTGCCCAAGTCCACTTCAGTAATGCAGAATGCTTGTCTCCAGTGAGATCTGGGTTTCTCTTATTGCTTGTAAACAGTGTGTATGATTTCTTCGGTTATTGCTACAGAAGCAACAATCTGTATTTGGTCCACTAATGTGCAATTTGTGGCTAGCTGATTCTCAGACACTCTTGTATATTTGCCTATTTTGGTATTTTGTGTCTATTGCACTTGTTTAGTTTGGGCCATATTGAACCACTTTGATGTTAAACCTCCGTCATGAATACCTCACCTCTCATACCCTGGTCTGCCTGTGCTGTATATTCCCCATTGTCATCATAATTTCCCAATTAGGCAGGTGCCACGTACTCTACTATTTACATTATTTTGCATGCACTGCTGAGCGTTTAGTTTAAAAGGGATGCTGTGCACTTTAGTTTGTGTGCTCTGTATACACGTCTGTTAAATAAAGTAAGAGTGCCTGGATTTTTTGTTTAAACAACTTGTCCTGCTGAGCAATCAATAAAAAGACCTCCATTGTCTGCCAGAGTATTGGGTATTTTGTTTTTGCTTGTACAATGGCTGCTGACTAATTAAAACCAGAACTCCATTGCCCAGCAGACACCAGGGCCACAGGAGGTGGTCCCTGCAACATTGGCAGCTGTTCCTGCTTGTCCCGTGTTGCACTATAAAGTGCAAGGTTTTCTCCCGCAGCACGGAATTCAGCAACACTAACGGGCAGGACTCCATTGCCCAGCAGACACCAGGGCCCCAAGAGGCGGCCCGTGCAACATTGGCAGCTGTTCCTGCTTGTCTCACGTTGACGCTATAAAGCCTGATGTTTTCTCCCACAGCGCAGGATGCGCGCGTGCTATGCCCGGCAAAGCCCGGGTCAAGGACTGGTCACTGTGCGCCCATCCCCGGCTGGACAAGGCTGGGCTGGGCCGGGCCACCCTTCTTGGTTTTTCAGAGGGGCTGCATATTATGAGGTACTTTGTTATGTTTATTGTCTGATATTTCTGCCATGGTTTGAAAGCCACTATTATTTCCTGCTGTTGTTTTGGCCTCAGTAGATGCCAGGTTTGCTGTACCCTGTCCCCCTTTGGTGCACCCCAGTCAGTGTCTGTTAGGTTAGTTTAAGCAAATACGTGGAGCTATAGTTGAACTTTTGGCAAAAACATGATTGCAACACTATAATGGGAAAGAGGAAAGCAGGGGAAGGCACGCCTTTATCTTCTAAAGCTAAAAAGAAGTATTTGCCATTGGCTGCTGGCAACTGTGTACTGGACTGCTTTGACTTTCTTATCACAGAGTGTGTGGCAATTGTAAATCATGCACCACCCCAAAGTGGCAATTCTCCCACAGCTGTGGCCCCCAAGCATATTCCCAAAATGTTTCATAAAGCCAAGAGGGGACATGGATTGTTGTCTGAAGTAACATCATGTGAATCTGAAACTCATTGGGCAGATGATAATGTTGCCGCAATTGAATGCCAACATAGTTTCTCGATTCTTTGTCCTGATATTGATGTAAACTAATGGTCCTGTAGTGATGTTTCTAGAACCCCTACACAGGAATGTTATTTTATGTTCTGTTCTTTGATGGGTGTCATAGGGGAGTTAAGGGATCAGATTGCGTCTCTGATGGAGGTGGTAGTGAGTTTTGAGGCGAAGGAGAAGAAGACGAATAGTGCAATTGCCTCTGGGGATCTGAAGCATGAAAGGTAGATACACATGTGAGTAATAACCAGGGGTTCCCTCATGATAAGTTGTATTTCAAGCCATTGCCTAGGAAAACCCTCGCTACATTTCATAAACATATCGCATCTCCAAATCCCAGGTTTAGCTTCCACCATGTGGAGGTCATATGGTGCCAGGGGGAATGATTTTTCTAGGAGGTCTATGAGAGCTTGTCTAGGGGGGAGACTAAGGCCACCATTACAGATGTGCCACCCCTCTGACAATTTCCAACAGCTCTGTCCTAGTTGGGTGGTGAGAATGGTCGTTACATATCCAACCAACAGGGGAATTCACAGGCACAAATCTTTCTTTCACCAGTCCCCAGGTTGCCTGACCCTGCTAAGGAAGATCATGACCCAGTCATAAACAAAGTTATACACTGGTTTCAGGCTGTTTACCAGTGCCATTACATCATAAGAAGTGATAGTGCGGGTGCTGAAGGATTGTTAAGCCCAATGGTGAAAATGATAGTCGTGATCCAATTTTTCCAATGGCATATAGTGAATGGTCTTATGGCTATGGACGCTTGAACCACTTCCCAGGCCAAAATTCGAATTGAGATCAAATATCAGAATCAGGAAAGGGGTGCTAGAAGTGCTGACAAATAGATATTTTCCTTGACTGGCTTTACCCGCTGCTGTTATTTATGGAATTGATATAGCTGCCCTCCTTGCTCCCTCTTGCCCAAAAAAAGCCTTTGATCACTTACTAGTGAGCCAGTCCCCTGCAGCTAGGTGAAAGTCAACAAGTTCTTATGCTACATGTTTTGGGTCTGATAGGTGTTCACTTATTTTTCATGAGCAGATTGTGCCTGTCTCCCCAACTCTAGATGTAGAGCCAGTGGTTGATGATTACTTTTTATGTGCCCAGCCAACTGTATCCCCATTGAAATTCTTGTCATGGAATGTTGCTGGAATTTCAAAACAGCTCCCCGTTTTGGAATGGGGAAATTGAATTGATTCCCATGATGTTTGTTTCTTTCAAGAGATTTGCTCTATGTCTCCCATCAATAGATAAGGATGTATGTCTGTAAATGTAAATGCAATTTGCAGTGGAAATGGTAGACCCTTGAGAGGGCTACTAATCTGGGTCAAAACTTCTATACAATGCCAAACAGAAGAATATTCATTTCAATCCACCAGATATGATGGCAGTGGCGCTCAAACTATCCTCAGGTATGGTTTTAAACATTTTTAATGTTTATAATAGAGTGAGCCACAGACCAGCCAAGTAGGTGGTTCTTAACACCCTTGAGGCTGCAATCACAGAACAAATGGGGAGGGGATTTTGAAGTCAGCCGGGTATCCCACAACTGGATCTGCCAAAGGTATTCTGGTCCTCTAAAGCTCGTCAGGTATTGGTCCTAACACTCAACTTTGATTTAAGAGCAGCAAGCGGCAGGACACCATCTGATCGTTTAGATAAAATGAACTAGAATAGACCTGAGTATGAGAGCCGGATTGACTATTTTCTGGTAGATGTGAAGCTATGGCCACATCCAATAGGCATGGAACATGTGGATAGACTCAATAGTGACCATCATGCACTAACCCTAGCCTTGACTGACAATTTTAAGCTAACTTTAGCTTTGAAGGGGTCTTGAGATTGGGGGTATCTCTCTGTATCCAGCAACCATAAAAACATTGCAAACATCATCTCTCGCGGAAGTAGTCTCTAGAGTAGTCTCGGAAGTGGAGTTCCTTTCCTCCCTTTCTGACTTTATCAGGTGTGAGGTGTTGGGTTGAGGCACAATTACATTTTTAAACAGATCAGGGAATCACCAGGAAAAATATCATAAGGGGAAGTGAGATTGTCCAAGACGAACCTGCTAACGCGGGATTACTGGTTACTAATTATCTTACCAAATCCCATTTCCTGTCGACTGAATCGTTGGTACCTGTCTTGAGTAAAAGGTAATCTCGCAGTAAACAATCAATTTAAGAACTTACACCACTCTAAATGACCACTGACCAAAATTAAGTTTTAAAGATTTAATATAAAGTCAAAGATAACTGAAGATACAAACTTCTCAAAATGAGATTAAGAAGATAAATCGGTATCACTATAAACATGAACTTTTTGAATAGTCTGAGTCTGAAAAACAGAATAATAAGTACAACTTCTAATAACATGAGCGTTGCCAAAATGAATACAAGTTGCAACCTCAAAGTCATTACAGAAAGAAAAATTAAGGTTAGTCTGTCCCTACACTATTTTAAATGACATCCCTACTTAGCAAGATCTTAACCCTCTAGGTGTCAGCCGTGGTGACTTCCTAAGAAGATCACGCACTTCTCTTTGTCTCTTCTCTGATAATGGGTCTCTCCTGATCAGCCTATCTGCCTACCCATCCGCTTCCTTAGGCTCCCAAAATCATCTGCTCTGCCCTCCTCCCGGGTCACTTTCCCTAATACCAAATCACATTTCCAATAGAAACGCCCCTTGGGACGCCCCTCACGTGGTACATCTTTGCGCGGTAAAACTCCATGATGGTACTCTTGAAGACCCTCGTTATAGTTGACCTTGGTTCCCAGGCTCCTTCTTCCGTGCGCTGATACCCCCTGAAATTCCTGGAAACTCCTACAGGCCTGCGCAAGGCGCCACTGAACAAAGTCCCTTTCATTCGAGCTGATTAGGACCCTCGCACCTGCATACAGCTCGTCCTGCAGTGGGCCTCAAATTCCAGACTTCACCATATCTTAGGCCATAAAACACTCTCAGAGCTCCATACTGGACACCTCACGACCTCTCCTCTAACGAGCACATGACGATTTAAACTACATGACATTATCTGTTCTGGCCTACTTGATTTACATGCAGCAGGTTCCTGCACTCTTAAAACGTTAACTTGATTTAAACAGCAAACATTCTTAACTAGCATACGTTTCTAAAATAACACATCTATAAAGCATATACTTTTAACCCTAAGTTCAATAGTACATTTTGAAAGAACCATGTCAACTTTATCTCACATTATTTTAGCAGCACGTTCAGGTTTGCTGTGAATTGCCCTAAGGCCTACACAAAATACTGGAATCCAAAATTACATTTAATTCGGACATGACTCTTTTAACATGAGAGAACCATGAGGTTTTCACATATACTCCAACATTTCTACATTTAATCTCACACCGTTATAATTATGGTTACTCTACTTAACATTCTATACATTTCGCTATTGAATATAAAACACTCGTGTGCAAAACATGTTTAAACTAACTACGTGCTTGTAAATATGGCGTACTTATACATTTTTTCAAACTTGTGCTCTCTCAGTCCCCCCTTTGATGACCTTTAGGGGTCATCATTACCATGACACTAAAATGTAGAACCTTTTAAAGTGAAGACAGGACAGTACCACTTCTTTTCATACTCTCTAATGCTTTCAGACTTTTATATTGAGTGTCCTGCATCGCTGTCAACTCTTCTTCCTGTTTCTTCATAGCTCTCTGTAACCTATTTGCTCTATAACATTGATACAAACGCACCAATCCCCACAAAGTGATTACACAAATCACAATTATGATGATGGGTTTCAGTATGTACCAAACGATACCCTTTCCTAAGTTGGCAAACCAACTTCCAACTTTACCCATTCCATGACCTACTTTTTCCCACACATTTACCTTTGCCAGGTCCTCGATTTCGTAGTGTATGGCAGTGATGTTTTGTATATACTTCTCTAGAGGCTTTGAATTGTCTGGAATGTAAGTACAGCATTCCTGTACCTTCAAGGCCCTACAGACTCCTCCCTCTTTTGCTAACAGAACATCTAAAGCAAGTCGGTTCTGAAGAACCATTGCCCTAATCGATTGCATCTCACCTTCTATCAGCATCAATGATCTTGCAGTACTAGCAGACAGTCTATCTACGACTGTAGCTAACCTCCTGATCTTAATGTCATTCATTATCAATCCTAAGAAAGGGAATGCAGCACCTATTACATCTCCAACTACTTCTGCTGCACCCAGCCCTCGCTTCCATCTAGTTGATATTTCTTTCTTAGGCGTGTCTAAATTCTCAACATGATATATTTTAGGGAAGACAACAGCCAGATAGCATGATCCGTACCAATTATCTGGTAACTTCACATAGGCATATCTTCCACATACAAAATATACATTTGGTATTGCTTGCATCCCTTTCATGAAGTTCTTAGAGTAGTACTCCAATTGAAAGGCATGTTCACAATTTACTTGTCCTACATAAACGTTTTCATAATAGGAGTAACTCCTGTGAATGCACAGTTTCCCCCGTTTCTCCTTATCCAAAGCAATTGGACCAATACTACCTTTTCGTTGTTGTGCCCTTTCCTCCTTGGTCCAATCTGTTTCCCCTTGTCCCGATGCCTTCAATATCTTCTGCCTCCTGTATCTAGTATCTACCTGAGCTATAAACTTTTTCTCAACTTCTGATATTTGACAAGTCAGATTGTTGATTCGAGCATGTGAAGTATCTAACGTTCTCCATGGAATAAACCATTTGTGTAACCTGTCTTCGCTTTTGTAGTAGTCCCATTTGTTCAAATGCTTGAAATTCGGAACCTCTGGCAATGTCGAGTCGAAATTCGAGAAGTAATACTCAAATCCGTCTCGTCCATAAAACATACTTAACAATAAACTGCACGTTATCCCATATGTCAACGGGAGATGATGGTATTTGATACCCTCCTCCACCGAAATTGGTAATTGCATAGAGACATAGCAATCCTTTACCTCCATGGCATCAACATATTCATAAAGCAACTTGGCATAAGCATTTGACTTGTAATTCCCCTGTGACTCATCCATGTGTAACCTTTTTACTTCTGCATCTAACAACGCTTTGTCTTTCTCATTGATGTTTCCCTTCTCCTTAATAATGGTAGTTCTCGGTGTTGACACTCCCTTATCCTCCTTAACGGTGGTTCCATCCCCTTCGTGTCCCGCTAGGAATGAAACAGTTACCACTAAAATTATAAGAGAAACCACTACTCCTAAAAATGTAACAGCTATACATTTTGCCCTGCGGTTCGGGTTGCCAGCCTCCATGTTCTCAAACAGTGTAGTTTTCGACTATCTTCCAGCATTCACTTCCTCTTCTTTTCAAACAAAGTCTTTCTCTCTTGCAATGTCTTTCTTGGAACACTTGGAAGCTTGACAATTTATTTCCGCAAAACAATTCAAAGTCCAGTAGAAAATAGACAACCCTAGCCCTTCTCCATCCACTAAAATGAAACCCCTATCACTTTTCTTCTTCCACTCGGCGCTAGGTTATCTTGCAACAATTTTACAATTTCTTTTCAAAAGTCTTGTTTTCATCTAAAGTTAGGTATGACTCAAGGAGTGACACTACTTCTTCATAAATGTCCATCCGAAGTATCATTCCCTCAGGTTCTGGACAGTTCGTACCACAACATGGAAAGTCAACCTTTTCTAGGATTATTCTCCTTATTTCGCTCAAGACAAGTGGACGGACGAAATTGAGAGTTAGCGTTTTTTCAATTTCCAATCCTGGTACTATCAGTTCTATATCCACAATTACAAAGGGGTTCGTTCTAATCAAGATCACTTTCTTCACCTTTCCAGATCTGCACCCCCTTGAAGACATTCGCAATATGATATTAGTCCACAACAATAAGTGCTCCTAACATTTCTACTACTCGCTCAAGCATTTCCAAACGAAGAAGAGTTCCCTCCAATATTGGATATCGTGAACAGCAAACTGGAAACTCAACTGTTTCTAAAATCAACTTTCTTATTCCACTCAGGAGAGCAGGATGAACGATGTTGAGTGTCAGCAACCTTTCGGTCTCCGCTCCTGGCAGTAGAAACTTTATTTGCACTGTGATGATCGGGTCAGTTCTGATCAGTTCCACTTCCCTGATCCTCCCTGTTCTGTGTCTCCCAGACATCTGCAACAAGGTAGGTCCAGTCGGGAGTAGAGTATCTTCTGCTAGGCACTCGCACCCTACTTGATCTTCTAAGACCCTCCTCGGCTTGATCCTGGATATCTTCTTCTGGATCTGAGTCTTCGGATATAGGAGTAAGCGTTTCTTCCTGGGCCGACCTCAAACTTAGCCTTCTTCTCCTTGTTGGCCAAGTGGCCGCTCCAAGCCTTATTCTCCTATTCCTTGTCCTCCCACTTGGTTCTTGATCGCTCCGATACGGATCTGAGTCTGAGTCGTATTCACTTCTGCTCTCTCCTTCAGTTGCGTCTTCTGTCTCACTGCCGTCCTGCCTTCGCTCTTCTTCTGAATCCGATGCGTTCCCAACTTCTTCCAACACCTCCTCAGCTGCCTCAATCCCTTCTTGCGACTCTTCTTCCACTTCCGGGCTTTCGTCTGGGATGGGAGCTGTTCCTTCTAGAGGTGCTGGAACTCTTCTAGTATGGGATGCATGGATCCAATTTGGCAGCCCCCCGCACTTCACCGCGGTGTTCGTGATCAGGATTACCTGAAAGGGCCCACGCCAGCGAACATCTAGGCAGTTCTTCCGGACGTGCTTTTTAACCAAGACCCAGTCCCCTGGGTTCAGGTCATGACACAGGTTCCTCGCTGCTGGAACTTCAGCCGCATGCACCTGAAGGGACACAGAATGGATGGCGTCAGACAGTCCTTTACAATAATCCAAGATCAGATCATCTGTAATATTCAATAGAGCAGTAGTTGGAACTGTAGGAAGTCTCATGGCCCTCCCCATCAGGATCTCGTGGGGAGAGAGACCTGTCCTCCTATCAGGTGTGCTGCGCATGCTCATGAGCACCAATGGAAGAGCATCTGGCCAACTCAAGGATGTGGATGCCACTACTTTAGCCAATCTATTCTTCAAAGTGCCATTCACTTGTTCCACAATTCCTGAAGCTTCTGGTCGATAACTACAATGCAGCTTTTGATCGATATTCAGTGTGGAGCACAACATCTTCACTATTTCGCTGTTAAAATGTTTTCCTCTGTCCGATTCCAAAGAGGCAGGCACCCCGAAGCGCGGTATCAACTCCCTGAGCAACAATTTAGCCACTGTGAGTGTATCGCACCTACGTGTAGGGTACGCTTCAACCCATCTGGAAAATACGCATACAATCACCAACACATACCGAAGGCGATTGACTCTTGGCATTTCAATGAAATCTAGTTGCATTCTATTGAAAGGCCCCCCCGACCTCCCAATGTGACTCAGTGTGACTGGGGTTCGTTTGCCTACGTTCAGTTGTTGGCAAGTAACACATCGCTTACATACTGATTCTGCTGCTATTCTAAATTTAGGGCAATACCAAGTCTGCCTAAAAACTCTCATCATAGCATCCCTTCCTAGATGTACTGGACCATGTATTTCTCTCGCCATGGGATTAGCTAATTCTTCAGGTAACACAGCTCTCCCATCTGCTGAAACCCAAAAATCCATTTCACTTCGCACACAGCCTGCTATTTCCCATGCCTTTTTCTCTGTTTCAGGTGCGTTCTCCTGCATTATCCTTAAACCCTCCCAAGTGTCTACAGTTTCTAACATCATACTTAATTCAGTCTTTTCTTCTGCACCTTCTATTTCCACCTTTGAGAAAGAATAACTTTGTTCCGCACAATAGCGTGCGACTTCATCAGCATATCTATTACCTTGTGACACAAAATCTGTATTCTTAGTATGAGCTACACACTTCACTACTGCAATGTCAACAGGACCTTGTAATGCTTCTATCAGCAATCGCACAAATTCTCCATTTCGAATGGGCGAACCAGAGGAGGTCATGTAACCCCTCTGAGACCACAACTGCCCGAAATCATGAACCACACCGAAACCATATTGGCTGTCCGTGTAGATGGTGACTCTCTTTCCATTTCCTGCTATGCAGGCACGAGTTAGGGCAATAATCTCTGCTACCTGTGCGGAATGTACTCCTTCCAGGCAAGCGGCTTCCACAACTCCAGTAATGGTACAAACAGCATAAGCTGCTCTCAACCGACCAGTATCGTCTCTTAAACATGAGCCATCAACAAAGTAAATTTCATCGGGGTCAGACAATGGCTCATCCACTATATCTGGTCTGGGTTTCGTGCATAGTTCAGTCACATCAAGGCAATCGTGGTCTTCACATCCTTCGCCTTCTATTACCGAAGGTAATGGCATCAAAGTAGCAGGATTCAAGACAGAGCATCTCCTGAGAGTCACGTTTTCTGCGGCAAGTATAACTTGCTCATAACGCGTGAGCCTACTATTGGTCAGATGCTGCGTCTTCGTCCTGGTCATTAGCAATTCAACTGAATGTGGTACATACACCACCACTGGATGTCCCATTACAATACTTTCGCTCCTTTCAATGCTGACACCCGTTGCAGCAACGGATTTGAGACATCCGGGCAACGCTGCGGCTACTGGATCTAATGTAGCCGAAAAATATGCAACTGGTCTACGGGCATTACCGTGGGTCTGTGCCAAGACTGACAAAGCACATCCCTCTCTCTCACAGCAATAGAGTGAAAATGACTTTTCATAATCTGGCATTCCCAGAGCCGGAGCACGACATAAATCGTCTCTCAGCTGTAAAAACGCCACCAAACATTCTTCATCCCATGGTACCGGATCACTCACCTCCTTGTGCGTCAGTTTCTGTAAGGGCTTTGCTTTCAGTGAAAAGTTAACTATCCACTGTCGGCAGTAACCCACCATTCCTAAGAACATTCTAACTTCTCTCTGTGTTGTAGGCGCATTCATTTTCATTATCGCCTCAATCCTCTCTGGGGACACCTTACGTTTCCCTTTTTCTAACCTGTGCCCTAGATACTGTACTTCTGTCAGACAATACTGTAACTTGCTCGGAGATACCTTATGTCCATTTTCAGCTAAATGATTCAGTAAGGCAATTGAATCTACTTTACAAGCTTCCTCTGTTTCTGACGCAACAAGTAGGTCATCTATGTACTGTACCAGAACCGAGTTCTGTGGCAGTACTAGATTCTCAAGATTCTTTTTCAACAACTGATTAAAGATGGATGGGCTGTCTGTGAATCCTTGTGGGATTCGACACCATGTTAAAACGTGATCTTCCATTTTAAACGCAAAAAGGTACCTGCTCTCTTCATCCAATGGGATTGAAAAGAAAGCCTGACAAAGATCTATCACTGTGAACCATTCTGCTTGACATGGTATTTGAAACAATATTACTGATGGATTCGGTACCACGGGACAACATGAAACGACTATGTTGTTAATTTTTCGTAAATCCTGAACTATCCTAAACTTCCCGCTAGGTTTCTGCAAACCCATAATCGGGGAGTTACAAGGACTACCCACAATTTCTTTCAGTATTCCCTGTTGTATCATTGACTCGATCACAGGTTTTATTCCCGCAATCGTTTCCTGAGACAATTTGTATTGAGGCGTTCTTGGAAACTCAACATTTGGTTTTACCAGAATTTTTACCGGTTCTACCCCTTTAATCAATCCTATATCTTCTCCTGTGAAATCCCACACCTCTGACGCCACTGCATCTCTTAAGTCTTGTGGAAGATCTTCTACAGTCAGAGTAGGATATAGTTCTACACAGAATTTTGAATTGGCCACCTTAAAGGTAGCATCATCGTCGGTAGTCTGTACCTCCACTCCTTGTGGGGTGCAGTATATGGTGCAGTTCAATTTGCACAACAAATCCCTTCCTAACAGACATACCGGACTCGAGTCACAAACCACAAACTGATGTTCGTTCATATGGTTTCCAATTTTCACAGACACTGGTTCGGTCAAAGGACTTGTCATTCTCTTATTTGCGACTCCTACCACCTGAATTGTTTCCCCTGACATCGGCAAGTCTGGAACCACCGCTGATCTCAGAGTCGAACGAGTAGCCCCAGTATCCACTAAGAACGTAGTGGGACACCCTGCCACTTCTGCCTCAACAAATGGCCCTCTTTGATCCACTTCTAGGACTGCCCCGAGGGTACAATCCTCTTCACTGCTCACCCGTTGTCCTGTCAATGGATCAATGTAATAACATTTTTCTTCCTCAATAAACAGAGGCATTTGTTTAAAGACCTTTCCTCCAGCTGTTATCTTCGGTGGCTGTGGGAATTGGGCCCGTGGAGCCGAAGTCCCCCCTTTGGCCACCTTACTGCTTGGGACTGTCACTTTTTGCACTGGGTCTTCTTGGACCTGCTCTTCTACTTCTAGCTCTCCGTTTTCAGGGTTAAAGGGACACTCGCGTCGCCAATGCCCCACCTGATGACACAGATGACACTTTGTCGTTTTCTTTAAAGTGGCAAAGTCTATCCTAGGTCTCTGCCCTTCTTCATTATCTTTGCTCTGACCATTTGGTTTTCGTCCCATCCCCTGCTTCTGCTGGCCACCCTTCCCAGCGGACTGCATTTGCACCACCATCAATTTCTCCTTTAGATTCTTGGCTTTAGAATCTATCTCGTCACTGCAGTACCTCGCATATCGTAAAATCTCATCTAGTGGTTTGTTCTGCCAACAGATTAAATGTTGCTGTATCATCAAACAAATATCAGGTCTCAACCCCAAGACAAACTTTGACACGAACTGCCCTATGTCTTTGGGATCCATTACATCTAGTCCACTGTATTGCTTGAATGTTTTCAACAATCTTTCATAAAACTCGTGAACTGTCTCCTTGGGTTCCTGCCTTGTTCGATCTATCTTTACCCAATCTATATCCTGTGGTGGTACCTTATCTTTCAGCCATGCTATTACCCTTTCATACTTTCGCATGACAATCTCAGATGGTCCATTTGTTCGAGCATCCCTCAATGGTTCAGCATTTGGCCATTCGACACTAGTCTTACAAGGGGTCCATAGATCAGATGGGACCACGATGTCAAACAACGTGTTCAAATCTATCCACAGTACTTTCGAGATTTTAACGAACCTCTCTACCTGCTTATACCATTCGACTGGATTGTCCCGCAACTTCGGAAATGAGTTGGTAAATGCGGCTAAGTCTCCTCTACTCCAGGGCACATGTACATAATTTCCATTTGATATTTCTCGCAAAGGGAATGCCTCCATCTGCATTACCCTTCCCTCAGGGGTCATCACATTTGTACTTCGCCTAACTGTGCCCTTTTTCGACCACCTTTCTTCCCATTTATCCAGTTCTCTCCACACTCTTATCCCTGTTACCAACTCTCTTATGTGTGTTTTTAATCCAGTAGTTCTCTTCTCATCTAGATCTTGGTCTGCGTACTGTAATCTGTGGTTGCTCTGCAATGCCCTTGTCCTAGACAAATCCACGGCATACTTGTCTGCCAAATCAGTCAGTTTTTCATGAAACGCTCTAGCTTTCCTAGTAATATCCTTTGCCATGAACAATAACTCATCCTGTTCATACAATTCTATCCTTTCCAAAGGCAATGTTCCATCTATTATCTCATCAACATCTGATTTTAAACTGGTAACATCAAGCCTTTTTGCCTTAATTTCAGCTTTCAAGACACTCAATTTAGCTCCTCCATCCGCATCTCTCCCATCCCAGCTCCGAGATCTACGTTTAGGTATTGGTGAATTATAGGGAGTCCTCCCCTGTTCCCATCTCTCTAAGTCCCATGCCTTTCCATCTTCTCGGGGTGGGTGGTGAAACACTCCTTCATGCCTCCCAGCCTCTCTCTCTCCATCCTGGCTAGTTTCACGGGATAGAGGGTAAGAGGTTCTATTACTCCCTCTTTCTTCCCTACTTCCCTGTGATTCCTGATTATTCGAGGCGTGGCGGGACCTATCGCTGTTCTCCTTTCTCCAATGTTGAACGTCTTCCCCAAGTGTATGATGAAGGCACCTAAACCTATTCTGAAAAGCCCGTACCGCCTCATCTCCTCCGTTCCCCCAGAGACGGGACATTTCCTCACATTCTACAATCTTAGTATTTTGTTCCGGCTGTTCTCTCTGATTTGTAGGACATGCATCCCCTCTATTCTCTTGACTTTGGCCTTCCCGGCTCTGACTACTCTCGCTGGCCCCACAATGAGATACTGTCCCGTTTCCCCTGCTTTCCCACTCTGGTTCCGTTCTTGTCCTGTTACTCGGAGATACTATGGACCCGTCCCATTCCCTCAAATCAGCTCTTAACTCTGAAAAAGATCTTGGCCGCGGTCCCCTTAGATCCATTGGTCCTCTCGGACCTCCCTGTTCTGAATTGGGACCGACAGTTGTGTCTAATGGGGTGTTCCACGTTACCGAACCTGGTAATTGTTTCCATGCATTCGTCACATTATTCCTCCTTTCCATCTCAATCCTTTCCCTATCCAATTGCCTTTGTTGTTCCCCTCTATCTCTCTCAGAATTATAGATCGAAACTATGGGTCCTATGGTAACAGGCACTTGAAGAGCGTCTGGCAATCCCACAGACTCAACCCTTTCTGTGGTTGGCGTTTTCTGCACCACAAACCTTCCCACTACACTCTGTACAGTGTTGTTTGGAGGTGTTTCTCCGCCTTTGTTAGGTGTCCATTCCGATATAGGGAGTGGCGTATATCCCTCTATCTCATTCCCATCTTCCCTTGCGAGCCCTCTATCTTCTATCAATCCCACTCTCGGAGGTGGTCTATCCATTAACAATCTGTTTATCAGATTGTCCTCCGACTCGCTTTCCTCGTCTTCTTCCATGAGGTTTCCTCCTCCTGACACCTCCCTCATCGGATACATCTTCTCCACCTCAATAGTCTGTACCCTCCAACGCTTTTCCTCCTCATCCCATTTGGAATCTCGCACTGCCCTTACCGATCGCGTCAGCCTTTGTTGACGCCTGTTCAAATTTCGGTCGTGTGCAGCCTTAATCCATGCATTAAGAGCCTCAAACTGTGTTGGTCTAGGTGAGGGTTTCGATGAGGACATGGTTGCTTTTAGCCGATGTAACACCTCTAACTTAAACGTTCCATACTTCGGGAACTGCATTTCCTCATTTCCTTCCGTAAGCTTATTCCAAGCCCCAATCCACAATATCGTATGCAGCCCCACATTCGTTGCCATATAATGAGCTGGCGTACCCTCTGGGGGAGCCTCTTCCCCGTAATAATGTTCACTTCGTTTACGTTTAAAAATCCCTTTCAAACACTTAAAACACTTCATGATTTCTCTTTTCTCCGCGTTTGTTTACTTCCTGATGATATTCCACCAATCTCAGCGCCGTTCTCACTAACTGGCCTATCCGTACGCGACTTTCCTCCGACGTCACGCTAGCCGCCCAACCAGAGCGCGGCTCTAGCTAACGTCACACCAACCGCTCAATCCGAGCGCGGCTCTAGCCGACGTCACCCGTCCCCCTTCGCAGCAGTTCCCCTCCTTTCTCAGCTCGTCTCCTCGGTCATGCACGCATCCCATTCATACTCTGAAAAATGATTACTTCCGTCCAAGCGATCACCTTTCTTTGACTGTACGCCCACAGTCTTTCTGTAGTTGTCACCTTAACTTGGCAAGATGTCTTTCCGTTTACTTCCAGACAATCGCCTTCTCCGATAGGTTACTCACACGCAGTAACTTTCGACCAGCGTCCGTTACTCATACACTCACTCTTACACTCCCCCTATCTTGGATCCACGGCGGTCAATGGTACCTCGTGACCTCCGTACTATGGTCGACAACTACCCTGGATGTTCGATACACCCAAAACCACTTAAGCTCTGGCCTGAACTTAAGATTTCACCAGTTCACCCGTTTACCAGGTTACCAGTTTACCAGGTTGCGCGCGCTCACAACCTTCTCTCATTCACACTACAGGCATTCAACTCCGCAAGACATTACAATACAAATACAACACAAAACACCGCAATCTGTTCACGCATGACCCTTTTTATACTCACTCTCCGATACTGCTGCTTTTCTCGCACCGTCTGCACCTTTCGGCACACGATTCTTCCGCTGCTCGTCTCTCGGCGTCTCGGGCCTTGGGGTAAACTAACCTCTCTAGATTACCTTCCTCAAGAAGATAACCATCCTCACTCTGCTACCAACTGCTAACGCGGGATTACTGGTTACTAATTATCTTACCAAATCCCATTTCCTGTCGACTGAATCGTTGGTACCTGTCTTGAGTAAAAGGTAATCTCGCAGTAAACAATCAATTTAAGAACTTACACCACTCTAAATGACCACTGACCAAAATTAAGTTTTAAAGATTTAATATAAAGTCAAAGATAACTGAAGATACAAACTTCTCAAAATGAGATTAAGAAGATAAATCGGTATCACTATAAACATGAACTTTTTGAATAGTCTGAGTCTGAAAAACAGAATAATAAGTACAACTTCTAATAACATGAGCGTTGCCAAAATGAATACAAGTTGCAACCTCAAAGTCATTACAGAAAGAAAAATTAAGGTTAGTCTGTCCCTACACTATTTTAAATGACATCCCTACTTAGCAAGATCTTAACCCTCTAGGTGTCAGCCGTGGTGACTTCCTAAGAAGATCACGCACTTCTCTTTGTCTCTTCTCTGATAATGGGTCTCTCCTGATCAGCCTATCTGCCTACCCATCCGCTTCCTTAGGCTCCCAAAATCATCTGCTCTGCCCTCCTCCCGGGTCACTTTCCCTAATACCAAATCACATTTCCAATAGAAACGCCCCTTGGGACGCCCCTCACGTGGTACATCTTTGCGCGGTAAAACTCCATGATGGTACTCTTGAAGACCCTCGTTATAGTTGACCTTGGTTCCCAGGCTCCTTCTTCCGTGCGCTGATACCCCCTGAAATTCCTGGAAACTCCTACAGGCCTGCGCAAGGCGCCACTGAACAAAGTCCCTTTCATTCGAGCTGATTAGGACCCTCGCACCTGCATACAGCTCGTCCTGCAGTGGGCCTCAAATTCCAGACTTCACCATATCTTAGGCCATAAAACACTCTCAGAGCTCCATACTGGACACCTCACGACCTCTCCTCTAACGAGCACATGACGATTTAAACTACATGACATTATCTGTTCTGGCCTACTTGATTTACATGCAGCAGGTTCCTGCACTCTTAAAACGTTAACTTGATTTAAACAGCAAACATTCTTAACTAGCATACGTTTCTAAAATAACACATCTATAAAGCATATACTTTTAACCCTAAGTTCAATAGTACATTTTGAAAGAACCATGTCAACTTTATCTCACATTATTTTAGCAGCACGTTCAGGTTTGCTGTGAATTGCCCTAAGGCCTACACAAAATACTGGAATCCAAAATTACATTTAATTCGGACATGACTCTTTTAACATGAGAGAACCATGAGGTTTTCACATATACTCCAACATTTCTACATTTAATCTCACACCGTTATAATTATGGTTACTCTACTTAACATTCTATACATTTCGCTATTGAATATAAAACACTCGTGTGCAAAACATGTTTAAACTAACTACGTGCTTGTAAATATGGCGTACTTATACATTTTTTCAAACTTGTGCTCTCTCAAACCCATGGTACAATTGTTCCTGTAGGTCAGCAAAAAGTAAGCTTTTAGTTGCAGTGAAATCTGATATATGTCATAGTATAATTAGTAGTAGGGCCAGGTATAGGTATTCTTTGTCTAGGGCAAAAAAGGAGTGGGAGGATAAACTGTGGCTAACTCTTCATGAAGCCATGATCTCAAAGGATAGCCATACCTTTTGGCGCCTGCCTTCCACATGTACAACTGGTATACAAACCTCATGAATCTTTGTGTCCAACCAGATGACTGGGTTAGTCATTTTAGTAAGTTTTACTCCAACAGTAGAGCAATAGACTAGACAAGGCAGGGTCTCCAGCAGGCCCTGTCAAGATTTGAGCTGTTTTGCCGCGAGCATGAGCTGGAGGTTAACGTGTCCAAAACAAAGTTTATGGTGCTGAGAGGACCAACCCCAATTGCTGCCAGGGTTACAATGGGTAGTACCACCCTTGAGCAGACTACTCTATTCACATACTTAGGTGTCACTTTTAGTGAAAACCTTAGTTGGAAACCGCAAGTCGAGCTCCTGGCACTAAAACATGCGCAAATAGGAGGAGCCCTCCTCAAAGAACATAAAAGTTCTTACACCCGGCCAATGTCCCCACTCATGAAAATCTATGGCACAAAAATTTTGCCCTCTGTTCTGTATGGAGCAGAGCTCTGGGGCTTCAGTAATCTGGATCCCCTAAAGGTAGCCCAAAACAAATTTCTCAGGGCGGCGATTGGATTTCCGAAATCCACTCCGCGCATCCCGCTCCTGTACGACTTAGGGTGTCAACCAGTGGAAGACCTAGCGAGATTCAGACCCCTGGCATTTTCGCGGCGTCTGTGGACCACACCAGAGCTACAGCTTTATGCCAAAGCATGTCTAGAGGTAAGGGATTCCCTGGGTTCTGACAATATAGGATGGTTCAAAGGGGTAAGATCTACTCTGTGTGCCATGGGGCTTGGTGAACTATGGCATAACCCTGACTCGGCCACCTTTCCTCCCAAAAAAGAGCTAAGAAATCTATACTGGGATTGGGTTGTTGGTAAAAGACATTCGGAAATGACAGGAAGTCCCCTTACAACGACATTTGTTCTTTTGAAGGATGTCTCTTCCCTTGAAAAGTACTGGGATGTCATCACCAAGCCCCTGGATCGCAAACTATTCCATCAATTGAGAGTTGGCTCGCTACCACTGAGGTGCCTAACTACATCATGGGGTAAGGTGGGCCAGAGCACTGCCCACTGTGTATCAGGCAAGGTGAAAGTGTGTGTCATTTTCTCTTGGTATCCCCCCTGTATGTTGCCCCTAGAAAAAAGTGGCTACGCCCATTATGTAGAAGTCTGGGCACTCGTTCAGCATCTACAGCCTGTAGAATTCTAAAATCTGATCTATCGCCCTTGATAGTAATAGGGGTTGCAAAATACCTTGGTTGGGCTTGAATTCTACGCTTGAGGTTGATTAACTCGCATTACGGTCCCAGTTAAATAATCTACAAGGTCCGAGTCAGACTGTGTTATCCTGTAATAACTGTTTTTTATTATGTTTAACTTTTTAATCTGCAAATGAAGTCGTGTATAAATGATTTAATTCTGTCTTAGTTCATATTTTTAACTTCATACTAAATTATTTTTTTAACAACTATGCTTGCACTTTGGAAATTGAGACATAATGTTGGATGTGTAGCATGTCTTTTAAGATGAATAATCGAATAAAGACTTCTTTTGACTTGACTTGACTTGACTTGACTTGCAATAGACTAGGATGATAAACTGAGTCAATGTGTTTCAACTCAGGAAGACATCAATACTCTTGTTTTGACCTTAACTGAGACCGCAATGCCATCAATTCATGTACCCATGCCCGTGCCCCAGGTCAGGGCAGGATTCCAAACAAACTATTTCAAGCCAACACAGAGGTCAGGGACCATATATAATCATTCTATTGAATGCTATATTGTTGGATATCGAGATTCCATCATTGTGGAGATCGCTGAGATCCTGCCGATATATAAGAAGGGGGACCGGGCGAACCCGGCAAATTATTGCCCGATTAGTCTGATTGATTTGCTGCAAAAAATATTTTCTAAACAAGTACTGATTCACCATCAGAAATGGATTGCTGAGGATGGTATTTTATCTGACCTCCAGGTAGGTTTTAGAACAAGTATCAGTACCTTGGATCAGGTCCTCTGTTCTTGTGTATAAATTGGCGTGAAGTATCACTCAACGGGGGATAACTGTATGTTGCTTTTGTAGATCCATGTACAACTTTTGATCATGTTCCCCGAGCGCATATGTGGAATGAATGGGAAAACCTGTGTATTTCCCACTCTATATTGAATAGTCTGGTGAGACTACATGTGGCTAAGAAGGCACAGGATCAATGGGGAATAGATAGACAGCTTGCAGATCCCTTCAGGGTGGTACAAGGTGTCAGACGTCTTTGTTTTAGCCCCCATTTTTTCTCTCTGTATATAAATGGGGTGATTTACCATCTTAGTAAAGAGGGGTGTGATGGGGAAGGACGGATCTTGCCCTCCTTTTCGCCAATGATATTTAATCGATTTCTAGGAAACCCAAGGGATTGCAACAGCTCTTGGACAATTTTTCATCATTCTGTGCAGAAAGGGGCCTTGAGCTACAAGGTACCAAAGCAAATTGCATGCTTTTTTCCTGGGCTAGTCATTTCTGTTGCAGCAGACAGATACAGGTTGGAAATAAGTGTATCGATTGTGTGCACACCTTTGATTACTTAGGTGTACGCATGACATCTAATATAAGTTGGGCCCCACAGATCAAAGAGGCCCAGGCAATGACTCTCCAACAGTCAACAAACCTTGTGAAAATTCACCGCACAACTTCCTCCAGGAGAGTCGCTCCTGTTCTGGAGATATATAATGTTAAAGTCATTCGGTCCATGTTGTATGGTGCTGAAATATGGGGCTCATTAAACATTAATGGCCTTGCCACAGCAGAGAATAGGTTTATGAGGTCCATTCTTTCACTTCCAATGAGTACGCCTCTTGTATCCTCATACCTAGACTTTGCCCAAAGGAAGATTCTGCACCAAATTGAATGCAGAATGTTATTATTTTGGTATCATTTGCGGTCGGCTGTTGAACTAGAATCTTATCATGAAGGTGTCACAAACCTTATGACACACCCGGGTGTAGCTAAAATTGCCTGGTTTTGTGGTATTAAAACTATTTTACAGAGGTTGAGCCTAGATACTTATTGGTCCTCCCCTGAGCAACTGTGCCAGCTAGCTAGCGCCAAGATCAAAAACCTTTATTGGTAGGTTGCAGCCATGGACATTGTGACCAAGAGTACAGGCAGTCTTACACTATTGTTTATCAATGTCAAATCGTATATGAGTTGTGAGGTAAACATTGATGAAATTGAACCTGCTCTGGTGTGTAAATTATATCTGCAGTTCGGATATGGTATCCTCCCGCCCAAATCTTTTACTTCTAATTGATTTGCAGACAGTGAGTGTGATGATGATCAATGTCCTGCATTTGGAGGTGGGAAAAGAATCATTGGAACACATATTGCTCTTCTGCCCCCAGTACAGTAGTCTTCGGGCAAAGTTGATTGTTCCACTTTGCATCATTGTAGGTACAAGGAGTTGCCAGGTTGCTTTTAGAGTCTTGAGTGCTAGCACACACAGGCCTCATGTGTTTGGTGTGGCAAAATATCTTGTGGTAATCTGGATAAGGTGTTCCGAGTGTCAATAAAACATGAAGCCATCCACTGAGTAAATAAAGTAGGGAAGCGACCAGTGGAATCCCTTGTAAACTGTAAATGTGTTCTTCCCCTACAATGGTCCATTCAGTTTTAACATTTTATCTTCTTTCTATGGACTGCTTTTATCTGCTTTATATTTGTGTACTGGTTTATAATATTCTTACTCTGTTGATCTGTGTGATTGAAATAAAGTATTTTGACGAACAGACTGACTAAATTATACATTGATGAGCAATTAAAGACCTCCATTTCCATTTCCTGCTGCCCTTGTTTCCTGCCAGAGTGTCTGGTAATTTTGTTTTCTGTCTTCTGATTGACAAGTTGCACTCTCCACTTGCAAGCTATAAATACCACATTCAAAGTGTGGCTACTTGCTTGGCTTTCTAAGTTCCTCTTTAGAGAAAGCAGTAGGTTTCCGAGCCCAGCTGCCTGTGACAAGAGCAACTCAGACACTGTTGCCTGGAAGATTGTGGCTTGCAACCTCTCGTGGAATCCTTTGCCTTCAAGACGACTTCCTACAATCTTGAACCCTAAAACCTGGTCATTCAGCCATCGCTGCCATCCCTCTCTCGCCTTGACAACGACCATCATTCTCTCACTGCCGCTCAATGCTCCAGCTACTTTGGCCCACTACACAGACCTCAGATTAGTGCACTAGCCCAGCGCCTCTCGTTTTTTTTTTTTTTTAAAGACACCCTTACAATTTGAATTTAAACAAGGAGGTTTTATCAGAAGAAAAAGAAAGAAGGGCAAATTGCGGGAGTTGTGTGAAGTAAAAGACAGTTAATGAGATTGTTATAATCAGTGAAGAAACAAAAAATACACACTTTTAGTGCAGGGGTCAGCGTTTAAAGGACTCCCACATGGACATTCAGTAATGCTTGTTTTGATATTTTCTCAAGGATCACACCGAAATAAACTCTTTAAAATAACCGTTTTTGAGCAAGAGCAATTTTTTCTTCTAAGAGTAACTTTACCTTACAGGGAGTTGAAATGTAAACTCAGTGGTGGTGTCCACAAGGGGGCTGAGAGATTGTGGAGGTAAGCCACAAACAACTGAACAGGGGCAAGAAAAACATGCTCAAGCAGATTGTAAAGCATTCATGTATGGTTGTCTAAAGTGATTGTATTATTTTGTCATAGAGTACCTCTGCTGTATGCCTTACTACTAGAACTTGAAGGGTCCTACTCAAAAAGATCAACATACTCCCATCATTTTTTCCACAGGAACTCCAGGTACACCAGAATCTCTCTCTCTCTCTCTCGCTCTCTCTGGCTCTTTCCCCTCTCTTTATTTCTCTATTTCTCTCGCGCTCTCTCTCACTCCCTAAAACATGATGCCCCAGAGTCAGTCATTATTATCAGTCATCTTTTATCATTCTGAGGATTAACCTCAAGGAGAAGTGGTGGGAAATCTTCGCTTCAGCAGAAGTGCTGGGAATTCAGGTGAGTAGCCCTTGGAGTGACGCCGCCTCACCTTCTTCTCATGCTGGGAGACAGATCACAATGCCACTGTGAACACCATACAAAGTTGAGTATGCAAATAAACACAGCCTCAGACCATGACAGCCTCTACTGAAGAAGTACGTTTCCACTGGCTTTTGTGGACACCTCTAGCTCTTACCTATATTGATATTTGTTGTAATATACTGTATGACTCAAGGCCTAAAACATTGAAAAAACTCAGTCACTGAGTAATGTTTCCTATGTGCAATCTGTTTACTGACTAAGCTTTTCTTGTGCTGTGTATAATGCAACAACTTACCCCCAAAAAATTATTCTGAGGTTGAGTCTATTTTAAGGTGTGATGATAACTTGAAAATTACATCGGATGAGAACATTTTCCAATTGCATAATGACGTTTTATTTATTTGAAAAGATACATATGTATATATGAAATGCATATGACAGTTCAAAATACTGTCACTGCATTGCTGTCTAGTTTGTTTAATATAAGAGAGCCATGCTCAGGTATGTTTACTGCGTTTTTATGTGTGTCTTGGTAGTTCGAAAGAATGCTGTAAAATTACATATGTTACAATAAGAACATGTTAAGAATACCTCTAAAAATAGAGATATTCAGGTTGACTTCAACACAGCAACAGGAATGTAATGCTCTTGTTATCTCCTAGTGCTTTACTTCATCCACGGTTACTGGGTTCCACGTGTCACGCAAAAAACTCATGTCACCTGTTGCTTGTGTGCATAAATGTGGGCTCATGAATAAACTTATGCCATCACCATTTTATCACCATATTTACACTGTACACGTATAAATAACACATTAAGCGATTTTTGTACCGTTGTCTTTTTTCAGTCCATTCTTTTAAAAAATATGTTTTCCTGCAATGCTATTTTTCATAAAAGTCCATTCACCATTCATAACTAAATGTATGCATTGCAATGTGCTTGAAGGGCACTTTGGGGTTTTCCACTGTTCGCTTCACGAACCTAGATGTGTTCGCCATTTTGAGTCCTTGGAGGCTCATGTGGAGGGAAGTCTGTGTTTTATTCTATGTGATTGAGCAAGAGAGCACCAAACGAGAGATCATTAGTGCCCATCATTTAGTCAGTGACACAGTTTATGAAACGTTGAATATGAATTATATTACAGGGAACATGAAGTGCCTAATAAATATCTATAACGCGGCTAAACTATGGAACTCGCTTCCCTCAAACCTCCGAGACCAATCTAACCTTCTCTCATTCCGCAGAGCACTTAAAACATGGCTTTTCCCATAAGGCACGTCACACCAGGTTCTTGTTATCAGCGCTGGGACGCCCATGGGCAGCCATGCGCTCTATAAATCTGTAAAATAAAATAAAATAAATAAATACGTTTTAATTCTCAATAGGCCTCATGCCTGCTGTACTCGATTGCTGAAAAACATCTGCGGAAGTTTGAGCGCTCACTTACTATTGACAGATAGAAAATGAACCAAAAGAATTATAAAACCTACGCAGCATTTTTTGTCTTTAAATATTTGCTATGTGCAGAGTAGAGATTGAGTGGTGCGCACCTGCTTGAGGTGAATATGACGTGAAGGACATCCAAAGACCCCGTGAGATGACGAAGGACGAAACTAAGCCTCCTCTAGACCATTTCGAGTTGTTAAAAAAACTGGAAAAACTTGTGTCTGAATTAGGTTCGTAGATGGAGCAATGCCTTCAGTTTTAAACACGGGCAAGGACCACACAGTTGCACAGTAAAAGTGCCGATTCTTGGGCCTACCTGCTATTCATTAACAAACTCTGCGTACAATGACGGAACCTTTCCAAAGCCACCTTTCACCTCACGGGCTCTGCCTGTCGGGAACAGTTTTATGCTTAATATGGGAGGCAGTTGTCTTGTGAGAAACTCGCCCACAGAGTCGGGAAGGCTCTAACACTCTGCAGGTGCCTCCCGTGCATTCCTTTGGAACTCCATCGGGGGCAATTATGAGCAGACACATTTTAGCTTGCTCCTGTCAGATATAAGATTGGTTCTTGGAAGCGAATCAGAAACATTTACTTAAGCCTCTGCAGAAATTACTGTAATTTGTTGCATAATCCACCTTCATCACGGTAATCAGGGCCAGAAGTCCTTGTGGCACAGCGAGATGGTAACACTTCCTATGGAAAGCATAGGACTCGAGTTCCCTTCAGCAGAAACTAAAACTTGTACATCACAATACACCCAAGTAAGTCCTGCCTTATAGAACTTCATATGATTTGTAAGACCACAAATATTGGATGTGTGCAACACTCAGTAGAGTTCCAGAACAGTGATAAAAAAGCAAAGGAAGAGAATACTGTAAAAGATCCTCGAAAATCAAACACAGATGTAGAGAATAGTTTTTCGAAAATATACTAATCTTTTAAAAACTGTAGAAAATTCTGACTTGAACGTTGGCAAGCATTGTGTGTCATGGAAAAGACCTTTATTTGCCCGTAACAGGTTGCTTACTGACAAACCTTGAAGAATTCTGCACCATTGGCAACACTAAGGGGCATATTCAGAAGGAGCTATCGCCGAATCAACGGCACTTTATCACAGCCAAAGTCGTGATAAATGTAACCCCCCATTCACAAGCTGGTGCAAACAGCCCAGAGCATCAGTTATCCTGCGATAGCAGCCGCAAAAAACACGGCCACAGAGGACCCCCACAACTATCGCTAACGAGATGCAGAGTAGGCGTTCCCGTGCAAAAAGCTGCGACAACACCACACCTCAACATTCACAACGACCAGCCAGATCGGTGATAAGAACACATAACACGCAATAAGGCGCGTTGACAGCAGGAAATTAACACCTGCTCTGACATGGTGTAAAGTAGGACCACAGCCTGCACCAAAAAAGGGAGCCCAGCCCACAGCCACACCTGAAGGCCAACAGATGCCATGGAGCAACTGAACATGCAGCACGGACACCCAAGCGGGCCACAACACCCACCGACACAACACCCAGGCAATGAACACCCCCCCCCCTCCCCCCGGGCCCATTCCCAACCCCGGACCAAGAAACTGCACACCAACTCCACAAATCCCAAAACAAATATTTTGCCTGATGTCGCACAAGCGGGAAAATCACATATATGCCAGAAAATGGAGAATCAGTCATACAGCAATGCAACCACCAACACAAAGCACCATACAAAAAACAACCATTCTGATGAGTCCTAGAGGGTCCTCACTGGACAATCCGTAGGACACAACCTGGAAGACTAAATCCAGGAGAAGAAGGTGTGCCATGTGCCCAACAAAGGAAAGAGAGGGAAAGAGCGAGGGAGAGAGACGCAGTGAGATTGCACAAGCAGCGCAAGGCCTTGTAGGGCACCTGGCTCCACATGCCAACAATTGTGTGTATCGCCATCCATACCCCATGAGCCCAAGGCCGTGTCCCGATCTCAGCGCCAAAGCCACATCAAATTCCCAAAACGCAAGTAGCAGTCGGACAAACAACAGGGATGAAAGCTCCATTGTCCCAATGCAAAAGGCGAGAGGACACCTGCACCTCTGACCTTGGTCCAGAACACTCCTGGAACACCCTGAGAGAGATTCCATGGCAGATGTGGACGACTCCCACACCACGCATTGCGCAAATTAACTATCCGACTCATTCTCACCCCACACACAGAAGCCCCTGCCTGAGGGACCCCCGCATGGGATGCCCTTGACATGCACGGAAACAGCAATCCATTCAGCCCAACGTTGCACACGCATTCGAATCATTGCCAGAGCTGTGGCATATCCTCCACACAACTGCCGCAGTTCAGAAGAGTGCCGGTTCCATGAGATGCACCAAGGCAATGGAAGGCCATACAGGGCACACGCACAACCCCGTCATGTGGAACACTACCGTGCACGTATGCTGCTTTTACTGGGCGCAAAGCTACTAGCAGTGCAGCGGATCAGTTAACGGCTCATCTTCCACATTGCCTATGCCACCTGTGTTCCACTGCCGAACTTGCACATTCGAGTGTCCCATGGAAGTCTGCCTATCCAACACAACCGTAGATGAATTGGACTATGATTTGTGTCTGCGCCCCCTGTTGAATCACGAACAGGAGTGTAACCGAAGCAGTCGTGCATGGGATGCCTTGACATACTACATATGTATTGGCAATTGTGCATGGGAGATTGCACAATTCCTTGTGTGCAGTGACCACATTGAGGCCCTCCCCTATTGGGCTGTGTTGCGGATTTGTGAAACTGCGTGGGCTGAGCACACGTGCCCAGACCAGTTGTTGGATTGGCTCACCCTGGTGTTCCTTGAACACGACAACAACGTACTATTGGAACACATGGCACATGAAGCTGCGCTCGCATTCATGGACGAGTAACTACGTTCCTGCAGCTACATTCGATTGATACACACAGCACAGGTCACAACAACTTGTTGCATTGTGGCGATTGCTCACATAGCAACAACAGTGGACATGTCTGCCATCGTCCGGACTCTGGATGCATGTGCATGGAACAACGCTTGTGTACACATACCTGTGCAAGGTGATGCAGGTCCATGGTCGGAGCAACATAGTACAGTTTTGCAACGTTGCCAATTCGGACACACTGCTGGGGAGAGCACACACATGGCAACCTAGCACGACATGTGAACATGACGGACCCTTTCACCTGATCACTGTCAGGAGAGCAGACAATCGGCGAACTCCGATGGCAGAGCACTATGTAGATACCACAGGCAGTGAGTCATGCCCCCTCACACGGGGCAATGGACAGACGCCCAACAACACATTACTCACTGAGGACACTGAGGACACCATCCGTCTGATGAACTCTATCCACTCAGGATCCCCCACAGACCCATGCCCTCACCACATCTTTAACAAAGCAGACTCCATCATAGCACCGCACCTTCGAGACGTCATCAACTGCTCCCTCAACTCCGCTACCTTCCCGGAAAGCTGGAAACATGCCGAACTCAGCGCCCTCCTGAAGAAACCCACAGCTGACCCCACCGAACTCAAAAACTACCGCCCTATCTCACTCCTTCCATTCCCGGCCAAAGTCATCGAGAAAGCGGTCAACAACCAGCTCGCTGCATTCCTCGAAACCAACAAATCCCTCGACTCCTCACAATCCGGCTTCCGAGCCAAACACAGCACTGAAACCGCCCTCATCGCAGCAACAGACGACATTCGAACTCTACTGGACAATGGTGACACAGTCGCCCTCATCCTCCTCGACCTCTCCGCAGCCTTCGACATGGTCTGTCATAGCACCCTTCTACAACGCCTCAGAAATGTCGGAATCCAAGGAAAAGCACTGGAATGGATCACCTCGTTCCTCACCGGAAGAACCCAGAGAGTCCGCCTTCCACCATTCAAGTCAGAGGCCACTGAAGTCATCTGCGGCGTACCACAAGGATCCTCACTCAGCCCCACCCTCTTCAACGTATACATGAGCCCCCTCGCAGCCATCGCACGCCAACACAACCTCAACATCATCTCCTACGCCGACGACACTCAACTGATCCTATCACTCACCAGAGACCCTAACACTGCCAAAACCAACCTGCACGAAGGAATGAAAGAAGTAGCCGAATGGATGAAACTGAACTCAGACAAAACAGAAGTCCTCATCCTAGGCACCTCCCCCTCCGCCTGGGACGGCTCCTGGTGGCCAGAGGCCCTTGGAAAAGCACCCATCCCGACGGACCACGCACGGAACCTGGGCGTCATCCTGGATTCCTCACTCTCGATGAACAGACAAGTCAACGCCGTTTCTTCATCTTGCTTCAACATTCTTCGCATGCTCAAAAAAACATTTCGCTGGATCCCCACCAAAACTAGAAAAACAGTCACCCACGCTCTGGTCACGAGCCGACTGGACTACGGAAACACCCTCTACGCCGGTACCACCGCAAAACTCCAGAAAAAACTCCAACGCATCCAGAGCGCTTCAGCCAGGCTCATATTAGACATCCCGCGTAAAGAACACATCTCTGGTCACCTGAAAAACCTCCACTGGCTCCCCGTCAATAAGAGGATTACTTTCCGGCTCCTAACCCACGCACACAAAGCACTCTACGAAATCGGACCCGAATGCCTCAACACACGACTGTCCTTCTACACCCCCTCCCGCCAGCTACGATCCTCCAACCAAGCCCTTGCCACTGTACCTCGCATCAACAAAACCACCATGGGAGGTAGATCCTTCTCCTACCTGGCAGCTAAAACCTGGAACTCACTTCCCACTCACCTTCGCCTTACTCAGAACCACCTAGCATTCAGAAAGCAACTTAAAACGTGGATATTTGACAAGTAATTCCCCACCCTTCCTCAAGCGCCTTGAGACCCTCCGGGTATGTAGCGCGCTATATAAATGATCTGACTTGACTTGACTTGACTCACCCAGCAAGGCAAGGTGGGGTGGGGCGTTGCCATCCATGATGAATGTTTACAATTTTCACACCAACATTTTCTGAACCTTGACATGTACTCATGCTGCATGTGAGAGTATGAAGCATGTCCCTGCCTGTTGTGTCCATTGCCTCGCCCATACTGACACTCACATGCCAATAAAGTCTATGCCACCCCACTGGTGTCTAATTGTGAGGTGTGTTCATTGTGGCCCTCGCGTGCCACAATGGGCATCGTCCCTACACAGGGAGAAACTGACTGATGCATGTGCAATGGGGGTGTGTCCCTTTTGCAAGCTCAACCTTTGTGAGCCAGACATTGTTTTGGGATAGGTGCTGGACGACATGTGCACTTACGTGACTTCAGCAATGTGAGTATGGTGTCCAACCTCTGACCATGTGGATCAATGTCATATATCATTACAGAATGTGTCCACCCAGATGTGTGTAAGGAGGCATGCGTTGTGAAGTTCTGTTGACACTTATGATGTGGGACACCACTCCTGGCCTGCTACCGATTTGGTCAGACCAACACACATCCCTTTGCAACACATGGACGTGGGGTTGTGAGATTGTTGTTGATGTGCAATGGGGACACAGCTAGTACTCACGCTCACAGTCATCCAATTTGCCATGTGTCTTAGGGATACACATGCGCATAAATGTCAGTTGCCAGGGTGTACCTTCAGGTGCAATCATTGTCCTTACATCCAGCCATACTTCCATACATGGGTGAACATAGTAATGACACATCTGTGTGATTTAGAATGTTTTATTCACATTCAGGTGATTGACGGAGCTGGAGCTGTACATGGCCATCCAAGCCCACATCACATGGAAGCCCAGTGGTGGGCCAACCAGAGTCCTTTAGTGATTGAGAAGTGATTAGGAAGTAGGAGAGTGCAGTCCGCAGCTAGATTGCTGTGTGATTGGTCAGCAGTGATGAAATTGGAGTCCATGTCATGGTTCCGGGTGAATGTCGCAGAGTGTTCCGGGGGTCAGTAGGTGGTATTTCCCATGGCATGATGCATAGGTCATAACCAGGCAAGGACCGGGCATATGGCAGTGATGGATGATACTCCTTCCTTCCTCACACAGTTATTCCCATCTCCTTCATACTCCCCTGATACGGGTTCTGTGTCCGGTGTGTGTGGCAGGGTGATGGCTGCATCACTGTGTGCCACCGACACACCAGGGGTCGGAGCTGTGTGTGTCAATGTTCCCGCTGCAGTAATCTGGGAGCGGCTCAGTGGCAGCAATGGCAAGATGAAGTACTGCAGGGCATTGAAGTTCCCAGATACTACTCGCTGGTGTCCAGATGTGGCATACATACTTCCAGCCTGCATCTTCTCCATGGTCTCCATTGACCCCTGCATCTGTACCAACTCTGTGCTTTAATTGCTGGTGCATGTCTGACCAGACAGCTCTTGTATTCGATTCATGGTCCCAGCGAGGTCAGCCAAGGTCTGTGGCGGAGCATGGTGTATACAGGGGTTGTCCAATAGGGACTGTACTGGTCCCTGATGGGACTCAGACACCCACGTATAGCATCGAGTTTGGCTGCCACAAGTTCAAAACCCACCTGCAGCTGTTCTTCAGCCAACTTCACCTGGCAACCCCAGACTCTTTGTAGGAACTCCATGTATTGGTCGGGGGTGCTGGGAGACAGGCGTGGTGGCTTGTGTTTCCTGCTGTGTGGTCTGTGCAGGTGGTGGGCTCTCCTCGGGGCAGCTGGCCTGCCCTGCTCCTGGGGATGGTGTGCAGAAGCTGTCCATTATCCTTTGGAGGGTGTCTTGACATACGTGCAGGTTGTCCTCTTCATCATAAATGATGTGAAGTGTGGTGTGCCCTGCAGGAGGTGGTGTTTTTCCCTCTACAATGTGAAAGGGGAGATGTAGGTCAACAGAGTTACACATGTATGTTGAAGATTTGCAGATGTTTACATTCAGATTGCATGCCAATGCACATTGTCACTGTTTTGGTGGAGCTGGCTATTTGATGGCAGTCAGTGTGTGTTATGACTACATGGGGGATGTGTGGTAGTACCCTGCATTATCATCACACAGTGTCAGGCAATGCCAGATGTGAGTGGACAGTTACTCTGCACGTGTGGGAACTGTTGTGAGCCGTGTCCTATGTTGCTGGTGTTGCACTTTGTACCTCATTGCTGATGTTCTGTGATTGCCAAGTGTGTGCTGCATTGTGGGGTAGTTGCCCCAGAAGCTTTGAGTTTGTGAAGCCTTCTCCCTTTGAGGCGGAGTGCCTTTGAATTGTGTGCTTTTTGGGCCTGATTTGTTTTTGACTTTGGTCATATGTGCTCTCGGACAGATTTTGTGGCCTTGTGCATTGTTCGTCTGCTGCGTGTGTCGTACGGCATGGGTTGTGTGTGCACATGGACATGTCGAAGTGTGACCTGCTCCTTCATGGATGTGATCAGCACTGGGCTACCTCCATGTCAATTCGTAGGCCATCTCATGTTTTTGGGCTGCTGCCATGCTATTGGCCATGCAGTGTTACTTGCATAGTCTGTGTGGGTCACAGAGCCACTGCTTTGATGGATTCAGCACATGTGCATGGGTCGGTTGTGATATTGGTGATATGGAGGGGGCCCCTTTGTGCACATTGTGGATGGGGGCTTGCTTGGCATTTCTATGCGTGCTGCAGTGTGCCACGGCTATCAGTAACATGTTCCACAATCATTGTGGGTGTGCAGTATGCTACACATTATTGTGCATGTGTGCCATTGTGCCCATTCCCCCTCACCCCATCCCTGGTCGTTACTCACCTTGTTGCTGTGGGGTCCGGTCGTACCGTGCTGTGTCCAGGCCACCAATTCCTGCCAGGGTCTCCACACTGCTGACTGTGGCAACCATTTCCTCCAGCTCATCAATCTCCTCCTGTGTGGCAGGACTCCGACCTCCAGTCGCCCTTGCTGCCTTCCTGTTGGCGGAGAGCTTCTCCTTGGTTTGGCTGTGCACTTCATACCAGCGCCTTTGGACCTCCTACAGTGACCTCCTTGACACTCCGACTGCATTGATGTTGGTGACGATGGCCTGCCATATTTCCGTTTGGGTTGCTAGTGCCGCAGTGGAGGTGCCGAACAGTTGTTGATGGTGTTCTATCACCTCCGTGACGATGATACGGTCTTCCTGCGCACTGAACCCTGTCTTTTTCTTCCTCTTGTCCTTGCCCTTCCCCGAACACGGGGTTCCTGGCAGTACCTCCGTGGGGCTTGTGGGGTTCGGCTTGTCCTCTGCACTCGGTCCGGGTGCATCCATTTTGCAGCACAGTTTGCATTGCTTTTTAATTTCTTTTATATTGCTGTTTCCCACCAGACGCATGGGATTTGCAGGCCTGTGTCTGGTTTTCTCAGATTTTTGTACCATGATTGGCCTCATCACATGTTTTTTTGCGTTCGCGTTTCGCATTTTTGCGGCGTGGTGTTGATTATCATGCGGACATTTGACACGTTATTTGGTGACTATTGCATGCTTCCGCCCTGTTGTCAATTCCATGTTGACACATGGTTATTTTTCTGCGAGAGGCTGCGATGTTGAAAGTTGCGTTAAGCTACTCTTGCGGTAGTTATCACACGTTCTTGTGAATATACCCCTAAGTCCCTCATTATGAGTTAAGTTATTTCTCTCAGAATGGTAACTCCTACTGAAGTAGCACAATTCACATTTCTGAGTGCTTTGGGTCCCAGAATTTTTGGATTAAAAATCTCCAGACCTTATAATTCTGGGCTGGAAACATTGGGTATCCCGGAGAAGCTGTAGGAGCTGGGGCTAAAAGAAGCAGCATTCCACAGTCCTGTCCGCTGCCTGCTGCAGTCCCGTGGAAGCATGTAATGTCAGTGGTGGTGTGGTGATTTAGTGTTTGGATTGTTGACATTTCATGGAATGTAGCGATGTCATGAGGAGCTGCATTCCAAGTATGTCAGGCATCTCAGGGGGGCCTTGCTGTATGGACACATATCTTGTTTGCCAATAAACATATCTTTTAACAACAATCCTTTTGAAGGAAGTTCTACAGATGACTGGTGGATTTTAAAAGTGGTAGGGCAGAAATATTCTACCCAAGTATGAATCATGAGCAAGTGCAGCCAATGAGCCCAAGCTGTAAACGTGCGAAGAGGACATGTGAAGTGCAGAACGATGGGGTTTGCATGGTGGGGGTTTTAGTGAAGGAGATACGGAAACCCAAATAGGGATTACATGAGAGCAGATGAGGCAGAAGCACCCACAACTCAACAAGGCAACCACAGTGGGTTCTTATCCCTTGAAAACATCTAATATGTGATATATGCAAGCTCTCATTCTGCCTTTGAACCCTCCAAACAATCCTGGGTGTCATGTGTCCCACACACACTACAAACTATTAATGTCAAAAACTCTTTTAGCATGCATGTAGCAGATGCACATGCACATACACTTCAGACAACATTTTCCCTGCGCTGTTTCTTAGGGATACACGTGCGCATAAATGTCAGTTGCCAGGGTGTACCTTCAGGTGCAATCATTGTCCTTACATCCAGCCATACTTCCATACATGGGTGAACATAGTAATGACACATCTGTGTGATTTAGAATGTTTTATTCACATTCAGGTGATTGACGGAGCTGGAGCTGTACATGGCCATCCAAGCCCACATCACATGGAAGCCCAGTGGTGGGCCAACCAGAGTCCTTTAGGGATTGAGAAGTGATTAGGAAGTAGGAGAGTGCAGTCCGCAGCTAGATTGCTGTGTGATTGGTCAGCAGTGATGAAATTGGAGTCCATGTCATGGTTCCGGGTGAATGTCGCAGAGTGTTCCGGGGGTCAGTAGGAGGTATTTCCCATGGCATGATGCATAGGTCATAACCAGGCAAGGACCGGGCATATGGCGGTGATGGATGATACTCCTTCCTTCCTCACACAGTTATTACCATCCCCTTCATACTCCCCTGATACGGGTTCTGTGTCCGGTGTGTGTGGCAGGGTGATGGCTGCATCACTGTGTGCCACCGACACATCAGGGGTCGGAGCTGTGTGTGTCAATGTTCCCGCTGCAGTAATCTGGGAGCGGCTCAGTGGCAGCAATGGCAAGATGAAGTACTGCAGGGCATTGAAGTTCCCAGATACTACTCGCTGGTGTCCAGATGTGGCATACATACTTCCAGCCTGCATCTTCTCCATGGTCTCTATGCACATACACTTCAGACAACATTTTCCCTGCGCTGTTTCTTTCTAGGAGGCATGTGCTCATGCCTCTGCCACTCATGCCATGAAAACAAACTCTTGTCACACACCTGTCCATCAACTTCACACTTCTGACACTTGACTGCCCTCCACTCTTGCATTCTAGGGGCCATACATATACACTTTTGCTATGCAAGAGCTATGGAAACATTCTCTTGCCACCCATGTGCTACCCTCAGACTCTTCTGAAACCTTACACACTACACTTTTTTACTTAGGAGGCATTTGCATACACATCTGCTTCTCATGTCTTCTCTCTGGTGTCAGAGGCCCACTTCCCCCTTCAGCTGTGGCCTGTCCATACAGGCGGAGGGGCCACAGACCCCACCTTTGTCTGGAGAAGAAGAGTGTCTGTCAGGCTGTGCAAAGGTCAGCCTCACAGACACTCTTCTTGTTCATCTCAGTCAACCAGGGGCTAGACATGCACTAAATGTGCAAACCTGGCTGCCTGAGCTGAGCTTTGGCAGACTGAGAATTTCACAGCGTGACCTCCACAGCCTGGCAAAAGTGCCTCGAGGTCCTCCCTCTAGTGATGAGAGGGAGAGTTATTGATTGCTTCAGACCTGGGAACTTCAGCTTTAAGCCCAGAAGTGCCCTGGGCCGAGTATCAACCAGTGACAATTAGTCAAAGAATGGAGTAGTGTCAGAAGTGAAGGAAGTGGCCCTTAGGGGCCACCCGTGTTATTTACAACCCCCTGCTATGCCTTCCCAAGTAATGAAGAGTCGGTCAGACAGTAGAGAATATAAACACGCATTTTATTAGTAATACTCTGCAGAGGAGTCCAATCTGACCTGCACCCTAAGATGTCTGCTGAGGGACTGGCCCCTGACAGTCTACAACACATAACCATTTCCCCAGGAACCCCCCAACCACGCCCACAGTGGAAAGTTACAGGCTCAGGCCGAGCGTGAAGAAAGGAGGCACAGAAGGATGGGTTACCACCTACTAGATGGGTACACACTATCACAGTTTCAAGGTTGCCGTGCTGGGTCTCAGCGTCTCCTAACGTGGGAGAAGAGCTACACACATAGATAGGTATGCAAAGGCGGAGCAGCCTATTCATTAGTAAGTCAGAAGGCTACCTTGAACAGAAGAGAAAATAATGACTAAATACAGTGTTCAGCTGAGGCAAGCAAAATGAATAACAGGGCCTAGTTCAGGCACAGCCTAATGGGGATTGTGAAATACAAAATTGAGTCACACTTGCTAACTGAAGCTTGCGCATTACAATGATAACTCAGTGAGTTGCATAATGTGAATACTAAACAAGATCTCATTTAGCCACACACTGCTAACCTACTATGGCAAAGAACAAGTATATAATTAGAATGGGGTAACAGAAGACTCTCTGACCCCATCCCACTCTGTGGGTAGTGAGGGACTGCTGTGACAAGAGACAGCAGTCCCATCCCTCCTGGGACCGCCAAGGCTTTCCTCTCCAGGAACTGCAGGGCAGGTACGTTTGATGTTTTTGAATCTTTGGAGTGTGCATGCGTGTATGCATGTATAAATGTATGAATTTGTTTTGCATGAGTGTTGTGAATGAGTGTGTGTGTGTGTGGAGCCCTCTCGCCCCCCTCACTGCCAAAATTACCAGCCACCACTGTCCCCTTCACTCAGTAGCAGTGGAGTAAGGCAGGCAGATGATTAGTGTGTGGAACTGTTGATTAGGTTCTATGCCTTTGCACCATGTGCAGCACCAGGAGATGGGAAAAAAGCATTTACTCATAGATTAGGAACCATTGGACAAGATGTGCACTCTACACAGGCACTCAGAAAGATCTTTTTTGAGGAACATGCTCCCTTGCACTTTGCTCCTTCCTCCTGCTGCCCGACCATCTTCAGTATTTGCATGGTTGTCTTTTCCTGCCTGCCAGGCTCATGTACTCTAAAGTGTGTCAAGTTGGAGCCTATGAAGTTGTCTTCCACTAGGATAGGCTTGTCCTGCCTTCTTTAGGAAGTGTGTGGGCAAAGCCATTAATTTCACTGAAGCACTGATTTCCACTGGATGTTGCAGGGGAAGAGAGCATGATGACAACAGTGACCCTGGTTGCTGCAGTTTTCTTAGACCAGGTGCCCATGTGTCCAATAGCAGCTGACTGTTGTAGTGCAGCCAGTGTGTCACTGTGCTAGTGAGGAAATGGGTCCCTGACTGCCGTTTCAGCTAGAAAATGCAGCAATTGTAAGGGTTCAGTAGGTCCTTTGGGTTGTGAAGCCTCAGTGCCACTACACCTGTTAGACCATAGAAAGTTATGCCCCTACCTATCTGTGTCTTACTTCCTTACTGTACTGCAGGAACGGTTCCTTCAAAGGGGTGGAGTGATGTTGACACCCTACTGCTTCGACCTACTACCGCCTAGGCTCATTATTTGTACAATTCAAATTGTCCCACACCTCCACTGATATTACTTGCTTATGGAGCAGATATATTGAGTTCTCACAAAAGCAGTTGGTGGGTGGGACGAGCAGCTGAGTATGTTAACTGAGCAGTGCATGTCAAATTGGCTATTATTTTTGATGTGGCCTGCCTGACATCCACCGTTCAGGCTTCCAAACTGAAGGTTACCATGGAGCTGGGTGGACAAAGACCCAGCCCCATTTGTCATCTTTGGAGCGCTGTGCTTGCATGCCACGGTCAATCCTAGCACTGCTCTTATGCTACTCAGTATTATAAGCAACATAAGAGCAGTGCTTGGATTGGCTGGGAAGTTCAGGCTTATTTTTCATTGGCTAGCAAATACATTTTTGCATGAAGGCAGCATGAGGAGGGAGGATTTGTGACAAGTGATTGGGGGCTAAGTGCCAATTTAGAGCCTATGAGAAGAGGTATTTTGGGGATTATGTGGTTGCTGTTATGCAATGGGAGTTATTGTAGGGCCATTAACTGGATTGCCTCTCTGTACTTTTTTTCCTGAATAATACAACTCTAAATGAAAGTGCTTCTCTGGAGACCTATATTTAAATAATTTCTAGTTGCCAAAAATTATTCTTTCATAAGAAAAAATAAACATCGACATAGAAACAACGCTCTCCCAGTATGAAAAGCCCATTGATTCCCCATGATTCGTTCAAAACAAGTGAGGTTTGGAGTCAGCAGTGGTATGCTGATGAACCACAGCATCCTGCAATGTCTGATACCTACAATACCTACACTACCGCAATTCTTTTTCTGATCTGAAGTAGCTGCCTAACCTGCCAAGTGGGTTGCAGTAGAACTCTGCCTGTGGTAGAGTACAGCATCAGCGCTAAACGGGTTGTATTCAGCATTTTAGAAAATTACAAGATTCACAAACATACCTTATTAAAACTTTGGGAGTCGGACTGTAATGACTGAACAAGGGCTAAATCCCACGGTATAAGAAGATCGTCAAGGTAAGATTTTATAACACTTCTCTCAATAAGGTGCATAAAACAAATCACATTACTGAGGTGATCGGGGGTTGTTCCATTTATAGTTGTATGAGCAAAAATATTCACCTTTATGTCCCACCACTTTCAAAGCCAGCAGCCACCACTGTTGTACTGGATATACCTCGAGGTGCTATTTTTTCAGTTTGATGAGGAGGAATTGTTTTGTTGATTTTGCTACTGATGGGTTGTTAGAAAGGGGATCTCTAGTTGGCAGAGGTATGTAGCTTTGTTCAAGATGAGACCCTTGCTTCTAATCAGGGTAAGGGGGATACACACTTTAGATACCCCCCCTTACCCCTTTGGATGCTTGAGATGAAGAGACAGGCTTATCTCAAAGGCAATGTGTAAAGTATTTGTACTGAAAGTACACAGTAATACAGTGATAACACCATAAATTAACACCAAACCAGTTTAGAAAAATAAGTATCTTTATCTAAACTCAGCAAGGCCAAAACACAATAACACAACATGCATGTAGTAAATGAGCACTTAAAAACAGTTATTTAAAAAATAAAGCTTGTTGAAAACAAATAGCTCCACCTTGGGCTTTACGAAGGTGTGACAGCAATAATAAAACCAAGGTATGGCGCCAACAGCGAGATGCGCAGCATCAGGCACGGAGTCACACAGACCCCCAAACAAACAGTACCATGGAAAAAGACATCTACGATGATGCACAACGCCATGGAGGTGAGGCATTGGTGCCGAGGTCGTGGCCGGCTCCCTGGCTGCCACAGGGGAGGTGAGGTGTCATGTCCGCGAGGAGCCGACATGTCGAATCCAGGACAGGGGAAGTTGGTTGCGTCGGCGGAGAGGCGTCAACTCCAGTGAGGTGGTTTGAAGTTGGTGAATTTGTGGAGTCACCCTCGGCGGTTATCAGTGTTGCGAATAACTGGATGCGGCCTTCCCGACACCATGCAAGCTCTGGCATCAGGAAGGCCCATAACTGCAGGCATCGAAGGGCATAGGCGCTGCGGTGCAGGCAGGGCGGTGCGTTGTGCACTTCACAAGTGGTGCCCCTGGCCTCAGTGAAGGCCGCAGCATTGATCATGGCATTGAAGATTTGGTTTTCTTGCTTCTCTTAGGTCCCTTTCAGCCCCCAATATTATAAACAACCTTCAGAGGCACAAAACTAGAATAGGCACCTCCTGGCAGGTCAGAATTCCCAGCAATGGAGTTGAAGGGAGCTGGTGGTGACGTTTTTGTGTCCCTGCGACTTCAGAATAGGTAGTAATGCAGTGGAGTTTACTGCACTCCGTGCGCCGCAGAGTGCAGTAAACTCCGATCCGTGTAGTGCAACCGAGTTTTTTATCCACTCACGCTCGCCAACGGTAAGTTGGCGAGCGCGAGCTGCCACTCAGGTAGTTTGCACTGCCCTCTGCCACTTGCGGAACTCCACTGAGTTTTTTTGTCATTTGATGTGAACTCTGGAACTACCCCCACACCTGCTTCAGGAGGCCAGCAATCCCAAGCCCTTTGAGATTCTTCTTCAAGCAGGTTTCTCAGAAAAGTTCCAGTCTTTGTCCTTTTCTTGGCAGAAGCAGCAACTGCAGGCCAACCCCACACAGAACACAACGAAGGGGCAGTACTACTCCTCACAGCTCTCCTACTCTTCTCTTTGGCAAAGGTTCCTCTTGAGTCCAGAAGTGATCTAAAGTTCAGGGGTTTAAGGTCCACTACTTATACCCCATTTTGTCTTTGTTCTTTTTTTGTGCAAGGGTATCTGAGCACAGTCCAAGCCAGTTCTGTCCTCACTGGTGCAGTTTGACCACACGGGGTGGAGACAGCATTGCGCAAGGGAGAGAGATCCCATTCAGGTGCAAGGAAAACTACTCCTAGTACTCTAAATGCAGCTCAGCTCTGAGTCATCCAGGAAGGGCCAGGCACACCTCAACCCCCCCAGTGGCTGTCTACAGTAAATACACAGCTTCAGTCCCTGTCACTCCAAAACTAGACAGTCAATCCACAGCCAGGCAGAGGCACACAGCAGGGTTAAACAAGAAAATGGCTACTTTCTAAAAGTGGCTTTTTCCAACACATAATTTAAAAACCATCTTACCAAAAGATGTGTTATTAAATTCTGAGTTCAGAGAGCCTAAACTCCATTTCTCTATCTGGTACCAATGGGAAGTTTTACTTGCAAGGTGTTACAAAGTATCTCCCATGTTATCTTATAGGTCAGATAGCCTTCAATAGTGAAAAACAAAATACACAGCATTTCACTATCAGGACATGTCGCGCACACCAGTACATGTCCTACCTTTCACATACACTGCACCCTGCCTATGGGGGTACCTTGGGAAAAGGGAAGGTTAGGGCCTGACCAGTGGGTGCACTTTCCAGGTCAACATGGCAGCTTAACACTGCACGCAGACACTGCAGCGGCAGGTCAACTTACATGGGTGACACAATCAGTGCTGCAGGCCTACTCGTAGCATTTGATTTACAGGCCCTGGCACACTCAGTGCACTTTACTAGGGACTTACTAGTAAATCAAATATGCCAATAAGGGAGATCCAATTGTAATAACAAGTTACACAGGGAGAACTTGCACTTTGATACTGATCAGCAGTGGCAAAGTGCCCAAAGCATCTAAGGCAACAAAAACCGAAATCCAGCCCAGCATAAAAAATACAGGAGGTAGAGGCAAAAAGTCAGGGGAAACCATGCCAAAGATACAAGTCTAACTTGCGTGTCTGTGAGCTAAAAAACTGTCTGGTCATGGGCACGTTAAACAAGTGGGCCGTAAATTGATCAGTGTGTTTCAGCCTGTCTTCTGTTAATTTCCACAGTGGATTCCAGTTCTCTCCATCTCGTCCAGTCTTGTGACTGCTAGTATCCTAGTGCTGAAACAAATGAAAGAGAGTGACAGGAACACTGTAAAGCGACATCTCCATAACTCACTATTACAAAAACTGGTAAAAGGCATGAAAACACATGTGCTGGCACCGGAGCGTACTTGAGGAGCAGCTGGGTGACTCCTATTACCTGCCCTCTCCTGATGGTCAGAAAACTGTTGCCACCCACTTTTATCATTGCTTCTTTTGGCCTGCTCTACCTCCACCCATTTAAATGAATGGACATCAGTAAGCTCTTCCCAGAGCCATTGTATAAGCACCTGAAAGCGACCCTGTGTATATGCGTTTGAAATTCATACACACTCCACTATGAAATCACTGCTCTAGCTTCTGCATTAAGGGTAAAAAAGACCTCGCCCCACAGGCACACATACAGCAGGCCACAGCCAAATTCCAAACCCCTCGCACCCAATTATTAAAAAGCACAGATTCTCAGCCCATTTTACCAGCAAGTAGCCATTTTGTTATTTCTTTCAGCTGCTATCCTTTTCTTTTCCTCTTCTTGACTCTCTCCTCAAGGTAGATGGGCCTATTAACACCAGCCTCACCTGGTTAATGCTCTTTCTGGACAAAAATATGCATGCCAGTCACCCCTACACCAAAATCAACACCCTCACCAGCCGTACTGATGACATTTTCTGTCTGCTTAAAGCAGGCGAAAAATGTGTACTTTTTGTGCCAAAATGGTGAAAAACTGTTCGGAGAAGCACCCAGAAATCTGGGTGCAAGAAATTAATCCTCATTTCAGGGCAAAAACTTATATGGCCTGGACTTTTTAGCAGAGAAACCAGATGGTAAGTCTAATTTGGTAGTGGTAGTGGTATGCGAGTTTAAGCTACCAGCCTTTTTATTTCACCAGTCTACACCAGACCTATGAATAAAGTTGCATTATTGGTGTAGATGTTGATTTGAATCCCATTCTGTGTCACATCAGGGATACTTTCCTTGACTCTTTGTTGTGCACCTGTTTTGTCCTTCACCAATTATTTTTGGTTGTTTGCTTTGGACACTCGATTTTTCTTTGTGGTAACCGATGATGAGAAAGGGTTTTAATCTGGTAAACATCTGCCAAGGACCCCGAGGGTTGTGCGCCCTTGAGGTGCCATTCTCTCTCACCACACATTTTTTACGTTTAATTGTCTGTCAAGTGTGATTGGTTGTACTGTTCTGAAGGGAACAGACATTACAGGAATTGTCGAGTTGAATTTTATATGAGACCTCCTTGTCCTCCTTTTTTCACAAACAAGCGTTTGGTTTTGGACGGTCAGGCAAATACAGAACACACCCTACTATAGATAGAGGGGGTGGGCTATTGGATCCAAATGATTAAATGGATTGTTTTCCAATAAATTATGAATAGCCTGTTAGACTAGTGCTAACCATTGTCCAGGGTACAGGGATTTGTTGCTATTGAATGTTATTGAGTGGAGGGCTATACCGTGAGTATCCTTACATCCCTCTGGGCTCCTTTTTGAATTACGCCTCATTTCTGAGGCCTCTGAGGCTCTGACACAGTTCAGGTGACTGTCAACACGTGCCAGTAAAAGCAGCATTTTCTTTCATTACTCACCGCGTTGTGGCACTGTCAGGACAGCCTTATTAGGTGGCCTGCTGCTGCTTCATGTCGTGCTAACTGGTGCTGCCGTGCTGGTGACTCGTGCAGTACATGTGTGGTGGTTGTAGTCCACCGTCTCTGGAATGAAGAAAGGTTACGCACAGCACGCTGCCACAGCCCCCTACCCCCCATAGTAGAACCAAATACAGCCCAATCTTCGGCAACAAACAAGCAAGCAAATAAAAAAGTCTAGTCTAAATTTTCTTTACATTTTTGATTTTGTACTAATTTTTTAATTAGATTGAATAGTTTTAATCCTGAGACTGCTAATCAAAATCATAATAGTTCAAATAGACGAAAGTGTCTAAATGTTTCCTTTATATGAGTTCTTATATGTGCACTTGTCCTGTTGGTGCTATTAATAATTGTGCCTAAGTTTATGTTTATTCAGAAACCTACTAACGAATTAATTGGTACTACTACAGAACGTACTCAAATTGTTAAGGATGATACTGAAACAGGTATTAGGACACCAAGAGGGAATAGTTTACACCAAGATAAATCTATTAATGATTTTTCATTGAATGTTTACACTAAACTTCTTTACAAGTATGTCAATACTATGGATGCAAGAGATTGTTTTGTTTGCGTGCAACTACCATCGTCTGTGTCAGAGGGGGTGACTTATCACCATCTTCCGTTAACATATGGGATTTCTTGTAGTGTACTAACCAGCTTATTCTATGGCAAGGAGCTGTTTCAATACTACTACTCTAACTATGATTTAGTATTTTCAGAAGTTCCTATTAAGAAGAATATGAATATAGTGGATTCGTCTAGGAATGCAGAGTATATGGGAGAGTTATTTCACTCGAATAACCCAATTGATATTGTATATGCACACCATAATAACCTGACAAGTAGTTTACATAGTGTAGAGATAGAATTTATACATAGTGTAGAAGATAGACGAGAGAGTACCTCAATGGGCAAATAGGGAGGGTGATTACAAAAAAGGTGAGAATTATGCTGCAAAGATTCTGGATTGGCATCACAAGGGAAAGCTTTGCTCGCTAAGACAAAAGACCGCGTATTACAATTACGGTGAGTGTGAACATACCTTTTTAATTTCAGGGACTTGGGGATTAAGAGGTGAATCTGACCCAGTGTTTCTAGGGGTTTATTTCATGTGTGATAAAAATGCGTATTATAGGTTGCCTACTCATTGGTATGGGTGTTGTTACGTAGGGATAGTCTTTCCAAAAATCTACCATGTGAATGATCATGGAACCAACTAAAAGAAACTAACACAGAGTAAAAGGGGAATAAGTGCTTCAGAAATTATGGTAGATATTTTTGGTGCATTAATACCTTCAGTGAAGTGATTTTGAATCCACATAAAATTAGAAAATTATCTACAGTAGTTGATTGCTTATTGACAGATACTGCTGGTGGGTTCTTGATGATTGATACTGAAATGGTTGCTATAAGATCAATGGTTTTGCAGAACCTATTTGCTCTTGATGTATTGCTGGCAAAAGAGGACAGAGTCTGTAGTGTGCTGAAAATTCAACAATGTTGCACTTATATTCCTGACAAAAGTTGAGATTTACAGTGGTATATCAGTAATATTACTAACATGCATGGTGAACTAACAGAACTAAAATCAGAAGGTGCTTGGTAAAAATTGAGTAAAGCTTTTTCTTCTATGGGTAATTGGTTTGCAGAATTTGGTAATAGTTTAGCTTAGCTGTTGCAAATGCAAAAAAGAGGAAATGCAGTGAAGAGGCAAGAAGGAGAGACAATATAGAATTAGAAGATGGAAAGTGTGCTTACTATGAAGTACTAAAGGATATCGAGGGTGTTAGGCTGAAACAGATGAAAACAAGAGCATTCTAAAATTCTAATCAGATTGTTATCAGATGATATAGATTGTGTGATGGATTGATTCGCCATCAGAGGTGGAATTGATGGAGCATGATTATTTTTAAATGATTCTGCTTGGTCAATTCTTGCTCATTGCATGAAAATGACTAAACTATACTCATGAAATTGTTAACGTTTTGTGTCTTGTCACATCTAGGGAGAGGCTTATAAAAAGCTGCATCGTAAAAGCATGCAGAAGGGTTTTATTATTTTTGCTTAATAAAATAGGTTTGAGACAAAAATTTTGAGTTAAAAGAAAAGGAGAAAATTGCAAAGTTAATGATATATACATATTGATAACTAATGCAAAAGAGATAAACATGGTTTGTGCATTTAGAGAAATAATGTCGCAAGATGCATTAATTAAAAGTTTTCTGCTAATAATGTTATTGCCTATTACACATGAAATACGAAAATGCAGAATGTTACTATGAATTATTAGTGAACATTATGAGATTATTAAGATTGCTTTAATGAGCTTTTCACACTTATGAGATTACCTTTATTCTTTAAACTGACTTAGTTAATTTGCTCACATTGAGAAGTATGGTGGTTTTATTGCATTGCTTGCTGCGTAGGCCCCAATTTCTCTTCTGACATTTATTATTGCAGGTCTCACTAATGTGTTCTGTCCTTCATTATTTCCTTTTCTTTCACTAGAAAGTCTGCCCTGATTATTCAGCAGCGAATGTTATCGTGGAAACTATGTTTTCCTCTGCTTGAAATGTCCATTTGTTGATTAGATTATGATGTATTTGTTGCAAACTGATTCAGAAGTAAGTAATAGAAGTAGCGAATATGCTTCCTAGTTCCGAGGAAAAATACTTTTTCATGTTCTTGGAGGATGGTTGAATAAAAAAACAATGGATCATGTGAGGGTGTTGTACGTACTGAGATTGAAAATGGTCATTCTAGGATCACACCATGAGAGACCTGACCAATGAGATGTGTGAAAACTGAGCAAAGGATACCCTATGGGATGTAACCAAGAAAAGTTTGAGGTTTAATTGCCCCGTGCGAAAAGATGTGGGGGCAAGCTGTTTCCTGCAACTCCTGAGCACGACATTCTGTCAGTCTGAACTGATTTCCTCTTGAGCTGAACCTTCTCGATTCTCTCCTGCATTTCCTCAACTGGTGAAATTGTGCAGGCCAAAACATTTCGACCGAAGGGTTTGATTTCCTTGACTATAGCACGCTGGGCTTTAGTTATCCTGACTTGCGCCTGATAAACTACAACCGACTCTTGGTTCGTATGATTCCTGAAATTGCATATTCTGAATTGCAATAAATGTACTTTCTTCCTTACTCTCTCTTCACCCTCTCATCAAGCATTTGATTTTAAATGTATTTGCGCAAACTACTGTCGAGCTGAGAATTATCTGTATTACATTTGTAAGACTGATCATTAACTGTTCTAAACCTATTTTGCATAATGACCATTCCTTTAATAAAATTTAGTTAAAAGTACCTTGATAAATAATTTGAGTTTGTCGTTCTTTATTTATGAATTATTGACAGTAATTATTGGTTATTATTTGTTAGCTAGGCAATTCTTCTTTACAGATCCTCATGAAGGACTGCCAGCTGTCTCTGATTTACCTGAGTCCCTATTAGCTCTTCTTCAAAGATCTATCAAGAGATAATATGGTTCGTAAGAGGTTTTTGAGTTTCTATGGGCTAAACTCTAGGATACAGTGAAATGTTATGGTGGGTAAATTCAGGTTATAGTTTCATATCATTTACACCGCTTCCACTTGATGAAGTCAAAGGCTGTAAGATGCTTTCATTGTTGTTTGTTCTGTGGTTCGAATGCCAAAGCGCCTCACTTTTAATTGAAGTAAAGGCGTGTGCCAATGCACAAATATTTCTAAGTAGTACAGTTTAATGTTCCTTCTTTTGATGTTTCTTGGAGACAAGAAGCAGAATCACAAAATGAATTACCTTCACAGTAAAACTAATTGCTTGAATATGCGTGTTTATACATTAAGATGCAACTTAACAACTTGGCTGAAACATGTTTTGCAATGCTAAATCTGTTTTTTCCGACTCCCAATGTGCCAAAAATTAAACAATAATTCTGACATTGAACAATCTGGTAGGGTTTGGCATGGATCATTTAATAATGTGTGCTTGCCGTGGTTTGGACTTATTTTCTTAAAAGCAGTGATTTGTACTCCGTATGATTGTTGTCTTGCTCATAAACAACTCCCCGAGAGGAAGAACACATTATGCATGCTATTAAAATAGCAAGACAGCTCCAGTGGCAAATGCTGCCAATGCTTGCAATTCTTGAAAAAGTATGAACATATAAGTTTTTTACATTTTTTATTTATTGAGCAAGAAAAAGAGACAGGTAATACAAGGGAAATAAATACTAATGTGAAAAACGCAAGTAGAAGGCAGATAAAAGCAATTCGCGAACCATAACCCTCTCGTTGCTTTAGCACCAAATACCAGAAATTCATATTTACAAATAATAGCAACACCTTAAAACTTTTCATCAAATCACATAGTGCATCAAATTCATTTAAAAGACAGTGAAAATAAATATGCATTAGTATTATCTATATAACACCTTTACTATTTTCCACCAATAGCAGAGATTTAACATACTCATATTGAGGAAGAAACAGAGGAGTAACCTGCCCACACAGCCTTAAATATACGAAGTGCCCCACCCTCTTTGCATTACCTCCTTAAACCGATAAGTCCGATCCAACTCGGCAAGCCACTGCCCTATTGTGGGTATCTTAGATGATCTCCAATTCTGCAGCAGCAAGGACCTAACTACCACTATTGCAGAGGAGATAAAATATTGTTGATATTTTGATAGCTGTAGTCCTGCATGACAGAACCCAAATAGGACCATCCACATTGAAGGAAGAATAAGCCTTGCCATGCAATCACTATTAAACTTGAAAACCTCCTCCCAAAAGTGCTGTAGTGTAGGGCATGTAAAGAATGTATGCACCCAACCACCCGCCTCCTCCATATTACATCTGAAACATTGATTCGGAGTGGCTGGGAACATTTTATGCAGTCTCTGAAGCGTATAATATGACAACCATCGAGATAAAAAAGTAATTCTCTTCAATAAGCCGGTATCACAGATTTATGACCAACCTCACACAATAGTTGCCATTCTTTAATGCTAAACCTACTGTCCGTTTCCTGCATAATTTTTGGGAGCATCTGCTCAGTGAGGAATCCACAGGCAGTAACTTTGAGTAACATATGCCTTGGCGTAGCAGCTTATACCATTTTGCTATACCACATAATCTTATATATTTAATTCCACTTGTTATTATTCTTGCTACATCATTGATCGTTGTATAATCATTTTTAAGGTAACTTATTATTTGAATAAAATGTAACCATAAAAATTGATATTGGTTACCAAATTGATGTATCAATGCTTCCCAAGTCATCAGGTTAGTAGCATTATAGAAATCACCCTGCTTCAGAAAGCCTAGATCTCTCCAGGACTGCAATACCATTTGTGAAAGCTGTAAGTCCCACAGCCCACTGTCTTGGAGAGGGCTAAATGCATTGCATGCCGGAACAACAAATGCTTTATAATGTTGCTGAGTGCGTTTTGCTATAGTCATTATATCCTTATATCTTGTTTTCTTAGGTAATTTCATTGAGCGAAGAAAAGCTGGTAAATTAATTGCACCCTCTTTTAACATATGATTTAAAATGAAGTTATCATATATTTCTGAGGGAGCTGCTAAATATATTGCCTGGCTAAACAAATAGGCCAGATAATATGTGGGAGAGTGGGGTAGCACAAGCCGCCCATGCTCAGTATCTATTTGAAGAATGGATAATTTTACCCAAGCTTGGTTCTTTGCCCATACAAATTACCAGATAGCTTTGTCCATTTCCTCAAAATAGGAAATTGGCATTTTCAGAGGAAGGCTCAGAAACAGGAATACAAACAAGGGGAGTATTGACATTTTAACTAATGAAACTCAACCCACAAATGTCAGAGGTAATAAGGACTACCTCCCTAAAAGCCTTTTTACCTTTATAAGAGTGTTCCCATAATATAAATGAAACAATTGAGTAAAATAAACTGTTGCATATAGCCCCAAGTATCTTATGGGTCGTTGTGACAAGATCCGTAGCCTTACTGGTAACTGGGCATCAGTGGAGTTAATCAAAAGCAACTCTGTTTTTGACTGGTTAACTTTAGCAGTGACCGCTTAGGAGAGTTGGACTTAAGATGCGTTTCTTGTACAAACAACACCTCAGGAGAAAAGGAACCCAAACAATTTGACAATGCCCCACTTTTACATAGATTTAGGAGGCCTACACTACATGAAATTATCTTTATCCTCTGTGCCATTCCCTCACTTTACTCAAAACACCTTCACTACAAAAGAATGATCTTCTACCGTTGTCTTTGTTTTTTCTCCTTAATATATCCTTTTCGTACTTTGCTGGATAAAGTTGACCCATATCCCTACATTCCAAGTTTACCACAACTACCTCCTAACCCCCTTCTCTCATTTCTGACCTGCTCTTGTCTTGCTCCTTCTTAACGGCCTAAACCTCCTCCTCACACCACCCTTTCCAGCCCCCAACCCTGATTTCACCAAAGAGGGGAATGGCCATTAACTCCCCCTCTTCAGCCCACCAAGCATTTTTCTTTGGACGCCTTGACCTGGTGCCTAACCACACACTCATCCTCCCACCCCGTGATGCCAAATAACACCTTCACAACCTCCCTGAAACATATTAAAGTGCTGAGAGTTTGGCAAAAAAGTGTATGTGCTGTTTATAACTTATACAGACTGACATATGACAACCCATACATTAGCGTATATCCAAGTTTACACACTTTAGCCCCAGAAGGGCCATATGGTAATAGAACACTTCTAAGGTATATGGGTATATTAACCTAGCAGCAAAATCAAAAAGTACCATATGCATAGTGCATGGGGTTACTCCTAACCACATATCAACCTGTGGACCACTAATTATGCTCTGGAGGCTGATCCTAAGTGCTATTGCATCGTGATCACCCATTTCAAGTTTAGTGGGAAAAAGTGCTATAAAAGTGCAGAATGTAATGTAGAGTGCATAAAGTTCTGTATAGAGTGCGATATTCATATTCAGGAGTTCCTACTCTTAATCACAATCTCTAACCCCTGGGTAGCACTAAGTTTTGGTTGCTTGAGTCACCGTTGATAGTAGAGCATGAGCTTCCTCAAGAGTGGTACATAGATGGAATTGACTTTGAATACAATTTCCAATTTGAACTGTTGGATAATAGAAGCTTGTGTTCCTGCTCTTTTAAACAGACCAATCAGTCCAACAAACTCTCTAAGCCGGCGAGCTGCCATCACAGACATATCTGAGTAAACTCTCACCCTGGATCTATCAGATAGCATGTCTTTTTTCTGGATTGCCTTACTTAAAATGGCTTATCTTATACAAAAATCTGGAAAGTTTACTATTATTATCCTTGAACGCTGTGCAGGAATCATATGCGCCCTCATTATGGTAAGACCTTCTGGTGCCTTCTCAAGTATATGTTCTTTGATCTTTGTTTCCATGTATAACAAGGGATTCGACCGGCCATTCATACTCTCATTGTCCTTCGGAATTCCTGTAAAACGCAGATTCGATCATCTTGCATAATTCTCCATTTCATCAATTTTCAATTGTGAGGCCTGATGTTTTTTTATAGTTCTTGAATCTGCTGTACCATACTCTCAATCTTCTCTAGTCTTTGGTGAACAATGGCTATTTCCTGGGCCTGGGAATTTTTACAGTCTTGTATTTCTACTAGGATAGTTTAAAAAAGCTGTTGAATCTGGTACATCGAGGGCTAGCTGCCCCTTTCCCTAGATAGTCCAGTCGATATCTCATTAAGTTGCTGTGGATTTTGATGTCCTGTGGCATTGACATAGCCCCAAGTCTGAAACCCCTGGAGTGGTCCCTGCATTAGTCCCATGGTACCCACTACGTCTGAATCTTGGAGGACTACAGCCGGGGCTTGCCCTACTGCCATTTCCCCCATTAGATCAATCTTTTGCCCTGGCAGAATTTCCGTAGGAGCTAAA